>NC_139225.1:100658834-101328834 GCF_055691185.1 Crinia signifera | reverse complement strand
GCATTATTTGCTTAGTATTCAGTGAAGACTACCCACAGCACTTGATTAGTTATATGTACCTGTTACATACAGGTAGTATAAAGCTGGTGATCTAGATTCAATTGCTGAAACTTCAATATTCCAGAAACGTATTCACTAATTACAGTAGCTGACTTCGCTCAATATAGAGAGTTATATTATTAACAACTTTCTTCTAACCAAGGGGCAGATTTATTAAATACTAGTCAAGTGATAAAGTGGCATGTGATAATAATGCACAGCCAATCAGCTCCTAACTTTTATAATTCAAACCCAGCCTTTAACTTGACAGTTATGAGCTGATTGGCTGGTACTTTATCACCGGCCCCTCTATCACTTCACCAGCCTTAATAAATTTGCCCACAAGATAGAGATGTAGATGCCTATTTAACAACTAATATTTCCCATGAGAATACCAGTATTTGGGGAACACCTGAACATATAATGGTATATATCCACTCAATGTATGTACAGGGAAACACAAAAGGTCTCTATGGGGGCTGTTTTAGTGCTATTTACCAGGAGAGGAAGCTGTAGGCTCCCTCCCCGCATTGGCCGCTAGCACATGGGAGAGCAACAGACTGCGAATGCGAAACAGTGCACCAAGTTAAGTGATGAGCACCTGTGTTTAATGATACATTTATGTGATCCACAATTTCTTACTATCACACTAAGCAGCGATAAGAAACTATAATTGACGGAGCTAGAACCCAATTACCAACAAAAATGGCAAATAACCATCTTACCAGTTTATTTAAAAAAAATACAACGCGTTTACTAATTTTGTGTGTAAAAGTTGTGTATTTAGACCAACTTTGAATTGTACTTCATCTTCTAATAGTTTTGCTTTTTGCTATTCTAAAGAGTCTACCAGCGAAATGTTTATGCTCATGGCACTGGGGGCCAAATGTATTAAGCATTAACAAGTGATAAAGTTGAGGGTGATAAAGAGTTATAAGGGACTAGCCAAGTAGCTCCTAACTGACACACAACAGTCTGTATTTGAAACATGACAGTTAGGGGCTGATTGGCAGGTCCTCTTTATCGTCCTTCACTTTATCACTTGTAAAGTTAATACATTTGGCCCTGGGTGAGCAATGGAAACTCTTGAAACGAAAAAAAAACAAAAAATACAACTGTCATTACGAATCTAGCTAAATATGCTTCAACAGAGAGTCTCCTTTAAAAAATAATATTGCTTATTTTTATCGGTTTGTTCTTGTATACAGCTTCATACTCACTTTGAACAGATCAGCAATTTACACTGATTTCCCCAATGTATGTTTGCATTTATTACTTACATTACTACTTATAATCCAAACACCTCTGCTTTCATACAACGGAACACAAGGCACCAAAATGAACACATTTAAACCACCAGGGTTCCTTACTGCATGACTTGTTATTACGTGTCATAATGATGGCTCTCTAGAAAGCATTTACACAGTCATTTCTTCTAGGACAGTAGCAGGGTAATGAAGATATGAACCTTGTACTAGGTTGCTACCATCCATATCACTTAGAAATGGTTTTATTGGCTAAAATCATTTTATTGCTCCCTAGAGATCTTAAATAAATTAGAATGGTTGGCTTTGCGTGAATACAGTTTATGTTCATTATTGTCTCTTTAAATATCCGTTGAGCTCAAGTTGAGTTGCCTTGAATACATTAGCTTGGGTTTTTTTCTTCTTCTTTTTTTTTTACCAATAAAGAAATAGAACATAGTCTATGCAGGATTTGCTGTTAATGTAGCCCCACGTAGCAACACTTAAGAAATTTAAATCTTGTAGCCTGAAAACTGTGAGGTAATTATCACATTCGCAGCCACAGTTGATTATTTTGAGATTTAAGCTCTTAGCTTTGCAAATTTTCACCTGGACATCAAAATGCAAGATTAGTCAATACAAATATCACTGCTTATACAAAAGCTGTTAATTGTGTTAATCCCTTGGTTGACAGAGAGGTCGGAAGGAGCTGAGTTACAGTGTATAACATGGAAAAGGGTACAGTATTTTTGGATTAGACTCTTAAAGAGAAGCTAGCATGAAATATTGAAAATAGGATTTAACTACATTTAAAAGGAAATATTGGATATACATTATATTATTATTTTTCTCTATAATAAAAATATTTTTTATCTAATTATTATTATTTATAATGGGTAATAGTATAGTTTTTTTATATACTCATCCAACTTATTTTATTTTAATATGATTTAAGGCCAATGGGGAGGGAAGAGTCACATATATATATATATATATATATATATATATATATATATATATATATATATATATATATAAAGGCATGATACTGTAACTTAAGCTGCCAACAATGTGATTGGGGGTAATACCTAGATCCCCTGATGGTTTCTGTTGAAACCATTGGGCTGTCGTTGTAGCACAGTGATGGTGCACCCGTTTCTGCAGTCGCTGTGTCATCAGCCACATCACCGGGCACAACCAGCATCTGCATTGCCTTTACAGTTAGTAAAGGCAATGCAGGCAAGAAGGGGATAACCTGAGAATTGGGTGCAGGCTCCTCTGTCTTATGTACCCCAGACACTTGGTAATACTTTGTTGGCAGATTTTTGTAGCTTAATTTGTCCAGTGTTTTCTTAATAGTAAAAATGTACCCTATGTATAGAAAAGCATTTTTAATAGTAGTGGTTTTGCAGCAGTTTCATATCATTCAGAAAAAAAGACTTCTACTTTTTTTTCAGTTTTTATTGAGTTTTTCAACATTACAGAAATAAAATACGAAAAGGGGGGTATAAAAGGCAAAGTATATAAGGGGGCATGAGGAACATGTCAGGTATAAAACACTTTGACCCAACCTGTTCCAATGCTCTAGAGAGACGACACTCCACAGCAGTTGTTAATTTTAGGCTTCCTAATATTGCCCTAGTTCTTTTCCTGAAAAATAGTCGTGTCTTGACATACGATAGTGCTCTCATTCACATTATGTCACATTGTAGGGCTGCCAGTACACATAGAAGCATAGAATTTGATGGCAGATAAGAACCACTTGGTCCATCTTTTTAATTATTTACCTATTTTTTTCTGATTTTTTACACTGAAGCCTGCATGGATCTGACTGATTAGTGTAGGCTGCCGATTGGTATGGCCTCCAAATACGAATAGCCACAAATACAGGCACCTACGCCATCAGAAAATCCGAATCCAGTAAATACAGCAGATTAGTAAAACTGCCCTATTTACAAATTGTATTTTCCCTAAAATACAGCCGATGCCGGTCGTATGAATTCATACCGTGCATCAGCTGTATTTGTATTTTTTAGTAAATTTCCCCCAACATATTACATGAGACAAGATAATAAAATGTAGCAGTGTGTATCGAGACATTCAGCTTCTAAAAGCCAATGGACATTGCTGTCCTTATCTTCAGATTGTGGACAATACAGCAGGAACCTAACTCTATGGATCGCTGTGCACCTCAGACCATTTAGCAGCTACGCAACAGTTCCTTACAGTATCTCCAGATTGTGGGCAATACAGTAGAAACCTACCTCTATAGACTGTCATGCACCTCAGACCATTTAGCAGTTGCAAATCACCAGACTTCTAAACAGCCAGGACAGAGGTACATTATACCAGTGGCATGAAAACCTTTAAAAGTGAAGGCCTGATCCAGACCTGATCGCTCAACTGCGAATTCACAGCCCAAGCAATTATCAAATGACTGCACATGTGCATGGTCCGCAGTGCACATACATGAGCCATCTGTGCGATCACAGCCACCAATGCCATTTGCAGATTGAGTGACAGACACCTGGTGTTTGGGGGCGGTACACCAGTGTTTTCTGTTAGTGCCCTGGAACATGCAGGCTTTGCCTGGCTGTTGGCAGGGAGGGCTGCTGACGTCAGCAGTGGTCTCCTTCTCCTCGAGGACATCACAGCATCAATTAAGTTGGGACTTACTAGGAAGCTGCGAAAAGAGGGGAATTGTGAATGAATTTCTCCCTGTGTGCTGTATACGGGGGAGGGGGAGACTATGTCGGGGCTTCTTTACCTGATCACTGGGCTCTGAAGAATCACAACCCAGGGATTGGGCCTTATTCATGCCCTAAGCCCATTACGCCACTGACAAACATGCTGTTACTGAACAGTACCAATGTTATACTGAGATTGCCCACAGTATTAGATAATCACAGACCTTATTTTAGACATTAAAGGGGGTATTCAATATGTTTGGAATATTGGGGCAGATGTATTAAGCCTGGCGAAGAGATAAACTGGAGATAAAGTGGAAGGAGATAACTCACCAGCCAATCAGCTGTGTTTGAAATATGACAGTTGGGAGTTGATTGGCTGGTGCATTATCTCCTTCCACTTTATCTTCAGTTTATCTCTTCGCCAGGCTTAATACATCTGCCCCATTGAAGCTAGAAGTATGAGGACACATCTGTTTGCTCACTTCTCACAGTTGTGATCTCTGCCGATGCCTCCAGCATAGTTTTGGTTCTGTCTTAGGGCAGCTTGGCAAACTCACCAGTTTTGCTTCCAGTACCCTAACTTCATCTCATTACGCTCAGCTTAAAAAGAAACTGTTGGCTCTAGTCTTTACTTTTAAAAAGTTTCATGCATTCATCTATGGACTTGCTATACTGGTTTAGATAGACCACCAACCCCTGATTACCATCCTCCATTAAATCATACATACTGCTTAAGCACATATTCAATGTTTCATAGCTCCAAACGTAACATCAGGATGTTGTGTACAAACATTAAAAGAAACTCCATGTCGTTGGTGTCATATCACATCATCGCCTCCTGGATCCAGGTTTCCTTGATGCTGATGATGACCTGGTTGTCAAGATATTGGATATCTCCTGTTACAAGTGTATGGAGGATCTCTGTAATGAGACAATGAGAGATGACCTCTTCTAATTGTTCTTTTTTGTTGTCCTGCATGGCTGCATTTCTTCCTCTAGGAAATCTCAAGTCTGTATCTGCCTTCTGTGATGAATTGACCCTTTCAGATAGCATTCTCCTGCATAGTCAGAAATTTGTGATACCTTATACTCTTCAAGGTTTGTATGCTGAGTAGGCCCACCTTGGGCAGTCTGTGTGTAAGACTCTCCATGGGTTCCCGGCCTTTCTTGGTATGTCGCTGATGCAGATCTCTTTAAATAGAGGAGGAAAGAGCACCTTTTGTTCATTGCAACTATATTACTGCATTTTAAACACAATAAGATAAAATGTGTTGCCTGAATGTACATTACGTTAAATAACTTGAAATAAAGTTATATAGATTTTTCTCAAAGGTACTATAAAACAAATACCCCAATTTATCATGAACACCTCATTTCAATCATCTTGTCATAATGACAGGCTAATTCAGGATGGAATACTAATGTGATCCAAATAGGACTTTCCCCGATTGTGACAGTTCCTGTGCTCACATCGCACAATACACACGAACTGATTGACAGGCAATGGTGTTTGCGGGTGGGGAAGGGACGGCTTGCATTTCTGGAAACGGGTGTGTACTGTAGCTTCCATTATCCGGGATTGGCCAGCCCAAGGACAATGCTGCGAGGCACAATTTCCTTGTCCTCGTAAATACGCATTGCAATAGGCAGCCTGAGTAACGTTAGACTTACTCAGGCTGCAGTCGCAGAGGAACATAGCGACCGATGATCACAATGTTCCCTTAAACTGCGATGCGATCACAAATGCAGCCAAAGGGTATTATGCACTTCCACTTGCATTTGCATTGCTTAAAAACTCACATGCTAAGCTGCTGGAAGAAGCTTATCATGTGCGATCCTTATACCCTTTTTTACATCGCAAAAATAACCCAGGTCGGTTCAGGTTGTTGCCGGTTGACCTGGGTCACTGTGCAGTGTGAAAGGGATTCCTGAAAAATACTGTGTCTAGCAACCTGGCCATCTGACCGGGGTTAAAAGAAGGGTTAATCCTGGGTCCGAGCAGGGATACTGTGCAGTGTAAACGGGTAACCCGGGTCACGTTAACACTATAGGGAGGAGGCAACATCGTCTCTGAGCGCTGCCTAATCCCACGCCCTTGATGAACTGGCACTGATCTGTCCCCTTTCTGTCACCCCAATAAGCCAGGCTGCTGTGGGGTGCTCACCTCACATATGCCGGGTCGCTCTTGGGACGGAGCCGGGTCCAAATCCACATTTGTGACGTGAAAGTGGTATTACTGAATAAGGCCGTAAAACAATAATAGGTGGTACATTTACTATTTTTGAGGAAATAAAATGGTTATCTGTTCACATGCAAATGACCAGATCGTATATAAATCAGTATACTATTTCACTATTTGTTCTCTCTTTGAAATTGCATTCTCTGTCATGCTACTGACATGTCCACGTGTTACAAGTATTAGACTGGTCAATATTGGTATTCTTTACCAATTTACCCATGAAATTGTTAGTAAGGGAACGAAGCAAGATGTAAAGTACTAAGAGAAGAAAAAGGCTTGCGTTGTCACCTTGACTGCAATCGTACTGCATATAGCGGAGTCTGGAATTCATAGCATCAGTTAAATCCATTGCATGTGGTGCCAGCATAATTTCAAACCCTCATCATATTAATATTTAGGTTCCATTCTATAACTTCCTTTGATTTATACCCTATTACTGGAACATGAAACATAACTCTTTTTATTAGCAGTATTTGTCCTAAAATTGTGGATTTCAAGTCTTGCAGAAAGCGTCGCTGAAAGCTATGAGTGATTGCAATAATTGAGGCAACATTAACCTGCTCAATTATCTAAATTGGAACAGAAAGGCACAGGAAATGAAGTTCTGTAAATGGGGAAAATCTATTTAAATCTCTTTATCAAGCTCAGCCTTAAAATACAGTACTCATTAATTTTTGTACCACTCAGCAAATGGGATCACAAAGCAAAACACCATTAACTGCATAACCCCTTCATGGATAAAGTGTCACAGATTCCCCTTCTTCGTGTTCTATTGCTGTGCGAGTTGGCAAGACTGAATAGCTTATTGTTAACTAATTCATGATTCCTTTCTTCACCATTCACAGTTTAGTTTACACTGAGATAGTGTTTTCTCAGTAACTTATACTGTATGTATGTGGTGTTTTTTAGAGGAGGAGAGAAAGAATACGGGTGGTCCAGGATTTGGCATGCCCTTGGGACACGACCATGCATCATCATGATGAGGTAACACTTCACCTTCTATGTACCTTAAATCTAACCACTTCATGGGTTTAACCTATTGCTGTGTGAACACTTTTTCCTACACCTCTCATTTAGCCTCCAATCACCTTGGGGGTCATTCAGTTTCATTTGCTCCTGAGTACAGGGGGGTGATGTATGTTTTCTGCGCATGTGCATAATGATTTATGCGCATGTGCAGGCTCTCTTGGCGAATGGACTCGGCGACTTGCATCGTCACTGGCCCATTCACACAGAGCAGTGCGGGCGGGGAGCAGGGGGCGCTGGGTCTGGGAGGTATGGATCATATGGTCTACCTAAAGATGGTCGACGGTCATTAGGTCAACACTACTAGGTCGACATACTGCAAGGTCAACATCGGTCTAGGTCGACATGGGACAAGGTCGACAGGTCATTAGGTCGGCACAAACATTAGGTCAACATGGTCTAGGTCGACAGTCAAAAGACACAATCGACATGGACACAGGTTTAAGCACTTCGCTCCCTTTGCTTCGGGCACGGTGCGTCGCTACGCTCGTTACACTATTTTATTCTCCCACAACACCCTAAATGTGGCAGATCCATTCATGAATTACTACTTTCTGGACTGTAGAATTTTTCAGCATGTGGGAGATGTGGAGGTGGGTGTGGTGCACTGTAGTTGTACATTTATGTCTGTCCATTCACTCTCTGCTGCTGAGGTGTTGCATGGTCCTGGAGAGCAGATCAGACAACTTTTTCCAGGGAAGAGAAAGTGATGAGGATCAAGAAACACAATGCTATGACATGCACAACAAGAAAATAATCCTCCTATGCACTAAGTGGCTGGGTTATCACCAGTGGCAGCCCTTGAGCAGTCCAAAATTCAAATAATGGATCCACACCAACTACCTTCCTACATACTGGGTGCACTTGGTTAGAGTTTGAACCTTCCGCTGAGTATAAAATCTTCTGCTGAGTATAAAAATGCCTTAACTCGAGTTACAGACACCTGGATAGAACACTTTAACCCCCCCCCCAACCAACTCCTTTACACTTTACCTTTTCCTTTTTTATTTTATCATTGTTTGTGGTTTTCTTTCTCTCAATATCCTTTGTTGTTTTTGAATGTTCATTATTATTTTGATATGTGAATTGGATGTGTTCCACTATGTTGATGAATATACTGTATATGTCCTTCTGTACTCATACTGGCGGATCATGCAAGCTTACTATTTGTTGTACACATATATTGGTTTTCTGTATAAAGTCTTTTGATACTAAATTAATAAACATGTATTGAAAACAAATGTGTCTTACATCTCCATACTGTGTGTCAATGTCATCACATTGCCTGTCGACATTTTAACAATGTTGACATCATAATTGTTGACAACATTGCATGACAATATTGTCAAGGTCATCATCTTGACTACCCCTCATTCAAAATGACTGTCTGTGTCTAGAAATCTGTGCCGTTATGCGCAGAGGGCATATTGTTGTCTGCATTTTTGGGATTCACAAATGTACCCTCATTTTACAATGGCGTAATGAGTGTAGGGGGGAAAAATTCAAATTCCAATCATCGCTTTACAAGGAGATGAACATGCATTTGAAAAGCACAATGTAGCGGAAGGTATAAAGACTCTAAGATGATTAATTCTATTAAGTACAAGAGAATGTTTCATGAACTTGAACTTGTCTCAGGGTGTATTGAAAAAGTCTTCTTTCCCTGCCCCATTGCCAGACTATTAGCTGCATTAAATTGGAAAGTTCTCTGTTCATAGGGTTATGTAAGAACAATTGATCTCTGAAAGGTTTTTTTTAACATCAGATTCATAGCAGACTGCAACAACTGTTTATTACCACAAACAAAACTTACAATAATATAAATGTCTACTTTCTAATCTGTTACTATTGACCTTTTGTGTTTTTTCTGTCTATCCTTTGTCAATATCTACTACCATGTTTAATGCTACTTTAGAAGATCCATACCCCGTCTTACATTATTGCCTGACCTCCAGGTGAAGCTGCATGCAGACCTGTGATGTATTGTAATTGATTCTATAGCACTTGCAGTTCTGTAAGTATCTGTGATGTGGATTCAATAAGGAGGACAAGGACCATTAGCTCCCTTATCACTTCTGAAAGCTTAAAGTGAATATCAGACCTTTCTGTCCTAGATGATAATTCAAAATGCCTGATATATACTTTGTGTTGGACTTGATAAAACTTTTACACCAGTTTTATCTAGTAAATTACATAGCCCTATGGGGATGTGATATATTAAGTTGGCAATGTCTAGGTTGACACCAAAAGGTCAACATACAAAAGGGTGACACTGGGAAAATGTTGACACAATCAAAAGGTTGACATGAGTTTTTAACGCCAAGCTTCGAGTTCAAGTAGATGGTAAAGTATAAAAAAGTATTTTTTTTTTAATTACCGACCTTAGCTGTGTAAACATTTAGGCCATTTCAACCATATGAATGTCAACAATATTGTATAGACCTATAGGATGTAATTGTATGCAATCCATCCGTATACTCCCCTATGAAATGCAAAACTTTCCTGGGAACACAGATGCTTTTTCTTACTAGCCTTGTTCTTCCTATTGTCAGAACACAAGGGGCTTCTCCATGCTGTTGTTTTTCAAGGACACGTCATGTTCTGTAATACAGTAACAATTTTGTCTTGCTACTCTATATTGCCAAAAGTGGCAAGACATAGTTGAGAGGTCGAAGAGCAAGAAGCAAGGCCTTGATTGAAGCTTGTAATTGGTACACCTGCTCACATCCCCTCCTCACACAGCCCCAATCTTTATCAAGGCTATTAGAAGATACTATAGAATAACAATAATGTTTGTAGTGTTCAACCAGGAGGGCACTAGCCAAGGGTGCTGGTCAAAGAAGATGGGCCATCTGGCTCACTGGGGATCCTGCAGACACTCAATATTAATGAAGTTTCTATACAAAGTAGCTTAGCCTTGCCTTTTTTGAACCAGGCTACTAGCTCTGGGCTACGTCATGCAGTCTCCATGATATCGTGATCAAGAAGTGCAATGCACACAATCTCATAATGTTGCTACTCAGCAAGTTCTTTACTATGCCATGTGACCTGGTCCCCTAGATATGTTACTGGTATTACTTATGGAGTAATGGAAGTGCAGCCTTAACCCTTTGAGTGCCAACATCTCTGTGAGTGATGTTCAAAATAGCCGCTAAAAATGCCAACGTTGTTGCTATATAAATTCAAATAAAAAATGTGTAAAAAAATGTTATATTTCCTATATAAGGTAAACATTGCAGGTCATTATGATGAATAAAAATGTTTGTTTGGCAATTTTTACACCTATTTTGACATTACACTCAAAGGGTTAAAACACAACTAAATATTAAGAGCTACAACCCATTTTCAGCACACTTAGAGCTTTATAATAGGAAGATGACATTTTTCCAAATTTCATCTTATACTGTACCTGAGTGTTGCAAGGCACTTTTAAACAAAAGTAAGGGGGTAATTCAGATCTGATTGCTGCTCTTCGATCAGATAGTCGCATCCCTGCCACATTGAAACCCCTCCCTATGCAAGTCTGCAGATAGCTTGCAAACATCACTCTGATCAGGGGCAAGCTGCAAATCCATATACAACTTACTCACATCTAATGATTTTTCCAGTCTTTGCATAACCCAGAACCTACTCTGCTTGTGCGATAGAAACAGGCTGATTTCACAGACCCTCCCTGAAAACACCTGGGAATGCCTGCATTTTTTCTGAAACTCCCAGAAAATGGCCGGGTGACAAAACAGCTGCTTCTTGTCTATCAACTTGCAACAGCTAGCAAAAAGAAAAGATGCTGGATTTAATAGCTGTTAGGCCTCTCGCATGCATGCTACGATCTGTACGACATTGCACAGCAGTGATCAGGTCTGAATAACCCCTAAATGCAGAGCATATTCAAACATCTGCTGCCATTAACGGAGCCTTTGCAGCTGTTGTAATATTCACACTAATTTACCTTCATTAATAAGTGGGTTTAAATACTACTATATTTAAACACACATGAGCTCATGTAACGCGGATTTTTTGCTTATAGTCTGGATTTCTGCACTACTTTAAAATATAAACTCTTGCCTCCATATGTAATCTCAGCCGCACCTTACTCTTATGTCTCCTTATTCCTAGGAGTAGAGAGGAACTGAGCGGTATTTTCAGTACAATCCCTCTGGAAAAATAGGTTGAGGAACTCCGGGTCTGGGGGGGAGAGAGAGAGAGAGAGAGAGAAGAGAAGAGAAGAGAAGAGAGAGAGAGAGAGAGAGAGAGAGAGAGAGATTACATTAATCTTCTTAATCAGAGAGCACAAGCAGAGTACAACAGATACAGTTTTTGTCACCAAAAATACATTTCTGTATCCCCATGACAGCAAACAAAATGCATATACACTGTATACATCCATTATGTTACATTTCCACTTTCTTCCCTCTATAAATGAAATGGCTGATTGAAGATGAACACTTCTAGCCGCAATATGATTGCAAAAAATGAGTATCTGGAAGGCCCTGGTTGTATTCCAGGTAGGGATTTGCGCGAGTGTGCCAACAAGTTTGACGGATATCTTTAAAAGGATTTTTAATTTCTCATTAGCTTGGTGTTTTACTATGATGCTTCCCGTACTTAAATCCTTGTCGGCATCCAGTTTAAATGACTATGTCCCATTCCTTTCATTAGTTATTAAGTAATTTGAAAGAGAGGACTTAGGACACCTAAAGGATAGCATCACGGATTGTTTTGATTAAATACCCATAATGAAAATCTTGATGGAGCTGTGTAAGTATATTTACCCTATTCCCAATGGGTGCAGGGGGTGCAGCTGCTATGGGGCCCAGAGCTGAGAGGGGCCCATTTTGCCTGTCAAAGTATTATATGCTTTATGCATTTTTTAGCATTAGGTGATAAATAGGGGCCCTTACAAACTTTTGCTATGGGGCCCACATGTTTCTAGTTACGCCACTGCCTATTCCCCTACCTCCCTAAACCTTACCTTCCCACACTGCAGCCTAACCCTCACTGTTAGTGCTTAACCCTATCCCTCCCCCATAGCCTAACCCTAACTTCCCCCGGTACCTAAACCTAACATCAACCCCCTCCCTGCAGCTAACCTGCCCCAGCATTCTTACAATCGAGCTGCTGACATTTGGGACTCCAGCATAGGAACCTCTAGTGATGTTGGGATTCCAGCGCCTCTGTTGTGCCCACTGGTCAGGATTACAGTGCTGGTACCGCCGGGATGGTGACTGCATCCCCACCAGTTCATGTATAGGTCATGTAGATCAAGTGAGGATGTTGTGTTATGGATTTTCTCAGAGTTCTTTGTCATTTAGAGAATAGGGACTCATATGCAAAGCAATTGTTTGTGGATTATAGTTATGCTTTCAAAACTATTGTACCTGTTCTACCAATTGGCAAGTTTCAAGAGATTGTTTATGACATGCCCACGTGCAGGGCCGGTGCTAGGGTGTCCGGCGCCCTCCTGCAAACCATACATTTTGCACCCTTTCAGATTGCCATTGCAACAAGCTGCAGCCCGATTGTGGGAGCGTATGCAACATGCGATCCTAAGGAGGATCTAGGGTGCATGTACACGTATGCATATACCATCTCAGTGCTGTGTCCACAAAATTTTGCAGGCACTAAAGGTGCCCATACACGCTGCGAGAATCGCATACGTTATGGGCTAGATCACATCGCACGGCATGCATGCAATGTGTGTGCGATGCGATCTGAAAGCAGTACAAAAAGTATGTGCAGCACATACTTTTTGTACTGTGCGATGCCCGCAGGAGCGTGCATCGCACGCTGCTATTGCAGCGTGTATGGCCACCTTTAGGCACATAACCCAGCCCATTATTTAAAAAGTGACTAAATTAATATAAAAAAAAATCTACAATTATTAAAAAAT
Organism: Crinia signifera; assembly: GCF_055691185.1. Taxonomy (NCBI): domain Eukaryota; kingdom Metazoa; phylum Chordata; class Amphibia; order Anura; family Myobatrachidae; genus Crinia; species Crinia signifera. Next base: position 101,315,706 of record NC_139225.1, on the reverse strand, counting down.
TGGTTATAAACATGTATAATAAAAGACTCACTGTTCTTTTGCTGTTTAACTCTTGTGCAGCCCCTCCCCTTCTATCTGTGTAGGCAGGACACTGAGGACGCCATTACACCCCTCTCGTGACTGAGGGGGAAAGGAGGGGAGAGAAGGAGGAGATGGAAGAAGAGAGGAGGAGATAGAGGGGGCGGAGTGTTGAGGACTGGCAATGGCACTGAGAAGAGAAAAGGAAGGGCGGCGCTGCTGCCTGTTCATCATTTGATTGATAGCTGACAGGCGCCGGGAGCAATGGGTAGGGGGCGGATCCAGACATGACGTCATCCAGGCATTCATGGACAGCGCTACATGCCTCCGCGCAAATGTCCGTGAGGAAGAGGGGGCAGGTCACAGGAGGAGGACAGTGTGTGCGCGGTGCAGGGAACAGCTCTTTATACTGCCGTCCACCCGCTGTCAGACAGGCGCTGCGGGCAGTGTGCAGGAGGCAGTGATAGTGAGGGTTGAGGCAGCTTTAGCAGAGCAGGGAGGGAGACGGCGCCTCTTCAGCATGGCGCCTCCCTGCTTTGCAGGAGCTGCTGAGTGGGTAGCGCCGGCCCTGCCCACGTGTTATTGACTGATTGTCAATCAAGATGGCCACTGATCTCATATGAACTTATATTAAATACAGAAGTCCCTCCAGTGTGTGTTTTAATCCCCCTTTAATACTCTTTATATAAGTTTCAATATTTACGGATGGAGCCAAGCTCAGGCAGCCTGCCAGCAGCACACAACAATATACAATACATAAAAACAATATATCATGGACAAGAAATAATTCTAGGAAGAGTGTATCACAAGCTGGTAGGGCTTCAGGGACACAGGGGCCTGATTCAGACAAGACTGCAATTTTTGCAGATGAGCAAACCATGCTGCACTGGGTTGCTGCACTGGGTTGGGGGGGGGGTGTAGATGTAACATATGCAGAGAGAGTTAGATTTTGTTTCTGTGCAGGGTAAATACTGGCTGCTTTCTTCTTACACAGCAATATATGTTTCCATTTGAACACACCCCGCACAAATCTCAACTCTCTGCATACCTGCAGTGCAGCATGGTTTTGTCCATCTGCAAAAACTGCAGCCTTGCTAACAGGTCTGAATTAGGCCCACAGTCACTATAACAAGCAGTAGCAAATAGGCCTTATAAATGTAGCACACCTGTAAGCAGGTGTAGCAGGTAACAAAAGCTGGTCGGCTTGGGGACACTGGGGTATATGTACAGTATGAAGCAGTGATAAGGGAGGAGAAGTGATAGAGTGCCTGGTACATTATTACCGGCCAATCAGCTCCTAATTGTTCCTTTTTAAACCCAGCCTGTAACCTAACAGTCAGGAGCTGATTTACTGGTGATAATGTACCAGGCACTTATCACTGCTTAATACATCTACCCCTCAGTCACTATATCCAGCAATAACAAGTGGGCCTTTTAAAAGCAGTACACACAGGTAAGCAGGTTAATCAGATAACAAGAGCTGGTTGGCTTTGGGACACAGTCCAAATAACCAGCAGTAGCAAATAGACATTTTGAACGTAGCACACAGGTAAGCAGGTGAAGCATTAACTACTGTAAAGCCAGGTGGTGGATGAACACACGACTTATAGAATTATATAGATATCTGTCTCAGCAAGTCTACAGGGACTAGAGCCCACAGGGAGTTGGCAGGACACTGCAATAAGAAACCTTAATGGTAAATAGTTTTTGTTGCTTCTGACCGATATCAGTGTAATAATAAGTACAGGTTGCAGCATCTACAGTGGCAATACTCAATCAGAACTCTCTGCAGATTGTTGATCAGTGGCGTAGCTACTGTAAGGCAGCCTCCGCTGCTGTTAGGGGGAGCGGGGGCTGCGTAGGCGCCGGCTCGGTGCACTGACAATCATCATTGGTGGGGTGCTGCGCGGACTCGGCACCCTCCCCCCGGCTCCAGCCTCCAAGTCCCCAGCAAGTTCCCGCATGCCGGGCGCTGACCAGCAATTACCACCCCGGCAATTACCGAGACCCCCCTCCCCACCCTCAATGAATGCCCAGCTCGCTGTCCCGGCCCCCGCATGCACCCCTGTCACTCACTGCACAGGGGGCGAAGGAAAGGAAACACGTAGCAAGGCCAGGTGCACCGTGTACGTCGTCACCTCTCTGCCGGCAGGGACTGGGGTCACTGAGCCTCCCACGAACAGCAGCTTCCCTGTCCACCCTGCCTGCTGCCCTTCCAATGATGACAGCTGTAGAGAGCGGTGGCCAGCCGCTGAAGAGACCCCGCTGTGCATCGACCTGCACCAGAACATGGGTAAAAACTCCATCTCCTATATACTGTAATGTGTTTGACCAAAAATGGGAGGGAGGGAGGGTGGGTGGGAGGGAGGGGGGGGGGGGCGCCCTAATTGTGTTTGGCAGGGGGAGCAACATTTATAGTTATGCCACTGTTGTTGATATTATTATTATTATTATTATTATTATTATTATTATTATTAATAATTTATTATCGTTTATTTATTTGACACTACAAGGTTTCCACAGTGCCTAACAATACAAAAATGAGCAAAAAACAAGAAAATTACGAATTACAGTACAAGGCAATTTAGGACATGGTTAAAAAAAGACAGTTGCATCAGAGGACAGGACACTGAAGCAGCTACTAGGGTGGCAGAGATATACATATTCTAAGACAAGCACATGAGGAGAGAGGGCCCTGCTCCTGAGAACATACATTCTAATCTTACTTTACACTCCTGACAGTCTTTCTTGTGGTCAGCATGGGATGCATTTTGCACATACTTGCACTTGCTGCACTTTGCCAATGAGTATACTGTACAGTATCCCCTCCAATATTTAATCTGCCTCTCTAAGGGGGTTATTCTGGTTGATTCGCAAGGCTGCAAATTCGCACGCAGTCCGACCATCAAAAGATGTGGAAGGTGCACGCATATGTAAGGTTGGTCTGAGCAACCTTACATATGCGTGTATGCTCGGGGGAAGTGGGTGGGCAGCTGACATCCGGTGATCCCGCCCCCAGCACCCGCGCCCTGGCCTCATTAGCATGAGAACACCCAGCATTCTCATGGGAACACCCATGAAACGCTGGGTGTTCTCATATGCTAATGGGGCCACCCACCACCCCACACCCCTCTCTGCCCCCCGCCAGCTGTCCTGGGTGCACCTGTTTGCGTATGTACATGTGCAGAAATGCACATGCGCAGCGAAACATCGATCCCCGTGTGAATGCCGCCCTGCTGCGAACAGATCTGAATTACAGGTCTCATGTACAGAAATGTGTCCCAATCACCATAGGGATGGATGCATAACACTGTGGGTGCAGATGTTCAGGAGAGAAAAATTACTTTGTGCAGCCCAGAAGTGCAAATTATGTTAACGCCAACTCTACATGAGCACCATTGTAAATAAAATTAATTAAAAGGTTTATTGCATAACGTTAACAAGTGATTTTTGCTAATCTGCCCATGCGTGTATTTTGGAGATCGCCTGCCCAACCCATCAAACTGCGGTAGCAATCAGGAAAATGTGATCACAGTCTAAAGGAAGATGGGGGGTGGCAATGGGGCATCGCAGGGTCATCGACTTGATGTTGCTAGGGCATGGTCAGGACAACGCAGACGTGGCTGGACCATTTGCGGGGTGGCCAGCATCTCCGCCTCTGTGACTTTTGCATCGTGGGGAAGAACCCGGCATGTGGGACTGCCTTGCTCTGTGCTGGGTAGGCCCCCTGCCAGGAGTTGTCGTTTTGTGATTATTCAAAAAGCTACATATCAAGCGGAATTAGGCTCAATATCACGAAGGCTACAATTGTAGTTGTTCCTAAAATAAATAATTTTAAGAGAATACACAGAATTTTGTACATTGCATTATATTTGTATGAATAATAGCAATATGCCCAGACAGCAATAGCACAGGTGCAATCTTTGGCAGTTTGTGACAGTAAACTCCTGCACTGAACAATGTACACTTTTATCATACTGTGATTCAGTCTGTATAGCAAAGACCATCAAACTTATCTCCTAAAACTAAATTATTGGACTTATCAAAGAGAAACTGAAGTTATATTGACCTTTCGTTGTACAAGGAGTTACCATAGTTCCCACAATTCTAATACTTTAACTGTAAGTATATATTATTAATCTCAAACAAGTGTATAGTCTGTGGTAATAGTCTTTTTTTTATAATACTGCTACTAAAATGTTGTGTAATGTATGACCTACGCTGAATTTTAAAATATAATTAAGCCCTATGGGAAAATATAAGCATTTTCACAGTGACCTTCAGATTAGGCAAGAAATATACTCTGTCTTTGGGCGCCCTCTGCTGGTAATATTTAATTATGTACACTTTCTTTTAATATAATCTATTTTACTGTTTTACTTGTTTTAATGTGTATTAAAACAATGCCAGAAAGGTATGCACCTGCAACATTTGTCGGTAAAAAACCTTTGGGAGATTTATCAAAAGCTTGGAGAGAGATAAAGACCAATCAGCGCCTGACATTTTACAGGCTGTGGTTGAAAAATGACAGGATCTGATTGGTTGGTACTTTGAGGGTTTTTCAGACCTGAACGCATGGCTGCTAATTTGCATATCAAGTAATCGCTGCTCAGCCAGAGTGAAAACCCACCCTGAGCAAGCATGTAAATTGTTGTGTAAGGCTTGCAAAAAGCTTGCAAACAAAAACACAGTCCTGCAAGAAGATCACATTTGAAAGATTTTTTCCACTGTGTACAGTCTGTGTGTAGCCCAGGATTTACTACGCTGCTGCGATAGAAACAGGCTGAATGGGGCCAGAGCTGACGTCACACAACTTCTTTTCCAACACATGGATACATTTTAGTTACGCCAATGGTCCAGGGAGCTGGCTTAACACTGTAATGGTTTATGCTGATTCCTGAGCACCAAGCAATCAGTGCTGATAATCCTTAGGGAAGAGACATAGCCAATGCCGGCAATACAGATGGCCCCAGAAAATTTCCGGGCTTACCACCTAAGGTGGCGAAGAATCCAAAAATTATACTAAACATCTTATTTTTTTCTAAGGTATATTCCAGGGTTTATTCTAATTAGCAGTGCTAATTTATGTGATTAGCAATGCTTTGTACCATACAGTGTTCATCATTATTTTCATTGCTCTGTGTGGAACTACAGTACTAGTGTCAGTATGATAGTACCACTTATTGGGAGAGATGTACTAAGCCTCAAAGTGATAAAATGGAGAGTGATAAACTACCATCCCAACAGCTCCTAACTATCATTATTCAAACCCAGCCTGTAACATGGCATTATGCCAGAGTCTATTGCATATGAGCAGGTCTCTGGGAACATGGTGCCTGTGCTTTGTTCCCGGTGACATATCTAGTTTGTATGTGCAAATCACTTGGCAATGGCGGGACTACGGAGGGGTATGTATAATGTATGGTTGCAATATGTGTGTGTGGTGTGGGCCCCCTAGACCCTGGGGCCCCGGGTGCACCGTGCACATTGAACCCATTATAGAAACGCCTATGCTCACACTCATGTAACACTTAATGTAATACCTGCAAAGTGTATGCGGTCATGTTGTCAAAAATAAGTATGTTATGTTTAAAGTAGAGTTGTGTTGATAAGGTAACCGATTACCCCATGGGGGTTATAAAAGACATGTATGTATAAATATGTGCCTTCACAGAAGGCAATGGGAACTGTTAGGAGTACAGGACTGAAACCCCTCTCAGAGGGAAGTGGACTGGTCTGACCAGAAATCCCATGCCCCTGTGTAACGACCGCCGGGTCCAAGGCCTCCAACTGCAGGGGAGGTTGGTTCTACCCCTCAAACGGACCGGCTGGTGTAAAAAACTAAATAAAGTTGCACGGCTCGAGAGGAGAGCGGGTATGGAGGGGCACGAGCAGAAACTTATAAGAGGACGGAGTGTGTAACGGCTGTTGCGCAGTTTGGAGAGAAAGCTGAGACTGGCAGAGCTACGCAGCGGTCAGGCAAAAAAGCAGTTTCTGAGGAAGCGCTGAAGGACTCACCCGGTTCTAGGGAGGAGACAGCTGGTACTCCGGTGACCGACAGCGATAGGCTACCCCGACGGAGCAGCCCGATCAGTAATCCGGCACGGAGGCGGTAGCCGGAGATATCGGGAGGCGGGCCACGGCTGGTGATGACGCAGGGTCGAAGGCGGAGTTCCGGCCCAGTGAGTCTGTAAGGAGGCGGCAGCTGAACATCGGGAGGCGGGCCGCGGCTGACCGTGACGCAGTATCTGAGGCGGAGCCCCGGCATTGCTACTAAGCCGAGGGGCTGGTCTGTAACGACGCGGAGAGTGCGAGGAGGCAGTTCCCGACGGGGAAGGCGGTGCTGAATTGTCAGAAGAGGTGGTGAGTGTGAATCCTACCCCCCGTTAACCCTTACATCCATAATTGCACGCAGCGGGCACTGTCATCAGCATAGTATCAACAGGGACAAGGCGAATCCCGACCTACTCGGTCAGGGGAGGCCTCCCAAAGGAATTATCTTAACCCCTCAGTTTAGGTAGCCGTTATCTGTCCGCAGCCTGCATCTAGCCGCATAGAGGGCGAAACCCGATCCGGTGGGTCAGGGGATGCCCATTAGTCAGTGCATAGATTGAAGATACCGACAGGCTCTGTAAACTTGAATAAACGTCCTGGCTAAAAACAACTGGAAGGAGGGTGAAACCCGGCTCAGAGGCCAGGGGAAGCCCACAAGAAAACAGTATAGCCGTAGGATCTCTTAAACCAATAGAAAAAAAAGAATATTTTGACTAGGAGCTTCTGTTAAAATCATCAACTGCAGCGACAGGGAGCAAAGAGTGCATAGCATTCTGTACTGTGACTAGAGACAGAACAGACTCACTACAGGACTGATACAATAATTGTATCAACCTCATCAAAAGAACTAAAATATAGAGGTACAAAACAGTTACTATACAGTTCGTGTAGAAAGTACTTGGAGATTGCCTGTTTGAAACATAGTGAATTCATAGAGAATGCCATTGTAGAGGACTTATACTTACCTAGAGTTAGATTGCATTGTAGGATAAAGCTGTTAGGAAACCTGTAAAGAAAGAAAAGTAAAGTTTAGTATTTTTACAAAATAATATAGACATTATTGCGCAATAATCCAACATTACACCCGGGTCAACAATTCTATGAAAGGCCTATCATACCATAGAATCGATTGTGCATTTTAATTCATGTTATGTTTATCTGTTATTGAGCCACAAAGGTAAGCGTGATTGTGGTCTACAGACGGAACAACGAGGGAGAGCAGCATACCTGGGAAACCAGGTCACGTTCCAGTATAATAAAACTTTTGTGGCTATTGTTGTTTGGCTTGCACGCCAATATATTATTGTTAATCTTCTCTTATTACCAGTTGTTATAAATAAATATTGTTGAACTACGCTCCTGTGAATATTTGGAAGAAACAACTGAAAGTTATACTACATCACCCGTTGGAGACCTATCAGAAGAAATAAAAAGGGTTTACATAAAAATTGGCGTCACACGAACAGGATCCGACCGGGAGAAGAAAAAAAAAAGATGGCGGATGAAGAAGCAGAGAGAGGAAAGGCATCAGGGAGTCAGGAACAACCAGAACAACCCGTGTTGGTTAGCTCCTCGGTTCCAGAACAACCCGTGTTGGTTAGATCCTTGTCCAACCCGACACCTGGTCAGAATGTTACAATTGGAGGAAATGCCATTACAATGCCATATTACTTTGGCATGCCCTGGTTACCGACGTTCTCGGGGGAGTATCCAAGGAGAGAGACCACCACTTTTACGGATTTCCAGAAGAAAATGCGGTCTACGTTTAAAATATACCCGTTGACGGTACCACAGCAAATAGAGATTCTGGTTGGCCAGTTGAAGGGATCGGCACTAAGAGAAGTGTTATCCTGGCCAGATACAGAAAAAGAAACCGTAGAGCATATCTTTAAAAGGTTAGGCACTACTTTCGATGTTACTACCCTGTCCGAGTTAAAATCTAGATTCTATTCGAGGAAACAGAAGGCCACGGAGACGTTGAGAGACTTTGCCTTGAGTCTCTTGGAAGCATATCAAGATATTAAAGCTATAAGTAGCACAGAGATTGCTGATGTGGATAACACCCTGATCAGCCGACTCGTAGAGGGAGTCTATTGTAGTAATATCAAGTCACAGCTGAAACTATTACGGTTACAGAAAACAGGAGTCTCGTTTTTGGACTTCAAAGAGGCCGCTATTAAATTGTTTGGAACAGTACCAAATGCAGAGGTGTTGTTTCCAGAACTACCAGGCTATCAAGAATCGAGTGCAAACGAGGAAGGGGAACCTTCGGGAACCTCCCGGAACACACCCACTGCCACCCAACATGCCCAGGCGTCCGCTCCTGATTCACAAGGTGTACTAAAAAGTCAGATAGAAGACCTCTCCACGGAGATGGCCAACATGAGAAGGGACATTCAGCGGTTGGTGGATCAAGGGTCCTCGGGGAGACGGGACGGTGGCTGGCACTCCGGGCCTCGCAGATCTAGAAACGAATGGCAAAGTCGCACACAAGGACCGGGAAGAAGGGCCTCTGACCAGTTTGATTCCCAGGGGCGACCCATTTGTAGGCGATGTGGCCGTGCGGGACATGTAGAAAGGTTTTGTCGAGAGGAGGAGTCTTTAAACATGAAGACCCCGGGGGCAGGGACCGACCCTCGGGGGTCGTCACCCCAATAGGTCAGCAACCCGATGGCTGGTGTGAGAAATATGTGGGACCATGCCCCATCATACCAGTCGAGATTGGCGGAGTGAACTTTGTGGCAACTTTAGATACCAGGTCCCAAGTGTCCACCATCCAGAATAATACGTACCAACACTTCTGGGGCCTGCAGAACCCGTCACCTCCTCCTCCTACATGGATGCGATTACTAGCCGGTAACGGCCTTGACATTAACTGTATTGGATACTGCGAATTTGACTTTAAAGTAGGTCCGGCCCTCTTGTCCAACCAGGGTTTTATTATTACCGACGTAGATGACCCCACTGTCCCCGCCATCATAATTGGCATGAACATTTTGGCATGTTGTCCGGAAGCACTAATTGAGGCTTTGACATTTGAGGTCCGACACCTGCCTCCGGAACAGAAATCTCCTCTACAAAGAGTTATTCGGACTCTCCAAGCACAACAGTGCTTTCTAAGCACAGAAGGAGGAGTTGGGAGGATTAAAACGACAGATCACAAAGCCATTTTCCTCCAACCAAATTCTGAGACTGTCGTGTGGGGCAAAGCGCGATGCGGCCCCGCGGGTACATCATACGACGCTATTGTGGAGCCTTGTCTTATGCCCAGCAGGACCGATATCATTATCGCACGGGCGCTGGTGACGGTGCATAACGGCCGAGTCCCGGTCCGGATCTTAAACCCTCACAATTATGTTGTGAGGTTGCATCGCAATTACACCTTAGCTGCATTATCCTACGTCACTTTCCAGGACATTTACGATGCAGTAACTTTAAATATGATGCCGACGGAAGGGGGCCCCGCCGCTGAAGGGTCGAGATGGTGGGAAGAACTCCACATCGGAGAGGAACACACTCCCGTTGAATTGAAAGAAGGCATACTAAGACTTGTACAGGACAATGCGGATACTTTCAGTAAGCACGCAGCAGACTTTGGAAAAGTGGAGAACGTCCGACATTACATTCCAACCGGAAGTGCGCCTCCCATCAAGGAGAGGTATCGGCCCATAGCCCCGGCTCTTTACCAACCTGTTCGGAAATTACTAGAAGAGATGAAAGCCTCAGGGGTGGTACATGAGAGCCATAGCCCGTGGACCGCGCCGATCGTGATTGTAAAAAAAAAAGATGGGACTTTGCGTTTTTGCGTAGACTACCGCAAACTGAATCAGGTCACGCATAAAGACGTGTATCCACTACCACGCATTGAAGAGTCGCTTACAGCCCTAAAGGCGGCCACCTACTTTTCGACACTCGATCTCACGTCAGGATATTGGCAGATTCAGATGGCAGAGGAGGACAGGGAGAAAACGGCTTTCACTACACCCATGGGACTCTACGAGTTCGATCGCATGCCATTCGGGTTATGCAATGCCCCTGGGACATTCCAACGAGCCATGGAGCACTGTCTGGGTTACAAAAATTTCGATATGGTACTCTTGTATCTGGACGATATTATCATTTTCTCAGAGACCTATCACGAGCACCTAACCCACTTAAATGAAGTGTTTAAAAGTCTGACCGAATATGGGTTAAAAGTCAAGCCTTCCAAATGCCATCTGTTAAAAGAAAGTGTAAAGTACTTGGGCCATGTAGTTAGTGCTGCCGGCGTGGTTCCTGATCCCGAGAAAATCGAAGTGATTAAAGACTGGCCTGTACCCACCAACATTAGGGAGGTACGTAGCTTCCTGGGATTTGTGGGGTATTACCGTAGATTCGTCCAGAACTTTGCACAGGTAGTAAACCCCATCCATGAATTACTGCGTGGAGTTGATAAAAAACATACCAGCAAGCATCAGCCGGTTCAATGGACCGAGCGCCAACAAAGTGCATTTGATACCTTAAAGGAAAGGATGACCGAGACGCCTGTGCTGGCTTATCCTGACTTCAGCCAGCCTTTCATATTGCATACGGATGCTAGTTATTTGGGGTTGGGAGCTGTTCTGTCCCAACGACAGCATGGACAGGAGCGCGTCATTGCCTTCGCCAGCCGAAGCCTTAAGAAAACAGAAAGGAATGATGCCAATTACAGTGCTTTCAAACTCGAACTCCTGGCACTAGTGTGGGCCGTTACAGAAAAATTCAAGAACTATTTATTTTCCAACTCCTTTGTAGCCTACACAGACAACAACCCGGTCGCCCATTTGGCCACTGCCCAGTTGGGTGCTCTAGAACAGCGATGGTGCTCCAGATTGGCCAACTACGACTTCACCATAAAATATCGCAGTGGGAAAATTAACAAGAATGCTGATGCGTTATCCCGACTTCCTCAGAAGGACCATGTAGAGGAAGAGGAGTCAGACGTATGGGAGGAACTGGAAATGCCTGCCTTTTACACACTCCTTAACCGCCAGGCCGACTCAGACTCTCCACAGCAACAGATGTTCATGACAAATGCGATAACAGTCGGTGAAGCCGACCATGAATCCCGGTGGGTCCAACTTCAGAATGAAAGCACCGTATTAAGGGAATTAAAGACACTGCTCTCTTCTAAACAGAGTTGGAGTAAGGAGAAACGACAGCAAGCTGACCCCGAGCTGATAAAATTGTGGGGCCAGCGAGATAAAATACGTTGTAAGAAAGGCCTCCTCATAAGGTCCACAGTCCACCCGAAAACTCACATGCCCCTAACCCAAATTATCATCCCCAGACAACAGAGAGATGAAATCCTCCAGGCGTATCATGATTGCTCGGGGCATTTCAGCACTGGTAAAATGGAAACTATGATCCGGCGGCAGTTTTACTGGATTAACATGACCTCGGATATAGAAGAGTGGTGTCGGTGTTGCTCTACTTGTGCTGTCAAGAGACCTCCTTCCGGGAGACAGAAAGCTCCTTTGCATTCCATCATCAGTCACCAACCATTAGAAATAGTTTCAATTGATCATGTGAAGCTGGAACCCAGTTTGGGCGGCTACCAATACGCCATAACTATCATTGACCACTTTTCAAAGTTTGCTGTGGCCCTTCCGGTAAAAAACTTATTAGCTAGCACCACCGCGGAGATTGTGTGGAGGGCCTTTGTGCGGCCCTATGGCTATCCGCAGAAGATTCTGACTGACCAGGGACCAGCTTTCGAATCCCGACTTTTTCATGAGTTGTGTCATCTTTATGGATGTAAAAAAATACACACTACAGCTTATCATCCCCAGGGGAATGGCACGTGTGAGAGAATGAACAGGTCGTTAATCAGTATCTTGAGAGCCATACCCGATCCAGAACGGAGAAACTGGCCGACTTTGCTACCAGAAATAACCTTTATTTATAATAACACTGAACACAGCACCACAGGCTTCACACCATATTACTTGCTATTTGGAAGAGAGGGGAAGTTGCCTGTCGACCTCAGGTTGGATGTCTCCCCTGAGCATAGTTCTGAGGAACTGCTACAGAGTGATTGGGTGCGAGAGCATCAGAAGCGACTCCAGGCCGCCTATAAGATTGTTGACCAAACGTCCAAACAAGCTCAGCGCCGACAGGCAGAACAGTACAACGAGACGGCTAAGGCCGCACCTCTAGGCGTAGGTGAACTAGTTTGGAAAAGAAATAACCGGCGACGCAGCAAACTGGATCCGTTTTGGGAAGAGGTTCCGTACAGAATTATGGACAATGCCAAGATGGATATAGATGTGTATCGAGTGGCCAAACTAGGTGAAACTGCAGCCATTAACGTTCACCGAAATCAACTAAAAAAATGCTACCAGGCAGATATCGAAATACTTAGGGTCTCCACGAAAATAAGTGAGAGCCCAAATCCCATTGAGGACGTTACCAGTCAACAATTCTTTAATGAGATGTTAAAAATGTTTTGGCCTATTCATGGGAACCTGTTAGTAACTTCCCCTGATGTGAACCCAAATGCGGGGATAAAAACTGTTCATGTGAAGGTGGGAGGAGAAACTGATGCTCCCCTGCTTGAGTCGGCTGTCCTGTCTCCCGGGCCTAGAGCTAGCCCGACTGGGGGGCCGGAGGATAGAACAGCCGACGACACTGTTAAGTTAAGAAGGTCCACTAGGACCACCAAGGGGGTTTTACCCCATCGATATTGTGTTTAATAGTTATTGGGTGCTGGAGGACCAGCAAGCTTTAGCGGGGAAGTGTGTAATACCTGCAAAGTGTATGCGGTCATGTTGTCAAAAATAAGTATGTTATGTTTAAAGTAGAGTTGTGTTGATAAGGTAACCGATTACCCCATGGGGGTTATAAAAGACATGTATGTATAAATATGTGCCTTCACAGAATGCAATGGGAACTGTTAGGAGTACAGGACTGAAACCCCTCTCAGAGGGAAGTGGACTGGTCTGACCAGAAATCCCATGCCCCTGTGTAACGACCGCCGGGTCCAAGGCCTCCAACTGCAGGGGAGGTTGGTTCTACCCCTCAAACGGACCGGCTGGTGTAAAAAACTAAATAAAGTTGCACGGCTCGAGAGGAGAGCGGGTATGGAGGGGCACGAGCAGAAACTTATAAGAGGACGGAGTGTGTAACGGCTGTTGCACAGTTTGGAGAGAAAGCTGAGACTGGCAGAGCTACGCAGCGGTCAGGCAAAAAAGCAGTTTCTGAGGAAGCGCTGAAGGACTCACCCGGTTCTAGGGAGGAGACAGCTGGTACTCCGGTGACCGACAGCGATAGGCTACCCCGACGGAGCAGCCCGATCAGTAATCCGGCACGGAGGCGGTAGCCGGAGATATCGGGAGGCGGGCCACGGCTGGTGATGACGCAGGGTTGAAGGCGGAGTTCCGGCCCAGTGAGTCTGTAAGGAGGCGGCAGCTGAACATCGGGAGGCGGGCCGCGGCTGACCGTGACGCAGTATCTGAGGCGGAGCCCCGGCATTGCTACTAAGCCGAGGGGCTGGTCTGTAACGACGCGGAGAGTGCGAGGAGGCAGTTCCCGACGGGGAAGGCGGTGCTGAATTGTCAGAAGAGGTGGTGAGTGTGAATCCTACCCCCCGTTAACCCTTACATCCATAATTGCACGCAGCGGGCACTGTCATCAGCATAGTATCAACAGGGACAAGGCGAAACCCGACCTACTCGGTCAGGGGAGGCCTCCCAAAGGAATTATCTTAACCCCTCAGTTTAGGTAGCCGTTATCTGTCTGCAGCCTGCATCTAGCCGCATAGAGGGCGAAACCCGATCCGGTGGGTCAGGGGATGCCCATTAGTCAGTGCATAGATTGAAGATACCGACAGGCTCTGTAAACTTGAATAAACGTCCTGGCTAAAAACAACTGGAAGGAGGGTGAAACCCGGCTCAGAGGCCAGGGGAAGCCCACAAGAAAACAGTATAGCCGTAGGATCTCTTAAACCAATAGAAAAAAAGAATATTTTGACTAGGAGCTTCTGTTAAAATCATCAACTGCAGCGACAGGGAGCAAAGAGTGCATAGCATTCTGTACTGTGACTAGAGACAGAACAGACTCACTACAGGACTGATACAATAATTGTATCAACCTCATCAAAAGAACTAAAATATAGAGGTACAAAACAGTTACTATACAGTTCGTGTAGAAAGTACTTGGAGATTGCCTGTTTGAAACATAGTGAATTCATAGAGAATGCCATTGTAGAGGACTTATACTTACCTAGAGTTAGATTGCATTGTAGGATAAAGCTGTTAGGAAACCTGTAAAGAAAGAAAAGTAAAGTTTAGTATTTTTACAAAATAATATAGACATTATTGCGCAATAATCCAACATTACACCCGGGTCAACAATTCTATGAAAGGCCTATCATACCATAGAATCGATTGTGCATTTTAATTCATGTTATGTTTATCTGTTATTGAGCCACAAAGGTAAGCGTGATTGTGGTCTACAGACGGAACAACGAGGGAGAGCAGCATACCTGGGAAACCAGGTCACGTTCCGGTATAATAAAACTTTTGTGGCTATTGTTGTTTGGCTTGCACGCCAATATATTATTGTTAATCTTCTCTTATTACCAGTTGTTATAAATAAATATTGTTGAACTACGCTCCTGTGAATATTTGGAAGAAACAACTGAAAGTTATACTACATCACCCGTTGGAGACCTATCAGAAGAAATAAAAAGGGTTTACATTAACACATAGGTTATACTTTTTATTAACACTTAATTAACACTTTAATCTTGTGGTGCCTTGAGGAAGTAGGCCTGTGCTTACTTAGGGGGTCCCATGCTGTGTACCTTAGTGTTAAGGACCCACCTTATGAGGAGGTCACCTGGACACTGTAGTTTGGCCCATATAATTTTGCATGCCAAGCACCTCATTTTTGAAGCATAGAGACACTGTATATGGCTGGAATTGCTCAGCTGACCTGAAGGTGCCCATACACTAGTAAGATTTATCTGCAGATCTGGCTGGTTGGAACAAAAACATGGTTATTGATGAGTGACAGTTTGTCAGTTTTACAGCATTTCCAAGCAAATGCTCAACTGTCATTTGCTCTCATCCATAACCATGTTTTTGTTCCAACCAGACAGATCTGCAGATAAATCTGCGTGTGTATGGCCACCTTAGGTAAGATGGCTTGCTACAAGATTATCCTGACAAGACTGCCCTGCTGACATGCCTCCAGTGAATTAACAGCACCGCTAATGATGAACTGATAAGTATAACCGTGTAAAGAAGTTATGTACCCTATACCATAATATATATAGTGCCCTATACCATATTATTATTATTATTCTTATTATTATTATTATGCTTTATTTGTATGGTGCCACAAGAGATCCACAGCCCCCAATTACAGAGTAAATAAATGAATAAGTAAAACAGTGTCTTACAGTTGAATCCAAAAGAGGACAAGTACAGGGTACATAAATATAGCTGTATTAGCAGAGGACAATGGAATAGGTACCAGAGTGGCAGAAAACAACAGGATTTGGTGCAGTCAAAGATGGTTTAAGTAAGAGAAGGAAAAGCACATATTTAACCCAATAATTTGTTTATAAATAAATTGATTTTCCTTAATGTATTTAAGTGGACATTTTATATCTAGAGCAATATATTTTCTTATGATACACGTACAATGGTCATAAAAACAGACACCAAGGGGTGTATTTACTAAAGTGCATATTTACAGAAGCATGCAATCATCACTTCTGATCATCAAAATACTACAAAAACCTAACTGATATTGGTTGGCAGCTATAAACCTGGATTTACCACTTTGCAGTGCAAATGTTGGGGCAAACTTATTTTCCCCTGCATGTACTGCAATAATATATACCAGACTTTGGGGGTATTCAATTAGGCCGAAAAAATCTCCACTTTTTGCCAGTATTAGGTTTAATATAGATTCCACCTATTCAATCAGAGTTCATATTTTTTCACGAGTCGAAAAAATGTCATGGTCAAATAACACGTGTATCAGCAAATTACATTGTATATGACTTGTTATTTTTAAATTAACCAAGCACAATTTTATATAATACATTAAATTAATGCTGAGGCTACATCTTTATTGTTTCTAAATTTCCCCCCTTTAGCAATCATAGTGTTTTTTGTGTCCTCTAGAGGTAAAGTACTGTCCAATCATACAGATGGAGCTGGCCTCATGCTTGCGGGGGCTGGCGATTCAATCACCAGCCCCTGCCATCCGCCAGAAGTGGGCGCGCACGGATGAGACGCTCGTGAGCCCCATTCCGACGGAGCTCGCCGTCAGCTGCCCCACCCCCCAAACCTGCCCGTCTCCCTGAATCAGAGATGGCCAGGGTCCCGCCGCACAGCCGCCAAGTGACTGGGACTAATGGAGTCCCTCTCAGCCAGCGCTCGCCAGCGGGGACATTCTGGCGAGTGCCAGCATTGATTGAGAGGGGCTCCATCTGTACATTGTTAGCACAATATACTTACCTCATAATAGTTTGAATTTAAGTAACTGACCTCTACAAAGTGCAGCAAATTAAGGGCAGTGTGCTATTAGCTACAGTAAATCAGTGCATCTAATTTATCTCCCGGGGTCCGTCCAAATAGCCCTGTAAGCTGGCCTAAGGCACACTAAGCAGAATCCCCGTTAACCCTTTGAGTGCCAAGTAAAAAAAAAACTTAAAATTGTTGTGAAAATTGCCAAGCAAACATTCATCATATTGACCTGTAATGTTTACCTTACAGGATATAACAAATACAATTTTTTTACACACAATTCGATATTTGAATTTATATAACAAATGTGAGCAACATTGGCATTTTTTGTGGATATTTTGAACATCTTTCATGGTTTGGCAGCAAAAGAAGGCTCATTTTTTGGCAATAACACATGGGTCTGACCCCTTCCCACCCTCCTGCATAAAACCTGACCATCTCTCATCCTAACCTACTGTTTATGCCCACTTCTTCCCCTTCTGTGTCACCCCTGTCTGTCTAACCCTCCCCTTTAGAATGTAAGCTCTCACGAGCAGGGCCCTCTCTCCTCATGTGCCTTTCTTAGAATATATAAACCACTGCCACCCTGATGATTGCTTCAGTGTCCTGTCCCCTGATGTAACTATCCATATTAACCATGTACTTGTCCTAAACTGTCTTGTACTGTCATTTGTTATGTGTTTTTGATTATAACTATGCTCTGTAAAGCGCTGCGTAATTTGTGTGCGCTAAACTGTTAATAAATAAATAAATACATGGGTCTGGGAACTTATCCCATATGTTATCTCTTGATAATGGGTCATTTCCACACAATAAAAATGGGCTATAATAGATAGCCTGATAAGTCTATTGTGCGGTAAATAATGCATGTAATTGGATACTGGCCTTAGGTTTGCAATTTAAAATATTTAGTACACTGAAAAGAATGAGGAAGCAATATATTATTTTGTTACCAAAACTGGTGGACAAAATAACAAAGAGATGACCCTCCTATTACTGGGCTCCCCTTTCCAAATGCATACACTAAACAAGTTTTAAAAAACAATTTTGCTCATATATAAAAATACATTTCCAATTAAATAAACTCTCTGCCAGGTACATAAAATACAAAAGTATCATTGGTTATATGGACCGTCCAAATGTGATCCGGTAACTATAATATTGCCTGTTTAAAAGGATAATCAGCCAAAGATTAATTTTACAAATTTGCCACTAACCTCAGCACACATCCTTTAAATAGCCTATGCAAACAGTTATAAAGAGATCCAGGAACCAAGTTTGTCTTTTATTGTACTCATTTACGGAATCATAAAATCACAGGTAGATGATAATGTGACTGTATGTACATGCAAAGGACATTGGGGCAGATGTATTAAGCCTTAACAAGAGATAAATGCAAGGGTGATAAGGAGAGATAAACGTCCAGCCAATCAGCTCCTTACTGACTTTTTTCAAACACAGGCTGTAACAGCAGTTAGCAGGTGATTGGCTGGGCGTTTATCTCTCCTTATCACCATTGGATTTATCTCTTGTTAAAGCTTAATACATCTGCCCCTTTATACCTAAATGTCAAGAGTGTTTACTTTAAACTGAAGCAGGGCCGGATTAACAATGGGCCTGATTGAGCTAAAGCTCCAGGCCCACTCCACAAATAGGCCAATTTTGTAGCAGAGGGTTGGGGCTTTCCAACAAGCCTGACCCCACGTCCCTAGCCCCCCGAAAACTGGAGATACTGCCAGGCAAAGCTGGGACATTTTTCCCCTAGGATAACATGGGACCCGCTAATTCCGATCCCCACTAGGTTCCAACGGCTGCCAGTTCCCTCCATGATCCTGGGATCATATTTCTGGGTAAGTCCCTGCATTTTCTGGTGTGAAAGGGTTATTATTTCAAATAGCCAGGACCTGCAGTGCTCTGAATACAGCCGGGCAGCCCCCTGCTCTCTGCTCAGCTGTCAATGGCTGTCACTTCTGCCCGGCGGTGGCTGTCCCCCAGTTACCATGAGCATGTATTCCCCCTTAGCAAAGAGCATGTAATCCCACATGGCAATGGACATGGAACTCCTGGCAATGAGCATGTAGGTAATCAGCACTATTGTAGCATAATTTTTAATAGGCATTATGGTGTTTGGCATAATACATAATGGACATCATGGTGTGTGGCTAAACATGTAATGGGCATTATTGTGTACATTTTTAATGTGCACCTTTGGCACGCAATGCCCCTGTTTATTAAGCATATTGTGCATTATTGCTCAATCTGTTTGGTATAGTGTGTATTTTGGCTTAATCTGTGTGGCATAACGTGAATTTTGACTCAATCCGTGTGTCATAGTGTGAATTTTGGCTCAATCGGTGTAAATTTTGGCTCATTGCCTGTGGCATAATGAGTAAGAGGCAAGTACAGTAAAAGGGGGTGTTGCATGATTTGTATGAGGGGTATATGGTGTGATAAAAGTTGCTGAAATGTTGTCTACCAAGTTTTGGCTTTCAGTATTTTTTTTATGACTGGAGTGCCGCCTCACCCCACAAGTATCTTAGGACATCGGCATCTTACGGGTGCACCTTTGGAGGGCACTCGCCAATATATCTCCCTACATTTTTCCTATGCCAGCCCCCTGCCTTTTCCAGGCATATATAATTAGTTGAAAGTATTTACACAAATAGAGACACACCCATGAGCAGACCAACCAGACAGAACACTGGTCACACCCTCCCACATTATTAGTTGCTGGCCATAACTCCTATTATTGTGCAAAATAGGCCCTTGATAATTTTCAGATCCAGGTCCATTTAGACCTTAATCTGGCACTGAACTGAAGGTAACTTACTGCATAACTAGCAAAGTCACTGCATATCCCACAGGCCTACCACAAATAGCAGTTACCAATAGCTAACCCAAATAAATAATGTAAGGGCTGATGTTATAGTTATGAGTCCTATAGTCACTAGCTATCCTGCATAAAAGCCCTTTTGGTGCAAGAAGATACTCATTTTTAGATGCCCCTCTTCCTGGACAACACACACTGTCTACAGCAGGGGTGGGGAACCTTTTGAGGTCCGAGGGCCATTTGCATTGAGGCATAATACCTTGGGGGCCATTTAAAAAAAAATTACAAATCGTCCTGCTCCGGCGGCTGCCGCAGGTTACGAGTCGCTGGTCTGTGTGGTCCGGCGGCTGTGCAGGGAGTCTCATACAGGGGAAATCTCGCGAGAGGTCGGTAGCACTCGCTAGATGTTACCTGTACTTGCCTCACTGTACAGCCATCGGGCGGGTGGGCGCGCTACAAAGACCGGCTCTGGGGGCCGTATACAGCCCATGGGCCGAAGGTTCCCCACCTCTGGTCTACAGGGTTCTCTAGATTGAAATAAAAGAGTTTAGACTGCACATATGTACAAATACGTTTTAAACCTATGCAACCCAGCCCATGTCATTTTCCTCTAACATTCCAAGAAAGTGGTAGCTCTAAAGGTGCCCATACACCATGCTTTTAGTATTAGATTGCATTGTATCTAGTACAAAAAGCCTACAATGTGCTACAGCAGCGTGCTTTTTGTACCAGATATGATGCAATCTAAAACTAAAAGCACGGGATGCACAGACTTTCTGTGCTGTGCGATGTGATACGCGTGGGAGCACACATCGCACCGAAAAGTACACCGTGTATATTAAGAGCAGGGTCAGCCCGACCTCTACTGCTGTTCTACAGCCTGACGTGCACCGCAGCCACAGTCACTGGCCATGAGTTACCAGAGGAGTCTCTCAAGGAGCCATTGGCAAGACTATGAAGCAAAAACAACAAAGTCCCCAAATATCAAACTCTAAAGCAGAAGACTTAACTGTGTTCAAAACAGTATCAAAACTCAGGATCGAATGCTACAAAGCACGCTGCGATTTGCACTATGTGCTACGCGATTTGAACTATATAATCAAAATTGATAGCACAAATCACACCTTGTGTACACAGCATAAAATTATTTACAAATCATGGTATCATCAGTGGCTGACTAGGTAAAGTAAAAAATATATCTTATCATACAAGAAATGTTTTACTGTGGCTCCATCTAGCTGCTGGAGATGTGGAGTCAAATGCATTCTGTTATTTACAGCAATTCACTACTATGGCAACCGAAGAATGTATCATTTGGCCTTTCAGCTTTGCAGCAATTCATTTAATTGTTATAGAGCCAGGAGGAAGGGCTAGATTTACTTCTGTACACTGATTAAAACACAAAGTGCAGGAAAATTGATCCATTTTTGAAGCAGTGGTTTCTCTAGCCTTTTGTACTTAAAATATTGGATGACAATCATCATTCAATTGTCAGTGGCATTTGACACACAACGAATGTTGATTGAGATTCAGAAATGGATTTCCTAAAGTGAGTTCATTCATATCTGTTCAACCCTAGGAAGAAACATAAAAACAGCTTTCACAGACTTCTAAGTGAAATGAGTGCATGCTAGCTGGAATAAGAGATATCCTCCCTTCCCCATGTACATGACAGCCCTGATGGCTTTGTAAATGAATTGTGGTAATTTGTGGGGCAGTTAGTGGGCTGTATTAAGCACTTTGTCATTGCAGGCATCTGTAAAGTGAAGGTCTTCGATGTCCTTTCTCTTTGGACGTATGCCCAGTTGTGCAGTTTAAGAAAAATGTAGTCTTAATCCTATAATATTATTTGCCTGACGGAAAAGTCAAACTTTCTGCCCCTGGCAGTAGACAGAGTTGTCTTTGGGAAAAGGATAATTAAATAGATTGATCATCTACTAAATCCTGACACAGCAGATTATGTTTCTCAACAGAATGTGCTGCCATCTTCATAAGTGTTTGGTACTTCCTTATCCTCTGTAACTATTTGTGTTCTATCTATCTATCTCTCTATCTACCTAAAAGCATTTATTTTCCAATCATAACTAATTTCAGATTTTTATTTCACCTCTGGATTATGAGAAAGTTACATAACGCATATTGTAAAGTTTCAATATGTACTTTAGGCATAATTAAAATTCCAATTTTACATATTTGCAAACATATTATTTCTGGAGATACTTTACCACTATACTGTACAGTGGCGTATCTATAACGGGTGCAGTGTGCACAATGTACAAGGGCCCCTGAGTCCCAGGGGGCCCATACTGCATACACGGCACCCGTTTTTTGGTAATACTTACCCTCCATAGCCCCTCAGCAGCTGCAGAAGCCCTGCAGAAATTCGCAGCCACTTCTGATCTGTGCAAGCGCAGTGGAAGCTGAGCGATCAGACTCCACAGGGCAGCGGAGGTTCACGCATGCGAGTAGGGTCTGAGCACTAAAACGCTCAGACACTACTGCCCCTAGCGCTGCAGAGAGGAGGGGCTGAAAATGGGCCGTCTTCTCTCTAAAGATACCTCTGATACCGTATAAGGTGCAGCCAGGGCCGGCGCCACCACTAGGCAGGTTTAGGCAATTGTCTAGGGTGCCGGCCACTAGAGGGCGGCAGTGCATGCTGCAGATTCATTTTAGTTTTATTACTCCCCGTCCAGCGTCCACAATAGCTCGTTTGAGCTTAATAGCATCCAAGTCAGGCTGGCCAGTTCAGAACTGCTATGTCCTGTGGCTGTCTTATCACTGCAGATCTGTGGATTAGCGCTGAATACCATCAGCCAAACGTAGCAGCAGTGGTGGCCGCGCCGCGCCTGTGTGAAGCCTGCCCGCAGTCATGCACGCTCGCACACCCGCCCGCCGACACGCTCGCACACCCGCCCGCTGACACGCTCGCCCACCCGCCCGCAGACACTCTCGCCCGCAGCCATGCTCCGTATGTACTGCTGGCTGCGGGAGGCACACAGGCGCGGCCACCACTGCTGCTACGCTTGCTGATGGTATTCAGCAGGAGTCAGGACAGAGCAGTCCGGCCTCCTTACAGCATTACAGTGAGGACTGGAGCATCCTGGTAGAGCCAATGGGCACCGCAGCTAGCACATGGGGATAGAAAGTTGGGACTCGGGAGAGGACAGAGGAGCAAATCGTGGCCCCTGCGCTGTGTGCACACTGCCAGTGCAGTTGAAGAAAAAAAAGTAAGACAAACTTTAAATAATTAAATAGGCATGTGTATATACAGTATTACACACACATTTGCACATTTTTATGGGGGGGGGGGGGGGCGGGCGGGCGCAGTTGGCAGACTTTTTGCCTAGGGTGTCACAAAATCTTGCACCGGCCCTGGGTGCAGCTAAGCTAAATCCTAATAATGATGTTTAAATATTTACTGTAATAACATTTTTAATTTGGGTGTGGTACAGTGCCGGATTAAGCCTTCAGGATGGCCCCCTTGCACTTGTCATCACTGGCTGCAAACTGCATGGGAGAATAATATGGTACTTGTGTATTATCACGGCGCCCTCGGATACCTTCACAGGTATCCACGTCCGCTCGCCACGCTTCGGGCTCGGTGGCTCGCTGCGCTTGCCATACTTTCTATTCTCAAGTCCATGCCGACGTGGATAATGGGGTTATGAAAAGGTTGGAGGACGCGTACCCCTGCCCCTCGCGGGCTCGCTATGCTCGCCACGCTTCGGGTTCACGTTTATAGTGGGGGGGGTGGCGTGGGGGTGCATTTAACATTGTAAGCACCCATTAGGGTGCTTATACAATTTTTAATCGCATCGCATTGCATTGTATGG
This sequence comes from Crinia signifera, assembly GCF_055691185.1. Lineage (NCBI taxonomy): Eukaryota > Metazoa > Chordata > Amphibia > Anura > Myobatrachidae > Crinia > Crinia signifera. The sequence continues at coordinate 101,292,469 of NC_139225.1, read as the reverse complement.
CATTGTATGCCATATACAATGTCATACAATTTTAAAATTGTATGACATTGTACAATATTGCACGATATCGCATTGCATGCCTTTTGGTATGCGATGCAATGGGCACCGTGATAATACACAAGTACCAATATTACACTGTCAAAACACAGAGCAAAGGCAGTATAAACTTGGACAATGGGTAACTGCAGGGGGGATATATATGTGTGTATGTATGTATATATATATATATATATATATATATATATATATATATATATATACACACCACATGAAATGTCTGAGTTTGTTGTCCCTCTGCACCTTATTCTGTAGGACTGTAGAAAGCCTCACAGCCTCAGTGCTGCCTCTGATTAAAAACCCTCCCATGACTAGGCTGCTGCTGTCCTCCATGGGCCTGAAAATCATGCAATGAGCTCCATCAATCAGAGCTCAGCACAAACCTCTCAGCCTCTGCCCTCTTGTGCAAAGTGTCATGGGACTTAGTCAACTTTAATCCATCCCTGGTGTGGTATAACACACCACAGAATCCCAACTGTGGGAACTCAGACAGCGGGGGGAGCGCAACAAAGCCCCTTGCGGCTCGCTGCGCTCACCACAATGTGGGCACAGTGGCTCGCTACCATCACCACCTATTTTATTCTCCCTCTATGGGGGTTGTGGATTCCCAAGAGGGAGAATAGCAGCTGCCTGTCTGTCAGGCTTTTAGCAGTCAGGATTTCAATGTCGGTGTACCGACTGCCGGTCAGTCATCCAGAACCCTTTAATTTGTGGTCCCCGATAGTCCTTGAATTAAAGTCATTGTAAAGAGACAGTTCCTGGTAGACTAACATATTTGTTATCATACTCAGGGCCTTATTTTGGTTCATTCTTTCTGACAAAATCCTTCTTAGATGGACAAAACCATGTGCACTGCAGGGGGGGCAGATGTAACATGTGCAGAGAGAATTAGATTTGGGTGAGTAATTTTGTTTCTGTGCAGGGAAAATACTGGCTGCTTTATTTTTACACTGCAATATAGATCTCACTTTGAAGTAAAACCCCACCCAAATCTAATTCTCTCTGCACAAGTAACCCCTGCCCCACCTGCAGTGCACATGGTTTTGCCCATCTAAGAAGGATTTTGTCAGAAAGAATGAACCAAAATAAGGCCCTCAGTGTGAAGTATACTCAGAGAGGCAGGGGCAGGGCAGTCTTAAAGGCGTCTAGGTGTCTCTCCCTCTGCTATCAGTGGATTGGGATTCTTGGGTCAACCACAACTAGGTCTACAAGCATTGGGTCGACACCACTAGGTCGACATACAGCAAGGTCAACATGGGTTAAGGTCAACATTGGTCAAGGTCGATATAGATCTAGGTCGACCTGGGTCTAGGTCGACATGACATTAGGTCAACACAAGCATTAGGTCAACATGGGATAGGTAGACAGTCCAAAGGTCGACATGGGTTTTTTCACTGTTTTTTTACCTGAATGTCGAAACAGTCGACATGGACACAGTTTGAAGTGCACCACATACCTTTGCATCGCTTGCTTCGGGCACGGTGCCTCGCTATACTCTGCACACCATTTTATTCTCCCGCCACGCCCTAGTGGATGGAAGGGCATGAAATACCGCCTGTCAGCACATGTCGGCTCAAAAAACAGTGAAAAACACCATGTCGACCTTTTGACTGTCGACCTAGCCCAGGTCGACCTAATGCTTGTGTCAACCTAATGTCATGTAGACCTTGACCCATGTCGACCTTGACCCATGTCGACCCAATGCTTGTCGACCTAGTTGTTGTAGACCTAATGACCGTATCCCCTATCAGCCATCCAGCAATTAGCACTCTTAAACCATTAACCGTTTGGCTGCAGGCCAGTAGAGAATGTTTCCCAGCAGATCTATTTTTGTGTAATTCACAACCAAAGCAGCTGTGCAGCAATCTCTACTAGGCTCCCAAAAAACCCCAGAGGCACCAGCAAACCCCTGACCTGAGGCCCCTAGAATTGTCAGGCCATAGAGCAGCTGTCCAGTAAGCTCATGCAATAAGATGGCCCTGCAGAAGAACAAAACTAATAGATTGCTATATAATGAAGTCACAGCCCAATGTCCAAGCTTTTGGAAGTACAGATGTTACCCATAGTAACCAATCAAAATTTAGCTATAGTCTAGAAGGTGCTAGATAAATGATCAGCAATATCTGATTGATTGCTATGGGCAAAATATCAATTTCCAAAATCAACATTTTAGTAAATACCAGTATATTCCATAATTTCAAAAGCAGAATAAAAGTATACGTTTTCTTAATCACTACTTAAAGTCCTATACTATATTGAATGAAAAAGGACTTGATTCAGAATTGTATACTAAACTGATGACTACTATACAAGTCCTAGGGTAGGGACATTGCACATGTGCAGAATTGGTCCTGCATCCGCACACACAATGCACCGTAGGCCCCAGGGAAAAAAATGGTTCATCAGGCATCTTTAGTACCTGTTCGAGAGGGGTGTGTTAGGCTCTCTGGTAAATACCCATATGCTGGTGTAAGGTGGTATTAATGTTATCCAATGAAGAGTATTATAGAGCTCCGGTTAAATTCCCAGCGGGAGGATGGTATTTACCCAATGTATGTTATAGATCCGTCTATTAATGTCCGTTTCTTTGGCAAGATGTCCTCACATTTAATTCCCATGTTAAATGAGACGGTGTTGGTCAACCTCCTTAAAAGTGCAGCCGGTCTAGAAATGAAGATGAAAATTGGTAGGCTCAGTGCGTTTTGGTGTGGCAAACCCACACCTTCCTCTCTTTGCAATTAAACCACAATATAGTGGTGACTCACCAGAATACTGACCTATCTAACACTAAAGAGCTAAATACTCTTTTTTTTATGAATTTTTAGTTGTTAGGTTGTTTGATGTATTGATATTCAGAAAAAATCGCTGTTCATTTTTCTTCTGCCCCCTAAGCCTCATCCTGAATGACAGGCTTAGGGTGTTTGGCAGCGTGGAAGGGGCGGCAATGGGTTCATTCCTTAAAACAGAGTTTTGTCCCCTCCACTATGTAAGTGGTCAGGGTCTGCAGATATCCTAACCTCAGCTTGGAAACTACAGACCTGAAGGTTACTCAGATGACCGGTGGTTATGTCGTGTGATTCAATGGTAAGTCTGAGAATCGGCAGTGGAAAACAGAAGCAGGCAGGTGATGTCTATTTACATTGGCCTGCTCCTGCCGCATTAGCATATGCATATCATATGTACAGTATTGTTTAGCCACTTCCTTGCAGTTATGCATTACCATACATCTCTGAAGCAGGCATAATAGCCTGAAAACAGAAGAAAAGTCTTTAGAGGTTCCATTGGCACAGAAAATTAATGAGCCTAATTTTGTGGAGTTTGTATATTCTCTCCATACTTGATTGGGTTTCTCCTGGGTACTTAGCTTTTTGTCAAACAATCCAAAATATACTGGTAGATTAGAATGAAAGAACAGTATATAGCAAAATTAAAGCTGATCACAGTGTTCCATCAAAACAAGACTCACGCTTAGGAATCTTTCTGTTGCAAGAACCAGAAAATTGAAATATGGACATGCTCAGTGGTGTAAGTGTGAGACTTCAAGCTTAGGGGCAAATTCGGCGATGTACTGTATACAAACTCGATAGCTTGCATAAATCTCTGATGTTAGGGCAACTGTGGATGCACGGTACCTCTTCTGCTAATGTACAGAACATCTTCTGCATCGTTGCATGCAGCCTTTTTGACAGACAGACAACGGCTGTTTGTGGCCCTATTTTCTGGGACTATTTATTTATTTACTTACAGTTTCTTATATAGCACAGCATATTCCATTGTGCTTTACAATTGGAAACAACAGTGATTAAACAAACTGGGTAGAAACAAACCGACTTATAGTGTGTACACACGGTACAATTTGCCTTCTGATGTTGACGATATAGTCAACATTGGATCGGCATCGGATCGGCATCGGATGCAGATCGCAAGGGTTTTAACCCTTGCGATCCCAATCCGATCCCGATGCGCGTTTGTGAGGATACCGGGTGACCTGGGTACCCTGGGGTTCAGGAATCACACAGCAGAGCGGGTAACAATGAAAACAGCTTGTACTTTATTCATGGAGACCAAGAAATCCAGTAACCAGCAGCAGCTGCAGCAGCAGGATTATACTAACAAAGTCCACTCACAGTTCTGCAAAGTCTCCACAAGCTGCTATACAATGTATCAGTATATCTCCTACAGTCCTGAGCAGCACTGGCAGCTGTAGCAGAGCACACAGAATGGCTATTCACTGATTACACAGAGAGGGGACAGCACCCCCAACCTCCAGTGACTATAGCTGTGCCCCTCACCTCACACAGTCACCTCTTCTTCCACTTCCTCTCTCCCACAATCCACCTTTGATTGATCTTTCCTTCTGGATTGGTGGACCATGCTGTCAATCTTTCCAAAGGGGAAGGAGGAAGGCTTTTCTAAGGGGAACACTTCCTTACTGTGCTTCTGAATGTCTTCCTGTTTGTAACCTCTGCAGACTGAGGGCTTTAATTTAAGAATACAAAACTTGGGCCATAGGGTAACTCATTTCTAAAAATGCAGGCAAGCCCTAGTTTGTGCCTCCTCACATACCTCCCCCTTCTTAAATCGAGGAGACAGGCATGGTCTCAATATCAGAGTCCTGACTGTCGACTTGGCCCGAAGGTCTGCGAAGCTTGCCATTTTGTTCCCCACGTCTGGATAACCCATCAGCGTTGTTATGGTCTCGTCCCTTTTTGTGAAAAATGGAAAAGGTGAAACCTTGCAATGCCAAACTCCACCTCAACAACCTCCCATTTTCCCCTGAAGTTCTCTGTAGCCAACTCAAAGGGTTATGGTCAGTCACAACACTGAACTCCTTCCCATAGAGATAAGGTTGTAGTTTCTTTAAGGCCCACACTATCGCTAAACACTCCTTCTCGATAGTGGCATAAGCTATCTCTCGGTCAGCTAGTTTACGAGATAGATACACGATTGGGTGTTCCCTACTGTCTTCTCCCACCTGGCTTAACACTGCCCCAAGTCCACACCCTGAAGCATCTGTTTGCACAATAAATTTTCTATTGTAGTCAGGGGCAGCCAACACTGGGGCTCTAGTCAGCATGTCTTTTAGGGTTTTGAAGGCTTGTTCACACTCAGTGGTCCATTCGATCTTCCGAGCATATCTCTTTTGGTTAAGTCTGTCAGAGCCTTGGCCACGGTGCTGTAATGTGGTATGAATTTTCTGTAATAGCCAGCAACTCCGAGAAAGGCCCGCACTTGCTTCTGGTTGACTGGTTGGGGCCTATTGGCAATAGCCTCCACCTTTGCCGGTTCAGGTCTAATAACTCCTCCTCCAACCCGATGTCCTAAGTATTGAACCTCAGCCATCCCCATCTGGCATTTATCTGGGCGTATGGTGAGTTTGGCCTTTCTGATCCTGTTGAGCACTTCTGACACATGAGTTAAATGCTCCTCCCAGGTATGGCTGAAGATGGCGATATCATCGAGGTAGGCTTGGGCAAAGTCTTGACACCCCTCCAGTAGGTCATTCACTGTTCGCTGGAATGTGGCAGGGGCATTTTTCATCCCAAAAGGCATGGTAGTCCACTCAAAGAGTCCTATTGGTGTGATGAAGGCAGAACGCTCCTGGGCTTCTTTGGTAAGTGGGATTTGCCAGTAACCCTTGCTTAAGTCCAGCGTTGAAACAAACCTGGCCCCTCCAATCCGGTCTAGTAGTTCATCAACACGGGGCATAGGATAAGCATCAGTTGTGGTTACTTCATTCAATTTGCGATAGTCCACACAAAACCGTGTAGTCCCATCTTTCTTGGGAACCAACACGACCCCAGAAGCCCATGGGCTTTTAGATGGTACGATGACCCCCAAAGCTAGCATCTCCTCGATCTCAGTCTTTACCTGCCTCATAACTTCTGGCGTCATTCGGTAAGCGGCTTGTCGAATGGGCTTAGCGGTCCCAGTGTCCACATGGTGAGCGGTTAGGTGAGTTCGACCGGGTTGACAAGAAAACTGGTCTCTTTCATCTTCTAAGATCCTCTGCATCTCTTGCTGCTGGGCCGCATTCAATTGTTTTCCCAACTGGACTGATTCCACACATTTCCTCTGTTTAGCAGCTCCCAAAAGGGAGTAGGTGTAGGTACCACCAACTGTTTAGTAGGCATGACACCTTCCTGTCCAGGCTGAGGAACGACCAGTCGGTACAGTAATTCCTCTTCCCAAACTATCTTGTTTCCATCAGCTGTTTCCAGCCCCAGGTCAGCTGCACTCCTCAATTTTCTCAGGGAGGGGTCAGTCTTTTGGGCCTGTCGGAACTCATTGCGGTCCACCTCCCCAAAGTCTACCTCTAGAGTGTTAGATAAGGGACTAGAATCACTCACCGTGGTTGTCTGGGTAGGCTGTTTCTGTTTCATATCTGTTGCCTGGGTAACTCTTTTGGCTTGGCTTCTTGTCACTGCCTGGACAAAGTGTGTCACCAGTCCTTGTCCCAGATCATTTCCGAGGATGACCTTGGCTGGTAGCCCCTTGAGTACTCCGACCTCCACAATTCCTTGATCAGCTCCCCAGTCTAGATGTATCTTGGCGATGGGGATGTCGGTCTGTTGTCCCCCGGCGGTGGCAATTCGTACATACTGTCCAGGAATCACCCTGGATGCGGGAATCAGGTCTGGCTCGATCAAAGTGAGTGAGGCCCCAGAATCTCGTAGGCCCTGAACCGGCTGATCCTCCACCACCACAGTCTGTAGGTGCCCTCGCATATTCCTGGGAGTTGCCTTCTCCTCCCCCAGTACCAGATCCACAATGTACACCCCATCTGCCATCCCATATGTATCCGACTGGATGACCTCTTCACCATAATCCTCCGTGGAGTAAGATACCACAGAGACTGGGGCTGGTCTAGCCCCAGGAAATGGTCCTCGTGTGCGTGGACAGTCTTTCAGCAAGTGCCCTGGTTGATTGCAGCGGTAACACTTCCGATGTTCTGGGTTAGCCACTCTAAATCTGGGCGGCTGATCGGTGGTGCTTCTGACATAGACTCCTTTGTTAATATTATTGATGAACGGTTCTTTGTCAGGGGGCTTCTCCACTCTTGGGATTCTTGCAGCAGAGACTCTCCATTGGGGACGATTGGCTATATATTCATCAGCCCATTCCGCAGCTTGCTCAGGTGTATCGGGCTTCCTGTCCATGACCCACTCCCGTACCTCTGGTGCCATCTTAATCATTAGCTGTTCCACCACGATTAAGTTAATGATCTGCTCCGCAGTGGAGGCCTGCCTCCCTTCAAGCCATTTCCCACAGTTTTGCCGTAGCTGACTAGTAAACTCCTGGTGGGAAGCAGTCCCACTTTTATTCAGCGTTCTGAATTTGAGACAATAAGATTCTGCAGTGATCTGAAACTTAGCTAGCAATGCCTTCTTTATACTGGCGTAGACTTTACACTCCTGGGGAGTTAGGGCCCGATAGGCTTCCAAAGCCCTACCAGTGAGACTTGGCCCCAAGTACTTTGGCCATTCAGCTGGCTCTATTCCATGCACCTCCATGAGATTCTCAAAGATCTGGAGGTGAGTGTCAATGTCTGTTTCATTTTCCCGGAATGTGGGAACATCCTTAAATCCCAAGTGTCGCTTGGTTTGGCCAGTACTTTGGGGTGACTCAGGAGATCCACCGCCAGTAGGAATTTGTACCCCAAGTATTGCTTGGATTACCCCAGCTCTCTCCTGTGGGGTCGCACCATCACCAAGTGCCCCCAGCCAGCTCTGAAATGCAGCAGGAGTAACAGTGGTGGACTCTGGTAACTTACTGGATGCATTGATACCACTGCCTGTCGGCACCTCTTCATCATCACTCAGGTGGTTGGGATCCTCTGGGTGCGCCCGATCCCACTCCAACAACCTCAGCACCAGTGTCTCCCGGGTCTCAGTCCCATCATAAGTAATACCTTTCATCCTGCAAAATCCTTGCAGGTGAGGTTTCCGTGCTGTGCGGTAAAACTTCTCCTGCTCTCTCATTGTGTTCTCCCCTTGATTGCTGACCACAACTTCTGGCTGACGCTCCATCCTGATATTCTGCAGTGTTACTGTTGCTTCTATCCAGTACCTTGATATCTCTGCAGAAACTGTGTGATGTCCCTCCGCTGCCTCCAAATGTGAGGATACCGGATGACGTGGGTACCCTGGGGTTCAGGAATCACACAGCAGAGCGGGTAACAATGAAAACAGCTTGTACTTTATTCATGGAGACCAAGAAATCCAGTAACCAGCAGCAGCAGGATTATACTAACAAAGTCCACTCACAGTTCTGCAAAGTCTCCACAAGCTGCTATACAATGTATCAGTATATCTCCTACAGTCCTGAGCAGCACTGGCAGCTGTAGCAGAGCACACAGAATGGCTATTCACTGATTACACAGAGAGGGGACAGCACCCCAACCTCCAGTGACTATAGCTGTGCCCCTCACCCCCCCAGTCACCTCTTCTTCCACTTCCTCTCTCCCACAATCCACCTTTGATTGATCTTTCCTTCTGGATTGGTGGACCATGCTGTCAATCTTTCCAAAGGGGAAGGAGGAAGGCTTTTCTAAAGGGAACACTTCCTTACTGTGTGCTTCTGAATGTCTTCCTGTTTGTAACCTCTGCAGACTGAGGGCTTTAATTTAAGAATACAAAACTTGGGCCATAGGGTAACTCATTTCTAAAAATGCAGGCAAGCCCTAGTTTGTGCCTCCTCACAGCGTTCACGTATCGCAAGCCAGAAAGTCTTGGCTGCCTTGACTATATAGTGCAGATCTGCACTATATAGTCAAGATTGTATGCAAATCGGAGGTGCCTTGCGATCCAATCCCGATCCGATCTGATTATATCGGGGATCGCATCTCAAGGCACATTTCACTGTGTGTACACACCATTAGAGGTAGGAGGGCCCTGCTTGCAGGCTTACAATCTATAGCAGTGGTCAGGGAACTCAGTCCTCATTACCCCACACAGTGCATGTTTTGCTGGTAACCCAGCAGGTGCACAGGTGTACTAATTACTCACAGACACATTTTATAAGGTCTTTAGGCGGAGTTAATTATTTCACTTGTGATTCTGTGAGGAGACCTGCAAAACATGCACTGCATGGGGTAATGAGGACCGAGTTCCCTGACCACTGATCTATAGGCATAATAGGAGGGATACATAAGGATAGAATTCCATAGCATGGCAGTTCCACCAGATTACAAGACAGTCCTGATGGGATGCCATTAGATATAATTGCTACTGGAATTTGTGTGGGGGTTCCGGAATATGATCATCTTGCCTGAAGAGGTGAGTTTTCAGGGAACGCTTGAAATTTTGGAGGCTAGAGGAGAGTCTTAATGTGCGTGGAAGGACATTCCATATGGCCCACCAAAAATCCTGCAAGTGTAAGTGGGAGCGAGTAATGAGTGTTGATGAGAGACGCAGATCTTGTGCAGAGTGGAGAGTAAGTCGACCAAGCATGACAAAATGGTTTGTGTGTAAACATGTTCTAATATTGTTCAAAATATGACTTTAGTGGGATAGGCAGATGTTGGGATCCTTTGTTAGAGATATGTGATTGCAATAATGTGCTTGGTGGCATCTTACATACAGAGTGTGCTACACAATATTCATAGCAGATATGAAAGTGCATAATGTATGTTGTTGGGCAAAAAAACAAAAGATTGTGTGCAAAATAGTGGCCATGGCCTTAGGACATTGCTCCACCATTGCAAGTAGAAATTGAGTTAAAAAACATCCTTGTTGCTCTTAGATGTGGTTTATGTGTCTTTTTCATAATAAAAAACTGGTATGTTGGTACTACAGTGAAAAAGTTGACACATGTCGACTTCTGTGAATTGAGTGTCCTGCTTTTAAAAGTATACAAAAACACTTTCTGAATGCGTGTAGATGGTTATATAATAACTACCTTGACATATATAAGCAGGTCTTAGAATAAATGTTACCTAAAATTAAACCAACCTTTACATGTTGAGATGTGTAGAAAGATATGCTTCCAATGTGTTTGAGGGCTATGTGTGGCTTGCAGGTAGTGAAATAATGGTTTTCACTTAATAGCCTGCAGCATTGCTGTAATAATCAATTCAGGTGTATGTGTTTGAGTAGTAATCAGCGTTAATTAGCAGACCCAGGCGTCCCCTCTCATGCGGTATCTCTAGGGGTGGTCTGGAGCTATCTTTGGCGTCCGCCTGTTTTTGGTCCAAAATGCACGGTGCGTTCGCCGATCGAGGCGGTTGTGGCACCGTGCATTTTGTGTGCACACCCCCGTGTACTCCCATGTTTACGCCCAGTTTTCCTCATTATTCCGGCCGCTCCCATAAAAACGCCCACATGCCGCCCACAATGACTGTGCTCTTGCGGACAGGATTTTGTGCACAGAGAGACCCGTCAATGAGCGGTGTGAGGTCGCCGCACATGCGCATTGCGAAAGCTACGCATGCGCAGATGGAAAAAAAAATCTGATCCGCCCATTTACGGTCCCACCGTACCAAACAGAATAAACCCCCAAGTGTGTATAACTGAGGCACTTGGTAACAGCTGAGGATAGCTGCAGCACTGGGAAACAACTGTGTATAACTGAGGCACTTGTATAACTGAGGCAATTGGAACCAATTTGAGATTAGCTACGGCACTCGGGTACAGCTTTGTAGCACAGGAATACATTTGAGAATAACTGTGGCACGAGGCACTTGGATACAACTTAGAATAACTGCGGCACTTGTATACAGCTTGAGAGTAACTGAGGCACGAGGCACTTACAGTAGATACAACTTAGAATAACTGCGGCACTTGTATACAGCTTGAGTGTAACTGAGGTACTTGGATACAACTCAGGATAACTGCGGCATGAGGCACTTGAATACAACTTAGAATAACTGCGGCACTTGTATACAGCTTGAGAGTAACTGAGGCACGAGGCACTTGGATACAACTTAGAATAACTTTGGCACTTGTATACAGCTTGAGAGTAACTGCGGTACCTTGAGTATAGCTGAGAGTGACTGTGAGCTTTGGAGCACAACTGTGAAGCGCTAGGAGGTAATACCAACAGGAGAGAGGTGGGTTCCCTGCAGCATGCTGGTGGGTCACTGCGGCACTGGTACCTTTAAGGAACACCAGACAGGAGCATCAGCAGGTTAGGCAGGAACACTGTGGAGCGCAAAGCCATAGAACCACTCTCCAGGAGGTAGACTGAAGCACTGGTAGGGAGACATGGGCCAGACCCCTTTTATCAGGGAGAGACACACGGGATTGGCTGGAGAAAACCCCTGGCAGGGGATTGGAGAAACCTTGGTCTCCAACATGGCTGCCCCCATACTGGAGACACTGCAGAGAACCAGGCACACCTCCTCTCACAGCCACAGACACTGTGCTTACAATGGCAGCCTCCGTTGCCGCAACACGCTGCCCGGAACCTGCCTCCTGTGTGCACCTGCTACCCGGCGTCCCGACCACACTGTACGGCCCTCAGGGAAGACAGCGCGACCACTACCTGTGGTAAGCCTCTGCGCGCTGACATGTTTAGATAGGATGAGAACCAAGTAAGGGCTGTGTTCTGAAGACCTAGGGATTGTATTGTTTGTATGAGAAAAGAGTGGTCAACAGTGCCAAAGGCAGCAGAGAGATCAAGAAGAATAAGAAGTGAGAAATGGCCTTTAGATTTATCAGTGGCCAGATCATTGACTACTTTAATCAGTGCTGTCTCTGTGGAGTGTTGCGAGTGAAAGCCTGACTGAAGTAGGTCCAATAAGTTGTAGGAGTTTAGAAAGTCTGTGAGGCGAGTGAAGGCAAGTCTCTCAAGTAGCTTGGAGAGGCATGGGAGCTGAGTGATAGGATGGTAGTTATAGAGACAGTTTGGAGTTTTAGAATGGGAGTAATAAGTGCATGCTTGAACAGAGAAGGAAAGATACCAGTAGAGAGAGAAAGGTTACAGATTTAACGTGTAGGGGTATAGGATCAAGAGGGGAGTTAGTGGAGTAGGATGAGAAGAGTGTGGATACTTCATCCTTACTTGTGGGGTCAAATGAGGAGAAAATGTCAAAGTAACTACACAGGCCAGTATCTGCATCTACTTTCATAAAGAATAAGTACGAAACAGGGGAGGGGGAAAGGCAAGAGGGAAAATAGTAAGGTGTAATTCTAGGTGTTGGCTGTGGTGGAGAGTAGTGTGAGAGAATGTATATGTATGTATGTATGTGTGTGTATTTGCTTAAAAGTAAAACTGTACAAAGGAAGATGGTAAAGATTTGTTTATTTGTTAATACAGCTTTATCGTCACAATGCCTTTTAAAATAGGTGGCATTCTATGCAGATTATCCGTAATTAGTATATCAGGTTTAGACCAGTAGATTACCACTATATCAAGGACTGCTATGACTGTGTTTCAGTTATTCTGTAGGAACACTTTTTGCATAACTGGGCTAAGTAATAATAAATGCCCTACAGGAATGTTGTTATTTTGACATCCCAATTCTTGTACCAGAACGGGGAGCTAGGTGTCAGTGTCTCTGTGACTGGTGTAGGTAATACACGTTTCAGCAGGTAATGTCATTTTAAAAGATGACCTATGTTGAAAATGTTGTCAGAATGTGGCTGAGGACCATGAGACAGACTTCTGTCCAAATATACCTGTCAATATTGCTAAATATCATTACCAGTGTGAATGCACTGTTACCAACCCATCAGTCCATGGAAGTGTGGAGTTTCTGTTAAGCTAGTGCCTACTATAACTTATGCTTTAATATGGATGCTTTTTAACCCACTGAGGGTACTTCAGCTTGAGCCAATTCTTTTTCCACAACAAACAGCAACATTAATGGTATCTCACTTGTGCATACTAAATCCCCCCAAGTCCCATGGGTGGTGGGGGGGTGGGGGGGGGGATTTTTGTTTTTTGGTTCTTGAAATAGTACACAGTACATCTTGAACTTTTAAATACATTAAAGGTATTAAAAAGGCCCAGGAGAGAAACATTCTTCAAATTAAGAAAAGTATTAGAACACAACGACATGCAGTGAGACTTGAGGGAGGTTTAGGGGAACTTCAGGAAAAATTACTTCACAAAAAGGTTAGTAGACAAGTTGAATAGCCACCCATCAGAGGTGGTAGAGGGTAAGACAGTAGAACAATTTAAACATGCACGGGGTAGACAAAAGGATATTGTTACAAAGAAATATGGATAAAGTAGGGTTTGTAGTAACAATATTGTTAACATAGGGGCAGACTACATGGGCCTAATGGTTCTTATCAGCCGTAAAATTCTATGTGATCACACAGTCCAAAAGTGGGTTTTAGATTGAGAAGGAGTTGAAGATGAATACAATACAGTGCTAATACACTCATACTCTCCAACATGACCCATTCCATTAGGTACAACATTCTCTGCTTCTGGACTTTTTCCTTAATTTAGGATTGCCTTCACCTTTGCTGGAACACCTTTATCGTCACTGAACTAGTTCAACACAGGTGACTGCAATTATCAATTAAGAGGGAAGTCCAGAAACAGTGCATTTTGTACCTAATGGAACGGGTCATGTTAGAGCAGGACTGGGCAACACCGGCCCTCCAGATGTTAATGAACTACACATCCCAGGATGCTTTGCATTAGTTTTGCTATGTGGCCATGCTGAAACTGATGCAAGGCATGCTGGGATGTGTAGTTCATCAACATCTGGCGGGCCGGTGTTGCCCAGCCCTGTGTTAGAGGGTATGATACACTCTTACTGAACAACTTCAAAAAACAAAGTTGTCCCAATATAATCAGGGTTACCACCTCATCCCTTTAATTCTGGACACATATAAATTACACAGGTTCTGTGGCTGATTAAAACCAGGTGAAATGGAGTCTTGAATCCGCCAGCCACAGAACCTGTGTAATTAATATGTGTCCTGAATGAAAGGGATGAGGTAGTAACCCTAGTCCCACTTGAAATAGGTTTTGAATACAATTTATTTTCCAAGATTTATATACATTATACAAGTATTTTTCAAACATAGCTATAATTGCATAATTTATCTCCAATTATTTTTTTTTTCAAATAATTTATGTTTTTCCATTTTCAGCATCTTAGATTACATAATTGATTTTGTTTCTCTCTACATGAACCAATAAATACATAATAATTTTAATAAATGGAAGAAATCATTTTGCGTTCAGCACACTATGAAAATGACAAATATTGTACCGGTGTCAAATTAAGATATAAATAGTATCTCTACATTTGAAGACGCAGCTGCAGAATCATTCTTCAATTTAAAGTGTGTTGTAGACTAATGGTTTTCAAATATATCCTCTGGCCTATCCAGCAATGCTTGTTTTTGGTTTCTCCTTCTGGATGAATTATTAGGACAGGTGAAAGTGATTGATTCACCTAAACACCTGGGACAAGATCTATAAAAACATGTTACATGCTGGGTTTTCTTTTTTTTTTTTTTTTTGCACCATTCACAGTCTCACAGCTTCATATTTGCAGAGCATCTGCCTTCATGTTGTAAGAGAAACAATTCCTTTTAAATAAACAATTACCACTACGCTAGTGGTATGTTTTAGCATTGATTTCTTAATTTAATCCATAGTTGCCTACCCTCCTGCATTCTGCAGGAGACTCCCTGAAATAACAGCAATCTCCCTCTCTCCCTTATTAGTCCAGCAATCTCCCTCATTATTTCACCTAGCCCACATTACACTGTTACATTTGAGAGATAGATACATTTACATGGAATCATCAGTACCATTTCCCAGCACTTTAGCAAGTATACCTGTAGTAGCTCTTACTAACCACTTTGGGGCTCATGTACATTTGGATATAGGTAATTTTATAAGATTCCTCTCAGATGTAGCAGTACACACCCACGCTTCTAGGTGCCACGTTCACAATCTCTTTTCACAATCTCTCCTTATATGGAAATAGACACGCCCTGTGGGAGGAGCACTGTAGGTGGGCCAAATGTAAAGGCACCCATACATTCTGCGAGGGGGGAAATCACATTCAATACTGTACGTCCATGAGCCGCCTGGCAGCTTCCCAGGAGGCTTACATGTGATTTGGCACTTGATGTGATTTATCGCATGTATACACTACCAGGGAGCTGTAGCAGTGGCGGGGGCAGAATAATAGAAATGGGAGGCTACTGATTGACTGTGAGAGAGAGAGCTCATTCTTTTGAATGTAGTGAGCTGCAGGCCAGCAGCAGGAAAGCTACCGCAGAGTAGATCCGGAGGAAGGAGAAGCTGCAGCATCGATCTGCCAAGCAGGTGAGTGATACCCCCTCCCACCAACTGGAGCCCCACGTGTAAAACTTGCTGCCTCTGCCTGGTTGTCAGCAGCCAGGCCAGCGGCAGTGTTCGACGGTGGGCGGCGACTGTCCCAGCCCCTGCCAGCTAGTCAGCACTCAGCTGCCTGCAACCCCCTCCCCCCGGCTGGACAGCGCCCGCAGTCCCCCCCTCCCCCCCGGCTGGACAGCACCCGCAGTCCCCCCTCCACTGTAGCGGACACTCAGCTGCCTGCAACTCCCCCCCCCCCCCAGCTGCACAGCGCCCACATTCCCCACCCCCCCCCCCCCCCCCCGGGCTGCACAGCGCCCACATTCCCCCCCCCCCCCGGGCTGGACAGCGCCCGCAGCCCACCCCCCGCCAAAGTAGAGGCAATCCACTGCTCCCCCCAGGCGATCAGTGCCCATTGGTGAGAGAGTGGTAGGGGGGGTAGGGGGGGTCACCTTGGGCGCTAACAGGGCTTGCACCGGCCCTGAGTATATGGTGGGAACAAAAATCTTGTAATGTACAGTATGGGAGCATGTGAGAAGCAAACATTTTCCCCCAATCACTGAAAAACAGACAATGGTCATTCAGAGAAATGTATTAAATTAATTTGATTTAACAAATGTATCCGAACAATAGTTTTTGTCCATTTTCAGCACATTAGAGCAATTGGTTAATTGAGATATGCTCCCATACAATACCAGATTTTTGTTCCCACCACACAGTTTATGCTGCCCATACACTTTGCATCTGATCGCATCTTATGGTGCCTAAAGTGCCCTCTTCCAGCACCGGATGTCTCATGAGATCTGTGATGGCACATTGGATGCTGGAAGATTGCGGTCGGCATCTTTAGAGTAGTTTATTGAAGTGAAGAAGCGCCAGCGGGCAGCGCAGGTCAGTGGCGGCAGCAGAATTTGAAAAAAAAAAAACAGTTTAAAACACTGGCCAGCCCTCTGATTGGCTAACAGAGCTCTCTCTCCCTCTCTCAGCCAATCAGCAGGCCGCCCTGTGTTTTAAACTGTTTTATTAAATTATGCCGCCACCACTGCAAAGCCCCCCCAACCCCCCAGTATTTTCCCTGCACAGAAACAAAATAGCTCACTCAAATCTAACTTTCTCTGCACATGACAGGGCTTATGGTTCCCACACATGGGGCCTTATTTTGGTTCATTCTTTCTGACAAAATCCTTCTTAGATGGGCAAAACCATGTGCACTGCAGGGGGGGCAGATGTAACATGTGCAGAGAGAATTAGATTTAGGTGAGTAATTTTGTTTCTGTGCAGGGAAAATACTGACTGCTTTATTTTTACACTGCAATATAGATCTCACTTTGAAGTAAAACCCCACCCAAATTTAATTCTCTCTGCACATGTTACATCTGCCCCACCTGCAGTGCACATGGTTTTGCCCATCTAAGAAGGATTTTGTCAGAAAGAATGAACCAAAATAAGGCCCATGGTGCGATTCTCGGATGTGTTTTTAATTTTTTAGTTCAAAATGCATTGCGTGTAGTTCACATCGCACCGTGTTTCTTTTGGCTTGCGATGTGATGTGCGCTCCCGCATAGTTCATATTGCAAGGCAAAAAAGTATGTGGCAGTGTTTTGTACTAGATCACATCACATCTAGTTCAAATCACACACTGTTGTAGCATATTGCATGCGATTTGAACTAGAAATGCGATTTAGTACAAAACGCACCCAGCACAGATAACACCATTTATGGGCACCATTAAAGTGGTCCTGGGGAGGTGGAGGAACAAATTTCCCTCTGCAGACTAATTAATTCACCCTCCCCCAAGCCAACAGGTAGAGCCAGGGACAATTGTAGGGTTTTTGGCACCCCCCTGCTTATCTGTTAGAATTACTGTGCAGGGCCAAAGTGGTGGTTGAACTAGTTCCACCTCACCACTACAGGTGGTGGTTCCACACAGTTTTCCACACTTTAACCGCTGTCTAAAGATTATAGTTGAGATTTAATAGGATGAGAGATTCAGAAAATGAGATTTTTGGTAAGAAATCTCCAATTTTTTTAAAGGGGCAATCATTTACACTGCTAAACGAGTTTGATTTTGCATTGTAAATGATTGCCGCTTTAAAAAAAACCTGGAGATTTCTTACCAAATCTCTCATCCTATTAAATCTAACCCATATTGTCAGAGGCCACATCCAGGAGTATGCTGTCGTTGACTATATCCTCAGATTGAGCTGCATGTATGGACCAAAGAGATTGTCTCCATAGGAGAGCGCATATAGTGTGTACACACTATTCCAGCGTCAGTCACATTTGTTATATCAATTAAAATAAAAACTTTTGTGTAAAAAAAAGATTATTTTTATTATATTAAGGTAAACATTACAGGTAATTATGATAAATAAAAAGGTTTGCTTGCCAATTTTGACAACTTAATTTGGCACTCAAAGGGTTAAGAATGGTTTAAAAAACTAAGTGTTAATAGTTTATTTTTATCAATTCACAAAATAAAAAGTGATTGATCAGAAGATAAATCTAAATCAATCAATATTTGGCATGACCAACCTTTGCCTTCAAAACATCAATTCTTCTAGGTAGGTACATGATTAACCAACGATAGTATACCTTCAGTTGCTCTTCACATCTTTTTTTCTTCCAAGATCACTTAACTACCCCATTTACTCCCAAACCTCTCTACCATTAGGCAAGTCTGCCTATCAGACAGGGCCGGCGCCACCACTAGGCAAACCTAGGCATTTGCCTAGGGCGCCGGCCACTGGAGGGCGGAAAATGCCGCCCGGGTACCTGTACCTGTCTATTTAAATCTGGCGGCGGAGGCAGCGGGGGTCCCTGCAGTCTATTAAAAATCACGAGCGCTATCCGCCGGGCTATGCGGAAGCGCTTCTAGTGTGAAAACTCTGGCAGCACGGCGCACGCTGATCTCAGCCAATCAGCGTGCTGCCAGAGTTTTCACACTAGAAGCGCTTCCGCATAGCCCGGCGGATAGCGCTCGTGATTTTTAATAGACTGCAGGGACCCCCGCTGCCTCCGCCGCCAGATTTGATTAGAGAGAGCGCCGACTCGCCTGGGGCGCTCCGGTGCCTTGCACCGGCCCTGCTATCAGAAAATCAGGTATGTCTATGAGGATCCTTGTACTTAATTCAGATGGCTGCTGTGGAACTTCTAAGACATCACCTCCATACTTTCTTCCCTACTTTTCTGCCTCCTTCTTTTTGTACTCTGTTGTGGGTGGCAAAGAGAGACCTCCACAGAAAGCAGGAGACTTGCCCACCTTCCCTGGTGGCTGGGAGCACCAGAACATTTTTAGGAGCCTCCCTGCCATTCCCTGATGTTGGGAAAGTATGCCTTAATGGGTTGGAAAGTGGGTATTTTTGGCAGTATGTGGGGGGGGGGGGGGGGTTGTCAGTAGGTTGAAGTTTTGCCTAGGGTGCTGAGAAGCCTTACACTGGCCTAAAAAGCAGCGTGTCATCTCTTCCAGCTACATCCCTCCCCACCGCTGCGCTGGCAGGCCGCTCACCTCCTCTGAAGAGAGCGGCTGTCAGCTTTTCCAGCCAGGGGTGGAACTACTGGTGTTGCAAAGCCCCGGGCCCTCTCTCCCCCACTCAGGTCGCACTGCACCCTATTTCCCCCTACCAGGAGTCCCTGCACCCTCCCTCCTCCCGCAACATGGATGAAGAAGAGGCACTAGGCTGCTCCTGTTACCACATGGGCATGACTTATAGGTGCATCCAGCCAGACGGCACCAGTTTACTCTGTGTGCTGCTGGGATTCCACCCCCCTCCAGTCTACCATTTTCCCTGTACCTGGAGCCAAAGACCTCCATCACTGACACCCAGGAGCCTGCAGCACACTGCACAGATTGGTGAGTACACCTGTACCCACCTACCCACTAGTGTTACCCCATGTGCCCATTTCCTGTTTGTGTGATTCTCTCTACCCTCTCATTCCTAGTATGTGACCCCCACTACCCCCCTCATTCCCAGTTTGTGGCTCCCTGTACCCCCTATCCCTGTGTGTGATACCTAGTACCACCCTACCTCTGTGTATGTGTTCTGCCCTCTACCCCTCTTATCCACAATGTGTGACCCCCCTGTCGCCACTATACCTGTATATATGTGAGACACCTTGTCCCTCTATGCCCTCATCCTCCATGTGACCTCCCTTATACCCCCCTTTCCCTGTGTGTGAACCCCCCCCCTACCCCTTTCCTCTGACTGTGTGACCAGCTGTACCCCCAGCTCTGTGTGTGTGTGTGTGTGTGTGTGTGTGTGTGTGAGACACCTTGTCCCCCTTTACCCAAGTCTGTCACCCTCTACACCTATACTATAAGGGTATTTGTGATATATTGTGCCCTCCTAATCCCCCTCTCATATATGATATTGTTTACACCCCCTACCCATGTGTGTTTGTGTCCCCTACCCTAATACTGTGTGTGTGTTTTTGTGACACTTTATCCCCACAATGTCTGTGTCACACCGTCTGTGTGACCCTTTAAAAAAAATTCTTTAGTTGGAGTCGGGAGAGGTGGGTTAGTGAGGGCCCAAAGCATATATTTGTACCTGGGCCTACTACTCTTTAGGGCGGGGCAGAGTGGCAGTGCATCATCATGGGGCTAGGAAGGAAGCAGTGCTTGGAGCTGACAGCGCTGCCTCCTCCATAGTGTGAACAGGATCAGGGTCGCTTGACACGGGTTACCCGTTCACACTGCACTGCAACCCTGGTCATAGCCGTTTTCACCCTGATCATGACCAGGGTTGAAATGCTGGGTTGCTCGACCCAGGGTGGCGCTTACAGTAATGACCCGGCAATAACCCGAGTTGAGATGACGGTCTGAAAGAGGTATTAAAGACAGGCTCTTTACTTACTTACAGAAATGTTGGGGAGCAAGTCCATAGTGCAGCTATATATTGGATTTAGCATGTAAAATGGCATATTCATAAATGGGTTACAGAAGATAATCAGAAACTCCTACAGTATGTACAGTATAAAATCCTTTTCTAGTGAAGTCAGGGTTTAATATTCTAGCCAGAGGCAATGTAAGTAATTTTTAAAATGGAACTACATTGTAAAGTCTTTAGAGTAATAGAATTGCTATATGCCAAAAATGAATCATCAATAAAAGAGGTTAAGTGGAAAGAAAAGCAGAAGTTAGTGTTATTTTATTTAATGTAGTTATTATCTTTATGTTGCTCTCTCAGTTATGTGATCATAATATTTAACAAAAGCTGAAAGCGACTGTTAAACATTTCTTAACAGGATTTTTCAATTACTTTTTTTCCCTGCTCTACAAATAATTAAATAACACTGTAAAAGTGTTTAATATTAAACACTTAATTTCCATTTTAAAATCCATCTTTTCCAGAAAAATTACCCAAGACAGGTTAATGACAAGAAGAAGGATGTAGAAAATAATTGACATTGCAATATGTAAGTCCCAAGAATACAAGTACTATACCATAGGAAATTTTGCATAATTTGCATATTTACATTAAAGGATAAAAGGATAACTTTATTATTCTGTGTTGAGTGTTATGATTTATTTTTTTTATTTTTTTGTGTGTGTGTGGGGGGGGGGGGGGGGGGGCAACAGTTAGAGATCAATACAAAATAGAGTAAATAAACAAAATGTAATATGCAACTGAAGAACTATATTTACATTAACATCTTTTCTCTAATACCCCTTTCACATTACAGCTAAAAAACGGTATATTGCCGATTTAAGGGGTTTAAAACGGTTCTAGCTGTAATGTGAAAGGTCCGTTCGGAATTTACCGGTTTAAAAAAAAAGGTAATTCAAAACGTGTTCATAAGAAGAGATGTGCGGGCTCGGATTTCCCAGATCCGAGCCCGCATAAACGTCATCAATCCGGGAGCTTCCCGTCTGACTCGGATCCAGGTGCGCGGGCAAAACGTCATTGCCCGGCACTGGATTCTAGCGAGATCTGGGCCACCATATAAATAGCGAGCATCCGGCGCCATTTGTCACTCATGATTTCAGCTGGTTAGAGCAGGCATTCCCAACCATGGTCCTCAAGGCACACCAACAGTGCAGGTTTTAGTGATATCCAGGCTTCAGCACAGATGGATTAATCAGAATCACTCAGGTACTAATTACGTCACCTGTGCTCAAGCCTGGATATCACTAAAACCTGTACTGTTGGTGTGCCTTGAGGACCATGGTTGGGAATGCCTGGGTTAGAGAGATTAGGATAGTCTGTGTGCGGAGCTTTGTTAGGTTAGGTAGGTTAGGGAGCTGTGTATTTATTGCTGCTGGGGCGACTGCCAGTGCCTACTAGTGCCACTGTCTGCTCTGCTCTCTGGTGGTGTGTGCTCTGCTCTGCCAGTGGCTGGATGCCAGCCCAGTCAGTAGTACCTCTACCTGGCCACTTCAATCAGACATGTGTATATGACTGTACAGTGTGCACTATTGTTAAACTTATTAACCGCTTGTATACCAGTCTGTTTGTGCATCTGCTGTATAATACCTCACTGCTCGTGTATTTTTTTAAAGCCTTATATAACTAGTAAACATATTCTCTGCTGGTGCATCTACTGTACTGAGTCTGACATATAAATAAATATTAATAAATTAACAGTGTACTGGTGCATCTACAAAAAAATAATAATATCTCTGCTGGTGCATATTAATTAAACTGCCGTATTTGTAATATCTCTCTGCTGGTGCCTAATTAGTTATACTGCCATATACATAATATCTCTCTGGTGATGCATAATTAATAATTATACTGCCGTATAAAAATAATATCTCTCTGCTGGAGCCTAATTAATTATACTGCCGTATATATAATATCTCTCTGCTGGTGCCTAAATATTTTACTGCCATATATATATAATGTCTCTCTGGTGGTGCATAATTAATAATTATACTGCTGTATAAAAATAATATCTCTCTGCTGGGCCTAATTAATTATACTGCCGTATATATAATATCTCTCTGCTGGTGCCTAATTAATTTACTGCCTTATATATAATATCTCTCTGGTGGTGCATAATTAATAACTATACTGCTATATAAAAATAATATTTCTCTGCTGGTGCCTAATTAATTATACTGCCGTATATATAATATCTCTCTGCTGGTGCCTAATTTATTATACTGCCGTATATATAATATCTCTCTGCTGGTGCCTAATTGATTTACTGCTGTATATATAATATCTCAGGCCTTGAGAAAGGAAGTGTTGGCAGAATTCCATGAGAGTAAAATTGCAGGACATCCTGGAGTCAAGAAGACTTTGGAACTCCTCTCTCGTAGTGTCTGGTGGCCCGACATCGCCACAGACACTAAAGACTTTGTCTTGTCTTGCCCTGAGTGTGCTAGACATAAAGTTCCTAGGATAGCTCCAACAGGGCAACTTGTTCCATTAGGCATTCCGTCCAGACCATGGTCACATATTGCCATGGATTTTGTGGTGGATCTACCCATGTCCCATGGGTTCCAGGTCATTTGGGTAGTTATTGACCGTTTTAGTAAAATGGCTCACTTCGTTCCGTTACCACAATTACCGACAGCCAAAGGGTTGGATAAATTGTTCCTCCTGCACATCTTTAGACTCCATGGGTTACCCTCTGACATTGTGTCGGACTGGGGTCCCCAGTTTATTGCACGTGTCTGGAAGCACTTTTGTGCTGCACTGAAAGTTAAGCTTAGTCTGACCTCAGCTTACCATCCCCAGTCTAATGGTATAACGGAACGTCTTAACCAGTCCTTGAAGCAGTACTTGCGCTTGTTTGTTTCCAAGACACAAAACGATTGGGCAGAGTTTCTACCCATCGCCGAGTTTGCCTATAACAACGCTCAGCACTCCTCTATGAGGACATCTCCTTTCTTTGCCGTCTATGGGGTCCATACCAAGGCCAATGCACTTGGTCCGGATGGTCCAGTGGTCGCATCTTCGACGACAACTCGGCTTAGAACTGTCTGGAAGCAGGTACATGTTGCTCTCAAAGGTGCTGCCTTTCGTGAAAAGGTCTTTTCAGACCGTTCAGGAAGGCCTTGTAATTTCAAAGTGGGCGATAGAGTCTGGCTGTCGACCGGAAACATTAAACTGCGACAGTTGTCTGCTAAGTTTGGTCCAAAGTTTATTGGCCCATATATCATCATAAAGAAGGTCAACCCAGTAGCCTTTCGGTTACTAATCCCCAGATCTCTAAAGATTGCCAATACTTTTCACTCCTCCCTCCTTAAACCAGCCATTTTCTCGAAGAAGTTTCCGCGATGGATGGTTCGGGGTAGACCTCCTGTGGATGTCCATGGTCACTCTGAGTTTTTGGTAGAAAATTTTTTAGATTGCAAGGCTGTCCGTGGTTCTCTTCGTTTTCTGGTCCATTGGAGGGGATTTGGACCAGAGGGAAGGTCCTGGGTCTCGGATAGAGATCTGCATGCCCCAAGACTCAAAGCGGAATTCTTTCGGGATTTTCCTCATAAGGCTGGTTATAGGGGTTTGTTAACCCCTCCTCAAGGGGGGGTACTGTTGCACGCAGGAGGCGTGCGGCATCCATAACCGAGCGGCGGCTTCCCAAGGCCGCACGTTCTCCCAGTCATGGCGTCAGGCTGCCTGGTTGCTCGGCAACCAGGGATGCCCGGGATCCGGCGGCCGGCGCAGCATCCAGCCGTCATCACGGCGCCTAGCAACCCCAGACGCTGGAGGGGGCAGGCAGCCGGGCACAGCAGCTCCGTTGCCTAGCAACGGCAGACGCCGCCGGGAACAGCAGCGGAGATTCACAGGCAGGGCCAAGTAGTGGGTGGATTCTTCACCACTCGGGCTCAGCTGATCATCGTTTAGCTGGGAGGGCTTTGGCCACAATATCTCTTTTAAGGAGGCCAGCCTAGCATACTCTCGCCGGTGATAGCACCTGTTACAGTGGTTTCACCAGCCTGCTCTCCGTTCTGGCTCCTGGGAATATCCATCTGGGAGTTCCTAGCAGGGGTTCCGTTCAGCCTGCTGATTCCTGGTCTCCGTGAGTACCCCTTTTAGGGGCTAGCTCTGTTTCTAGCATCTTTGGCCCATCCTTGGGTTTTGGATTTGTTTCTAGGGCTGTCCTCAGTAGCCCTAGCCCAGAGAAACGCGTTGAGCCTTTTATCAAGTGGACAACTTCATCTCCAGCACATCACTACAGCCTGAATTCATCCACAGAATTAAGACATCTCTCAGTGCATTCGCACCATCCCATCCGGACTCATTATCCGAGGCAGACACGGATCATCCTCCATCCTCCAGGTTTTACCATCTTTTCCACCAGAGACACCTAATTCTACATCTGGACTCTGTTGTTGGGATCGCCATTGGCCACCTGGTCATCTGCTTTCATGGGACTACATCCTAAGATGTCTATGTGGTAATATGCAAATTATATGCTTTATTCCTACTACCATTGTGCTGTGATTTGAATGTCCACATGTGTATATTTATACATTTTACACTATTGTAACCCCCTTTTTATGAAGTATAAAACTTCTATATGCTATTACAGCTTTTTAAATTCTACTATAATAAATTGTATTTTGTACAGGATACCGTTCCACAAATTTTTGTTCTAACCCACATTCAGCCAGCGCTGGTACATATTTCTTTTATCTGTCCTCAGTAGTCACTGGGAAGTGCCCTCAGCGGTACGCTGGTGTTCAGTTGCTTTGAATTGGTGTCGCTGTATCGGCTCCTGATTCTGTGTTCAGTGTTGTGTCCGTGTTGTTCGTGGTGTGCTTTTTTGCGTGGTGTTATTATTGTGTATGCGACTCGGTCGCTGATGGTTGGCGACTAGGTCGCTGGCACATAGCAGCGTAGTTAGCTAGGCAAGTTGCCATTTTTTGTTAACTCATTAGTTAGCCCCCTTAGCCAGATCTCCTCTTGGCCGTACCCTTAGGAAGTCCCGGTTCCTTGTACCATCATAACTCCTGGCTGCACCGGAGTTAGGGCGGGCTTAACTCGCCCTTCCAAACGTGGCGGCTACAGGCGAAGCCTAGTTTTAGCAGGAACCGGTTACCTAACTTTGGGGGTCAACAGAGGCAGAGTAGGGTCTCGCTGCCGGCTACAGGTTCACTCCCGAAACCATAATATACGGGGCATGTATAATCCAAAAAGCAAAAGTT
Organism: Crinia signifera; assembly: GCF_055691185.1. Taxonomy (NCBI): domain Eukaryota; kingdom Metazoa; phylum Chordata; class Amphibia; order Anura; family Myobatrachidae; genus Crinia; species Crinia signifera. The sequence goes on along the minus strand of NC_139225.1, from coordinate 101,267,055 downwards.
TAGTAAATAAAAAATAAATTCAAATCAATGGAGGAGAAAAGTAAATTTGGCAAGGAACGGTTAAGGCCCTGGCCTGTATTCATGACTGGTGGTTCAACTACACATGACCATGCAAGCCCTCCTACTCCCCCCTTCAGAAATTTGAAGAGATTTCAGCTGTCATCAAAAACACAGCAAACATCTCTGCCTACTAAAGAAGACATGTTATCACAAACCTCTAGGAGAGTCCAAGGGTGTTGGTGGTTGCGATGCCTGACCTTCCCATCGCTTTACGGGAAGAGGTGGTTCCTTCCACCATTTTCAGCACTCCCTCTGCATATGCTGGAAGGATCACCCACAGTGCAGTTCCTGATTTAGATGGTGAAGGTGTCAATGTTGTAGACCGAGAGAAGGATATTGATGTAGCTGGCACTGAGGATGAAGTTGATGAGGAGGATGCTGAGGTGTTTTCCTTAAATGAGGCACCAGGGGGGAAACAGTTGTTGTCCATGGGATGAAAAAGCACATCGTCATGCCTGAGCAGAGGACCAATAAATCCACCTCTATGGAATTTTTTTTATCCGGACAACATTGCCATATGTAGCTTATGTAAAGCTCCAATAAGCAGGGGTAAGGATCTTGCCCACCTAGAGACATCCTCCCTTAAACGTCACCTGAAGACCATTCATAAATCTGTTTTTAGTTCAGGAACTGTGGCTAGCAGTCCAGGGACACCTAAATCCTTTGGTCCTCCTGTTAGGTCCTCCATGGATGGTCTTCTGTCTTCTCTCTTCTTTTCCAGGACTTATTTCTTTCTTCTGTCTTCTTTCTTTACGCTGCCGGCAGCTTACGGGACTTTCAGAGCTGGAGAGATGTTGCCTCCTCGACGTCTGGACTAAGAATGAATTCTAGCCAATCAGGAGCTGACTTTACTGGCTCCTGATTGGCTAGAATTCATTCTTAGTCCAGACGTCGAGGAGGCAACATCTCTCCAGCTCTGAAAGTCCCGTAAGCTGCAGGCAGCGTAAAGAAAGAAGAAGACAGAAGACAGAAGAAAGACATAAGTCCTGGAAAAGAAGAGAGAAGACAGAGGACCATCCATGGAGGACCTGGTGAGTAGGATTTACTTCCACAGGTCCAACATGGATTTTCTTCAGACAGGACGCCGACCTCGGAGCCGCCGACCCGGAGCCGCCGACACTGGAGTCGCCGATACCGGAGCCGCCGACACCGGAGCCAGCGACCTACCGACGGGATCAAGATAGGTAAGTATCAGTGTGTTTGTGATGTGTGTATTAAACTTTTATTTAAAATGTGTGTCAGTGTGTTTTGTGTACTATTTTTTTAAGTGTGGAACTACAAGTGGCAGCGGGCCCTTTAATGCCCAGCAGGCTGGGACTTGTGGTTCTCCAAGTCCCAGCTTGCTGGGGAGGCTTGCTGGCACTTGTAGTGCCACAGTAAAAAACAATAGTTTTATCTTTTTTTTTTACAACATAATCAGCCCGATGCCCACCGCCCAGGGGCATCGGGGACAGTACCAGGCTTCAGCCTGGTCAGGTAAGTCCTGGAGGGGGGGGACCCCTTCATTGGGGGGGTCCCCACTCCCCCAGGGCCCCTGGCCAGGCTGACTGGTCGGTAGGGCTGAATGCTTTGGCCGGGGGGGACTTGCATAAAGAGTCTCCCCCCGGCTGTGGCATTACCCTGCTGGCTGGTTTTGCCTGGGGCTGGTTCTTAAAATACGGGGGACCCCCAGTCATTTTGTCCCCCGTATTTTGGGTACCAGCCCCAGAGCAGGAGCCTGGGGCTGGTTGTTAAAAATCAGGGAACCCCTATTTGTCGGGTTCCCTGATTTTTAATTACCGGCTCCAGGCTCCGTCAGCCTGGTGCTGGTTTCGGCTGTGGGGGGGACCCCACGCCGTTTTTTTTTCCATTTATTTTTATTTTTTTACACCTTGCAGCCTGCACGGATCTGACTGATCCGTGCAGACTGCTACAAATAATTCGTATTAGCGGCCGTATATACGTCCACTAATACGAATGGTTACACCATCGGAGGGTTACAAAGCAGTCGTATATGACTGTTTTGTAATTTCCCCTCCGGAACACGACTTTGCATACGACTAAAACAGTCGTATGCAGCCGTAGAGGAAATACCAATACGAAAAACTAGGTTTTTCATATTGGTAAATTTCCCCCAGAATGTCTCAAAGTACATCTAATGCATGTGCAAAGTAACAAACATTGTGGTCTGCACTAAGGCCCTTATTCTGATTGAGTCGGATGGCTCCGAATGCGGACGGACGGCCGATGGTTGGTGTTTGCGCATGTGCAGAAGCATATCTGCGCATGTGCGAATGCCTCACACGGCGTGAGATCCGTGCAGAAAATGATCGTACGGAACCATCCGAGCAGGGGGTGGAGAGGGGCATGAAGGGCTGATTTTGCTCATTACCATATGCTTACGCCCTGTGTTTCCTGGGCGTTCCCATGAAAACGCTGGGCGTTCGTATGGTAATCCGGCCGTGGCGCACATTTGGGGGGTGGACATATGATATAGCCGGATGCCAGCTGCCCGCCCATATCCCTGCTTTTGCACTGAGAAATGCCCGAGTGGTCTGGAGCACTCGGTGCTGCCTGACCACTCGGTCCAGCATTCATACGTAAGGCTAAGAAAACTCGGTTCCTGTCCGAAAATATGCATTCTTCCGATTCAACTATTATAAGGGCCTAAGTGCCTCAGATCTGACAGTATCTGAATTAGGCCTTTGTCCTAAAACCACTATTGCATGCAGAAGGTTTCTACTTCTACCAGTCACCTCCCTTTGCATTACCACATCCAAGCTTCCAAGGAAGCAGCAATGCTCACTCCAACCATAGCTGAATCCAGCCCCTGTATTGTAAGTTCCACCGGGATAGGGAACGTTTATTTTTCTTAAAAGTGCAACAGAATTACATTCAAAACAATAAACCATAAAAGCAATACAACTTCAACCAAAACAACTACAAACTGATGATTCCACAAATACTTTTAATATTTAAACATCTTAATAAACACTCTTAATCATAAACTCTACCCCCCTTTCCCTTTAGGCTAGAACTAACATCTCCTACCACCTGTTCCTTCACCATTTGGGATTTGGGGCCTAATTCAGACCGCAGGACAAATTTGTTCTCAAAATGGGCAAAACTATGTGCGCTGCAGGTGGCGCAAATGTAATATGTGCAGAGAGAGTTAGATTTGGGTAGTGTGTTCAAACTGAAATCTAAATTGCAGTGTAAAAATAAAGAAGCCAGTATTTACCATGCACAGAAACAAACTAACTCAACCAAATCCATACCTCCCTCTTAATTTATTATTGTCATTACCTGTTTTAAACATATATTAAGGGGGAAGTCCAGGAAAAAAGCATTTTGTCTCTCTTGGAGAGGGTCATGTTTATTTATTAATTTACAGTTTATATAGCACTGCAAATTCCATTGTGATGTTGGGACGTAGGCATAACTAACTCTCATGTTACATTTGCCCCACCTGAAGTACACATGGTTTTACCCATTTTGAGAACAAATTTGTCCTGAGATCAGGTCTGAATTCGGCCCTGTTCCCACCAGTCCCCAGTCATACTCATCCTCAACATTAAAGACAATACCAATGATGGTCTTCAATGTTTTCTGCACAGGTGGACCCACTATTTAGTAAGTTTGGGTACGAATTTCCCTACTGAGTGCTCTTTTTCTCCCCAAAATCAGCATCTCCATTTTTTGACATCACCTTACACTTGATTTATCTTATTTTTCATATCTCTACACCACGAGATTATATTCCACGGACACACAAGTTCAGCGCCACCAGACCTTCATTTGTTCTGAATTATTTACTATAGAGGATTGCCTTGTGGTCCTCCATCTTGGTTTGTGGCTGCAAGGACTGATAGCGCCTTGGGACTTTTCCTTACACCTGTTTGTTTATTTAAGCATGTGGTAGGTACTGATGTGATGGACAGAAATATTCTCTTTCAATCTTTGCAGAATATGGATACATCATATAAATGTTAATAAATCAACAATATACTATTTGCTGGAACCAGTTCGACCTGAGGTGATGGAGGAAAAGCATCTGCTGGAACCAGTGAGACCTGAGGAAGATAGGACGGCAAAGAAGTGACCATGCATTTATTCTGTGTGACATCTCCTACAACACTTTCAACTCCTGCATCTGATATGGAAAAGCTCAGCAACCACCTCCAACAAAGGTTTCAGCCACAGCGACGGGTGAATCAAGTGCCTAGTGCCAGACCAGCCAACAACAATTTACAGAGGAACAAAATTCACAAATAGCACGATTTAAGCAGACAAATACTGTGGCCTCAACAGGAAAACAAAAATAAACAGTACTCAGTCCCCCACAAAATACTGACCTGTCTACAGTACTTGCTGACATATTTATCTTCGCCCCCTTAACCCCCGCTCCAAATCAAAGAACAATGTGAATTAAAGTTTAGCTCCCAGACCAAGAGCTATCAGGAGCTGCAAATGCTTCAAAAGCTATATGTAGTTTCACTTGCTGCCCACAGATGTTTTGTTGACACAAGAACACTAGACATATAAATAGATAATTCTGTTGGGCCACTTTGCATGCAATACAACTATACAAAATTCGGTACTTATGTAGTACCAGGGCACCCACTAAGAAATTTGCTTAATGGGCTATTCTGCGTAAGGAAATTGCATCGCATCGCATGTCCTGTTTGAGTGTCATACGATGCGTTCGATGCGATGCGATCTTCCTAAGTAATTTATTCACTGTTCTCTCGCCCGGGTTTATCGCATTGCATCGCATGCCATTGCACCTGATGCAAAATCGCATGCGATTGCATGCAATTTTATAGGGTGCGATGCTATTAACTTTACAACACTGCAATGACATTACTTTACATGTTTTCCACGTCCGCTCGCCACACTATATAAAATCAACCCCACGCCGATGTGGACAGTGGGGGTATGAAAAGGTCGGGAGGACGTGTTCCACCACGCTTTGGGGTGGCGTGGATAGTGGGGGTGTTTTAGGAACACATTCACACCAGCCATATCATGCATCTGACACAGTAATGAGGACATGTTAACGATAAACTGTAAATTTACTTAATAATTATTAATTCAATAAAACACAATAAGTAATGACAATTATAAACAGTAATCAAGATAAGTTACACCAATAATCACAATTCATGAATAAAAACATAAAAATTCAGGAGTGTGAGAGAATGCAGTATTCTGGCAAATGGATTCGCAGCACCCAGACTCTTCATCCACATAAACTCTTGGAGGTATGACTCCAAATGTTGCTGGGACGTTCCTCGATGGCGCTTGTTCCTCCATTTGCATGCCCTCCCCCTCCCCCCCCCCCCCCCCCCCACAGCCGCTCTATAGTTTGAGTGTGAACCACTGAGTACGGGTCAACAAAGTTATAGCGATGGTTCACTTTTGCATGCTCATAATGGGGGTTATTCTAGTTCATTCTTTCTGACAAAATCCTTCTTAGATGGACAAAACCATGTGCACTGCGGGTGGGGCAGATGTAACTTGTGCAGAGAGAATTAGATTTGGGTGGGGTTTTTCTTCAAAGTGAGATCTATATTGCAGTGTAAAATCATGCAGTCAGTATTTTCCCTGCACAGAAACAAAAAAACTCACCCAAATCTAATTCTCTCTGCACATGTTACATCTGCCCCCCTGCAGTGCACATGGTTTTGTCCACCTAAGAAGGATTTTGTCAGAAAGAATGAACTAGAATAAACCCCAATCTGCCTGCTGTAGCTGTTTTGTATTATATGCTCTCCAGCAATCAGAGTATATTATAGATCCCGGAGCAACATGTATGTTGATTGTGGCCATCAGCGTACTGGCATCTCTCCTTTGAACTGCAGTCAGAAAACATGCACCTGTCTCCCTGCAGATCCCTCCGAAAACCCATTGCTGAGGCAGCATCCTTCTTTCATCAACCTCCACCCCATGCCAGGACCGCCAATTTGCCTCTGTGGCTGGGAAAGTAAATCCATCGCACATGCCTCCCTCATCAAGCTGTTGTACTGCATGGTGGTTTTGATGGACATGTTCAGTTCACAGTACAGCACGCTGGTAATCTCCTCTGCCCAAGAGTATATAAACCTCAAAAGGGTGAGGAAGGGTAACCGGCACCCCGGGAACCAGTTTGAATCAGACTGACCTTTTTGCGGCAGGCCTTAATGTAGCAGCGCCACATGCTCTCCTTCAGTGATAGCTGCATCAGATGGCCGTTCACACAATTTTGTGTGACCGGCAGCAACTGGTGTCGCTGAAAAAAAATCACAGCTTCCTCCTCTGAATTAGGCAAGGTGAACATGGTGAGTTGTTCACCGTCCATGACTGTCACCTCTGTCGCATTCTGAGCACTCACTGAAGCAGCCATCACTATTAGTAATTCACCTCAGAATGAATCTGACAGGGACCGGGAACACTTACGCAAGTTCTGACTGACTACACTATTTCCGTAGCTTAAGCTTATTCTTAAAGCATAGCTACGATAACTAACATAGGTCCATCCATATTAACTACTGAGATCGCATTGCATGGCACGGCACTAAAATGGGACGTGCAATGCGATTTCCTTGCGCAAGTGTACGTATGTTAATTGGGCGCCCTGGTAATACATAAGTACCCAAAATTCTATTAGTTGAGTAGTGTGCCACAGATCATGTTTGTCCTGTTTCGCTACAATTGGATACATTTAATTCTGCACCATTCAGTCTGCCCTCAAGTTCACAGGTCTATGATCAATGGCGTACATGTGTTTCCTAGTTGAAAGCTTGTATTAGGCTCTAAAAGCACCAAACACATATTATGCATGTTATGGGACTTTTATGCTACTGCTGAAGTGTATAGCGCTTTTGTGAAAAGTGATTTTCCCAATTTGCAGCATGGTCCTATTGAGCAATGTCTCCTTTACGTAGGGCCAATGAAGGATGTTGCACGGGAGCGCATGATTTTGTCATTCTTACTCGTTGGAATCAGCAAAATTATTAAGCATGTTGTCCAGTGTGTAAGCAGCTTTCAAGTAGGGATGGCCATCAACCATGGATGATTCAAAATCATTGATGGTTTATTGCCGATATCGAACACTCTTGCCATCAATGGGGAGAACCAGATGGTTTCCCTCCATCAATGGCATTAGAAATGGGTTGGTCATGAGTGAAACAGATCTTTTGAATGGTTCCTTTAAAAGAGACAGTGAGCAGTTGCGCACTAAAAGGTGAATGGTCATTCTTCAGGTCAGTTTCGTTTTCATAGAGTGCATTTGCCTGAGCACAGCAGTGCCACACATGATATCTTAGATGAACTGTACTGAGTGACTCAGGGCTGTAGTTCATCCAGCTCCACAGAGTCCAATTCACACCATGTCTGAGCTCAGCACTGCCACCTGTGGCAGCTGAGATGTACTAACTCCAGAGAGTATTGCATAGGAGATGTTGAATAACAGGGCTGCCGCAGAACTTGAAGCACCATAGGTCTCAGCAGAGGATTTGATACAGCTGTATGCTGCTCACAGGAGTGTACCCAGTACCAGAAGCAGCATAGTATCACAGAAAGGTGAATAGCATGACCACACATTCTCACTCACAGAAACACAGACTTTGGCTAGGCAGTGCACATGTTTTTTTATTTATTTATTAGATCTATAGGTGCCCATACACGCTCCGATCCTGGCGTGCGTTCTGGGCTTAAATAGCATCCATCACATCGCATTGCATGCCTTCTGCATGCAATGCGATGTGATGAAAAGCAAGTACAAAAAGTGTGTGCAGCACATACTTTTTGTACTGTGCGATGAGGTGCCGCGGGAGCGCGCACCTCAAAGCACACATCGGACCCGCCGGGATCGGTACGTGTATGGGGACCATAAGTTTGATTTATTAACTTTCATTTTACAGCACCAGATTCATGAAGTATAGATATAGTGAGCTGGGCTCCATCTGTCTGTGTCTCCCACATGCTTTACTTCCTGGTGTATCGCACCTCTATTACACCAGTGGACAAATAACAGGCGTGTGCTACATCATTGTCTGGTATCCAACGGTCCCCCCTGTCTGGCTTAATTTACTCACTTGTGTGTGTGTGGTGTTGAACACATTGAGGCCTGGCGCTGTGGAGATAATCATTTTAGCGGCTTTATTCATGGGCGGAATTAGGGAGGGGAAGCACCCGGGCACATGCCCCCCCCTGCCATTTCTGTCACCCCCCGCCACTGGGGGGGTCCATGCAAATTGCGGGAGGGGGGGTCCGTGAAATGCAGAGGGCAGCTGCTCCATATCCCAGCAGCACTTTGGCAGCAGTGACATTTCCTCCAGCACTGGGAAGGAGAGGACAGGATGTCTCTTCCAAACCTGGTACTGTGACTGCTACATCAGCAGGTACGCAGGGGGGGGGGGGGGGGAGAGGGGGGCAACAGCAGGTGCGGGGGAGGGGGACACACAATGTTGTGCCTATGGGTGGCCTGTTATTAAAATCCGTCCCTGAGTCCGGGACGTGCAGAGCTGTTAATACAGCCAGACAGCCCCTGGCTCTCTGCCCGGGTGTCAGTGCATACAGTTCTTCCCAGTGGCAGTGGCTGTCCCCCGTTTCTGGGAACATATATTCCCCCTTGGCAATGGGCATTTATTCCCACATGGCAATGACCATATAACCCCCATGACAACGACCATGTAACCCCCATGTCAATGGTCATGTAATCCCACAGGGCAATTAGCATGTATTCCCCTTGGCAACAAGCATAGAACCCCTGGCAACGAGCATGTAATCCCACATGGCAACGAACATGAAACCCCTGGCAACGAGCATGGAACCCTTGGCCAGGAGCATGTAATCCCACATGGCAACGAACATGGAACCCCTAGCAACGAGCATGTAGATAAGCAGCATTTACTGTATGTAGCATAATTCATAATAGGCATTACAGTGTTTGGCATAATACTTAATGGACATTTTGGTGTGTGGCTTAACGTGTAATGGGCATTACGGTGCAAATTTTTGACGCGTGCCTTCAGATCGCAATGTCCCTGTTTCTGGAATTTATTGCCATTTTGTCTCAATCCTTGTGGCATTATGTGATTTTTGTCTCAATCCGTGTGACATTATGTGACTTTTGTTTTAATCCGTGTGGCATTATGTGACTTTGGTCTCAATCCGTGTGATATTATGTGAATTTGGGCTCAATCCGTTTGCATTATGTGAATTTTGGCTCAATCCGTGTGGCATTATGTGAATTTGGGCTCAATCCGTGTGTCATTATGTGAATTTTGTCTCAATCCGTGTGGCATTATGTGAATTTTGTCTCAATCCGTGTGGCATTATGTGAATTTGGGCTCAATCCGTGTAGCATTATGTGAATTTTGGCTCAATCAGTGTGGCATTATGTGAACTTTGGCTCAACCAGTGTGGCATTATGTGAATTTGGGCTCATTCCATTTGGCATCATGTGTAAGAGGCAAGTATAATGAGGTCTACTATTTTGTTGCATAATGGCCTTTATTCAGATCTGATCACAGTACAAATTTGTTTGGAAAATGGGCAAAACCATGTGCACTGCAGGTGCAGAGAGAGTTAGATTTGTGTGAGTTATTTTGTTTTTGTGCAGGGTAAATACTGGCTGCATTATTTTTACACTGCAATTAAGATTTAATTTTCAACACACCCCACCCAAATCCAGGGGCTGGCTGGCAACTTTTAGCCTGGGGGGCAAGTACAGAGCACCGGCCCATTAGTAAATGACGAAATAAATATATATATAGTGATTGAAGTAGATATTTTTAAGTGGTGGTATGGCAAAGTGATGGTTCAGCGTGCACACTGCAGGGAAAGATGTGTGGCCGCTCAAAAGGGGGCATGTCCTTGAGTGTAGTGTACCCCACCATATACCTCTTACGCAAATTATGCAACACAATAGTAGACCCCCTTATACTGTACTTGTCCCTTACACTTTATACCATATGGAATAAGCCAAATTTCACAGAGATTGAGTAAAAATTCACATTATGTAATGTTACACAGAATAAGCCAAAATTTGCATAATGCCACACACAATAAACCATAATTCACAAAGAAGGAGTCAAAATTTACGTTATGCCACCTAAATTGAGCCAAAATTCACAATATGTCACACGGAATGGTCCAAAATTCACATTCTGCCGCATAGTAGGAGCCAAAATTCACATTATGTCACATGGAAGTGGGCCACAATGCAGGGATATTGTCGGCGGGGATGCAGGGACAGTGACGGCAGAGAGAGACGCAGAGACAGTGACGGCAGGGAGAGACAGATCAATAGGGAGGGATATAGAGATGTAGGGTGGGATAGAGAGACACAGGCACTAGGGAGGGATAGAGAGAGACATAGGGCACTATGGAGGGTAGAAAGATGCAGGGCGCTAGAGAGGCGTAGGGCGCTAGAGAGGGCAGAAAGATGCATGTTGCAGTGGAAGCCGGGGAAAGGAGGAATTGGTACTGTATTAGGAGGAGTGCTGCGTATTAGAGGAGAGCCAGGACAGAATAGGTGGGAGCTGGGGACAGCAGGAGTAGGTTGGCACAGGACAAGGACATAAGGAAGCTGGGTACTGCCCCACTCATTAAAGAGAGTAAGGGGACTGCTTGTCCCAGGGCAGGTGTGCTGTGATTCTGACACATCCCTAGGGAAGGTAGATGGGGAGGAACATATAATAGAGAGGGGGCGGAGCCATGTGTGCACCTGGTTCTTGCAGGGGCTGGGGTGGCTGTCATAGGTGCGGCCATAGATGCAGCCAGAGCTCAGCCCAGCCCAGAGCTCAGCCCAGACCAGCACAGAGCCCAGCCCAGAGCTCAGCACAGCCCCAGCCCAGCGAGCCCAGAGCTCAGCACAGCCCAGAGAGCCCAGACCAGCACAGGGCCCAGACCAGAGCTCAGCACAGCCCCAGCCCAGCCTAAAGCTCAGCACAGCCCCAGGGAGCCCAGAGCTCAGCACAGCCCAGACCAGCACATGGCCCAGCCCAGAGCTCAGCACAGCCCCAGCCCAGCACTCAGCACAGCCCCAGCCCCGAGCTCAGTCCAGACCCCAGCCCAGAGCTCAGTCCAGACCCCAACCCAGAGCTCAGTCCAGACCCCAGCCCGACTCACGCTGCCACCGCCCGCTGCTGCTTCATCTAGTCCCAGGCTCCGGCAGAGAGAACTATGGCTCCGGTTTGTCAGCCAATCAGAGCTCATGTCCCGGCAGCCAATCACCGCGGCTGCTGGAACACAACAGTTCTGATTGGCTGGCGGCCGGTGCCGCACTTCAAAGAGCCGCTGGCTTGGGAGACCTGTAGCACTGCGCTGCGCAATGCGCTGTCTATAGAACTTAAGTGAGCGCAAGAGGGAGGAGGCGGCCGGGAGGAGGCTGAGCCTCATTCAGCAGCCGGGCTGCTGCTGAATGACACATTACACGGGGAGCCTGGGGATGGTATTTCGGCCTCACTATCATCGGCCTCCCGGGAAACTTCCCGGTAGTTATAATGGCCAATCCGCCCCTGTGTATGATTATGTCTGAATCAGGCCCATTGTGTAATGTGTAGGCAGTTTAATATTTAAAATTTTTCATAAAAAAAAAAAATCAAAAAACAGTAGCTTACTGTGGCTTACTTACTGCATGGGGTACAGCTGCATACACCACTTGCCTCTAAAAGATCCCTCTTTCCAGTGCTGCAGCACCTATATAAATTCTGTGGCTACTGAGGGAGGGAAGGAAGGTGTGAGCCGCACAATCAGAAAGGCTGCTAGCTTGTCCGCACCCAGCAGTGCAGTCACCTCAGCTAGCAAGTGACCATTTTGTCAGCGTCTCCCCCAGCTCAGCCCGATAAGCCCCGCCCCCTCCACGGAGCTCCGTGAAGCCCCGCCCCCTTCACGGAGCCCAGCTAAGCCCCACCCCCTCACAGAGCCCTCCGCCTCCTAAGCATCTGCACAGTGCACACAGCAGTGAGATGAGCAGCGGCCGCATCCTCCTGACACTGACAGCCGGGGAGGCAGGCAGAAGATCCTTCCTGGCTGTCAGGTATGCGCAGCACAAGCGGCCCTAGTGCCGCATATATGTACTAGCCCGGGGGGCATATGGCACCCTGCCCCCCGGCCCAGCCCGCCCCTGCCCAAATCTAACTCTCTCTGCACATGTTACATCTGCCTCACTTGCAGTGCACATGGTTTTGCCCATTTTCCAAACAAATTTGTACTGCAATCAGATCTGAATAAGATCCAGTGTGTAGAAGTGGGTTTGGTGTGCGCACAACTACATCCTTCACTTTTGACGCCAAGTTGGGCGTGTGTACTTTAAAGGCCAGGGCCTATGTATAATCCCATCCCCCTCTCTCTGCACGGGCACAATGGCACCCCCTCCCCCCTGTCATTTTCTCCTGGATCCGCCTCTGGCTTTATTGGACAAGTGGGTCTGGCAGCATATGGGATCTTATTGGTGTTCAGCTGTTCTGCTGACTTTTGGTTACTAGCAGGGCTTAAAGTGGTCATGCAGAGGTGGGGGAACTCATTTTTCTATACCACCTAATTACCCCCCTCCATCCGCCCATGAGGCAGAGACAGGGCCAGTGGTAGGGTTTTTGGCATCCTCCTGCAAACTAGAATGCTATTCTGTGAGAATTACTGTGCAGGGCCAATGTAGAGTTAAAAATGTTCCACCTCACCATTAGAGGTGGTGGAACTCAGTTCCACCCTGTTCCCCCTGACTTTAAGTCCTGATTACTAGCTGAATTGAAATATTCGGCTAACATATTGGGGGAAATTTACTAAAATAAAAGTATTTCAAATGGGATGCCTTTTTTCCTCAAAGTGAGCCAGTGAACCGTCCAAAAGAACTGGTTCTTTTCACTAAGCGATCTATAGATCACAGCTCTCTTTAGTAAGTCACTTTGCCCATCTCTAAAGGTGGCCATACACATGCAGATTTATCTGCAGATCTGTCTGGTTGGAACAAAAACATGGTTATGGATGAGAGCAAATGACAGTTGACCATTTGCTTGGAAATGCTGGAAAGCTGACAACTGTCACTCATCCACAACCATGTTTTTATTCCAACCAGCCAGATCTGAAGATAAATCTTACTAGTGTATGGGCACCTTAAGTGGCATAGCAAAACTGACAGGTTTTTATTTTCAAAGTGCAGAAACACTGATAATAGCTCAGCCCCCAACAACCCTGAAGCATTGCCCCCATGTTCTGATTGGCCCACAGGCCACAGTCAAAGAAAATGGATGACTATCGATAACTAAAACTATCGATGGTCATCCATGAAATAGTTGGTACTTGGGTATTATCACAGCGCCCGGCTATGCTACGTTTTCAGCGTAGGCTAAGCTACATTGTCAGCGTAGCCCAACGGCTGCCTAGCATAGTCAGCGTAGTGACTCCGCGGCAGCCCTGCGTAGTCAGCATAGTGTCCCTGTGAGGCAGCTAGTCACCGTACTGTCCCTGGGAGCTACAGCTCTGTCCCCGGTGGCCCTGGCAAGCCTAGTGAGGGCCTCTCACACAGCGCCAGCGCCGGCATGATCCCCTCTACGCTGGCGGAGAGGGGATCATGAGGGCGCCGGCAGATAGGTGCTCTATCTGTTTGAGATGCAGGAGCGTCTCAGACATTTGAGCATCTCAGTAAGTATTGCGGCAGGGTACAGCAACCCTGCCAACAGGGTTAGGGGTTCGGTAGCGCGTGTGTCTCCTACATAAAGGGGGGGGGGGGCGCAAGTGCGTCTCATGTACAATAAAGGAGGCATTTGCCAGTGCTCCATGTTACATACGCTGGCCTCGGGAACACTAGCATACCCTCCAACTGTACCGATTTTGCCGGTACAGTACCGTTTTTTAACAGTCTGTACCGGCAAAATCACTTTGTACCGAATGTACCGTTTTTTCAGTGCTTGGCCCCGGCGCTGCTTGCTTGTGGAGCTTGCACTTGTGGTGCTTGCACTGTGGTGCGCCGGCTCTCCCCTCCTAGGCTCCGTTCCCATGAGTGCATTGCGGCGGGCAGGCATGTCATGACGTCACGTGCCGCCAGCGCCGCTCCATGCCGCGCACTCAGGGGACGGATGAGAGACTCTGCCCTCACTGGCGCCAATCATGGGAGGCCAGAGAGGGTGTGGTGGCCATCCGGGGCACAAAGGAGGGGGATCTCAACAGGAGGACGCAGCAGGTCCTGGTCCCGCTCCGGCGCCGCTGCCTGCCACACAGCTCGATCTGAATCATCCTCCAGAGAGCCAGTGACTCTGCAGCAAGTAGGTGGCTGTGTAAATTTAATTATCACTCCAGCTGAGCTGAGTGACTCTCATAGTATAATCCAGCATCGTGTTCCTCCTGTTTTGTGCAGTGCGCGTGTGACATGGCTTAGTAGTGGGCTGCTGGCATATTAAATCAGTATATTTAATATACTTATTTAAAAAATAAGTATATTAAATATATTTATTTAATATGCCAGCAGCCCATCAGCTTCATTAGGTGCTCGGCCAGGGGGCAGGGTCACTGCCATATGCCCCCCAGGGCCACTATGTTACTTCACACTGTCTTAAAGACTTCAAGAAAAATTTGTGGAAAAAATGCTCATTACACATTCGGAAAGGGGGCGTGGCCACGCCCACTTTGTCCGTGACCACGCCCCCTTCCTAAATGTGTGCCGATTTCTGCCCCTCAAATGTTGGAGGGTATGCACTGCGCCTATTCTGACAGGGACACTACGCTAACTACGTAACAGGCACCGTGATAATACACAAGTACCAAATAGTTTATTACCATCGATGTCTGGTTGTAGTACCACCATCGATGGCGGCTGCAAAGATGACCGTCCCTACCTACTGTCAAGAAGACTATCTGGTTTAAACACAGATCAGCTGTAGGAATGTCCATCGATGGTTTACTACCATCGGTGAGTTGCTATCGATGTTCGACGTCTTTGACATGAGTGAATGAGCCCGTCCCCATCCCTCGCGTTACTGTCCCGCCGCCAGACGCGCTCCTCAACCACACCCCTGTCTGCTCCTTCACCTCCATGGCAACCCTGGCAGAACTCACCCGCCCCCTCCCTGACGTCTGCACAGACAGGTCCGGCACGGCACAACGAAATAAATATATAACTGAGGAGACTCTGCGCAGTGATTGGCCAGCGTCTTGAAGCGTGACGTGCTGATTGGTTCCCGCTCCTGTCCATCGGCAATGACGGCACGGCGCGAAGGGATGCCGCCAAGTTAGGCTGCGCCCGTCGGCTGTGAATGGGCGTGCTCGCAGCCGCGGCCTCCGTCACGTGATCGCGTTTTAATGTTTACATTCGAGGCGGGTGAGGGGAATCCTTTGCCAGACGGGGGCCCGTTTCGGTTTCATTTCCCGGGAGGAGGAGGCGGAGAGGGGACGGCCGGCGGGCCTCATGCTGCGCTCCAACCACTGACAGGGGAGACCGAGGCCTGGAGGGACCGCCTTATCCACCGCCAGTGACCAGGGCATCGCGCCGAGCAACATGGAGGAGCTGGTGGTGGAGGTGCGGGGCTCCAATGGAGCCTTCTACAAGGTGAGGCCTATGTTCCCACCCGGACAGTGCGCACGGCTCGCCGTGCAGTGTCTGGCGGCAGGCCCGGGATGGAGGCCTGTGTCTGCGGATAATGACTTGCAAACTTCCCCTCCCACCATTCATACTCTCTCCCTCCCGTGTCTGCACAGGCCGGCAGCCGTGCCCTCCTCCACCTGCCACCCGGCATTCCCCATCCCTACTCTCACCCAGCAGCCATCCCGGATCCCTATCCTATCCCGCCTGACATCTCTGATCTCTATCCTCACCTAGCTGCAGCCCGGCATCTCTGATACCATCCTCCTCACCTTGCTGCAGCCTGGCATGCCCGATCCTTACTCTCACCCTGCAGCCAACCCTGATCCTTACAGTATGTTATCGCTGATCCCCATCCTCCTCACCTAGCTGCAGCCTGGCATCTCTGAACCCTATCCTCTCCTGCCTGTCATCCCTGATCCCATCCTCACCCAGCTACAGCCTTCCCTGTCACCTCCAATCTCACTATCCTCACCTGCGACGAGTATCCCTCCCCCTTCTAGGATGTCCACATATATCCTGTCATCTCCATACTGGGCAGGGCATGTTACAGGCACCCTCTGGGATTTTACTTTTTGCTGCCAATGTATACAATTTATTGCATTTGTATCTGTGACTGTTGGAATGAAATGGTGATTGTGCTGTTCAGTGGACAATCAGGAGCAAAGATGAATTGCTACTGTATGTTCTATTATTTCACTGTATCTCTCTACCTCTGTATGCATATAATATGAGGCTTGTCTAAAGAGACCTATTGTAACTTAATATCCATATATAGTATGTCATCTTGGGCTATTCTTTATGTAGGGTTTATTATATAAAAATATTTACACATTGGAGACATTCCATGGCAATATAAAGATAAAGCTTTGCATCTTAATAACGTTTATTTAGAAAATATGATATTTAAAAATAATAATTTGTGTACAGTATGTGTAAATATTTTTTGGGGTGTTTGATACAATAAGCAGCTAGTGTGTTGGGATCATTATGTGTAAGTGCTTTTACATTATCTGGCCAGAACACTTTCAGATTTAGTTATGACATCACTGATCACAAAATATTTTTTTATCACTATATAAGGGTGTTCCTACACACCAATGCATGCATGATGATATTGGTGATCTACCAGTATATTTTTGGATTGTGGGATGAAACCCACGCACTTGGGAGAATATACAAACTCTGCACAGTTAGTGCCATGTTGGGAATTGAACCCATGACCTCAGCGCTGTGAGGCAGTAATGCTAACCATTACACCATCCTTTGTTGATCCTATTGAGACTTGTGTGTTGTTGTTGTTGGTTTTTTTTTTTTGGGGGGGGGGGGGGGTAGTATACCATTTACTAAAAAATATCAACAAAATTAGAAATGGTCATGAGCTCTGTATAGAATCATTCTACCGGCTGTTGTGTGCTTTTAAATGGGCACAATACATGTCGGTGGCATGTCTGTACAGTACATTGGACAATTTAGTTAAAGCGCCATACACACTAGACAGGTCAGCTGAAAATATGTGTGTACACTGAATGATATCGGCTGTCGATCTGGTTCAGTGACTTCACTGCGGCCTGCTAAACATGCAGGACGCTTGGCTATATTGCCAAATTCACCTGCATGTTTGGTATATATCACTTATCATTAACGATGCATGGGAGAGTGCATCATTAACGATATTGAATGTACACAACAGACGATATTGTGAAAGATATCATTCAGAAGCTCTTTGATATATTTCACTATCTTCTTGTGTTTGGACACTCCTATATTGTCCAGATTACGTCCCCCGTAGGCCACGTAGCCTGTAAAATTATTTATTACCAGGGATTTATATAGCACACCCATATTCCGTAGTGCTTTTACAAAGAATATTTAAATATATATACATCAGTCCGTGCCCAAGTGGTGCTTATAATATATATTCTGTACATGCATGCGCATTCATTGTAGGGATAACTTCTTAATCTACCAGTATATTTTGGGATTGTGAGAGGAAACTGGAGGTGTGCCGGACGGGGTCTCGACAGGCATTCACCTGACGTCTGGATCCCGGAACACCGACAGCCGGGTTCCCGATGGCCGTTGACTATTTACCTCATGGGGGTCCATGACCCCCATAGAGGGAGAATAGAATCGGTGGCCTCCGTAGCGCAGCGAGCCACTGTGCCCGCAGCGTGGTGAGCGCAGCGAGCCAGCAAGGGGCTTTGTTGCGCTCGCCATGCTGTCTGGGTCCGGCCAGTCGGGATCATGACTGTCGGACCCCTATTCTAAACCCAACTGGAGTACCCGGAGGAAACCCACGTGGAAAATGTACAAACTGTGCACTCCTGGAATTGAACCCATGAACTCAATGCAGTGAGGCAGTAATGCTAACCATTATACTGTCTTTGTCATGCACTGGCACATACGCAAATGTGCAGGAAATCGCAATGTTTGATTTTTGTAGATCTGCACATGAACCTGAATTGGGTTTGTTATCTGTAGATGCATAATTGTGCCTGTGAAATACTAGTAGTCATGTTGATAAAAAAATATATGCATATTGGCATCTGCTGTAGAGGACATGCTGGCTTAAGCAAACGACTTGTGTTTTAATACAGGAATTCCTTCATGTAGCTTGCAGCTTCTCCACACTTAAGCAGAACTAGATGGACAATAGGGGAAGATTTATCAAGTCTTCTAAAGAGTGGAAAAGTTGCGCATAGTAACTAATCAGCTTCTACATATTTTAACCCCTTCCCGACATTTGACGTACATGTACGTCATGGTCGGGAAGTACTTCCCGACATTGGACGTACATGTACGTCATGACTTGTAACTGTCACTGCGTCTATAGACGCGGTGACAGTTAGGAGATGTCTGCTGTCCCTGACAGCAGACATCCCCCCTCGCCTCCCAGGGGGGGCAGGGGTGCCCCCCCCGGTCGGCGATCGCTGTGATTGGCTGTTCAAATCTGAACAGCCAATCTCAGCGTTTCCTGTGTTACCGGCGGCTAAGCCGCTCGGTAACACAGAAAACGGTGGTGATCGGTGCAGCACCGATCACCACCGAGCGGCAGCACCCCCCTCCCACCCACCCGGCACTCACCGGGCAGCTCCCGCAGGTCCCCCGGCAGCAGCAGCAGCACGCCAGGTCCCCCGGCAGCAGCAGCAGCACGTATCCACAGCGCACGCAGCGCTTCCCCCCTCCCACCCCACCAATGAGTTAAAAAATATAAGGAACTGAAATATATATATATATAAATATATATATATATATATATATATGTGTGTATGTGTATATATATATATACACACATATATGTATGTGTATATATGTATATATATATATATATACACACATATATATATATATGTATATATATATATATATATATATATATATACACAGATATATGTGTGTATATATATGTGTGTGTGTGTATATATATATATATATATATATATATATATATATATATATATATATATATATACACAGATATATGTGTGTATATATATATATATATATATATATATATATATATATATATATATATATATATATATATATATATATATATATATATAGAAAGATATTCCCGACATATGACGTATATATACGTCATGGTCGGGAGGTACTTCCCGACCGAAGACGTATATATACGTCATGGTTTTAAACTGTCACCGCGTCTATAGACGCGGTGACAGTTTGGAGATGTCTGCTGTCCCTGACAGCAGACATCCCCCCTCGCGGCGATCGCTGCGATTGGCTGTTCAAATGTGAACAGCCAATTGCAGCGTTTTCTGTGTTACCGGCGGCTAAGCCGCTCGGTAACACAGTGATCGGTGGTGATCGGTGCTGTTAAGTACAGCACCGATCACCACCGATCGCCAGCCCCCCCCCCCCTCCCACCCGGCAGCCCCCCTCACTCCCACCCACCCGGCTGCCGCAGCGCCAGCACCCCTCCCACCCCCCCGCCAGCCGCAGCGCCAGCCCCCCTCCCAAAGCTGGTGACCAAAATGGGGTCACTTGTGGGGGGGTTCCACTGTATTGGTGCTTCGGGGGTCTTGCTAATGCGACATAGCACCCACCATTCATTCCACCACCAAAAATCACTCCTTCCCTTCTGAGTCCTGCCATGCACCCAACTGGTATTTTTTGGTCACATGTGAGGCATTGCCGTACTCGGGAGAAATTGGGGCACAGATTTTGGGGTGCTTTGTATCCTTCATTCCTTGTGAAAATGAAAAATTTTGAGCCAGAACTGCATTTTTCTGTAAAAAATTACATTTTTTTACACAAATATGCAGATCTGGCTCAAAATTTTTCATTTTCACAAGGAATGAAGGATACAAAGCACCCCAAAATCTGTGCCCCAATTTCTCCCGAGTACGGCAATGCCTCACATGTGACCAAAAAATACCAGTTGGGTGCATGGCAGGACTCAGAAGGGAAGGAGTGATTTTTGGATTTTGCAGCACAGATTTTGGTGGAATGAATGGTGGGTGCTATGTTGCACCAATACAGTGGAACCCCCCCACAAGTCACCCCATTTTGCAAACTACACCCTTCAGGGAATTTATCAAGGGGTATAGTGTACATTGCAAACCCCCAGGGGTTTCACCAATTTTGATACAACTGAGCTGTGAAAATGAAAATTTTTTTTTTTTCATTTTCACTGCCCAGTTGTACCACAATTGGTGAAACCCCTGGGGGTTTGAAATGTACACTATACCCCTAGATGAATTCCCTGAAGGGTGTAGTTTGCAAAATGGGGTCACTTGTGGGGGGGTTCCTAACTTTTAGCATCTTATGGTGCCTAGAAACCTACATGGTGCCTAAAAAATAATCTCATAAAAAGGAGGCTCCAAAATCAAGTAGGTGCTCCTTCTATTATGAAGCCTGTGGTTTGGTCACCGTGCACACTAGGGCCACATATAGGATATTTATGAAAACCAAAGAATTGGGGGAATCAATTTTTAGTCACATTTCTCTAGTAAAATCTACTGTATTCGTTAGAAAAATGTATTAAAATTGAAACTCTGCAAAAAAAATGAAATTTTGAAATTTCACCTACACTTTGTTTTAATTCCTGTGAAACACCTAAAGGGTTAACAAACTTCCAAAATGCTGTTTTGAATACTGTGAGGGGTGCAGTTTTTGAAATGGCATCATTTATGGGGGTGTCTCACATACAAGTCCCTCAAAGTCACATCAGAACTGAACTGGTCCCTAAAAAAATCAGTGTTTGAAATTTTCTTGAAAATTTGAGAATTTGCTATTCATATTGTAAGCCTCCTAGTGTCCAAAAAAATTAAAAGGAAGTTGAAATAATGATGGAAATATAAAGTAGACATATGGTCTATGTTAGTTATTAACTATTTTGAGTGGTATGATTATTTGTCTCACAAGCAGAAAATTTAACATTTTGCAAATCGCTAAATTTTCCATTTTTTCACGACATTTTGGTATTTTTCACAAAAAAACACAGACTGTATCGACCCAAATTTACCACTAATTTGAAGTACAATGTGTCACGAAAAAACAATCTCAAAATCACTGGGATAAGTAAAAGCAAAAAAAAGTTATCCCCACTTAAGTGAGAGATGTCAGATTTGAAAAAAATGGCTCTGTCAGGAACGCCAAAACTAGCTCTGTCAGGAAGGGGTTAATGAATGTGCTTGATAAATGCTAGCTAGATTTTGGGGGTCATTCAGACCTGATCGCTGATGGGGGATTTTGCAGAGCGGTGCGATCAGATAGCTGCCGCCCTGACAAAGTGAATTCCCACACATGCAAGTCTGCGAGTGCCAGCTGCAAATCTACACGCAACTCTCTCACCATCGAATGTATTTTTTCAGTCTGTGCGTAAACCTCGATTGTTCCACAACTCTGCGTTAGAAATCGTCTGAGGCTGGTGCTGATGTCACACGCCCTCACTGAAACTGCTTTGGAGCCTGCTGAGTGACAACAGGGTGTTTGGCCCCGTGCATGCACACTACAATCCGTATGCGTGCTGTCTTTTGATGAGCGGTTGCTGTGCACATTCGCACAGCAGTGGTCAGGACTGAGTAACCCCCTTTGATTGGTTGTTATGGGCAGATTTTCCACTTTTGCTACATCGCCCTCGTTTTGTTATTGATATGAATGACTGTTCAATTACTTTAAAGAAGATATTTCTGTATAGTTGAATCATCTATATTTCGGCACTGTGTCGGATTAACCATTTTGCTGAATTATCGGTGGTAGAAGTGGCAGCCACCCTGCAGTGTGACTAGCCCCTAAATGTGGTAGCCTGGGCATTTTGTTACTGATAATCTATCGTAGTCTGTGTGGTCCCATTTGACTTTAATTCATACAATTGTAGGGATTGGCACCATGTGTATTTTATCGCTTGACTCAGATATTTCACAGGCAATATTGATTGATTATTAATATAATACAAAAATAAAACCCATCATACATTTAGCTTCAATACGCCATGCAGCACAAGATGCCTGAAGTAAATGAGCTGCCACATTCAGCTCTGCAAAATCTGGCAGTTTTTACCTAAAATGTGTCTTAATCACATCACGATATGGCTAGTATGTACTAGGACAGTGGTTCCCAACCTTTTTTCTCTCCCTTGATTAGGCTTTTCATTGATGTGTACCCCCTCCTCTTAATTTAAAATATAGACAGTACTTATGAGTGGAGTGGAAGTGAGCGGTATGCATGTCCTTATGCATGTCCTTATATTAAGGAGTAGTGGATAGGAATAATGCCCTTCTGTGTCTGGCCGCTGGTTGTGTATTGTCTCCAGGGTTCCCACTTAAACCTGCAGGATTAATGCCGCTGCTTCTTCCACCCGTGTCAGGGCAGGGCAGATGATCGCTGATGTCTAAGGGCAGCTTGGGTAGCTCCCATTGGATTGCTGGTCCGGCAAAAACACAATGAGATGCTGAAGACAGAACTATAAGTGACAAAACATGGTTCTTCTCAATAGCAATGGGACTTCTTCTGCCATCAAAATACTTTTTTTCATCTTCCGCCATTACCAAAATTATTTTCAAGTACCCCCAGGGGTACTAGTACCCCAGGTTGGGAACCACTGTACTAGGAGACTGAGCTAATTAGTTTGATATGACTGTTGTATATAGTGTGTGACTGGGTATGTATAAGGAGCACAACAGAACTTGTAATGAAAAAAAGATGCTGGTTCTGCTTTATAGCATTTCGCCTACAGATTCAGACTGGATGCATACTGATGATCAGGGAAGTATACATTCCTCAGCCTGCCCTTCACCCTACCTCTCTGCAACCTAACGCTAATCTCCCCGCCCTAACAGCCTAACCCTAAGTATCCTGCACACTGATACCTAACCCAGCCAGCATGCTTACATTCAGCATCCTACCAGTTGGAGTTCCCATGCCGACATCATCAGTATATCCAATAAATCTGCACAGTCTCTTCGTGTAGTTGCATTGCCTATAGACTAGCATTTTCTGCAAAAAAGCTGCGCAATGCTAGAAGATTCTTATGTGAGCATTCCAAGAAAGGCTTTTATGTGTGACTGCAGCAAGATGTATGGGGTCATATCTGTGGGTGTGGATCATACTGTCGACCCGTTTAGGTCGACAGTCATTAGGTCAACACCGTTGGGTCAACAGGTTTCTAGATCGACATGGAAAAAGGTCGATAGGTTTAGTTTGACAAATGAGTTAGGTCAGCATGGGTTTTTTTCAGTTTTTTTTTACCCGAATGTCGACACAGTTGGAAGTCAACCGCAGCCCCTCGCTTCGCTCGCGATGCTTCGGGCACGGTGCCTCGCTGTGTCACATTACAAGTTACCATGAAGCAATGAGTAACGCTCTCCAGTGGCGCAACTAATGAGTGGTGGCCCAGATGTTCAGTGTGCTTTGGGTCCCCCTTAATAATCAAGGTATGGCAGAGGTGTATGCTCAAAAGAGGGTAATGGGCTTGAGGAACAATATAACAGTGTGCCGAGCCCAAGAGTCATGCGATGGATGCGTTATACTAACTGGGGGCCCATGTTCACATAGATACAAAATCCTGTGAAAAACTCCTGTCGACATTTGCTGGCACATTGTCTAATGTAAAAATCCTAACTTCCAAACATCTAAAGCCCCATACACTCGGGGCAATCTCAGCAATAATCACCGGGGATATGGTCGCTGAGCGACCATATCACTATGCGTACAGGGCGACGGTCGCCGGGAGCATGCTCCCATGACTAGCCCTGCATTGTTCGCTGGGACCAGCGGCTTCCCCCAGCAAATTGTCTTGTTTTCATCAGCAACCATCGCTGGTCGCTAATAAAAACAGGACACTCAGCAATTTGGTCGCTGACCAATTGATCCGCATACAGACTTTAAGGGTTTTTATTTTCTTATTTGAGGGTGTTTCCCATTTACTGTACCTTGTAGGAATACTTTGTTATTGGCAGTGTGAGTTTGCTATAAAAATGGAACCTGATTGTATTGACAGTTTCTCAAAAATGTGTGGTTATTGTATATTGCCTTATGAGTATAGTGAATACTGATCTTCTGAATGTACAGCATTTTGTTTGACCTATGTTGTCTCTCAGATGCTAGTCATATGTCTGGTTATGACCAATGCCACTTAACAAATTGGTGTTTTTGTATTGTAAAAATCAGACACTGTTGTGTTACGGAAATGGCAGTGGGGGCCATGAAATGTTGAGATCCCAATCGGCTTATTTAATGTATGCACCTTAACAAAGACCTACTGGTTTTCAAAATCCTTGGAGTTCTATTGATGAACAAATGTGAATGTCTATTTAGCCAGAAAGGCACCCAGGTAGGAGAACTTATTACCCAGAGTACCAAATTATTTTATATCTATCTAAAAGAACAAATGGGAGCGCTCCATAGTGCAATATCATAAATGACAACTTTTATTAATTAAAATGATCCAAGCAAGGAAAAGTACAAGTTAACGTACCACAACACACGGTTAGACACAACCGTAGTGCTTAAAAGTGTAGGGGTGTGGCCTCGCGTCATCTGCTTCCTGGAGATGGAAACAGTGTAACCACTCCAACACGCTGTGCGGGTCACAGAGAACTACGCTTTTAAACACTATGGTTCTGTCTAACCGCGTGTTGTGATACGTTAATTTGTACTTTTCCTAACTTGGATCATTTTAATTAATAAAAGTTGTAATTTATGATATTGCACTATGGAGCGCTCCCATTTGTTCTTTTAGATTACTACAACCCGTGAATCCAGGTATCGAGGGAGCAGCCGGGTTGTAAGTGAGCCCAGAGTGCCAGCTATTCACAATCAACCGCTTTCATTCATCGGTTTATGGACATTTCATTTTAAAAATATATATATTTTTTAGGATGTGGGTATATATTTTAGGATGTGGGTATCGGCACTCTACTCTCTGTGTGAATAAAATCCTGGGTGCCTTCCTAGAAGCAAAAATAGCATGGATATCCTGGGGGAATTTCGGCGGCACTCACATCGTAAAAGAAACTCAAGGAGACAGTGTTTGCCTTAACGTTTCATTTCGTGTTTAACAAATTTTCATTAGAACTTCTGATGAAAATTCGTTAAACACAAATTGAAACGTTAAGGCAAACACTGTCTCCTTGAGTTTCTTTTATGCTGTGAGTGCCGCCGAAACCCCCCCTCCTACCTCCATGTTTCCAATTGTGAAGTGCAACGGAATATACTGCGCTATATAAGAAACTATAAATAAATAAAGTGTGTGTGTATATGGATATATATATATATATATATATATATATATATATTCTCATTTAGATGCATGTACTGTTATCTCTGAATGATATCATGAGACTTTATTTTACTCTCTTACAGGCATTCGTAAAAGATGTTCATGAGGATTCCATAACTGTAACTTTTGAGAATAAGTAAGTACCTGGTTTCATCAATGCCAGACATACTGAGACTGTTAATCACATCATGTTTTTATCCCTGTGTAAAATTGTAACTTTCATGTGCAGTTCTGCATTTCATTACCAAACACTTTCTGATTTTGTGCACCACTTCAGGGTATATTTGTGCCTAATAGAAATATCAGCACTATGCGTTATCCAGTAATTAAATTAGGTTGCTGTGAATTTTTGTCCTTCTTTGACTGTGGTTTCCAAACATTTTTTGGAATCACGGCACCCTAGAGTATTAGAATTCTTTTTCGTGGCACCCCTTTGCCAAATTTTATTTTGTGTTGAGACCTTCAGAAAAAATATTAAATTAATAAAATTGTGTTTCTCCTTCATACTTCATGGCAGCCATTACATTGGGTTTATCCCCCTCTCTCTCCCAATTACACAGGTAGTTTTTTCTCCCTAGGACCCGACTCCTCCTCTTCCTTATCCTATATAACTGAGCACCTCCCCTCTGACCATAGTCTTTTTTCCTGTCTCCTCTGTCTGTAAGCAGGTAGTTAGGTTAGTATAGATAGGGTATTAACCTGGCAGCTAGGGGTTGGCGGTGCCTTACCCTATATTTGATCCGATCCGAGACCGGTGGCATGGATCAGTGCTAAGTTGATGGGTTGGCGGTGCCTATAACCCAGACAGTGGCAGGACAGATTGGGTGGAACTCGTGCCCCAAATAGTCTGTTTGAACTCACCAAGTTGGAGCCTGAGGAGCGGTTGCCAGGGCAGATGTGGTGGAGTTCAGAGCACTCTGAAGCAGCGGCAGCATGTCCGGCGTGGTTACTGTACCCGGCATCTGTTTGTAGCTGTCTGTGCAGCAGACGCCGGGAGGAAGTGATGCGCACTTCCGTCGCGCGGTCTGCGTCTCACAGGCAGGCCACGTGCGTTCCAGGTTACCGGAAGTATCCGGCGTGTGTATACCCGGCGTCTGTTGTTTCTGTAGACGCCGGGGGGGAAGTGACATGCACTTCCGGCGCTTCAGCACGCGGCCTGCGTTCCACAGCAGGTCCGCGTCCGTTCCAGATACCGGAAGTGCCGGTATATATAGCGCCTGGTCGGTGTAACAGGCGCTGCTGCATTTTTTCCAGCTGGAGGTGAATCCTAAGCTCTGCATTATGGAAGATGCCTCTCCTAATATGAATGTACCGCTGCCCAGGTAAGTCCTCTTTGAGGACTGGTTATTTATTATGCTGAGGCTGGAGTTAGTTAGTTAGTCTATCTTTTCTTTCATTTTAGTGTGTCTGTAATTGCAAAAAAGAAAGCAGCTAAGAAGAAATTGGATAAAAATTGCCCGGAATGTGACAAATCGTTTACGGGAGAAAATGTGTTATGTAAAAGTTGTCTTCAAAAGAAGGAAGCTTCTTCAGTGTCTAATCAGATATCGGAGCTTAGAGAGTGGATGGAGAAAAATTTTGTCTCAAAGAAAGAGTATGCTAGCAACAAGAGGTCTAGGTCTCAGACCAGTTTGGATTTAGAAGATGATTGTGGATCAGTGGTGGCCCCGGTTCTGATGATGGTTCAGGTGGTTCCACTGCTGAGTCTGGAGAAGTCGTTGAAGACGAACGCCTGTTTGATCTAGGTTTGGTGGAAGTGGTACTAAAGAACCTCTATAAAACCTTGAATTATAAACAACCAGTTAAAACAGAGTTGGATACATTATTCGAGGACAGATCAAGAAAAGGCAGGTGTTTTCCTGTCCATAAAGTCGTTAAGGACATATTGACAAAGGAATAGAATAATGTAGACAAGTGAGTGGGGTCCTTTAAGAGAATCGATAAGATGTTTCCTATAGAGGATGAGGAGTTTCTGAAGTGGAGTAGCGTACCTAAAATAGACGCATCCGTTTCTGAAGTGACTACCCGTACAACCATACCACTAGAGGATGGGGCGTCCTTAAAGGACCCTATGGAAAAAAGGATGGAGAGTGCTTTAAAACGATTGCACATATCTACATCAGTGTCAATGAAGTCTGGCGTAGCCATAGCTTCCCTGTCCAGAGCATTACGAATATGGTGTGCAGCATTGCAGGATGATCTGCAAGACAGAGCTTCTCGTGACCAGATGGGCAAAAGTCTGGCGCAAATCCAAATGGCCGTGGACTATGTCTGTGAGGCTTCATTAGACATGTTGGACTTCTCGGACAAATCCCTGACATCAGGGGTAGTAGCCAGAAGGGCCCTTTGGTTAAAATCATGTTCAGCAGATTCTCATTCTAAAAATAAACTTGCTACACTTCCGTATGAAGGAGCCTTTCTTTTCGGAAGTAAGCTTGACCAAATGATTCAAAGGATGTCGGGTGGTAAATCCGTGAGATTACCCCAGGATAGGAGGGGTAGGTTTAATTCCTATTCCAACAGGCAGTCGTATAGACAGGCCAGATCATATAGGCCAGGTAGGCCATTTCGTGACAAGTACGCCTCAGGTACGTCGCGGGCATTTTTTCGCAAGTACATTAAGAAAAAAGGCGAAAGTTCTGGCGCAACTCAAAAGCAGTGACGCCAGAAGTCCCATAGAGCAAATCCCGGTAGCAGGAAGACTCCTGGAATTTGCTCACATCTGGGAACAAAACATCTCAGACAAATGGGTGCTAGAGATAGTATCCCAAGGCTACCAGTTAGAATTTCTGTCGAAGCCAAGGTTGGCAAGATTTTTAAGTTCCAAACTTCCTCTATCAGAAACCGAAAAGGAAGTTTTGAAATCAAGTGTGCAGGATCTAATCGACACAAGAGCGGTCGAAGAAGTCCCATTAAGAGAAAGAGGACTAGGATATTACTCCCGGTTGTTTGTCATAAGCAAGGTTTCAGGCGGGTTCAGGACTATCCTCGATTTAAGGAGTCTGAACGATCGTCTAAGAAAGAAAAAAATTCACATGGAAACAACCAAATCTATCTTGATGGGGATCAGAAAAAACGATTATCTAGTAGCTATCCACTTAAAAGATGCGTACTTTCACATCCCCATCTTTCCAAACGACAGAAGATACCTGAGGTTTGCCATAAAAGAAAAACATTTCCAGTTTACATGCCTGCCGTTCGGTCTAACTTCATCTCCCCGAATCTTCACAAAGGTTCTAGTGGTGTTAATAGAAAGGTTAAGAAGGCATAAAATTATGGTGTGGGCATACCTAGACGACATCCTGATAGCAGCACAATCCGAAGAGGAAAGCGTAATAGCAAGAGATTATACCATCAAGTTCCTCCAAGAGCACGGTTGGATGATCAATTGGGAGAAGAGTCGTCTCATCCCTTCAAGAAAAATTCAATTCCTAGGCGTACTAGTGGACACAATCTCTTTCCAGATAGCTCTCTCCGAAAGAAGATGCGAGAAGATTCAGCAGTTAATTTCACTCATTCACGGCGATCCTCGCTTGCCCTTAAGAACTGCAATGAGTCTGCTGGGGATGATGGCCTCAACAGTAGAGGTCACTCCGTGGGCAAGATGGAGGATGAGGCCATTGCAATGGTTCCTCCTAAAGTTCTCAAGAAATCATGCATCATTGGATCAAATAATAAGGATCCCAAACACAGTAAGAGAATCTCTAGGATGGTGGAGCTACGATCGGTTGAGAGAAAGAAGGTGTTCGCTAGAAAGCCCATCATTTGTAGTAATAACTACAGATGCCAGCGCCTCCGGTTGGGGAGCACATGGGATGGGAAGGTCGTGCCAAGGCAGGTGGTCGATACAAGAAAAAGAATGGTCATCAAACCACAGAGAGTTGAGAGCGGTGTGGCAGGCTGTAAGGTTCTTCGCAGAAGATATAAAGGGGTCACATGTTCGAGTATTCTCAGACAACGTCACGACAGTCTCTTATATCAACCGTCAAGGGGGCACAAGAAGTTGGGTGTTGTTGGAGGAAGTAGAGAACATAATGTCATGGGCCGAAGTAAATCTCCAGTCTATCTCGGCATTGCACATTCCAGGAGAAGAAAATCAAATTGCAGACTTCTTGAGTCGCAGTACATTGATTCCAGGCGAATGGGAACTAAAGCAGTCAGTTTTTCAGCTCATAATAGAACATTTCGGCATGCCAGAAATAGATCTCATGGCGACGTCTCTCAACAAAAAAGTTCCCCGGTTTTTCTCCAGGTACCCAGCACACGGGTGATGCGGAGTCGATGCCCTGTCTCAAAGGTGGAGCTATGCTCTAGCCTACGTTTTCCCGCCGTTCTCCCTCATTCACAGGGTGCTGTGGAAGATCAGATCAGAGAAGTGCCATGTGATAATAGTCCTACCGTTGTGGGCCAGAAGGGCTTGGTTCCCGATGTTGGAGACCATGGCAGTGGCGAGGCCTCTGTTTCTGCCAGTATCACCAGATCTTCTGTCGCAGGGACCAATCAGGTGCTAAGATCCGCAGAAATTATCATTGACGGCGTGGAAATTGAGAGGCAGCAGTTGAGAGAGAAGCATTTATCGCCAGAGGTGATAGAAATACTCCTTCAGGCTAGGAAGAAGGTTTCCTCCGCCATTTACTATAGAGTCTGGAGAGTATTTGCGAAGTGGTCCAAGGGCAGATTTCAATTTCCAAAGGCGACCATATCTCATGTCCTGCAATTCCTGTGTGACGGGTTCAACAAGGGCCTGGCAGTGGCTACATTGAAGGTGCACATATCAGCATTAAGTGTGTTATTAGACCGAAGGCTGGCGGATCATAGTCTGAGATTCTGTCAGGCTGTCAAGAGGATTCGTCCAAGGATTCGTTCTATGGTTCCTCAATGGGACCTTAATTTGGTTCTGAATGGACTCATGTCAGCACCATTTGAGCCATTGGATAGAGCAAGTCTTAAATTTATGACATGGAAAGTGGCCTTCCTGGTGGCGATCACCTCAGCCAGAAGGGTTGGTGAACTTCAAGCGCTGTGCATACAGGATCAGTATCTGAAGATTTTTCCAGACAAAGTGGTCTTGAAAACAAAAAATTCTTTTTTGCCAAAAGTAATATCCTCTTTTCATTTGAATCAAGAAATTATATTGCCTTGTTTCTTTCCAAATCCTTCAAGTAAAAAAGAAGAGAATTTACATACGTTAGATGTGGTTAGAGCCATAAAAATTTATTTGGACAGGTCTGCAGCCTTCAGACAGTCAGAGAATTTGTTTGTGATTCCGCAAGGTGCGAAGAAAGGATTCGTTCCGGCTAAACAAATGATTTCAAGATGGCTTAAAGATGTTATTTCCTTTACCCACAAAAAAGTAGGACGTCCAGTCCCTGAGGGTATTAAGGCACACTCGATAAGGGCAATGGCGGTGTCATGGGCGAGAGAGGCGAATGTATCAGCCAGAGAGATATGTCAAGCAGCTACTTGGTCATCTCTACACACGTTTTCTAAGCATTATGCCCTGGATGTGGCAGAAGCACGGTTTGGTGGTGAAGTCCTAAGACAAGCGTTGGCTTGAGGTATTGTATAGCCCTCCCTACTGCTTTGGTACATCCCAATGTAATGGCTGCCATGAAGTATGAAGGAGAAAGCAAGGATTATACTTACGATAATACCTTTTCTTCGGAATACTTCATGGCAGCCTATATTTTTTAGCCCTCCCTGTTTCTGTTTTTTCCCTAGGACCGGAGCGGAGACATTCAAAAGACTATGGTCAGAGGGGAGGTGCTCAGTTATATAGGATAAGGAAGAGGAGTAGTCGGGTCCTAGGGAGAAAAAACTACCTGTCTAATTGGGAGAGAGAGGGGGATAAACCCAATGTAATGGCTGCCATGAAGTATTCCGAAGAAAAGGTATTATCGTAAGTATAATCCTTGCTTTTAGAATTAGTTTAATTATGGTGGTGAGGGACAAGACTTGCTTCTGTTTGTCCACATAGTTTATGATTGGCAGCCATCAGCACTGGTTTTGCCTATTGCACTGACTATACATAATTTGAATTTGCCCTGGACCACTATCCTGAGGCACCCCTATAAGTGTCCTGAGACACCCCTGGGTGCACACAGTTTGGGAACCATTGTCCTATGATGCTGCTTTACATAGGTTTATTGTGTATCTGATCACCAGTAGTTTAGAGTGATTGGCATGATGGCGAACAGATGGGTCTGTGTCTAGTTTGGACACATAGGTGACCGAGTTTGATGGATTTTATTGCTTAGGACAGTGGTTTCCAAACTGTGTGCTGTGGCACCCTGGGGTGCCTCAGGACACTGGCAGGGGTGGCCCAGGACCAATTAAAATGATTTATGATCAATATCGCAGGCGGAACCAGTGCTGTCAATGATGACGTGGAAACACAGTAGCAAATCCTGTCTCTTACCATGTAACTGACCCCCAAGTATGACCTATAAACACATTTACTTACTTAATGATAAATTCTGAAAAATGTATAAAATTTACATTCTAGGGGTGCCGTGAAATTGTTTTGATGCTCAAGGGCGAAGTGATTCAAAAAAGTTTGGGAACCACTGGCTTAGGACACTGGGCATACATTAGGGCTAAACAATTATCTGGGCGATCCACCTGATAACGATAATTGTCCAGTGTATTCACCCTGCCAATCTTAAAATATTATTTGGTAATGCAGCAGCTCATGACTGACATTTACCTTGTTACTTCACGTGAGAGGAACAGGTAAATGCTTCCTCCCCTGTGTAGGCGCCCAGGTATTGTAGCCATATATACACTGTGAGATATCTATGTGTATGGCCACGATATCTGTTGGTTGTCAATGTGTCAGGTACAATGTGTGTCAGAATTGGACTAAGCAAAAGGATCACACAGTGGCTGATTGGTGCAGTTATTCACACCAATCAATATTTATCATTTTGGCTATATTTTCTAGTACGGATCTTGTTTTGTTCAGATTTATAGCAATTTTTTGTTCACACGCATTGATTTGGGAATCATTTGGTTTAAAATGACCAATTTGTCCTTTAAAAATATTGTCTTTCAGGATGGGCACATGATTTACAGATCAGATAATAGTTCTTATTGTCCTTGCAATGATTAGATCCATGTGCACCATGTAGATATGGAGTTATTCCTATAGGCCCTACACACATAGTGATGTGTGTAGGGCGACCTAGCTATGATAGGTTGGGCACTGCTGTGGTGCTGTCGCTAAGCACACAGAGCTGACAGCCCAAACACACAGCGCAAGCTCTGTGTTCTGAGCGGGCTGACAGCGCCAGTGTTCTCTGGTGGAGAACGCTGGTGACCAGCAACATTGATTGACACTGTCCATCAATCTCGGCCAGCAATAGTGATGCGCAGGACGCACATTGCTGTCGCTATAGTGCCTACGCACACACACCGATGTAGGGGCATTTTCTAAGCGACTTTGCCAAACTAAGCAAAGTCGCTTAGAAAATGCCTTAATATTGGCATGTGTGTTGGCCCAGTGTGTGCTTCCTTTTTGAGCAGGACTAAAATTCCAGACCTCCCAATCAGAATGTTGCAGGAGATTGTGAAGATGTTCATAGAGTAATGCTCTTGTATACACCAGTTACGAGACAATTGCTTAGGCGTGTATTTGGTCTCCTGGATCAACTATCCCACTTCATAAATCTATTTTATGAAAGTGTTACGCTACAATACAAAGGTCACAATATTGTATCTGCAGTGTGTTACCTGATGTGTCTTTCTGATGCCAATCTTGTGGTGATCCGGTTTGCTGATGTCTGTGAGTCAAAGCAACATGGTCCTTTATCATTGTCTTGTATCAAAAGACTGGAGCATGTTCTCAGTAAGTGCCAACTTGTATAAGGGATGTGGGTTTTTTTTTTTTTTTTTATAGTCTTTCTTATAATCTTTCACACAGAGTGGAGAACCCAGGTAATTGTTAGGGGCAGTGATATGGGTCCTGGGCCAATGGGAACAGGAAAACCCCAGGTGCGCTACCCTGGTCTCACCCGCATAGTGTGGAAGGCGCGACCAAGGTCATGCATATAAGGATCGGATTTGGTAGGTTTAGGAGCAATTTGAGAAGTCCTCTGTAAATGTCTGTTTTGAGTGGTGACGAGCCAGGACCATGCGGCAGTCGAAAATAGATAAGTACACCTGAAAGTGGATTTCATCCCTATCCCGAGCATTGATCTGAGAACCACAAAATGTTTCTTTTTAATACACCTAAAAGTGATCGACAGCAGGTTTTTCTTTTTTTCCCTTTAGACGTTTTGCTACATTAAACCAATATTTAGGCACATCTGCCTGAATTTTATTGCGTATATTGCCCTGCCTAGCCTAAGGTAGGCAATGTTATTGAGACTGTTCACCTACTGAGGCAAAAAAAGCACATTTTACTGACTCCTTGTTTCAAATGTGGTCATTTGACACGCTGTAACAGTTGGTGTTTAATTCTTTTTTTAAAACTTAATTACTTTGCGCAGGTTGTTAATATTGCTATAAATTACAGTGGAAAATATAACAGACTTATGTTTTTACAGCTGGCAACCAGAGAGACAGATACCATTCCATGATGTAAGGTTTCCGCCACCTTCAGGTTACAATAAGGACATAAACGAAAGTGATGAAGTTGAGGTAAGTAGTCTTTGTGGTAGTCTATTCTTCTTAACCTTTTTCATACATATCCCTGTATTGTTCTAAAACCCAATGATGGATAATAAACTATTCTTCTTTTTTTTTTCCCATTTATTCTTTAGTTTTTGAGGGTGAAAGGCGAAGATGATTTCATGGTAGGTTGTGAGGAATGTCAGTTTTTGTCCTTTTTTCTACAGGAAACCATATTCTTTGTATTGCACACCTATTTTATTTGATTTTATTGGGCTCAATAACTTTGTAGCTACTTTGTAGCTACTTTGTAGCTTGGTTCAGGAGGTTAATGTTTTCATAGTCTTGGGGGTATATTCAATGCGGGCAGCGAGCAGTGCTGATATTCAACGCTGTCCTCTTCACACGCCATTTCCACCTCGCTGGTGTGGTCATGAAAACGTCGGACTCTCCACAAAAAATGCAGCGGGCTCGCCAACGGTTTGACGGCGAGGATGGCTTGTTTTCCTCAATCCTTGCTGAAAACAAGCCATCCTCGCCGAACCAACCCCCGCGCTGCCCGCATTAAGTATACCCCATAATCTTAACTAATATGACTTAAGACCTGAAACCACTTGGTATCTGTCCATAGGCTAAAAGTGTTGCCATACTGTACATGCCTTTAATTGGGATATTGATTGGAATAACTTTGCATGCATAATTTACCTGTTCAAACTACTATTTTGATGAAATGTAAAGGGATGCTGTCAAGTATTTCAGGAAAACAATTTTTTGGGACATTATGCTGGTTATGTTAAATTATTGCCTTTTTTTAGATTCCCCTAAATTAATACTATAATACTTTTTGTATCCTGGTATGAACATATTGATGTGTGTATGTTGTGTAATGCCTATCTTCTGTAGCTGTTGTTTTTTTCACCATTAAAATGTTCTATGATTAAAGGAAACTTTTTTAACCTATAGTATATTTTTTAAATAACAATCACGAAAGCCCAAAGCATTGTTTTCAAATATTAGTAACAATAAATACCATTGGCTAGTGTTTTGTTACTGTTTATATAGATTTGAAGGGCAACATCTAATGAGCTGCAGCATTGACCTCGACATTTTAGAAAGGCAAGAGAAATTATTCGATAATATTAAATAGAAAATAGAACATTTTTCCATTTTTTTTATAATATTAGTGCACAATGTAGTCCAAAATATAACCATTCTTTGTTTCTACTTTAAATTAACATTACTCATCTGCGAATAAATAAAATAAAATGTCACGCCACCAGTGAAACAATTTTTGAGAACTGTAACATTGTCCACTCCACCGTTACAGCAATGTACTTTTTTTAGTAAGTGCTTCCAAACGTTGGCAGCTAATTTTATGCTGACAAAAAATTGCTAAATACTAAAGTCTTCTAGATTTTTTTATATTGGCAACATTGCAGTTACACTGGGGTATAGATAGTGATGCTGGGAGTCAGGCACTTCACCCTCTATGCCCCACCTGACCTCCGTTTAATGTGTGTCTAAAAAAGACCCCTGGTACTTATGTATTAGCAGGGCGTCCCTTACGTATTTTGCGTAGTGGTGTATTGAGAATACCAATACACCACTATGCTGGCTACGTAAACGACGTAACTTACACAAATTATGTAGTTACGCAAATTACGTCAATTACATAACTTACGTAGCTGGAGCTGTGCTAATACATAGAGGCTCATATCCACATCATACCCCCAGAGTCCACGTGGGCGTGGAGTTAATTTTAGAAAGTGTGGCGAGCAGACGCGGATACGCGTCCCCTCGCTTCGCTTGCCACGCTTCGGGCATGGTGGCCCGCTGCGCTCGCCACACTTTCTAAAATTAACTCCACGCCCATGTGGACACTGGGGGTATGATGTGGATAGTGGGGATATGATTGTGTTAGTGTGTAGTGTGCATTATACTTACCATCCAGGATGTCCCCGGCGCCTCCGGCACTTGGCTCCCTGCATCACGGCCCCTATGACAGTCCTCCCCGTGTACGCTATTAGCGTAGTGCCGCTGGGGGAGCAGGGAAACCATGTGATGCTCCCCCAGCGGTGACAATGCTGAATTACATACAATGCTGCAGCGACGCGCCCAGCCGCCGCTGAATCTCCGAAGCCTTCACTGTCCACCCCACTGCCCGTCCTTTTAGTAAGTAAAGCCGCCACACCCCCCCCCCCCCCCCCCCATCCCCGGCTGCCCACCGCTGAATCCCACGCCCGGCCGCCGGCCCTCACATATTAGCCGGGCGCCCGGCAATGTCTACGCTGACAATGTAGCCAAAGCTACTTTGTCAGCGTAGCCGGGCGCCCAGCTAATACATAAGTACCAGACCCAGTTTCCATTCTGAGTCCACCTCTCTGAGTTGGAACCAGTCATAAATTGTACCCAATTTGTTGTTGGCCTATATAAAGAAAGGCAGTGGAAACTGTGGCCAGACATTCTGACTGTCTTCACTCGGGTACTCCAAGAACAGATTTTTTTTCCTCTAATGCAGTGGTTCCCAACCTGGGGTACTAGTACCCCTGGGGGGTACTTGAAAATAATATTGATAATGGCGGAAAAATAAAAAGAAGTTTCCCGATGTTGGAAAAAATCTCCCATTGCCATTGAGACAAACCACGTTGCATCACTTTTGGTTCCGACGGCAGCATCATTAGCATCTCCACCTGCTTTTGCCTGACCAACAATCCACTGGGAGCTACCCGCGGCTGCCCTCAGACATCAGCGATCTGACACGGGTGGAGGAAACCGTGGCTTTAATTTTACAGGCGTTAGCGGGAACCCCGGACACAGCCAGTGGCCAGGCACAGAGGGAACAGATTCCTGACCGCACACTACTCCACCGCTACTCCTTAATATAAGTACACACATAGCACTCCCACTTCACTCAGAAGTTCTGTGGCTATTTCAAATTGAGAGGAGGGGGTACTCATAAATGAAAAGCCTAATCAAGGGGTACGGGAGAGAAAAAAGGTTGGGAACCACTGCTCTAATGGAATACATCAAAGAATCAGCTTCTAATTGGGGGGGGAGTTCATTGTTCAAAGGTGTCAGCCTAGGTTACGGAGCTGGCAAGCGGACATGGAATCAAAATGTTTCTTAAGAGACCATCCATTTTCCGGGGTAGGTACTGTTTTGGTTAGAAATTGGACAAAATAATTGCAAATAAGAAAGAGCACTTACATTTCTTCCTGTTCTTTGGACTAAAAGATTTGGAAGAAAAAATGAAAGAAACTTTACTCTGGGACGTTGTTTTTTTCTGCTTCTTTGAGTATCTATGAAGATCCAATTCCAAAGGCCTAAAAGCCTTTCTTCATCCTCCAGAGGTGTTAAGGCAAAATGCTTCCAAAGTTGGTCTTCCTGTCGACTGGATCACAAACTCGCTGAGAAGCCAGTCTCATAACATGATCTGTGAGACCCTATGGTCAGTGACTGCCTTCTTCAGTTTAAGAATAAATGCGTCCGAATGTATTCGGTACAAGTGTGCTGAAGGTGCAAGATGTGGACCAAACTCTGAATTCCTTTTTTTTTTTTTTAACCGGCAATCCTTTAGAAGACCTGGTTTGCCTTGTAAATGATTGCTGCTTTTAAAAAAAAAAAAAAAATAATGAGTCCAACATCTTTAGCAAATCTTTTATGCCACTCAAACATATGACATGGACAAATGAACCGTAGCTCCGCGTCCCCTGGCATGGCTCGCTGCAATCGCCATGCTTCGGACATGGTGCCTCGCTATGCTCAGCACACCATTTTATTCTCCCTCCGCACCCTAGTGGTAGGGCATGAAATACCGCATGTCGGCTCAAAAAAGTTGTGGAAAAACCCCATTTCGACCTTTGACTGTCGACCTAATGACCCTATCGACCTTAATGCATGTCGACCTACTTGCTGTAGACCTATTAACCGTATCCCAATTTTGCTATGTAAATGACTGCTCCTTTGAAAAAGGGCAGTTCCTCCAGCATCCCACATGGCTGCCGGACTCTCAACGCCCCATGTTTCTATAGGTTCATTTACCAGATTATCTAGGTAATCGGAGAGTGACGCTATCTAATGAATTAATAAAGAAGATTTGGTACTTGTGTAGTTTCAAGTTGCCCCTGCCCGGGGATCGCACACAAATCACATGCGATTCAATGCGATTTAGCACACCCCCACTATCCACTTCACCCCGAAGTGCAGCAATCCCCGCGGTACGCGTCCTCCTGACCTATTCATACCCCCACTATCCACATTGGCGTGAAGTGGATTTTATAAAGTGTGGCAAATCACCGAGTCTGAAATGTGGTGAGCATACGCTGAAACCGAGCCCAAAGCATGGGGATTGTACACTAAAAAACAAGCCCGAAGCGTGGCAAGCGGACGCGGAATACAAGTCAAGTAATCCACATCCCCTCGCGGGGCTCGTTATCAGCGTCCCCTCACGGGGCTCGGTGGCTCACTGCACTCGCCACACTTTATAAAATCAACTTCACGCTGACATGGATGGTGGGGGGGTGTGAACAGGCTGGGAGGACACGTACATGGGTAGTGGGGGGAGTGCTAAATGTGTATAGTGAGGTGTGCTAAATCACATTGCATGCAATGCGATCCGTGGGCAGGGGCAACTTGAAACGACACAAGTACCATTGCATAGCACGCGGTTTCCCTGCTGCCGTGAAACTACACAAGTACCAAAATTTTTTCCATAGCCCATACATGTGGTCTATCTATTACATGACTTCTCTTGAATACCTCTTTGCCACTTGCAGCAAAATCCTGTGTTATTGCATGTGAAAGCGCAGCAATCCGGGATTTTACTTAATGTGAAAGCAAGTTCTGGGTTCTTGACCCTGCTCTCTTTACCAGTGTTTAGCTGAGACACCGTCATTTTCTGGCATGCTAGACCCAATAAACTCCCTCCCTTGTCTCCTATCTGAAAGGGTATAAGCGCGGCTATGTGCTGCACTCATGGTACTGCAGGGCTAGTTCATTTTTGTTTGCATACCCTAAAATTTCACAAGTCTGCTTCAAAATCAGGCAGTACTTTTAGGGGCTATTGGCAACATCTCCATGCAGTAACATCGTCAACTTGTCTATCTTGTGTCTAGATAAATACATTAGACAGTATTCAATGTTTCCAGTAAACACGTGTACAGTATTTGCGATATATGCCCGTTTTCGTTTTATTTTTTTTGCATAGCGAAATAATATCGCGTAGAATAGTATTGTGTCATAACATAAACATAAGTTAACATATTGGGGGTATCCAATAAGCTGTGCTATTTTTTTTCAGCTGCAAAAATGGGCTATTACTGCAATTTAAACCCAAGGGTCACCACAGCCATTTTTTTTGTCCGGCCCATAAAGACCCCATTTTTTGGCCAATTATACGTAGGAAGCAGGCAGAGTTTCCAGACCCAAGTTTTATTGCTGCAAAATGGGTCAGAGGTTATGCTTCACTTAATCCCTCATAAGTGTCACCTATCGGAGCTAATTGTATACCCCCTATTGTCTAGTGTTGCCATGCATGTGTTTATTTTTGTTATGAGGTTTGTGTTTTCTTCATAGTCCTAGATTGCAAGCACATAGTAGAGGACTATCCTTGGTGTTCCTCTGTTTCTTCATATGTATGAGAAGCATTGTCTGCGTTTGAGATTTGACCTTGATTGTCAAATTGCTAAAACTTTGTATTAAAAATGTAAAAACCTTCTTAATTACATTTCCATATGTTTTCCAGGTTTATTCCAGAGCGAATGAGAAAGAGCCATGCTGCTGGTGGCTTGCTAAAGTTAGAATGATAAAGGGTGAGGTAGGAATAAGTCTATTTTTTCTTTTGCTCAATTTTTTGATTGGATTTTCATAATTTTTCCTTAAGGTTCTCTTGCTGTTATGTCCTTCAGCTACACGTGGGCTAGCTAACAAATGATGGATATAGTAGGTATAATATTATGACCTTATGTTTTATTGTTTTTTTTTTTTTTTTTTTCCACCCTAGTTTTACGTAATAGAATATGCAGCTTGTGATGCTACGTATAATGAGATTGTGACCATAGAAAGATTGAGATCTGTAAACCCTAACAAGCCAGCAACAAAAAATACCTTTCATAAGGTAAAGTTGGAAGTACCTG
The DNA here is from genome assembly GCF_055691185.1 of Crinia signifera. Classification (NCBI taxonomy): domain Eukaryota; kingdom Metazoa; phylum Chordata; class Amphibia; order Anura; family Myobatrachidae; genus Crinia; species Crinia signifera. Next base: position 101,226,959 of record NC_139225.1, on the reverse strand, counting down.
AAGATTTGCGACAAATGTAAGTGTGCTCATAAACATCTCTATTCAATCTATTCAAGTCTTTCCTGTAAATGACATCCTTCCATCTCTCCTTTTTTTTTTTTTTTTGGCCCATTTAACTTTTTCTTATATTCATAAGAAGAAAAAGATTCCATTAACAATAATTCAGTAAAGCAATAAATATTTATTGAATCTTTATTGAAAAATTTAAAATTGATTTTTAGGGTTTGTACTTTTTTTTTTTTACTCATGTCATAGATTGGATTGAAAAAAATAACCTCCACAGAAATAACTCTCAAATCTGAATCCCATACATTAGGGCGACTTCTCTCTCTGAGAAGTCACCCGCAATCCATCCCCTTAAGTCGCACGGGAAGGTCCCGGCGTGGTAGTATTGTATGCTGCCCTCTTGTATGCGATCCAAGCCAAGCCTGCACAGCTCACAAGCAATCAGATTGCTTGTGCAGCCAGTGAGACTCACAGGCTCCAGTGTGATGTGAACAGGACCGCACATCTCAACGAACCTGCTGTCATTCACCTTCCATTTGGGCTCTTTTCCTGTGATTGATAACTGCAATCGCAGGAAAAAGACTAAATTGCCTAGTGTATGGGGGGCCATAACTCTCTCTGCACATATTACCAGGATGCATAAAGCGGACTGTGTCTGAAATGGGGATTTTGAATTCTAGAAAAGGGTTAAATGAATACATTTCAACAGTCCCTGTTAAAATGTATTTGTTACACCGTTTTCTAGAGTTTAACCATGTAAATATTTTTTTTTTTTTTGTGAAGCTTTGATTTTAGGAAGGTTTTTTGTGTTCATTTCTGATACATGCAGCAGGTGAAAACAAACTAAAATAAATATAATGGTCACAATGAGGAAATAGTGCTCCAGTTTGCAGATACTAAAGGGTTTTATATGAATCTATATAAAGTCACACTGTAAAAGAATACAGTTGTTGATATCTTATAAACTTCGTACCTGTAGTGCTTAATCAAATGCAGCAATAACATGGATTAGTTTGAAGTCATGCTGAAGCAATTGTGACAGGTGCTGTATCACTTAGTAATTTTGGCATAATGGTAGGACATAATCATCCTTTTTAGGGCATCAATGCACAATTCTATAGAGTTGTTTTAACTAATTTTAGTTTTACGTGGATAACAAAATGCCCTTTTCGCTGTTTATCTTTTTGCTGCATTCTTATTTCACCATGCTGCCTGTTTATTTGAATTTCCTTTTTTTATTCTTTGTTCCTTCAAAGCATAATTTATAACCTTAATCACATACTACTAAAATGATACTAAAACTTTAAATGATAATGCCACTTTTTGGGGTAAAAAATTAAAAGCTAACCCAACCCCCTCCTAAATAAGAGCCAACATGGTGAAATAAGAATGGGGAAAAAGATAAAGGATGAATCAGGGGCCTTGCCATAACCACCAGCAGTCTGAAATTTGAGCGCAAAAGAGAATCTACCTGTTTGGTGCTAGGTAAGTAAGATTCTCTTTTTATTTGGTATTTTATCCCAGAACTCTTAGGTGTGGGCTGTGTTGGACATTGGAACTCTGCTATGTATTGGAATCCTTTCATGCATATAGAGGTGCATTTAGTGCTGTATTTTTACATGCTTTAAGTTGTAGATTTGTTTTGAAAACTGCAAGAATGATGGCTTTACGGTCAACTTCTACTCATAGAAGTGTTTTAATAAAAATAAAAAAATAAAAGTTTTCGTATAAGGGGCATTATCAAAGAAGTTGTGACTCCTTAAAGAATATTTAACACTTTTCACCTGTTTGTTTCCTTTATATAGGTGTGCAAAAGAATCTGCCCATAAAGATTTCAAAAAAGCAGTTGGAGCATTTTCAGTAACCTATGATTCAGAAAACTGCCAGCTTGTCATCTTGGTAAGCTTTGTCACAACTTATACTATCTTTATTGTTTTATCAACCTTTTATTAGAATAGATACAGTCTAACATTGTGTCCTAATACACTTCTCCTTGGGCGAGATGTACTAAGCTGCAAAAAGTGATTAAAGTGGAGAGTGATAAGCAACCATCCAATCAGCTCCTACCTGTCATTTTTCAAACAGCCTGTAACATGGCAGTTATGAGTGCTGATTGGCTGGCTGTTTATCACTGTCTTTATTTTATCAGTTTTCAAGCTTAGTACATATGGCCCCTTGTGCTGTACCTTTCCTGTATGTTGTGTCTTATTTTCATCATAGCCACATACCAATTCAGATTCGTTTATTGTCATCGCCCCATGACAGGACAACAAAATTAAGTTTTTTTAACATCTGTCTGTAATCCAGTATACATCAACAAACACTTAAACACAATACATGAAAAAAAAAACAAAAAAAAAAACATACCAATTCACTAATACTCCTTTTACAGGGGCCAGGCAGTCGGGATCCCGACGTCGGCATAATGACTGTCGGGATCCCGACTGTCGGTGAGTTATACCACACCCGCTTGCATATGTGATGATCAATTTACATGCAACACAAACGTCCAGCTGTGTGATCCATGAGGTCACACAATCTAGAGGCTGCCGATCTAACAAAGAGGCCAGGAAATATCTGTCTTCCAAAGGAGAACCTGGTCTTGTCAGTTGCCCAAAACAGAGACGGAAACAAGGTCATCACTACCACCCGGAACAGCAGACTGTCAATCACTGATAGTCTGCAGGCCCATATTGAAACTTTTGGCACATTGTGCTATTCAAAGCATTCCAGTCCATGGGGCAGATGTATTAAGCTTTAACAAGAGATAAATGCAAGGGTGATAAGGAGAGATAAGCATCCAGACAATCACCTGCTAACTACCATGTTACAGGCTGTGTTAGAAAAAAGTTAGTTAGGATGCGATTGGCTGGACATTTATCTCTCTTTATCACCCTTGCATTTATTTCTTGTTAAGGCTTAATACATCTGCCTCCATATCTGAATCGGACCCCAAGTTTTCTCTTCGCTACTGATGAGGACTGTTCTTGAGTATATTTCCATGTGTAATTAGAGGCATTTTAGTAGGAATGACTATTGTGTTTTTATACTAGCAGCTGAACCATGTTCTCCCAGGATCCTTTTTACGTGTGCTACACACGGCTTTGTTATAAAATTGTCTGTAATCTACCTGTAATCCATTGTTACTTTGAAACATTCACAGCACAAACATTAGAGCCAAAATGCATAAAACCTCAATAAAATAAATAAATGAGTAACTCTTAATGGGTGCTGTAAATCTATAAAGCCATTTGTTCATTTTTTGTCATTAACATCATGTGTTCTACAGTCCGTCAATGAAGTTACAATCAAAAGGGCGAACATGTTGAGTGATATGCATTTCCGGAGTCTGCGGACCAAATTATCTTTGATGTTGAGAAATGAAGAAGCCAGCAAGCAACTCGAAGTATGTGGCTTACATTTTACACTTGGCAGTCTTGTTACAAAGCACACTGTACACATTGATTGTAAATCAAACTGTAACATTAGAATACCTTTTTAGAATCCTATATATTCATTTTAGAACTGATGGAATTTAAGTAGTATACTTTTTCTAGTAGTTCTCAGTAATAAGCATTTTGTACGTATGCTATATAAGCATAGGGTGTCTCGTTGCAGAGCTCGCGGCAGCTAGCATCCAGATTTCATGAGCAGTTTGTTGTAAGAGAAGATCTGATGGGATTAGCCATTGGCACTCATGGGGCAAATATACAACAAGCGCGGAAGGTTCCTGGAGTCACTGCTATCGATTTGGATGAAGACACCTGTACATTTCATATTTATGGGGAGGTAAAGATTTCAGTTTCTTTGGTTATTGGCTACTTTTGCTTCTAAGTTTGAAATATGAATGCTGATCTAAAAGTAAGTCAAATGTACAGATACAATTGTACAAATAATATAAAGGTTATTAGTCTTAAAACTGATCTTTTCATTGTCCTACATTAGGACCAAGATGCTGTAAAGAAAGCCAGGACGTACCTTGAATTTGCAGAAGATGTGATACAAGTTCCCCGAAATTTAGTAGGTATGTCATTATTTTTATTTGATTTATTTTTTTTATTTTTTTTGTTCTTCACACTGATAAAAGGTAATTGTCAAGAATCATGTTGTAAATTACTTGAATTTTTTTTGTGCGAGAAGGCCGGTCCTCTCTCAACGCTACCGCCCAAAAAAACAGAGAGCTTTGCCCTGTTTGCCGCTTGGTCATCGCCTTTATTTGCTTTATTCGTTTCTTATGGGAAATTTGTGTACCTCCCCATTTCCTACCAGCCTCTTGGTGTCATGCTGGGGTCTCGTTGCCGATGCCCCTCCTGTCCCGACCTGGGGGAAGTCGCTGAGTGTCCAGGGTCTCCTCACCGAGTGTGCTGGGTCCTGCCTGTGCCGGGCCCTCCAGGAGAGAGGGAGCGGGAGGTGATCTTCTTCCTCCGGGGGGTCCCCCAGGCCAATGGTGCTGCCGGGGGCTGCAGCGATGCCCTCCTCCAGCTGGGTGTCGCTGCGTCCTCGGCGCTCACTACAGCAGCCACCTCCTTCCTCCAGCCAGGTGTCTCTATGTCCTTGGCGCTCGCTACAGCTGCCTTCTCCTTTCACTTACCACCTCTGCCTTCTCCCTTTCACTGCCACCATCATGCTGCCCCCTGCTCTGGAGGCCGGGGATGGTGGTGCTCTGTGGAGGGGGGATCGAAGCTCCGTGTGTATGCAACCATCCCCAACCTCCACCAGAAGTAAACCGGGTGTCTTCAATGCAAAAATGGAGAATGCTTTTCCCTGTTTTTTGGGCTTGCCTTTCTGTTTTGGTCTCGGCATTTTTTAGGTGAAATTAACTTTCTTTTTAGTGTCTGCAAGTGTATTTTTTATTTTTATTTGAAGGATCTACCGGTATATAATTTTTTTTACTTTAGAAGTGCCACATTAATAGATTTAAGTTTTTTTCTGGTAGTTCTTTTTCCCCACCATGATTCATTTTTTGCTTAACTTTTGGGTGTTTGTAAACATTGAACCTCAGTAGCAAGGTATAATGCAGGGTTGGGCAATTGCGGCCCTCCAGATGTTGATGAACTACACATCTCAGCATGCCTTGCATCAGTTTCAGCATGGCCACATAGCAAAACTAATGCAAAGCATCCTGGGATGTGTAGTTCATCAACATCTGGAGGGCCGCAATTGCCCAGCCCTGGTATAATGGAATTCACATTTGATTTTGCCTGATAAAATTCATTTACACCGCTTTCACATTGCAATGCTGAGTCAGATCTAGGATCTTGACCCCGCGATCCACCACTTATTATTTATTTATTTACAGTTTCTTATATAGCGCAGCAGATTCCGTTGCGCTTTACAATAGTATCACACTAAACTTGGGTCACGCATTGTACACAAGGCGACCTGGGTTTAATCCTTCTTAAAACCAGGTCGAATTGCCTGGTAGGTTGATCCTGGTTATCAGGTTTGGTGCTTTCACACCGCATCTTGACCTGGGTTTTAACTGTGATGTGAAATGGGGTACATGTCAGTGTTTGACCACAAGGTGGCAGGCTCAAACATACTTATATAGGAAATGCTCCTAAATAATTAGGAAATCCTTATTCCATGTGTCTTTTAACAAACCATTCTCGGTTCCTTTTCCTATCAGCAGATGACAATTAAGAGCGTTGATCTGTATAAAAAGAATAAAATATGAAAGAAAAAAAAATCTGACCCTAGATTGAATTCTGTGTCCCATTCTTGCACTTATCCCATTATACATTCATTTTTTATTTTTAGTAATGCGTGTCCTATCTTGTTCCAGGAAAGGTCATTGGAAAAAATGGGAAACTCATTCAGGAAATAGTGGATAAATCAGGAGTTGTTCGAGTTAGAATTGAAGCTGAAAATGATAAAAATATGTCCCAAGAGGAGGTATGTTTTGTGATCTGTTATATACAACTATAGCCGCGCTCATCATAGCTGTGCCACGGCTGCTCATACATGTTTGGCATGCCCGTGGTGCTAAATCGTTGTTTTTACCAGTTCTTTTTAAATAACGCACACATATTCTGCAGCACTTTACAGCCACATTTGAACTTTCACATCTGTGCTGCCCTCTATGCTACGTCATTGCCGCTTAGTGTGTTTCTATGAGAATCGGGAGTGAAATAGCCACATGAGCGTGGCAACGGGATCATGCCAATAGCCACATATGTCACGCGAGCTACTCGCGTATACGAGTATATAAGCTTGTAATTGGTGATAGAAGTCATGCATATTGCAGTGCAAACCCTATATTAAGCAACCTAGGTGCTTGTAGGCCTGTGAGGTTCATGGGGTTCGATCCTGTTGATCGTTCTGGTCTGACTCTGTTGATTGCTAAATGTTTGCAAGTTGCTTTAAATTTTGCAATGCTGCATTTTATATTCTGGATCTGCAGTATTTTTGTGTATAACAATTGTACCCATGTCATTTTAGGGAATGGTTCCGTTTGTATTTGTTGGCACGAAGGACAGCATTACTAATGCAACCGTTCTACTGGACTACCACCTAAACTATTTAAAGGTAATTTCTCAGCGTTTATATTGGGTTTTTTTTTTATGTACAGTACAGATGTGTGCAGGTCCATCTAGCCTCCTTTTCCTGGTAAACCCTGTAGTGTAGCAGGTACAGCTGCTGTCACACAGTGAATATATGAATGCAACATATTTTAATCAGCAGAAGCTGCACATGCATCCTATTTGCAAAGAAGATGCTATTTAATTAAAAACGATTAAAGATGCCCAGCACTACAGATTCACCTGGAGCTCACATGTTATGTCAAGGTTGACTACTTTTAAAGTCTCCTCTCCAGGAGAACCCTGGAAAAGGCTGTCAGCAGCACTTCTGGGGGCTGGGCCTGATGTAGGCATCATCAAGCCCCACCCCCACCAATGCAAATCCCGCACTTCGCGAGTCTACAAGGAGGTGGCAGGGGTAAAATGGCGTGATTTTTATATTTAGCCCCTCCCTTGGAAAAGCCACGAATTGCGGAGCAGTTTGGCGGTGGGGATCACAAGGAGTGGGGGGGAGCCGGCGGGGGCTGCGGGCTCCGACCTAACACCGTCATAGCTTGCCTAAATGGCATTGAATATACCCCTATTTGTTTGCCTAGCCACCATTTATTTATTTTTTAACGCTAGGAAGTGGACCAACTCCGCCTGGAGCGGCTGCAGATTGATGAACAACTACGACAAATTGGAGCCAGTTCAAGGCCTCCTCCAAATCGTCCTGACAAAGAGAAGGGTTATTTGAGTGAGGACTGCAGCGGTATAGGACGAGGAGGCCGACCTTACAACAACAGAGGGCGCAGTAGGCGGGGCACAGGATATGCCTCTGGTAACGCTATGTGGATTATATAAGATTATAAATGGATGATGATAATTTGTGTGTGTGTGTGTGTGTGTGTGTGTGTTAAAGTGACATGCATGAATTATATGTCAAAATATGGGAAATGTAAGTATGTCTTTATATCTGAAGGTGGCCGTACGCGGAGCGATGTGCTTTGTACTTTTTGTACTCTTTCACATTGCAGCTAGTACAAGAAGCATTCAATGTGCTACAGCAGTGTGCTTTTTGTACTATATACGATGCAATCTAGTACAAAATAATAGGCTGCATATACTTTTTGTGCTGTGCGATATGATGTGCACAGGTGCGCGCATTGCATTGCATGGGCAAAACGCTCCCATGTATGGGCACCCTTATATTACATGCTGCTCAGAGGAGCACCTCCTCAGTACTTTGATTGAGTTATTAAATAAAAAGGCTTTATTTATGCATCGAGATGTAATGCAGTGAGAGTCTGAAAACACGTAAAATTGTTTCTTTACTGAAAAAGCCACTTAAAAATAAAAATATGATTAAATATTTTGGGACAGGTACAAATTCTGAAGCATCAAATGCTTCAGAGACCGAATCTGACCACCGAGATGAACTCAGCGATTGGTCCTTAGCCCCTGCTGAAGAAGATCGAGATAATTATATTCGGAGAGGGGATGGGAGAAGGCGTGGTGGAGCACGAGGTCAGGGACTAAGGGGCCGTGGAGGTTTCAAAGGTAATTGTATTTTTTTTATTATTATTTATACGCTAAAATACAATAATAGCCACGTTGTGTTTCTGTATACATTTGAGGTGACATTAGCATATTTTTCATTTATTTTGTCACAGGAAATTTTTATTCCATTTTTTTTCCCAATCTTGAGTAATGACCCCCAAACATTAGCGACGGATTGCCACTATTTCCCAATCCACTGGTAGCTGGGTCGGGGAATATTAAACTTCACAAATAAAATCTCGGTAAATCAGGGATTTTTAAGATGAAGATGTCCCCTTTCCCTGTTCATTCTGTTAGTTATGTCTTGCTTTCCTCTGTCCATGCAGGTAAGGATACATTGTATTGTAATACAGAAATCAGGATTCCATTTAATTCCATAAACTGCAGTTGTGATCATGCAACCACAAGCATGCTAAACGTACATATTTTTTATCTATTTTTAATGCATTTCCCAGAACTCTCATTCAAATGATGTGTTTTTAAAGTGCTCAAATAAATTCAATTCATTGGAATATGTACCTTTTTGAGCTTCATTATTTGTAGAGGCATATGTAAAATGCACTTCTCTGTTGTAAATGGAGTTTATACATACAGTGCAATTATCTGTCTGTGCTCACTATAAATGATCATTATTCACCTTTTAAAAAAATAAAAAAAAATAAACTACTATTATTTAAAGAGGTTGTGTCTTGATTACAAATATAATAAATCTCTTATGATCATTTCCCTGACACATACACTATCCTAGCTTCCTCCACATTGTGAACCTGTCTTAAAGTTTCAACTGCTTAATGCGTATAGAGCCGGGGTGGTCGGACTTGCCGGACTTTTGTAACCTGGGATCTGCTTTTTGTACACCTACATAATTGATCTACCGACATCTCCCCCTATGCAAGAGATTCCACTTCCAGTGCAATACGCCCCTTGCCCATTAGGCCACATGGAATGAGCCAGAATTCACATTATATTCTGCCACACAGTGCAAGCCAAAAATTCACATTCTGCCACACCGTACGAGCCAAATATTCAGATTATGCCACACAGAATGCACCAAAAATTCACATTATGCCACACAGAATGCGCCAAAATTCACATCATGCCACACAGGATGAGCCAAAATTCACATTATGCCAAACAGAATGTGCTGAAATTCACATTTAGCCACACGGGATGCGCTGAAATTCACATTATGCCAGAGGGAATGCTCCAAAATTCACATTACATCACAAGGAATGAGCCAAAATCCATGTTATGCCACATAGAATGACAGGCAGCAACTGGGAAAACCTTACACTTGTGAAGAGACCCCCTTCCCCCACATAACAGTTTATAGAGCCCCCCCCACATGCAGTTCATGTCCCCACATTTTATCCTATAGGGGCCACAAAGCTCCATCCCATTCAAATCCCCTCCTTACCCCTTCCGCTGCCTCCATAGCGGTTAAACACACATAAAAAAGCCTTTAGCCTTCTTGCTAGACTGCGATGCCGCGCAGTCCTGACTCCTTGTGGAGATGGATAAATACAATACTAGTGTTTATTGAATATGCCTTTTAACCCTTTGAGTGCCAAGTGAATTTGTCAAAATTGGTGCGAAATTTGGCAAGCAAACGTTTTTGTTTATCATAATGACCTGTAATGTTTAGCTTACATAATAAATATAATCATTTTTTTAACACATTATTTATTTAAATCTATAAAACAAATGTGAGCAACGCAGATATTTGTCACATCTCCACACAGATGTTAGCACTCAAAGGGTTAAAATGCCTCAGTTTCTATCTTTATTCATAGTATTTCATGAGTGATGTTACTAAAGTCTAATCTGCTGTGTAAGCACATTACATTTTAAACAGGTCGTACTGCCAATTGGTGAAAATATAGGTAATTTGGCATTTAAGCTGATGAGGGTCATTTAGCTAGAGCTGGGGTAGCCAACCCTATTCCTCGAGAGCTACTAACAGTGCATGTTTTGCAGGTCTCCTCACAGAATCACAAGTGAGCTAATTAGCTCCATCTGTGGATCTTTTAAAATGTGTCAGTGATTAATAAGTGCAGCTGTGCTGCAGCTAGGTTGTCTGGAAAATGTGAACTGTTGGTAGCTCTCGAGGGCTAGGGTTGGCTACCACTGAGCTAGAGCAATGCCTATTCCCAACTAGATAAGAATCTTCATGAAAATGGTGAAGCATACTCGTTTTATTTTTATTTTGTACATTTAACCCTTTAAACATTTTGGTTTTTGTCTGAATCGTGCTGTTTTCTGGGACCTCAACATTTCCTTTTTTTGTTAAATGGAGTTTACCCATTCTAGTAGCCTGGTGACAGGACTATGGCTCTCACGGTTTGCACTGTTCAGCAATGTTCAAGTACTCCTGAATTACAAGGCATTTAATGGGCAAATGCTAATTGCTGATGCCATTTAATACCCGTTTTAAACTTGTTTAATAATAGCTCTCATTAACCCAAAATATGACACTGTCTTTTGATTAGATTGTAGTGCACTTGATTTGTTTTTCATTCAGGGTGTTGCACATCCAACATATTTTCTGCATCCATGGGCTTACTAGGCACAGGCTCCAGCTGCCATGAAATGCCAGTAGTAGGACAAAGTACTAATACAGTTAATGCAGTTTGGCCAAAAAAATAGTAAATTTAGAATTAGTAGGATATAAAGCAAAGTTCTCCCAGCTATTGGAGCTAGTTTTTCTTTTGTGTTCAGCTTTATTTTATGTTGTATCATTCATTTAAATTATTGTTGTAAATAATAAGCAATATTGTTATTTATAACCTGTTACTAACAAGCTCAGGTCGTAATATTGTCTTATGTTTATTTTAGCAAATGATGACCAATCTCGAACAGACAACAGACAGCGCAATTCAAGAGAGCCTAAAGTAAGAACAGCAGATGGCTCTCTTCAGGTTAGCCAATATTTTACATGCCTGTAATATATGCATATGCGTGTATATCTATTATACCCTAATTATCCCAGTAGTACCTCCAGTGTTTGTTTGTTTTCTCTGTCTGTCTCTGTCTGTCTGTCTCTGTCTGTCTCTCTCTCTGCCTCTGTCTCTCTCTCTCTGCCTCTGTGTCTCTCTCTCTCTCTCTCTCTCTCTCTCTCTCTCTCTCTCTCTCTCTCTCTCTCTCTCTCTCTCTCTCTCTCTCTCTCTCTCTCTCTCTCTCTCTCTCTCTCTCTCTCTCTCTCTGTGTCTCTGTCTCTGTCTCTCATATCGCTGGAAAAGCCGCTCACCTGCTGCTATTAACCAGCAGATTAGCGGCTTTGAGGACAGCTTTGCATAGCAAACATTCAGCATGATGGCATTATCTGTCACCCGGGAGACACTGTGGGTGAAGCCTGGCATATAGGAACAGAAGTCCTTGACAATGTCAAATGTGTGGTTAAGAGGAATTCTCGCCAGATGATAACATTGTGGATATCTTCAGTTCCTGCCCAGATGATTCTATTTGAATGGTTTTTTTTGGGTCCAAAAACCAGATGGGTCCTTCTGGCCAATCCTGAACTTAAATAGGTGGACTTTATTACCTCTGTTGTGGATTTTATGGTATTGATATCAAAGACCACACCCTTGTTCACCTCTGAGGGCTCAAGCTAGGTGCTCCTGTGTGTGTGTGTGTGTGTGTGTGTGCGTGCACACTCGCGCCGTAGTCCTGTGGCGCCGCCACCCGTGATCAGCCTGTGCGTAGCAGGCGTCTTGTATGTCCCAGCACATGTGCAAAAGGTTCTCACGGATGTTGGGGCTGCAGTCGGTGCCATTACATGGTGTTTGAAATAGATTTGGCTCCAGTGGCAGGTGCGTGAAATAACTGAAGGGGGTGTGTGTGGAATTATTATGGGGGAGGAATTACTATTGTGTTTGGAACTACTAGGGGAGGCAGGTGTTTAGAATATCTGAGGAGGGGCGGGTGCATGGAATAACTAAGGTGGGGCGTGTGTGTGTGTGATTTCTAAGGGGGAGCTTGTGTGGAATTACTAATGTAAGGGGCAAGTATAAGAGGCCTACTATTGTGTTGCATGATGTGCAAAAGGGGTATATGGTGTGCTACAATACATTAAAAGACACACACTCTTTTGAGTGACCACACCCCCTATTTCTGAAGTGCGGCCCTCAAATATCTGCTGGAAGTATTAAGTGGCACCCCAGCTGAAAAAATTGCCCACCCCTGGTCAACAAGGTTCTGTAGCCCAATTCCACTCAAGGTTGTTTCAGTTGGAAAGTGGCACAAGTCTCTCTCACATTCTAATGTAACACACTCCCCCACTTCCTGCTGTGGTGGTTGCTAACAGCCAGCCTGTGCATAGCCAGACAATTCTCAATCTGGGGCTGTACTCTAGTTACTACAGATGCCCGTCTCATAGGGTGGGGTAAGATTGTCAGAATCCCTTTCCAGTCAATGTCCCCAAACCCATGTAATTGTTCAATACACTAACTGTGACTAGACCTTGGGTTGTCCAGTAGAAGCCCAGTTGTATAATGCCATAGCATTTACATATTGAATACCAGCGTGGCAGAGACAACACAGTCAATGAGATCTATGCAATGGAAAGATCTTTATGTTGTGGCAATCTCAGCTGATTTCATAACTAGAATAATTGGGTGGACAGGTACCTCAATTGGCTAGATCTACAACCAGGGGGTGGTCCCTCCAGACTTGTTTCTTCAAGCAGCTGGTGGACCAGTGGATTCAGTCAAATATTAACAGGATGGCTTCCAACCTGAACTACAAGATGGACAGGTACTGTTCCATTTCCAAAAGCACTTTGGTAAACTTTGTTGTGGCACTTTGAAATGATGCTATCATTGTATTGTTTTCTTCTTTTAGCAATATTTATATGGTTAGCTTTTGGTACCACTTATTTGCCTTGTAGGTCTTGTATTTAAAACCTGGCTGTGTAATGGAATATAAAATATTTCCATTCTAAAGACTTTTCACTGTATATGTACATTAGTAAATCCATTGAAGGGATCCATCTTCAAAACTTTTAGGGATGTGTCCAAGCACAACTTTGCTGCGTATACTGTAGCAGTTGTTTCTAGCACTGTATGCATAGTGGCATGTCGTGCTAGTCTGCAGCCTCCAGCCCCCCCATTCATTATTACTGCTTAGCGGGTGCTAGTGATTGCATGATCCCAATATGCTGCGACTTGTGTGAATCACAGCAACACTACAAGTGGACACATCTGTATTACTGTATTACTCACAGGGCTTTAAAAATGTATGTTCCTAGGACCTGATAGATACAGGAGACTGATTACCTTTTTGTTTGTTTTTCAAGCATACGCATCTTCTAAGCAATATGGAATGCCATGGGGCTTTGGCTGACACACTTGCACAATTTTACCAGTAGCTTTGTATCCAAGAATGTCAGCTTTGGACATAGGGTGCTCCTTCCCTTTAGGCTAGCTTTGGGACAACCCCCAAGTCCCTAGTGTCCATAATGGAATGAACAAGAAAACTTGATTTGTTATATTCTCATTTATCTTTTCTATGACTTCTGTGGGGAGCACTGGATGCTATCACTCACACGTCTTCTTGTATTTGTATCTCTGGTGTTTTCTAATAACATCTTATGCTCTGTTTGGCACTACAATTACATTTGGTGTCCTCTTTTTCTGTATACTCATTCACTGTCTGGTGTTGTTTCTCAATTACTGTACTTTTTTTTTTTTTTTTGACCACGCCACTACCCAGCCCGGCAACCATCCACAACAATGCTGGGCAGCCTCACGCACGCCAAAAAAAACCGAGTCTGAAACGGGTAAGACCCTGCTTTTTTACCTTTTCCAAAAAACGTTTTTTTTGGAAACGGTAAAATCACTTTGCACCTTTCAGACCGCACACGTTTCAAAACGGTTTAAAATCGGCAAAATACCGTTTTTTTAGTGCGGTCTGAAAGGGGCATTATTTATTTTTTCTGGGGTGTAGTACATTCTATGCAGTAGCTTCATATACCTTTTCTATATGTGTAATGGATTTAGTCATCTTATGTATTGTCGAAGGTCTTCTCCCTTTGTTTTTCATTGATTTCTAGATCTCTCTTATCAGTTTTATACCAAAAGGTAATCCCTCTTGACTGATATCCTCCTCTTATTCTATTAATTACGCTATTTGTCATTTGTTTTAAATCTCCTTATTTTATTGGTGTTTATTTATCCAGCTTCTTATTTGTATATATTTGTAAAAGTCTATTTTCAATATTCCATATTTTTGTTGGAGTTGCGCAAATGAAATTACTCCATCTTCGCCCATTATATTTTCCAAGGTTTTTATACTAGAGATTCATGTTCTAATTTCTTCAAGTGTATTCAGAAACAGATCCTAGACTTTAAGTGTGTCTTTAATTTTCTCATCTTTGATGGTATCCAAATTAGGTCTTTTATCCCGAGCTCTCCCATTATTCCTTCTTCTAGTTTTACCCAAGGTTTCTCTTCCCCTCCTCTTATTCCTTCTGGGATCTGGTTCAGAATACATGCATGTTGATATATTTGTATATCTGGGAGCGCCACTCCCCCTTTTATTTTTGGTTTTATCAGGTGTTTTGTTTTGTTTTTTGCAATTTTTGCCTTTTTATCCTGCCAAATGTATCTATTTATTATTGTATTAAATCTATTTACCCAATATTTTGGGAGCACTCTTTGTATTGCCCTAAACAGATATAATAGTTTGGGTAGCAAAAACATTTTCATTGTTGCTATTCTGCCCATCCATATTTCTTTATAAATCCAGTCTCTGGGTTTTTTTTCCAGTTGTTTGAATAAAGGCATATAATTATATTCTATCAGATCTGATTCATTAGCCACCAAGTTCACTCCCGAATATTTTATAGTCTTATCTTTCCACAGGAAGCTATATGTCTTTTTAAGATTCCCTACTACTCCTGTCTCGATATTTATTTGTAATATTTCTGTCTTGTTTTTATTTAACTTGTAATATGAAACTTTTGTATATCTATTATTTGCATTAAATTAGGTATTGAAGTTTGGGGTTCAGTAAGGAGTATAGCACATCGTCTGCAAACAGCAGTGTCTTATGTTGTTTTTTATTGATCTCAGGTGCCTCTATCGATTGTGTACCTGGGATTGTTTCTGCAAAGGGCTCTATTTGACAGTACAAATATGATTGGTGATAGTGGGCAGCCTTGTCGTGTCCCGTTAGTGATGTTAAATTTGGGGGATATACAGGAATTACACAGCACATGTGCTTCCGGGGGTGAATATAGTGCCATTACTGCTTTCAGAATTTTCCCTATCCCAAATTTTTTAAGACCTCTTCCATATAGCCCCAATGGAGCCTGTCAAAGGCTTTTTGTGTGTCTAATGACATTACCATTAGGGGTTTCTCTTTTTTTATATGATGTTCCATCACATCTATTGCCCTTCTTATATTTTCTGTCCCCTGTCTGTCTTTAACGAATCCTACTTGATCTGGGTTGATCAAGTTTGGCAAAAACTGTTTTAATCGATTTGCTATGATTTTCGCATATATTTTTATGTCCATATTTAACAGAGCTATTGGTGTATAGTTTTGGATCTTTACCCTCTTTAAGTATTGTCACTAACCTGGCCTCTAGCATTTCTGCTGGGAATTTTTCTTTTTTTATTGCTTCTTTGAATGTGGCCATTAAGATTGGTCCTAGTTGTTTCTCAAATGATTTATAGAATTCATTACTGAATCCATCTGGTCCTACGGCTTTATTTATTTTAAAGTTTTAATTGCCTCTCGCATTTCTTGGTCTGTCAAAGGTGTATTTAGTTTTGTTATCTGATCTGTGTCTAGTTTTGGTAATTTTATTTTCGTTAAAAACCTATTTATTTCTTCCTCTGTTGGTTGGGTCGTTTCTTTATCTGTTTTGAGATTATATAAACTTTTATAATCTGCAAACACGTTTGTTATTTCTAGTGGGTTTGCAATTTTCACTCCATTTTTGTTATAAATTTCTCTTATTTTCTTTCTTACCTGTCTCCCTTTTATTATATTTGCTATCAGTTTGGTCGCTTTATTGCTCTCACAATATAATTTTTGCTGAAATTTTTCCATATTTCTTTTTATTTGTGTTATACTTTCATTTTCTATTTCTGCCCTTAATTTATTCAATTTTCCCAATATTTTATCATTTTTTAGATTGTTATGTGTTTCTTACAGATTTTTTATTTGGTCTTGTAACTGAGTTTGCTTATCCTGTTCCTGTTTGCTCTCTTTAGAATTTATTTGAATGATTTTACCTCTTAGGACCGCCTTCAAAGTGCACCAAAAATGTGGAATTTATTTTTGTATTGCTATAATAGATTTGTTTCAATTCCAGGGTTGAAAAGCTCTAATAAAGTTAAAAGTATTGAGAATTCTATAAAATCAATGTAGCGAGATTTCAGAAGAGATCCAGGGTTTGATTTGTGCGTTATTACATGTACGGTGGTGGTGACAGTACTGCAAAATCCAGTGCACAATTAAAAAAAAAAAAAAAAAAAAACTGAAATAAATTTATCCTCGGCACTTCAAAAGATTACATCGCTTTAAAAGTTTTCTTCAGCAATACCATGGATTTCAAGTGAGCCCCACCCAATGCTTTGTAAGTGTGTCCCTTGCATATGGTATATTAAAATGTGACTATATGCAATACATTCGATACACGGGGCTGCGCATAGTTATCGCTATGCCACTACACACGGAGCACTGTATGGACATTTTCCAAGCAATCTATTGAGATCGCTTAGAAAATACCCCTAAATCGCTACGTGTGTATGCCTCATTTTTCAAACACAGCTGATTGGCTGGTGCGTTATCACCTTCTAATTTATCTCCACTTTATCTCTTAACCAGGCTTAATACATCTGCCCCATGTGTCTAAAAATGAAACTGTGTGAGAGTGCATTTTAGCAGATCATAAGAAATTATTTTGAAAACCTCATTTAAAATTGCACATAAATTGCATCCTTTTTTTTTCTCTTGTGTGTCCAGATTCGAATTGACTGCAATAACGAGAGAAGTGTACATACTAGAAGTTTGCAGAACACACCCATCGACGCCAATCGGCTGCGCACTGGTAAAGACCGCATTCAAAAGAAAGAGAAACCCGAGGCAGTGGATGGGCAGCAGTTGGTGGTTAATGGCGTACCGTAACTTTAAATGTCTACTGTCAAACCTACACAGTCTAAAATTCTAAAAGATACATCATATTTCACATTATAGAAGCCTGTTAGGCCAAAGACAAATAGGCGAGAAGACACGGGGCATGAAAGAAGGCGTTCCTGTTAGCCTTATTTTGTTAGCATTGGCTATAAACAGTTTTCAAAAGTCAGACATTGGAAACATTTGCATTAAATATCAAAACTTATGAGGCTTTCAAGTACATATTGCACTTGACTTTAAAAAGGTATTTTTTGTTTAAAAGAGAAAATAAAAGAAAAAATACTAAGCTGTGTGTTGGTATAATTGTCTTCAGTTGCACTATTTCAGGCAGCTGATTAATAAAAAAAGAATCACTGCTATATTTCAGTTTTCAAACTGACTGCATCTAATCAGCGGGGCTCATGTTTTCAATTATGCAGTATGTCTTATGTAATTTCCTCATTTCTTACTCATTTGACAATATATTAGTTGGATCTAATAATTGTGCAACATTAATGTCATTTGTTCATTTGGTAAAAATCTAAAAAAAAAAGGAAAAAAAAAAGTTGTATGATCTGTGCCTTTTTTATATCCTGACAGACCTGGCTAGTGTTTGGGTGCAGGAATCTGGGGAGAAGAGTTGAAACTATTCAGTGTAAAATATATGTAGCAAATCTTGAAAGCGTTAGGACTTTTAAGGAGAGTGCATGCTTTCTACGAGCTACACAAAAAATAAATCATAGAAATTTTGGTTTTGCACTGAAATAGCTAATAAGTTATGCCAGGGACACAATGTCATAATAGGTAAAACATTTCCATTTTTTAGGTTGTGAGGGAGAAAATATGAGAGCATTGGAATTTTTTTTAATGTCTGAGAGATGAATGAGTACCTATAAACTTGCTATAGTTTGTTTGCATCTATTTTCTTTTTCACTTCCGTTTCCTGAGGGCAGTTTTTATTTGAACATGTGCAGAAGGGATAATAGATGCTTGTATAGAGCATAAGTCCTTACACCCATGCTGGCATTGGATGGATTCCCTATTTGTGAATGTTATCCAGGAACAAGGACTAATTTACACGTACAATGTAGCTTTGGTCTGATTTATTTCATGTGATACAATAAGAAAGGTCACTTGAAATGTACATTTCTCATTGTCTTGTTTAAATATGAAATCTTTCTGCATAAACTGTACAACAGCTTTTGCATATGGTCTACTTCTACATTACTAAAAAGGGGTTTCCCTTATGTACAGAGACCTAAAAATAAGCACTGCCTGTAATGTTTTCTGTGAAACCAATTCTTATTTGCTTCCTTCTGACATTCCCTTGCGTATATAAATGAACAGAAAAACAGGCAACACGCTGCACACAATTTTTAAATGATAAAATAATTCTTAAAATGATTGCCAAACACTAATTTTGGTTTATAGTTATTTATTTTGGGAATGTATAGTATTTGGGAAAACAACAAACAAATTGGTACATTGCACACATCATCTGTATGCTGTTTTTGATTTACAATACTGTAGATACTTAACCAAGGTAGATTAACCTTGTTAATGCTCATAGTGGGCATTATCCTCTGTACATATTAGCTAAAACAGATTGGACTTTATGTTGACATTTGTTTGGTTATAGTGCAATATATTTTGTATGCAAGCAGTTTCAATAAAGTTGGATCTTCCTCTGCTACCTGAATTTGGCTGAATAATGAAACCTTGAAGCAGTTTGCTTTCTTTATTTCACAGTGACGGCAGCCATTTTAGGAGGTAAAGATTCAGAGGTGGATGCAGTTGCAGCAGTATCTGGGACTTTATGCTGATCCCCCTGGCTTTTGGGCATCTTATTGAGTCACCGATTGGCTGTGACACGAATACACTTCATACAGAGACATGCAGACATTTTACCTGCCTTAGTCAGGTGTAGACTGTAAGAAGGCCCTTGGCTGTCGCTGTCAATGGAACTGCACCTACAGTATAGGCGCAGTGATTAATCCAAACACCCTACCATCTAGAGCTCCAAGCAGTTTCTATCTAACTTCCATGGTGACCCGTGCAGAGGGAACGCTTACTGCCGTTCCTTTCCTTGTTTACAATCACAAATACCCCCTCAGCCTACTGGTTTTCTGGGAACCACTAGCATCCCAGAAACATGGGACATGAACTTGCCAGTAATTAGCATATGAACTCTGCCTTTTTAATGCCACTAGTTCGCCATGATTTTTATACACTGAGTAGGAGATTCGGTTGCAAGGTTGAATGTGTTAATGTGCACAAAATGGCAGTTTAAGCAAACTTATTGGAGTGCTACACATCCTACAAAAACATAACCCCCAAAGCTGCTACTGTATGGATCTTTTTTGTAGCCAATTAAATTGCTCCATTAATCTTTTGGGATTGTCTCTTTTTTGGTTTGTTTGTTTGTTTCCTTACAAAACAATGGTTGCTTCTACTATTTCTAGGTAATAAGCCCACTTAAAAAAAAAAAAATTCTTTCAGATCTTTAATAAGGAATACTAAATATTCAGGCAAATTTATATGTGCATAAATACACAAACGGTACTGTGCAAAGGTATTAAGCAGGCATGAAAATAAAAATGCTTCGAAGCAAGAATGCTTTTAAAATGGAAGTATTAAAAAACAAAATGCAAAGTGAGTGAACAGAAGAGAGATCGAAATAAAATCAATATTCGGTGTGACCACCCTTTTCCTTCATGAAGACCACTTATGTCCAGACTTCTCCAAACAGTAGGTAGGTGTACCTGGGTCACATTGGTTTCTGCTAATTCTGAGCTGAAAGCACTGCTGGACATCTCCCAATGTCAAAGAGAAGCAATCATCTGCTGCTCTAAGTTTCCTTGAATGACCACTGCATCTATGGTCCTCAACGTTGCCCTTTTCTTTGTTCTTCAAAAGATCTTGAACCGCACATCTTGAAACCACACTCTGTTTGAAAATCTGCTCCTGGTAGGCCCTTGCTGATGTAGTAGAACTACCGTGTGCCTTGTTGCTGTGCTCTGTCTTGCCATGGTGTATGACCTGTTACCTGAACTGATATTCCACCCAGTTTTAAGCCTTCTACATAGTCAAAGACTGTTTAAGTCTACGTATGAAAATGATTGTATTATTGGTTAATCACACACCTAACTAATATCCTACAAAATCCCTGAGTTTGTGCAATTGCACCTAGAAGAATTGATGCGGTTTTGAAGGAAAGTCACACTACATTTTGATTTAGATTTGTCATATGATCTTTCACTTTGCATTTTGCTATTTTTCAAAGCATTTATATGGGCACTACACACTTAGCGATGTGTGCAGGAGAGCGTTTTGAGCAAGGCTACATCGCTCAGGTCACTCAGCGCTGCACGGCGATGTGTCAGGGGCAGTGTTCTCACCTGAGTACACTGGCCCTGACCGATTAATAACCTATGTGTGCATTATTAATCGGCGGCCGATACAGGGCCACGTATTTACATTTAAAGCATTTTCTGAGCGATTTAGTGAAATTCATGTTAAATCGCTGAGAAAATGCCAGAGTATCTCTATATACAGCATGTAGGGCCCATTAATCTGCAGCAAAGTTATTTCAAAACCTGGCTAAAGTTTATGCACGGTATTGTGTATGTGTATGAGTTATATATATAATGTAATAATCTAAAAGCGTTTTCATGGTGCTACACAATATTGGTCTTGGTTTCATGTTTCATTATATCCTACAAATGTATGCATTTTTCCAGTCCTGTAGATCATTTTATACTATACTGAGACGTGGGCGGGGATCTTTATCTCTGTTACTCAAAACTAAACTGTGAAAAGAAAAATGCATTGTAGTAATGGCAAAAATACTCAAAAAAAAGCCAAATTCAGGTTGTCTGCTGCATAGTATATTTTTATTGGCAATTGACATTTATGTAACCAAGTACATAACACAGTTGCAATATTCCACAACATTGTTTGCAAAATTTGCCTTTTGTGTTCTAATTGAAAATTATATATTTTCCCTAATAAACCTGGTGCTGTTATTCTATAGTGCAGTCAATTTGTAATATGGTTTTCTTTCAATTTATTTTAAGTGCCAAATATCATCATGTGCTGGTTGTGACAATACACATTCTATAAAAGGTAATAACTCCCCACTCTAATGCAGCCCATACATATGTGCGATTGTATGCAATGCCATATCGCATTTTGAGTTCCCTTAAAACTCCACGTGCGATAAATCTCACCTGAAGTGCCTTTTTACCTCCATTCGATGTGCATACAATCATGCGATAAATTGCATGCCCCTTGTGACCTAAAATCGGGTGATGGAATAAGGGCTGGGCTATCTGGGGGTAAATAAACTAGCAGATTAATAAACTAGCAGATTGTATATCGCATGCGATTGGAATGCTATGCATACAATTTGTTGCTGCGATTTATCGTATTGTATGATTGTACCCTATATCTCACAAGTGTATGGGCACCATAAGGGTCGCTCTGCAATGTCACCCTGCAAATGTAGCATCGTGTGCCTACTGTTTGCACAAGTGCAATCTGTTGTCTGTCGTAGTCCATGAATTCACAGGCTGAAACACTGTACAGGGGCTGCAAAAATTTGCACCACCCAATGAAAAGGCAAGTCAGGGTATTTTAATTGCTGCATATGTATTAATTAATTTATACATGTTGGGTATCCCTTATCAAGATATGTTATCCAAATTATTCTGAAAACTATAGTTTCCAGAATGTACTTTTTTCTAAAAGTACTATTGGGACAACTGTAACTGGCACTACTGGGGATGTGATATATAACTGGCACTACTGGGGACTATGGGGTTTATTCTAGTTCACTCTTTCTGACAAAATCCTTCTTAGATGGACAAAACCATGTGCACTGCAGGGGGGCAGATGTAACATGTGCAGAGAGAATTAGATTTGGGTGAGTTATTTTGTTTCTGTGCAGGCTAAATACTGACTGCATGATTTTACACTTCAATATAGATCTCACTTTGAAGAAAAACCCCACCCAAATCTAATTCTCTCTGCACAAGTTACATCTGCCCCACCCGCAGTGCACATGGTTTTGTCCATCTAAGAAGGATTTTGTCAGAAAGAATGGACTAGAATAACCCCCTATGTAACTAGCACCAAATATGTGCTAGAAAACGATTGCTTGGCATTCAAATTCAGTGCCTCAGATAGTAAACAAGCTTTTTTCATGTTTTGAAACTTTGTTTCATGCACAAATAATATAGATTTGTGTGTGTGTGTGTGTGTGTTCCATGTGTTTATACAACATAGGAATGGTGTTGTGCTCCCTAGGGTGCACGGACAGGCGCTACCACGGGTGCTGTGCCAAGAGCTGCCACTTGAAAAGGGGTAGTCAGCCCCAAGAAAACAGAATAAACAAGAAAAAGAAGTGGCGCTGGTATTGATGAAATAATCATACAAATATTTAATAACAATTTAAAATAACATATCATTAGACATTCACATACAATAATAAAAAAAAGGTGGGTCAATAACTGGACCGGAGGCTGAATGGATTGGACCCAAGCAAAATGGAAATGGGTGGTAGCTGGAGTAATAAGGGGGGGGTTGCCCAATAGTTACCACTGTTGGTGATGATGATCCAGTCCCACAAACAGATTTCCAATGGTCCTCGAATGGGTGCGAAAGTGGGGGCCACAGTAAGTTGGAGGCCCAGTGGATGTTGTAGGGCTGTAGACTGTTTAGGCCGCAGTTTCCCACATCGCTTAGGGGCTCCAATAGGGGGATAGGATCAAATGGCAGGTCTCCTTAGGGTTGGAAGTTTTAAGTTTTAAGCACCCATTCGAGGACCATTGAAAATCTGTTTGTGGGACTGGATCATAATCACCAACAGTGGTAACTATTGGGCAACCCCCCCCCCCCCCCCTTATTACTCCAGCTACCACCCATTTCCATTTTGCTTGGGTCCAATCCATTCAGCCTCCGGTCCAGTTATTGACCCACCTTTTTTTTTTTTTTATTATTGTATGTGAATGTCTAATGATATGTTATTTTAAATTGTTATTAAATATTTGTATGATTATTTCATCAATACCAGCGCCACTCCTTTTTCTTGTTTATTCTGTTTATACAACATACATGCAAGAAATCTAAAAATATTCTAAAATATAGAATAAACCGTTATCCAAAATGTTTCTGGACCCAGACATTTTGGATAAGGGATACTCAACCAGTACTTGCATGCAACAGACCAATATGGGATTATTTAAAGCAGCAGCTTCATAGAAAACAAATTTGGGTACTTGTTTCCTAGCACGGCCACACCGATTTACATCGGGGTGGTCGTGTCGGAAAAATCGGGTCGATCGCATCGCATGCGATTTGGTCGCATGCGATCGACCCGATTTT
Organism: Crinia signifera; assembly: GCF_055691185.1. Lineage (NCBI taxonomy): Eukaryota > Metazoa > Chordata > Amphibia > Anura > Myobatrachidae > Crinia > Crinia signifera. Next base: position 101,203,386 of record NC_139225.1, on the reverse strand, counting down.
TTGATTGAATGAAATGTAAATCGGGTCCCTGGGACCCGATTTTACATTGGATTCAATGTAAAATATTCCCAACCCCCCCCAATTTAACGGCGTAAACCCCACCCCACGATAGATGCCAACCCGAAGCGTGGCGAGCACAGCGAGCCCGCGAGGGGCGGCGGTGCGCATCCTCCGACCTTTTCATTCCCCTACTATCCACGTCGGCGTGGAGTTGAGAATAGAATAGTGTGGCGAGCCACCGAGCCCGAAGCGTGGCGAGCGCAGCGTATACCTGTGAAGTTATACGCGTCCCCTCGCGGGGCTCGCTGCGCTCGCCACGCTTCGGGCTCGGTGGCTCGCCACACTATTCTATTCTCAACTCCACGCCGACGTGGATAGTAGGGGAATGAAAAGGTCGGAGGACGCGCACCGCCGACCCTCGCGGGCTCGCTGCGCTCGCCACGCTTTGGGTTGGCGTCTATCGTGGGGTGACGACGGGGACATCTATAATGTGAAATGGGTCATATTGGCCCTTTTCACATTTTCTCACGATTTCAATGTTAAAAAATATTTTAACATTGAAGCCTATGGAAAAATCGGGGGCATCGCATCGGGACCAATGTTAATGGTCCCGACCGACGCGATGCCCCCGATATTTTACCTTTCCCGACACGATTTGAATGTTAAAATATTTTTTAACATTGAAGCCTATGGAAAAATCGGGGGCATCGCGTCGGTCGCGTCGGGACCAATGTTAATGGTCCCGACCGACGCGATGCCCCCGATATTGTGTCTTAGCCGGCCAAATGGACCTGATTTAAAAGGAAATCGGGTCCATCGTGTGGATCGTGTACCTTAACTTAAAGGTACACGATCCATAAGATTGTGGCCGTGCTAGGAAACAAGTACCCAAATTTGGGTTAAATCTTTTTCTCAAAGTAGTGTTGTAGGCTACCACTGCAACCACTCACATGGCACACAATGTAGAAAGCTTCTCACGTGTGTTTTCTCTGCCCCCCCCCCCCCCCCCCCCCAATATCCATCCCCAATCCTGAGCTGAGAATACATGTATTAAGACTGCCTCAATTGTTTTTTCATCCAGTGTCTTTAAAAAAAAAAAAAAAATCAACACACATACAATAGCAGCTAATTCAGGGTTTATAGCTGACGCTTGTTTTATGTAGGGATTACACACTGCGCTGTCATTCAGGACAATAAATAATTGGATGGAGGAAGGTGTATATAACTCGCCAAACACAATTAAAGAGGACACGCTGTGATTAAATATAAAAGGTTTTATATAGACATAAATAATAAGTTAAAGATCAAGGTAGGTAAAAAACAGCTTGAAAAAGTCTCCATTTGCTTGGGAGACTAAACGCGTTGCCACACTTCCGCCAGTGCTAACCGCAGACTTGATACAGACTTCCGCCCATACCCCGAGACCTTTGCCGCTTCTACATCCGGCTGGACTTCTGCTTTCACCATCAGCGTGTACTCCGGCGCTCATCACCACACGGGAAGCCGCCGCCAGCGTGCATACCTCCGGTACACAGTCTTCAAATAGCCCACAGAGGTGCTACTCTATCTCCTCAAATTCAGTGAGTGTTACTATACCCGCAATTATGAACACCTAAACGGGACTCCTGCAACTTGGGCTCATTATTAACTGTGTTTACCTGCTTATACTAACACGCAGGCTTCAGCAACCTGTTACACATGCCAATACCTGCATGAACTTATTGCGTGTCAGCTTACTCGCTAACCCAGGTCTGTTTTGGCTTACTAATCTACCCGCTGCTATAAGGCTTTTAACCGTGTGTACACCTATCAGCTTCTCTCTGAGGGGATCTAGATCATTTACTAACTTCGTATTATTATTCCTGCTGGGACGCCAGCAAATCTCTATATAGGAATTGTATCAAGTCTGCCCTTTTAATATACAGTGTTTTACTGGTCCAGATATAAGTGCAATACAATATATGTATATGTGTGTGTTTGTGTTAATTATATTCCAATTTCTGTTTTTTTTTTTACCTACCTTGATCTTTAACTTATTATTTATGTCTATATAAAACCTTTTATATTTAATCACAGCGTGTCCTCTTTCATTGTGCTTGGCGTGTTCTATACCTTCCTCCATCCAATTATTTATTGTCCTGAATGACAGCGCAGTGTGTAATCCCTACATAAAACAATTGTCTGAAGAAAATCCTTTTTCTTCTATTAGAAGTCCGGCAGACTTCTTACTCCTGCAGCAGCCAATCAGGGCTCCCTTTATATGAAAATATTCTATATTTAAAAAAAATCCTTTACCCAATAGTGCCGAGGCTCTTGGGAGATTGGGACCTTCCTTTTCTCAAGTAAAAAAACTCCAAAAATGTGTAGCTGACGCTATCCAACCCGCGTTATGACGGGATGGTGGAGTTCTGTGCTTGCGCAGGATGTGTACTACGAGGACAGTGAGCTCCCTTTCCTGATTCACAGGTAGAAGTGTTGGTGGGGTGGGGTGGGGCTGGTGGGCATTTCCAGAAATGGAGGCATTACCCTGTTTTCTGTGAATGGCCAGGGCAAAGACTGCGCCACGAGTTTCCTTGGCCTTGCAAGCAGGCCTGTTACTGCAAGCCTGATTGAGGTTAAAATCGGTTGTTATGTTTCTCTATACGGCAATGTGATAGCCATTTTTAGCAATCGCACCTCCTCCTGCATTTGCAATGCTTATGTAAAGCTTCTGTGAGCAGTTGAATCCGGTCCATTGTTAAGGTGCACTGTCAATACCAGCTGGTATAGGGTTTGTCAGTCCCCTTAAATCAGGGCTGGGCAACACCGGCCCTCCAGATGTTGATGAACTACACATCCCAGCATGCCTTGCGTCAGTTTCAGCATGGCCACATAGCAAAACTAATGCAAAGCATCCTGGGATGTGTAGTTCATCAACATCTGGAGGGCCGGTGTTGCCCAGCCCTGCCTTAAATACTTGACTAAAACATAAAGTATACCGGCGTTTGCTGCAAAGTAGATATTATATAAGGAAGGTCAGTAAATTCTAGAACAGCACAATTTTTTTTTTTAAACCAATTGACTAGCTCCTATATTCCCAAAACTGGATTAGGGCCAGGGCACAGCACAGTCCAAAAGTCAAATAGGGGGAGACACAACAACTGCCAGTGAGTCAGTTTGGAATGGCATTTGAAATGAATTTGGGACTGCTGTGCAGCATCCCCTGATAAGGACCTACTCCAAGTTGTATCCATTAAGTTATCAGCAAGTTCACTGGATTTTAGTGCAGTCTGCAGTGCGTTAATGATCTCAGAGGGATCTACAGGTTCATCTGCTTCCTGTTCTCCTGCTGGTCGGGCAGCCCAGAAGTCCTTCCAAATGGTGGTTGTAGACATTCACAGCCACTGGGGAAATGTTTAATTATACCCTAAACAGTTCCACTGGATCCGCAGAGGCAGCAGAGAGGAGCCGGCAAATGAAGTAGTCATGTTCTGATGTTGATTGCCAATGTTTTGTGTTTTACTGAATTTTATCCAATACAGTCAATTTAAATAAGCCTTTAATAACGTGTTTTTACCTAATACAATCATAAACACACAAATCCCCCCCATTTCTGAGTGTTTTTTTAGAGAAAACATTAGGCAGGTAAATAATATGAGTAAATGAGAACTGTGATAACTAAACCATGCAACAATATTCGTAGCACCGGCGGGTCTTAACCTGAGTAAAGGAGGCTCAACGCTGGTGTCATAAAGGTTCTGTAAGATAGCTGCCATAATTTTTTCACATCTTATGAATTTTTAATCTATAAATGTCTGACCTGTTAATGAAAATTATACAGCAAATTGTCTTCATGTTCATTTTTTGTTTTTCGAAGACCCGGGAATTTTGACCTGTGTTGACCCTTTCATTCATACAAGAAAAGGACCTGTGTTGAAAGGAAAATTACTGTGTAGAAATGTTTTACCTGATAATATTGCTTTTCTGTGTGAAAGGAGTTAAAAGAAAAGGTAGATAAACAAGTTATATTCTAGTGAATGCTCATCTGCCTTTTGTCTATACCATTCAGATTGGTACAAAATCCTAGCGATCAAAATCCCGACGAGGGGGACGTGGATCGCCGCCCCCCCCCCCCCCCCCCCTCCCTGCGGGCCCATAGAGGGAGAAAGTGTCTGGATTCCGGCGTCTGGATTTTGACTGCTGGGATTTTAACTGCATCCCTTCAGGGGCTTGTACTGTAATTGTTAACTGTATTGAAAATACTTAGATAAATAAATGATAAACTGGTTGCAAATTACAGCTTTCCAAAAAATTACTAAGGTAAACTACAGGCAAAGAATGCTACCACAGTAAATGCACTTAAACAAAACACGGTTGGACCATGATGGTCAAGCCAGAACATCCATCCCTACACTTCACCTGGCAAAGGGCAGCAAAGTGGCTAAGCTGGGACAAAGTAAGCTCAATAGAAAATACACTGTTTAAAACGATTGCAGTTAATAGTGATCAAATTCAGAAATTTACAGATAGGTTACACGACTGCAAACCGAACACACATTCCTTGTTCACAAGAAAAAAGGTGTGAAATGGCAGGAAAGAAATAACACTAACAGACACCAAAATCGCTACATATTTCTTCAACTACTAGCATTGTTAGGGAAGCTAAGCACAAAAGATTTATAAGAAGCCACCTGCGCGCACAAAAAACTGCAGCTAGGAGAGACATAAATGGGATACCAAACCCAAAAGAATATAGACACAGGAATAGGAGTCTCCACAGCGCTGTTTTCAGGATATAAGCACAACAATCCTTCCTAGGGATAGAGAATTCTTTCCAGATCTCCAACCATTAGAGGATGAGAGAAAATCCTTGGATTAGACACAAAATAGTTTCCAAAATACAGTAGGAGGAAAAAAGATGGGGATCAATGAGCAAGACTGATTAATGCCCCCTTTTAGAAGAAGGGAGAGAAGGCTTGACCAACTGTCCCACCGGAGCCACACCTCCCAGGTGTGATACAGGGACGCTGTTTGGAAGGCCGGTCCACTGACCGCAATCACGGAAGTGAAGCAGCACCTTCAGGTAAACTGGATGCCAGGGAGCTGAGACCGGAAGTTGACACCCGTCCGGATGGGGGCGGCTTCTGTGGGCAGAACTTTGTGACTCCCTTTTTAAGGAAGATGAGAAGCAGTATGTGCACTAACCAGGAGCCATGAAAAAGACCCCAAAGCAGGTCGAAACGCGTCGGTTGGAACCTCCGGTGACTTGGTGACAGATGTGTGACACAGAGACTGGAAAAAATCTTGTTGCAGGTTCCAAGAAGAGGCAGGGATCCAAGAAGATGAGATTCTTCTCAGTACACAATGGACACATCCAAAGAGCCAAACAAATAGGAGCTGGAAAGGGCAGTCTTACCAATTTTTTGGATTGGGGGAGTGGGTGCCCAATAATATTATGCTTAGGGGTGGTGGTGGTTTTACCCCTAATTTGCCCCTGCATGCAAGTGAATCAAGACATGCTCATTAAGTGCTATTTTATTAAAGCAGTAAAGATGATCTGATAATGGAGGTCATTCTGGTTGGCTTGCAATGTACCAGTAGTTCGCTGCTTTGCGAGTCTTGTAACTCTACCCAGCGGGTGTGTGAATGCCTGCCCCCAACTGCACGGCGAATTGCCCCACCACACTTCGAATGGATGTTTTGCATGAAGGCTTGTGTGCCGGCCCCAAATTATTCGATTGGTGCCAACCATCGAGTGAATTTTGTAGTGATCTCAAATCTAAGTCAATCTCTGCTGACTTAGATCTGTGGCGTCCTGCTACGAGAAGTGGGCAGGCAGCCCCCAGAAACTAGCTGCCCATCCACGTTTGCATGGGGAGCGGTTTCCTGGGTGCACCCAGCATTTCTGTGGGTACGCCCAGGAAATGCAGGGTGTTCGCATGCGAGCACCACTGAGACTATGCAAGTCTCCAAAGGCGCCCACACAGAAGCCCTGTACATGCATATAAACTAATATGTGCAGGCCTTCACCATCGATCCCCATTGCGAATTCGCCCGGGACCGAATGAATCAGAATGAGGTACAGGGCCAAATGTAATAGGGTGAGAGTTTCAGAAAGTGAGAGATTTTGGGAGAGTTTTCCAATTTAATTTAAAGCAGCAATCAATAACATGGCAAAATCAACCTGGTTTTGCAGTGTAATTGATTTCTGCTTTAAAAAAAAATGGAAAAACTCGCCCAAAATCTCTCACTTTCTCAAACTCTCACCCTATTACATTTGGCCCACAGTGTCTTAAAGAAGATGTCTAATGTGTTTTTTTTTTGTTTGTTTGTTTTTTTCAGCAGCAAGGCACCATCAAAAGCTCCCCAAAGTCTGGGTAATCTCATGAGAATCAAAATAGGTTAACTGGAAAATGCAATTTATTAGAACGTTATTCTCAAATGTGCACTAGTCAACCTTAAACAGCCGTTTTAACAATAAAAAAATAAATGTCTGCTTTTTTTATTTAAGCAAAGCAAATATTTTAGATTCATATAAAACACAGGGTTGAAAAAGAAGAAAAACTATGAGAGATCCTTACTGCATTGTGCATTTGAGAGCATTCGTTAGTTGCTGTGGAAACTAGGTGACTACTGTAAATTGCTTAGCAACTTCATCCAAAGTAAAATACTGTACTTTTTAAATAACATAGAAGTGCTTGCCAAAGAAATAACCTGATCTGTCTTAATATTTATATGTGTATATATATATATATATATATATATATATATATATATAAATTCTTTCTATATGGAGGTGTGTGCGGCGGCACTCGAAAGAGGCAACACAAGATAAGGATGGTAATGTGTGTGGTGCCCTCCAGGCTGGGCCTCCAGTCCAGGGGTCGAGCAGATTGATAACTTGTAGGGGGGATGGCGTCACTCACAAAAAATAGTGGTGTTACCAACGTTTCGTGGCAAAGAATGCCACTTTATCAAGGCACCTTGATAAAGTGGCATTCTTTGCCACGAAATGTTGGTAACACCACGCCTGCTATGTATTTTTTGCGAGTGCTGCCATCCCCCCTACAAGATATATATATATATTTATTTTTTTTCTTCAAATTGCCACCAATTTCTAAATCCATGTTATTATCTTTCTCCATCTAAGTTTGCTACTGTCCCTGGCAAAAAATAAATAAAATAAAATTTTTAGTACTGCTTTTCTTGGAATTCACCAGGGTGGCTAAAATAATTTTACATTTTTATACTTTAGTCTTCAAGTTCCTTTATTACACATTTAACGTAACTAGAGAACACACACCAGGAAAACAGGAAAAAATCGCTCTCGTGTACAGTGAAACCACCGTGGGCTTCAGGGGCAGATCCAGGAGAAAATGACAGGGGGGGGGGGGGGCACCATGATAGGAGAGGGGATGGGAGGGGGGTGTTAGTGGTGCCAATGTACATGCTCAGAGAGCAGCGAGAGAGAGGAGGAGAGCAAAGGGAGAGGGCAGGCATGGGCTTAAAAATAGGCCCTGGCATTTATAGTTCACAAGCTCACCTTGGCGTCAAAAGTGAAGGATGTAGTTCTGTGCGTGCTCTGTAAAAAGGGGGTGTGGCCATTTAAAAGGGGGCGCGTCCTTAAGTGTGCCACACCATATACCACTTCTACACATTATGCAACAAAATATTAAACCCCATTATACTTGCTCCTTACACATGATGCTAAAAGGAATGAGCCCAAATTCACATAATGCCACACGGATTGAGCCCAAATTCACATAATGCCACATGGATTGAGCCCAAATTTACCTAATGCCACACGGATTCGACAAAATTCACATAATGCAACACGGCTTACTCCAATATTCACAATATGCTTAATAAATAGGGACATTGTGTGCCTAAGGCACGCATGAAACATTTACACCATAATGCCCATTACACGTTAAGCCACACACCATAATTTCCATTATGTTTTATGCACATTAAAATGCCTATTAGAAATTATGCTACATAAGTGCTGCTTACCTACTGTCACAGCATTCAAGTATTTTAGAGTTTCCTGCTTGTGAAATCCTTCTGGTTCTGCTCTACCTTCCTCTGCTCCATGCTGCTAAACTGTGTACCCACGGGGGGAATTTCAGCACATATTGCTGGCAATATGGTTGCTCAGCGACCATATTGCCAGTGATTTCATGTGCTCCTGCTGCCAGCCCTTTATGGTCGCAGGAGCATGCTCCTCCGATTATAGCTAAAAATTGCTGGTCGCTGGTGCATAATGCACTGTGCACCAGCGGCCAGCGATTTCTAGGCAAAATGAGGTTGAGACAGAACTGCTTGAATTTTTCAGCCAAGTTCACTGATGAAAACTACACTGAGCAATATATTGCTGAGAGATATTGCCAGAATACTGAGCAATATATTGCTGAACGATTTTAAGCCAAAATCGCACTGTTGGTACACAGCTTTAGTGTTAACACTTCAGGCTGATTGCAGCACCTGTGTGAGACGTTGCACAGTCTCCTTAATTAGCAACCTGTGAGGGAATAGCCCAGTGTCTGACAGCTGAGCTTATTAGCCCCTTATAAAGACACTTCCTGGCAGGTATTCCCTGCCAGAGTATAAATTCACCTGCTCCAGCGTTTCCAGTGCTTTGTCTGGCATCTGTGGTTTCCAGTGCATAATATGGCTATTTTCCTGACCATTCTCCTGCTTAATCCTTGTGTACCATACCCAGTGACTACTAGCTCCTTACTTCGAATATCCTAGTAACCTAGGGTTACCACCTTTCCCCTTTAATTCCGGACACATATTAATTACACAGGTTCTGTGGAAGTTTAAAATCAGTTGAAATGGAGTCTTGAAGTCTGCCAGCCACAGAACCTGTGTAATTAATATGTGTCCGGAATTAAAGGGGAAAGGTGGTAACCCTATAGTAACCATTCTCTTGCCTGCTCCTTGTGTGCATCCTGTGACTCCCAGTGTATGACCACTTGGGGCAGTATTCAATGTGATTATTGTCCGTGCATGGCGAACGTTTTCACTCGCCATGTTTTTGCGGAGATTCTCCATGTTTGGAGATTCTCCGTCACGGCACTTTATACACTATTCAATGTGACTGATACTCGCCGCCCCTCGCAGCGAGTATCAGCCAATCCGGCGTATGAGGTGACGCCGCAGGGAGCCCGAGGACGGTGGCAGGCAGGGAGATGGAAGTCTCCCTGCCTGCCCCAGAACGTATGTGGGGGGGAGGTGGGCTCCCCGGGAGCCAGGCAGCACAGGCTGCCCCCCCAGGAGAGCCAACAGGGGGCCGGGTATACACTGCACCCGATCGTGCATATGTAATGATCGGGTGCAGTGAATATATGAATATCTAATGAGCGGCTCTGCTCCCGGCCCCCTGCTGGCTGCTCTGTGTAAAAAAAAAAATATATATATATATATATATATATATTTTTTTTATTAAATATATATCCATGTGCTATAACACATGAATAAAAATAGCATGACCTTTCACAGATTAAAATTCCTGATTTTTTTACACCAAAATTAAAACAAAAATCCTTTTATTGTAAAAGTTCATATTCCACTTCTCCATGAAAAGATGGAGAATTACTACACGGAGAGACACGACGAAAATCACTTAGAAAGACGGCGAGAAGTGCACGTTGAATAGGGTTGCTCGCTTTTTGAGAGCAAAAGTCTCCGTCCAAGCGAGAAAAGCACAAACTCGCCATAAAACACGGAGAATTTTTCTCATTGAATACTGCCCTTGGACTCTTTCTCAAGCCTGAATCTTCACTACCTATAGCTGTCCGCAAGTTCCTAACCCGACTAGTCTGACCATGAGCATTCCAGAGCTTACCCTGCCTTACACCCAGTTTTTACCAGTACCATGTGGGAAACCTGATCGGGGACCGTTACCGGCGTATCGTGTGCAGCAAAGCCCAAATCCCGCTTGGAGGGGTCACTGGCGAAAACCACTGGTACGGATAGACTCCGCACCCCTGAGTCAGGTCACGTCAATTACGGGTCTGGTATTCATCATTCCGAGTCTAAAACCGTGACACCTACGTACTTATTGCCAGGTGATCCATGCTCATTCAATGTGTGATTACATGCTCGTTGCCAAGGAAGAATACATGCTCAGGGAAACTGTGGGACAGCCATTGACAGCCAGGCAGAGAGCTGGGGACTGCCTGGCTGTATTCAGAGCACTGAAGGTCCCGGCTACTTGAAATAATACCCCTTCAACCATGACCTAATTCAATGTATTCAACTAAACTTGGTTTTATAGATATTCTGAAACAATATAACACAATTTATATGATTGCAATACTTTGTTAGTATGAAATAAAGCTTTTTCTGTATTTTTTAGTGAACAGGTCATTGATTTAAAAAAAAGTACAAGGATTTTCGACAGTGTCTACAGTAGTTGATAGTCATTAGGTCGACCACTATTGGTCGACAGGCAGATTGACACAAGAAAAAGTGTGACGTGCTTTAGGTCGACATGGTCCAAGGGTCGACACAAGCAAAAGTTCAAAAGTTTTTTTTATATTGTTTAAACAAAAACTATGCCAGTGGACGTGGTTCCAGTTGATAGGTCTACCCCAAAAGGGCAATGTGCAATAAGTCAACAGGGTCAAAAAGTCGACATGAAAAAGCTAGACACATGAAAAGGTAGACATAAGTTTTTTGTGGTTTATTTTTTAAACCGACTTGTTCTTACTTCACCATCCATGTTGGCATATAATAGTGTGTATATTTGTAGCCCTCATTCATCTGCATCCCAAGAAAGTACTGAAACAGAGATCTCTTCATAAAACCCCCCCACAAAAACAGTGTTTTATCACTGAATTTTAAAAGAAGCCAACTTTTTTTGTGCCAGCTAATGTGTGTGTGGTGGTATTTCTCCACCATCAGCTCATGAAACCCTGGGCATTCCCATATGTAAATGGCCCGGGTCACCACCCCCCGCCCGTTGGGTGTGTGCACCCAGCGAACAGTTGGCCACACACACCCTGCCGTGGCCACACACCCTGCGTCTGCACATGAAATGCGCATCGGCCCCCGTGCGAACAAACAGGCCGATGTGAACGGACCAGAATAAGGTCCATCTTCTGTTGCATGTGTGACCCCCCCCCCCCTTTTCCAAAATGCCCTATGATCAGTGACCATCTTCATCTGCATACTCCTCTCCATCATTGGCCTCAAGCCTCTAGTTGTATGTTGATTGAGTCCTCACTACTTGTACCCAAGCTGTAATGTGTATTGATCTGTGGCGCTCTTTATTTGTACTGTATTTTTGTTATTTATTCAATGTTATGCCAAGTTTTGTTTCCCTGTATTGTTCCTTTGTACGGCGCTGCGAAACACTTGTGGCGCCTTATAAATAAAATTATAATAATAATAATAATAATATGATCCTCCTCACCTTTCAAAAAAAAAAGTTTTTCATAATCAGAGTTTTTAAAAAATGCATACTGTGTTTCTATTTTTCTCTACTGTCAGCTACTGTGTGCGGTAGCATTTAAGGGATTCAGTATTAAATCCAGGCGGTCGGGACCCCAGCGTTCAGAATCCCGACGCTGGAATACCGATCGCCGCAATCCCGACAAGGGGGGGGGGGGCGTGGATCGCTCCCCCTTGCGGGCTCTCTGCGCTCGCCACGCAGCGGGCCCGGTGCCTCGCTACGCTCGGCACTCTAATTTATTCTCCCTCTGGGGGTGTCAGGATACCCCCGGAGGGAGAAAGTGTCGGAATTTCGGCGATCGGGATTCTGAACGCCGGGATCCCGACCGCCGGGATTTACACTGCATCCCCATTTAAGCATTGCCTCATTTTCAACCCAGACTTTTTCTGGTTTGTGAAGAAAATAAAAAACGAGTTTAGTTTTTTATTCTCATCATCAGCTCCCTAAAAAGTATAAGAAAAATCTTCAGACTTCAGGGTGGATGTACATAAGCAACCCGATCCCAAAACAAAGGTCTGAGCATATCTCTATTTTTAATAATGGTAATGATAATGTTTAAAAAGAATGTCTCTCAAAATCAGGATATCTCACTCCATTCCTCAAGCACATCTGTCAGCACAAGACAAATAGTTAATTGTCTCTATCACTTGCACTTTAAAATGGGACCAACAAGAGCAATTAGGTTTCTGATATCCGCCAGGTGGCAGCAAAGGACTGCATTTATTTCAATGTTACCAGAGATGAGTGGATTTTTCTAAACTGTTCAACAAAATTGATTACATTTTATGTTTCACCTGCAAATTTGAAACAACCTATAATAGCCCTACCCCCAAACAAACACACACACAGCACAATTATATCACCATTCCAAAATTAGATTGCAAATCTATTTGCATCTTTGTAATGGATCCTGTCATACATTGAGAGCCTGATTCAGACCTGTTAGCAAGGCTGCAAGTGTTGCAGATGAAGAAAGCCATGCTGCAAATGTAACATGTGGGGTAAATGTGCAGAGTTTGGTTCATACTTGCCTACGTGACCCTCTCCATGCGGGAGAAAATGCTCTGCTTCTGGACTTCTCTGGTAATGTATGATTGCCATCACCTGTGGTGAAACACCTTTACCTAGCTCCCCACAGGTGCTGGCAATCATACATTACCAGGGAAGTCCAGAAACAGAGCATTTTCTCCCGCATGGAGAGGGTCAGGTAGGCAAGTATGGTTAGATTTGGTTTCTGTGCAGGGTATATACTGATTGCTTTACTTTTATGTGCCGTACACACCAGGACGACCCACTCACGATGCACATTGTGAGAGGGTCGTCAGTGTCTCCTCCGACCCGCTCACGATCACATGGAGAGCACGACCCGCTCACTATGTGCACCGTGAGTGGTTCTGATCTGAACGTGACCAGCACCCGGCTGTATGGCTGTTTCCAGATCCTACCTGCTGCAGGTAGGATCTGATTAACGACCGACCCGCGGGGCCGTGCAACTGATCAGAATCAGATCACAACAGGACAGAAAAGGGCCCAATCACCACACAATCTACATCCAGTCGGTTGGAATTGGATCTAGATTGATGTGATCGGACTCTTGTCGTCCTGGTGTGTTCCCAGCATAACACTGCAATTGAGATCTAAATCTAAAGCCCCGTACACATGGGGCAAACTTGCTTTTTATGCTGGGCAATGTGCTGCAGCACGAACGCTCGGCACATTGCTGGACATCCGCTCAGCACTCTGTGATACCGTGTTCTGAGCGTTCATGCTGCATACCTCCCAACATGACCCTCTCCAGGAGGGACACAATGATCTCTTTCTGGACTTCCCTGGTAATGTATGATTACTATCACCTGTTTTAAATAGGTTAACTGATAAGAAAGGTGTTTCACCACAGGTGATGGCAAACATACATTAAGGCCCTTATTCAGATTGACTTGCTCAGATACAACTATGCTCGGAGCGCATTTTTTAGCGTACTGCGCATGCGTACCATACACTATACACATGTGCAAGGTCTGGCAACCGCTCTCGCTCAGGACTCAGCGAACAGAAATTTGCCTCCGAGCACGGTCGGGCAGTGTGGTCGTAATGTGGGCGTATTGATGGGCACGATTACAAAAGTGAGCAAAACTGGGCAGCAACCGAGGCATATACATTGGTGGTGACCAAAATTGCTGGGCGGTGGCCTTGCTCGACTGAACGAGTGTTTGGGCCGCTAGAACTGAAAAACATTTGGCCCAAAAAAAGCAGGTTTTACGCCTCGGAGCCCAGCCAGCTTTGCAGCACCACATTTGCTTGGACAATCAACACGCATCAGTGGTAAGTGGGCCAGTATACAGCCGTATGTCATACCAGCACTTATTCGACCACTGGTCCCGGAAGTGATTTTTATTTCTTAAAAAAGTGTGCAGCAGGAGGCAGTGGAAGTGACAAGCAGGGCCGGCCTTAGGCATAGGCCAACTAGGCAATTGCCTAGGGCATTTGGAATGCCTAGGGGCATCAGCAGCTTCTGCTGATTAAAACGATATGCAGCATGCCTATATTCTGTGTGTGAGTGAGGCTGTATCTGCATATGAAATAGTGTATTCATGGAACTCACTGTAACATAGCATTCCGTATGCAGGTACAGCCACAGTCGCACACAGAATATAGGCATGCTGCATATCATTTTAATCAGCAGAAGCTCCTTGTGTGTGCTGGTCAAAACAATGCAAATAAGACGAATTTTCAGCAAAAAAGGCACTGAATGGGTGTGCTGGTTCTATTTAAAATATTGCGGGTAGGGACACCAAAATGATGACTGCTATGATGAGGGTTGATGGTGCTGGGAAAGGGGAGACGGAACTAGTGGCAGTGCTAGGGGGCAACAGTCAAAATCTTGCCTAGGGCGTAATTTAGGCTAGGGCCGGCTCTGGTGACAAGCCTGCTGCACTTACAAAATGCTGCTACCCTACCCGTTCCCCGCCGGGAGCTGGAGCCCACGTGTGTGCCATGCCGTGCGCTGAGTCTCTTACTGCTGCCGACAGATGTATGCAGACCCGCTGAAGCTTTGCGACTCATCCTACCTTCCCACTGCAAGAGGTGCTGCTCCCCGGGTGAAAGCCGCTCGCTGCCTAATAAAAGAACTGATCCGCCAAGCTCTCCGCAAGAGGTGCCGCTCTCCCAGGAGAAGCAAGCAGCTGCACGCTGTGGTTCACAGACGGCGTTCTTCCACCCAGCCGCACAGCCGTCTGTCACACTCAATGGAGACACCAGACACCAATCAAGCGATCCCTTGGGGAGGGCAGCAGTAGCCTGTGCTACATAGACAGCGTCACATCTCGCTGTCAAACACAAGCTGCAGGAGTCGCTTCCAACACCCAGCAATTGCAATTAACCTTTCTTCCAACAGGTGCAGGTATTTTTGTTTATTATTATTGTTTATTTTCTAATTAATTACATTAATATTTTTGCTATTATTTATGTGTAATGGGCATTATGGTGTGTGAGATGTGTAATGGGCATCATGGTGTGTGTGATGTGTAATGGGCATCATGGTGTGGGTCATGTATTATGGGCATCATGGTGTATGGCATTTGTGTAATGGGTATCACGGTGTGCGGCATATGTGTAATGGGCATCATGGTGTATGGCATATGTGTAATGGGTATCCCGGTGTGCGGCATATGTGTAACGAGCATCACGGTGTGCGGCATATGTATATTGGGCATCACGGTGTGGGGCATATGTATAATGGGCATCACGGTGTGGGGAATATGTATAATGGGCATCATGGTGTATGGCATATGTGTAATGCGCATCATGGTGTGTGGCATGTATAATGAGCATCACGGTGTGCGGAATATGTATATTGGGCATCACGGTGTGGGGCATATGTACTCGCTGTCCTTGAATTTAGGCTCATACCGTGTGGCACAATGTGTAAGGGGCACTGGTATTAGATAGTTTAAGGGGTCCTACTAGTGTGGTATATATGGGGTATGTGGTGTGGTACGCTACACTTAAAGACATGCCCCCTTTTTCAGTAGCCACACCCCCTTTCCCTGAGCGTGCGCGCATAATAAAATCCTTTATTTTTCCGTACCCCCACTTCGAGCACTGACACGCATCATAGCGAAAATACTTGCACCTGTAGGCAAGACTAAAGGTGTGTACACACGGGGGCGATTTTGTGTAATATCGTGGGAAATATGGTCGCTGAGTGACCATATTGCCCGTAATGCGAGTGTGCACCGGCGATATATCACCGGGTGCGCGCTCCCGTTTTTACCCCTGTAGTGATCGCTGGTCGCAGGAACATGCTCCTACGACCAGCTGATTACCACTGCCGGGCTCCCCCCGGCAGTTTCTTTTTCATCAGCGACCATCTCTGGTCGCTGATGAACAGGAGACACAGAGCAATATGCCCATGCAATGGTCAATTTGCTGCCATTTAGCAATTAAGCAACTGCAAGCCACATAAACTTTAACCACACATTTCCAGGTGAATGTTTTACACTTGTCTGCATTGTTAGCTGTTATTGCTTTCATTGTTTGTGTGTCCAAATACAGCAAGATTTATAATTATGCTATTATGTTCCAGTTCTAAATCTACAACCTTAATCCGCAAGTGTGCCTGTCATACAGGTTGAGTATCCCTTATCCAAAATGCTCGGGACCAGGAGAATTTTGGATAACGGATTATTCCGTATTTCGGAATATTTTAATATTTCAATGATGTATTTTGAAGTATCTTGCATTTATGTTGTATAAACACATAATATACACACAAATATATTTTATTACCACATAAAATACACACAAATATATTTTATTTGTTCAAAAAACAAGGTTTCAAAACGTGAAACAAAATTTGTGTACTATCTCAGCACTGAATTTGAATGCCAAGCAATCATTGTCTTGTACATATATAGTGCCAGTTACATATCATGTCCCCAGTGATGCTGTTACAAATGTCCCCAGTGAGTTTTTAGCAAAAAAAATAAAAAATTTTCACTTTCTGGAATGTCTGGTTTTCGGAATAATTCGGATAACGGATATTCGGATACGGGATACTCGACCTGTATTAGGACAAGACTAAACACAATTTTAACGTCAACTCTCATACTTGTATGCAAACATAACCAACATGTAATTACATTACACACATTTATCTCATCATGTATTCAAAGACCACTGATGTGTTTGCAAACATGTAACATGGGTTAATTTGTAGGATAATTGGGTGATACAATTTGTTAATGGAATGCAATAAATTTCAACATTTTGGGTTGTAAATTACTTCCGAGCGGATTATTGATGTGGCATGAAAAACACAAGCAGAGCCTGTTCGCTCGGATGGACTCCGAGCGCTCTGCCTGGGATCTGTATGAACCCAGTAGCGTACGTGCATTAGCATGCCACCCCCTTTTGTGTGAGGTTCCGAATGAACGGCTTTGTTGGCCCTTATAGGCGTGCCTTCACTCTCCATGTGCGTGTGCAGTTTGTTCACGTGCGAATGTGTAAGCGAACAAATCAACCAGAATAAGGGCCTAAGAGGGAAGTCCAGAAGCAGAGCGATGTGTCCCTCCTGGAGAGGGTTATGTTGGGTGGTATGATGCTGAGCGGGGCTTTGAGTATTTTTATAATAGGCAAAGCCCCGCAATCTAGGGAAAGCCAGTGCTAGCAGCCAGCTTGCACTGGCTTTCCCTAGGTGCGAGGGACCACGCATCGGCATCGCTGCAGAGCATACACATGGAGTGTTCTGTGCTCCTTTTCTAAGCAATCAAATCAGATTGCTTAGGAAAAGGGCTGAAATCACCCCGTGTGTATGCCTTTTAACTCTCTCTGCACATTTTACATCTGCTGCATCTGCAGTGCAGCATGGTTTTGTCTATTTGCAAAAATTGGTTTAGGCCCTGAGTTGTAACTCTTTCCCTGTGGTTGCAGATCCCTCTCATTGTCCTACTTGGTGGAGATGAAACTGGATCATGATTGGAGGCTTGCATTGTATAGTACGACTGCATTCATATTACAGCAAGAGCCAGACAGAGCAATTAATAAAGCGTTGATTTACTAAAGTGCGAGTTTTATAGAAGTGGAGATGTTGCCCATAGCAACCAGATTCTAGCTGTTATATTCTAAAAGGGTCTAAATGATTGCTACAGTAAGTAAAATCTGATTGGTTGCTATGGGCAACCTCTCCACTTCTATTACCAGCACCTTAGTAAATAAACCCCTAAGTATCCAAGATGAATGGATCCTATAACATGTGAATAGGAAAATATGCAAAAAAAAAAATATTATTTTCCAAATTTTTATTGCATGGCAATATATTGTATCCGCAGACATCTGAATCCCAAATTTAATGTGAAGCATAATTTTTTGGTATACCTGGACATTGTGGGCAAGCCAATAATTTTGGCTAACTCTATTTAAATGCAAAATGTATAGCAAAAGGTGTCATAAATATAATTCTTTTTTTTTTTTATAAATAGTTTTTATCGACAGAAAAGTGGTTTCACATATTAACTCAACTTATACATTAGATTATTTTGCAGATATATAGTTAATACATTCTAAAATTTATCAAAATGTATATATTTTTAACAAATTTTAGCAACTTTTAGTACAATTTGATATACAGTAACAAACTAGTTTATGACTTGAAAATATAGATGTAGATGTACCCAGAACTTATTTAAAAGGGTTGGCCCGTAACTAATATGGTTGTATTATACCATGTTGTTAGTTGAAAATTTTGTCGCAGCAGTGCTTTCGTTTCTGGAGATAGGGTTTTAATATAATTTAATCAGGTGTCAAAGAATTTTTTGGTACGCTTTTCTTTTTGCAGAGTAACCTCAGACCAGTCCATAGTGAATAAATAAGATAGCCTAGGAAATAATAAGGTAATCGATACTGGCTCAGGGGATATCCCTTGAGATAATATTGTCTTTTTGGCCACTGCAGCAATTTTATTAATTAGTCTTAAATTACCCATGGATAGACTCAGCAGGGATGATTCAGCAGGGATTATACCCCAGAAGGCCCACACACTATTGATAGTAAAAGTCAGATGTAAATCTTGATTTATGTATTTTTCAACAGCTGACCATAAAGAACCCACCATAGGACAGGACCACAAACAGTGCATAATATCAGCTTCCAGGGCTCCACATTTGAAACAAGCTGATGTGTCTGCTTTGCCCATCACAAATGTAAGCTTTGGTGTAAAATATGCCCTGTGCAGAATTTTTTGGTTCATCTCTACATATGACATAGATACTAGTTGCTTGTTCATGATTTGATATGCTTGAAGGAGCGATTTCATAGGAATTTCATGGAAATCTCGCTGCCACTTAGTCAGACCCTTTCTATCTCCCTCTAAATTCAATGTTACATGGGCTTGGCTATAGATAATTGAGATGGTTAGAGGTGAACCCGGGCTACGTCGAATGGTGCTATCGAGGTCAGTTGACATACCCCTATTGCCCAATATTGACACTAACGCATTAATATAGCTACATGCTTGTAGGAAAGGAAATATTTCTATCTGTAAAGTTGGGAATTTTCTTTAAAGTTGGGACTGTGTTAGAAGGGTGAACGATTCTGGTCTTAAGAATTGAAATATGTAACAAAGACTTTGTCTATGCCGTTCCCTAAAAATTGGAGAAATGAGATGAGGGTGGAATTTGGGTTTTCCCCATAAAGTTAGAAATATAGATTTGTATTGTAGTAAATGTAGTCTAGGGCGTAAAATGCGCCACGCAGTGCATGTGAAGTTAAGTAAGAAGTTGTTTTTGAATGAGGGTGGAATAGTCTGTGGTGAGGTGTGTAACTTGGAGATCAAGTTCCATCCAGGTGCAAAGGCTTGATCTAATTCTATGTTTAAGTAAGTTTTAGTGCCACTAATCCAATCAGTGGCTATTCTGTAATTGGCAGCTAATGCGTATGTTTGCAAACAAGGCAGGTTGAGGCCCCCTAATTCAGGTTTTTGTTGGAGTTTAAGTAGGGATATTCTAGGGTGTTTGTTTGCCCAGATGAATTTAGAAAGGGCTTTGTTCAAAGTTATTAGCACACATTTTGAAGGGTAGATCTGCAAGGTTTGAACTATATAGAGGAATTTTGGGAAACTAATCATCTTGAAAAGGTGGCAGCGTTCAATATATGTTAAGGGGAGATTAGCCCATTTTGAAAAATCCGAAATGGTTTTCCGGAGAAGTGGATGATAGTTACAATCATGCAATAGAGACGGATGCCTTGGTATCTGTATTCCTAAGTATTTTAGACAGTTATTTTGTGCCCATCGAAATGGGAAGGAATTTTTCCACCCTCATTGTCTTTCTGGAAAGAAGGATAATGCCTCTGTTAACCAGAAATTCTCTCAAATTTAGTCAATATGCTGAGGACCTTTGGAATCGCTACTTTAGGGTTAGAGAAATAAAGGAGAATATCATCGGCAAATGCCGAAAACTTCATCTCAACCTCCCCTACCCTAATCCCCTTCCAATAATTTTCTCTAATAAACTGTCTAAGGAGTGGGTCTATGGCAAGATTGAATAATAGAGGGGAAAGGGAACAGCCATGTCTTGTTCCTCTGCCTAGTTTGAAACTCTGAGTATTGTAAGAATTGATAGTTAAAAAGGCAGTTGGATTGCTATAGAGGGCAGTGGCTTAGCTAAGTTTTGGGCGCCCCCCCGCCATTAGGGGGGCACCCCCCCCCCACCAAGCACCCGCCGCCCATGCAAACCCCCCCCCCCCCCAATCCCCAGCAGCCTTACCTATCGCGCTGGTCCCTGCGGCTCCATTCTTCTGCTGAGGACCACCACAAAATGGCCGCCCCCATACAGCAGACAGTTTCAGAGAACTGTGTGCTATATGGGGGTGGCCATTTTGTGGTGGTCTTCAGCAGAAGAACGGAGCCGCCGGGACCAGCGAGATAGGTACGTCTGCAGGGGATTGGGGGGGGGGTGTAACTATAGCACCACAGCCCCCGGCGCCCCCACAAGCACAGCGCCCCCTCCCCCCCCGCGGTTACGCCGCTGATAGAGGGCAAAAAATACTTGAGCGAAAGGTGTACTAAAATTTTGTATCTGAAAAATTCAGTTTAGATGTGCCCATGATAAAACTAGTAACTATTATGCCACCTAGATGGAATAATGTAACAGGCGCTTTAAGATGAGTGGTTTGGCGAGCTGCTACCACCGTGAGGAGGTCAACCCCCAAAAGAAACAGAAATATAAGTAAACAAGGGGTGGTGTTGCGCTAATATAGAAAAATATGACCAATTGGGTAATACAAGTTATTTTATTATTACTGATATAAAAAAAAATTGTGATGTCTCACATTTAAAAGCAATTGCATGAAATTAATATCATTAATATGTAACACAGGAGGAGTGGATCTCCACAGCGCTATTCACAGGATAAATTCTCAAATGGAAAGTATCGTCCACACAGGTATCCGGGACACACGAGAAAAGAAAAAAGGAGATCTCGATGTTAGATAGTCTCTCAAATTTTTCTTCAATAGTCACAGGGTGACTCCCCGACACAATTCACCTAGCCAGACTAGGAGATTTTCCCATAAAGGTATCTTTAAATTCTTAAATCTTTCACATTCATATGGACATAAACTCACCCAAGGAGAAGTCCCTATGGTCATCAAAAGGTTTCTTTATTAAAAACTTCACTGGAGCACGTACAGTTCATCCAAACATGTCCAATTTATTGTTTTAAAAATGGAGACACCACAACTTCACAACCACAAAGCCAGTCTTCTCACCCGGAATGAGACACCAGAATGACAGTAGGTCCAAAGGATGGTATTCAGGACAGGAAGCTCTCTGGGGGAGATTCTCTAAGAATCTTCGCCGCCCATCGCATTTATAATTATCGCATATGTTCTAACATATGCGATAATTATAGCAAAGGACAGCTCTTGCGTTAAGAGCTGTCCTTTGCGGTGAGAGTCGCCGGGTCCCAGCAGGTCCCGGCGGCTCCCCCCTCCCTCACACACCCGGCGCTGCTGCTGCTGCGCCGGGCTCTCCTCCTCCCTGCACCCGGAAGAGGATCAGTGCAGGGAGGAGGTCAAAGGTCCGGGCAGCACTGCACTGCGCTGTGCTGCCCGGACACAGGTGAGGGAGGAGGGGGCGATGCGGGGCGGCGGTGGTCCATTCGGGGCGGCGGTGGGATGCGGTAGAAGCCCATTGGCTTCTATGGGGCATCCCAAAATGCGGTAAAAACCCCGATAACTGGGTTTTTACCGCATTTCTTGCATAGAGAATCTCCCCCTCTGTCTGTCTCACTCAGATTCAAATGAGACTAGACTAGTGGACAGCTAAGTGAGCAGCAACGCTAGCTCAAGCTCCCCTGCCCCAGCCGAGCTGGCCTGCCGCCCGCAGCATGCAGGAGGAGGAGTTTGCAGGTGCACACTAAATATATATGCTAGACCTTTTAATATCTTGCTATATTGCATTTGAGGTTATTAGCATAGTAATGGCCATTAGTATGGGCTTGTCCACCGCATCCAGGTTACCTCAATAGGACAAGTCCCTAACACTACTCTGGGACAGGTCCAGGGCACAGGGCCCCCCAGGCCAGCCCAGCAGAACCACCCCATGGCATCACATTAGTGTGAAATTAAAGTGATAGTAAAAGGGATAGGGGAAATTATATGTGATAGGACTTACCTAGGTAAGAAGTAATAATAAATGTGAAGGGTGCTACATATATATTAAACAAACTAAAGGGGTGATTGAAAGTATACGATATGATGCCATGGAGCAGCCCAGCAACAGCAGCCCAAAGAGCCCAGCGCCCCAAACACAGTACCACAGACTAACACTCAGCATATATGTATAGTAGGACTTACCCTCATAGTGCCAAGCTGAGGTGTGCAGTCTTGAATGTTGGGACTCCAACCTATTTAAAATCAATCTGGGACAGGTGGGTGGGGTGCTAGTTAAGGAGGAAGGCGTCTCTAGTTCCTTCCAGTGTGTATGAATACACAATATATAGTACATAGGGGGAGGGGCCCTAAACTGCACACCCTGGACATATGAGGTGCTACCTGCTGAGACTTGTAGTGCAGCAAGCAGGAGGAGGAGTTTGCAGGTGCACACTAAATATATATGCTAGACCTTTTAATATCTTGCATTTGAGGTTATTAGCATAGTAATGGCCATTAGTATGGGCTTGTCCACCGCATCCAGGTTACCTCAATAGGACAAGTCCCTAACACTACTCTGGGACAGGTCCAGGGCACAGGGCCCCCCAGGCCAGCCCAGCAGAACCACCCCATGGCATCACATTAGTGTGAAATTAAAGTGATAGTAAAAGGGATAGGGGAAAT
This sequence comes from Crinia signifera, assembly GCF_055691185.1. NCBI lineage: Eukaryota > Metazoa > Chordata > Amphibia > Anura > Myobatrachidae > Crinia > Crinia signifera. The sequence continues at coordinate 101,180,612 of NC_139225.1, read as the reverse complement.
TATATGTGATAGGACTTACCTAGGTAAGAAGTAATAATAAATGTGAAGGGTGCTACATATATATTAAACAAACTAGAGGGGTGATTGAAAGTATACGAAATGATGCCATGGAGCAGCCCAGCAACAGCAGCCCAAAGAGCCCAGCGCCCCAAACACAGTCCCACAGACTAACACTCAGCATATATGTATAGTAGGACTTACCCTCATAGTGCCAAGCTGAGGTGTGCAGTCTTGAATGTTGGGACTCCAACCTATTTAAAATTAATCTGGGACAGGTGGGTGGGGTGCTAGTTAAGGAGGAAGGTGTCTCCAGTTCCTTCCAGTGTGTATGAATACACAATATATAGTACATTAACCAACCGTGGCACTCACCTATCACCCGATTCCTTAAAAAGTGCTCTCGCACTGCTGAGCGCTTCTGGAAGAAATCACGCTCCCTTGCGGATTATCTCCATTTCAAATTCATTCTTTCCTCCTTCAGCTCTGCCCTTGCTCTGGCCAAGGAATCCTACTTTAAGTCCCTCATCCTTTCCCAATCATCCAATCCCCGCAGGCTCTTCGCCACCTTCAACTCCTTGCTCTCCCCCCCTCCTCCAGCTCTTCCGTCCTCCATCGTAGCCGCTGATTTTGCTACCTACTTTTCAACCAAAATCTCCTCTCTCAGGACTGCCATCACTGCTGCCATGACCTCACCCTCTCCCTCCTCCCCTCCTACATCTCCACTCCCCTCCTTCCAACCCCTGTCCTCATTTTACCCCACCACTGCTGCTGAAGTCCACTCTATCCTTCAATCCGCTTCTCCCTCCACCTGCCCGCTCGATCCTATCCCCTCCAATATTATCCGTCGTCTCAGTCCATCAGTCTGCTCTCACCTGGCTCACCTCTTTAATCTTTCCCTATCCTCTGGGATCTTCCCTTTCTCCTTCAAACACGCTCTTGTCTCCCCAATTCTCAAAAAAACAAATCTGGACCCCAACTCTCCATCCAACTACAGGCCCATCTCCCTCCTCCCTTTTGCCTCCAAACTCCTAGAACGTCTGACCTATAATCGTCTCCTAAGCCACCTTACTGCTAACTCCATTCTAGACCCCCTCCAATCCGGGTTCCGCCCTTTACATTCCACTGAAACTGCCCTGACCAAAGTCACTAACGATCTACTATCGGCTAAATCCAAAGGCCTCTTCTCTATCCTCATCCAGCTTGATCTGTCGGCTGCCTTTGACACTGTTGACCACCCTCTCCTGCTCAACACCCTCCGCTCCTTTGGCATCACTGGCACGGTCTTCTCCTGGTTCACCTCATACCTCTCCGATCGCTCCTTCTCCGTCTCCACTCCGAGCTCCTCCTCTCCTACTACCCCCCAGCCAGTCGGTGTTCCCCAAGGGTCAGTCCTTGGCCCTCTCCTCTTCTCCCTCTACACCACCTCTCTGGGCACCCTCATCAGCTCCTATGGTTTTCATTACCACCTTTATGCTGATGATACCCTAATCTATCTCTCCTCCCCCGACTTATCCCCATCACTCCTGTCCAAGGTCTCCGAATGCCTCACGGCCATCTCAGCCTGGATGACCCAACGCTTCCTGAAACTAAACATAGCTAAAACTGAACTTCTAATCTTCCATCCTCCGAACATCCCCTCTTCTCCCACTATCTCCATCAGCATTGGTGAAACCGAGATCACGTCCACCGACCAAACGCGCTGCCTCGGTGTCATCATTGACTCCTCCCTCTCTTTCACCCCCCACATTCGTGCTCTCTCACAGTCTTGCCGCTTTCACCTACGCAACATATCACGCATCAGACCATTCCTCTCCACTGACGCGACCAAAATTCTCATTCACTCTCTTGTCATCTCCCGCCTTGACTACTGCAACATCCTTCTCTCTGGGCTACCTCTCACCCGCCTCGCACCTCTCCAATCCATTCTTAACGCTGCTGCTAGGCTCATCTTCCTCTCCCGCCGCTCTACCTCCGCCTCCCCCCTCTGTTTATCTCTTCACTGGCTCCCCATTCCTTTCCGAGTTCTCTTTAAACTCCTCACCACCACCTACAAGGCTCTCTCCTCCTCCACAGCTCCCTACCTCTCTTCACTGATCTCTATCCACACTCCCTCCCGTCCTCTTCGCTCCATCGCTGACCGCCGACTGACCTCTCACCTAATCACCTCCTCCCACTCCCGTGTCCAAGATTTCTCTCGCGCTGCCCCCCTGCACTGGAACAACCTCCCGCCACCCATCAGGCTATCTGATTCCCTTACCTCCTTCAAGCGCTCCCTCAAAACCCACTTTTTTCAATTAGCCTATCCCTCCTCCTAACCTCTTTTGATCCTCCTATCCTGCCTCCGTTCCTACTTATCCTATTGTATTTCGTTCGTCCACCCACCTATTTTTAGTATGTTAACTCTTATGAGCAGGGCCCTCCTTCCTCACGTACTCACCCTACCTCATTACCTCACCTGTGCTCCTGTCCTGTTCTTCCCTTCCTCTACTTCATCTTCAGTCTCCTTGACAATTTTGACACCTACTTCTGAACTGATGCTGATTTTAGTTCTACCAGCTATACCCCTATTTATACTGTATCTTTCAACACACCCTGTACGTTACCTTGTAATTTGTTTTTTTTTTTTTTGTTTGCTATGTACGGCGCTGCGGACACTTTGCGGCGCCTTATAAATAAACGTACTACTACTACTACTACATAGGGGGAGGGGCCCTAAACTGCACACCCTGGACATATGAGGTGCTACCTGCTGAGACTTGTAGTGCAGCAAGCAGGAGGAGGAGTTTGCAGGTGCACACTAAATATGTATACTAGACCTTTTAATATCTTGCTATATTGCATTTGAGGTTATTAGCATAGTAATGGCCATTAGTATGGGCTTGTCCACCGCATCCAGGTTACCTCAATAGGACAAGTCTACTTGTCATTCAGCATTGCTACTACTGAGTATGAGCGCCGCGGCTAGGCGGACACTTAAGGCCCATACACACTTGAAGATTTTCATTTCAAAAGACTTTGCCAAAATCTCTGAAAGATATATCTTTTACCAAAGTAGTGCATACACACTGAGCTATTTTCCCCAAAGAGCAAGAGATTTTCAGGAGATGAAAGACTTTGCTGAAAATCTTTCATTAGAAAGGCTACAGTATTTACATAATGGGCTGGTTTTGAACTCCAAGGGTGGGAGCAGTGGCCATTTTATTCAGTTCATTTCTGTTCTAGGTTTTCCAGGAAGCTTGTTTCATTACTAGTGAAAGTGCTTGCTTTCACAAGTGTTTTTTTGCAAGATTATAATGGATCCAATTCGCTATAAGGTTCTAGCATCATATGCTGTGGCTTTGGTGGTGAATGACAGGGAGAGGGCGCAAAGAAGAAGAAGAGAGCGCTCTTGCTGGACAAAGCATTGGCTGCTGCGTCGCGAGACCCTGTCGCATATGCCGCTGCTTGCCGAACTTCGTGAGAACAATCCGGATGATTACAGGAACTACCTTCAGATGGATGATGTCACATTCGAGGAGTTGTTGGGTCTGGTGACGCCATTCATCCATAGGCAGGATACCAAACTGCGGAGAGCCATACCTGCCAAGGACAGGCTAATCGCCACCCTGCGATTCCTTGCAACTGGAAGATCTCTTCAGGACCTGAAATTTGGGACACTAATCTCACCCCAGGCTTTGGGACTCATTATTCCGGCAACATGTGAAGCAATTTTCAATGTTCTGAGGTTGCAGTATTTTAAGATAAGAACATTTATGTTGTCTGACACAATGTGCATTGCTGCTGCTAAACAACTTTTTATTCACTAAATAAAACCATTAAGTAATGTACCTAAAATGTCTATGCTAGTGTAAATTGTGAGAGGTGGAGAAGCTGCAGCGCTGCCCGCTGTCTGCTCTGTAATGTTTCACTCAGCAGAGGAGCCTGCCGCATCATTACAAACCAAACACTGTCCAGTGCCGCAGCTAGCATTGGGGAGGTGAGTGGCCCTATGGGTGATGCTGAAATGTGCTGCGCCCACAGTACATATGCGTTGTGTTCTAGTCACATCCGGGGCACGCCTAGTAATAGCCCTAATGTGTTACATACCTTGATAATGAAATGTTTACAGATGGAGCCCCTCTCATGCTTTCCCGGTGCTTGCCAGAACGTCACCGCTGGCAAAACTTCGGGGTTGCTGTGGGGACCGGCAATGGCGGCGGTGGACCGGGGTGGGGAGCTCCGTCGCATTGGGGCCTTCGAACATCTCATGCGCATGTGCCCCCTTGTGGGGGCTGGCGATTGAATCGCCAACCCCCAGCTGAAAGAGCTGCGCTCCATCTGTATGTTAAGTAATTTTTTTCAATTTAATTCTAGTCTCTCACGTTTCATTTTTGTATCTACCTCAGTTTTTTATTATACTAAAATACACTAATATAGATTTTTTTTTTATATTTATTTTCCCATACAGTTGCCTTCATCAGTTGAAGAGTGGAAGGCTATTGCCGAAGAATTTGAGATACGGTGGAACTTTCCCAATTGCGGAGGAGCCATTGATGGCAAACATGTACGCATCACCCAACCTGCAAATACCGGATCCCTTTACTATAATTATAAGTTTTTTTTCAGTATCGTCATGATGGCCATTGTTAATGCCAATTATGAGTTCATGTTTGTTGACGTTGGCAAGAATGGCAGAGCTTCAGATGGTGGCTCTTTCAAGAAAACCATTTTTTATGAAAAAATGGTGTCTCAGCAGTTACATTTACCCACAGCTGAGGATTGTAAATATGGGCTTAATTATGTGTTTGTGGCTGATGAAGCTTTTGCGCTACACGAGCACATAATGAAGCCATACCCGCAAAGGGGCCCTGACAAAAGAGAGGCAGATATTTAATTATAGACTCTCCAGGGCTAGGCGCATTGTTGAGAATGCATTTGGCATTCTCAGCAATAGATTCAGGGTGTTCCATACTGATATAAACCTTCGAATTGACAAGATTGATTGGGTGGTATTAGCAAGCTGTGCTTTGCACAATTTTCTTAGAAGAAAGAGCACGCAAAGACCAGCTTTGCCATCAGGCCCAGACACCCCTGACCCAATCGAAGATGGTGGCCGTTGGATTACAGTGGAGGGAGCAGGTGCTTCTCAAATGCCCTCTACGCGTGCCAAAAAGGTCAGAGAAGATTATCAGACCTATTTCAATGGGGTTGGTGCAGTTGCCTGGCAAGAATCTTTCATTTAATACAATTTTAAAAAGTGTATTCTTGAGCAGTCTGGTCCCAAAAACATTTTTATTTAAAATAAAGTAATGACTTTCACCTTGCTATTTTCATTTTTCTGTTTATTTATCTTTGTATTATAGTCTTTAAATACTGTTTATTTGACGTTTTGAATATATGTATATTACTATTTACCAGACATGTACACCACATATAGTTTGATTCTCTATTCCCCTTATTGTTCCCCCCACCCCCGTACTGTATTCTTTTAAAAAATTAAAATTAATATATATAAAAAAATTAAAATAAAGTAATTATTGCCAAAAATCAAAGACTGCTAATATTATTTATACTCTTATAAACTGTACAATGGAATTCTCAATGTGTTTTTATGTGCAGGGCTGTTGGATATGCATACATTGGCTACACACAGACATCATACCCTTGTTTATGGGGTGTATATACAGTATGACAATGCAAACAGTAATCTTGCTGAATTTAAAAAATAAGTGGGTCCAAGGGATCCTCTCATCAATAATTTGCGGTCCTACGCTACCAATTCAGGGTCACATTATATTGTATGGTGGTTGAGTTATGGGTATTCAGTGTTGGGTTTACGAAGGGTACAATGGTAGATTGGGGCAAGGAGTGTGTTGGGGAAAGGCAGTACTTGGGGTATGTAGAAAGTAGCTTATGGCAGTACATACTGTACATCTTCTCCTCCCCGCCATACCTTAGCATCATTTTTTATAGTAATTGCTACCCATCTTCCTGCCCCCTCTCCCCATCCAACACTATTTGCATTGACCTATACCAGAGGTGGCTAAATTGGTTCTTCTGATCTACCAATGGTCCACGTTTTCAAAATTACCTAGCTGGTGTACAGGTGTAGTCATTACTGTCACATTTTCAAACATGCTTCATTCATTTCTACTATAGATCCACAGGTTGCCTGATATACATGAACTGTTGGTACAGTAGATCTCGAGGACAGGTTTGACCTCCCCTGACTTGTACATACAGGATACAATAAATATTCATTGGTTACCCCTGTCTACCAATGGTTTATCTATATGTAAATGTAGGAAAACATTGGAGGGAAGCAATAACATGGGTCTATGGGCGAGATGTATCAAATGTGAAATGCGGTAAAACCCCGGTTTTACCGCATTTTCCAATGTATCAAAAATGATACCGCACTGAAGGGTATCGCCACCTTTGGGTGGCGATACCCTATAGAAGCCTAAGGGCTTCTTTTCGCCGCCCGCCGATGCCGACGCAAACCCTCCGTCTCGCCGACCCCCCCTCTGGCTTACCTTCCTGAAGGGTCCTCCTGGACCCCTGAAGGTAAGCCCTGCCTCCCCCTAGTGAAGCAGCCGGACATCCTTCCGGCTGCAGGGGGGAGGAGGAAGCGCCGGGAACAGCATGCATAGCTGTCCCTGGCGTGAGGGGAGAGCGTGGCGGCAGGGAGGTGACGGAGACCCCCCGCACACCAGTGTACAGGTATCGCAGGGGGCCTCCGTCACCACACCGCGATGCCAGCCGCATATGTTATTACATATGCGGCAGCATCGCGGCGGGGGGGGGGGGGCGGCGAAGGGCGGCGATGTATTTTAATACATCCCGCCCTATGTTCTTTAAAGTGTACCCCAGTTTTTGCAGTCCACATTTAATTGTTAAAAACTTTTAACTATAATGTACATACTAAATACCCTATGATGGCGTAAATTGAAACACAACACCTTTTATTATTAAATATCAAACTTTAGTGATCAAATTAACAAACCAGTTTAGGACCGGATTCATAGAACTGTAATAACAGTAACACAAAACTTTGGAAAAAAGCCTAGATTACTTTGAGAATAACATACTGTAAGGCACTCCAACAATTGGGGATCTACTGCTCATATAAACGATGAGGCTGACATACTTGGGGGTTTGAAGATGATACAAAATGCAGCCAAATTTCAAAGAACATAATGGATAATAAGAAACACAGTGTTCATGTACATAGAATAAACAAAGTACATGGAACATCCTTATGGTTCAAATGATCAACTGCAAAACACCATGGATCACGAATGTCAGAACTAATTTTGAGAAACCTTTAATTAGTAAACCAAATTAGAAAAAAAAACTCACAAATTGAAAAAATCAGGATCGTCATCTTCAATGGATTCTACACTCAGCATAGCTGAATAAATTCCACTGGCAGATGACGATGTGGTGCTGGGAAGGGTGGCTGTTGTTGGAGGGGCAACCGACGAACGAAATGGGGGGATTGGCGGATGATTTGCCCGTGCGGAAAAGGTGGGTGGTGGATGGTGGATTTGGACACAGGTGAATAGATATGAATGAGGCTGAGAAGTGGTATTTGCCGCTGAGATAGGGCAAATCTCAGGCAATTGTTTTTTTTGGCCCATTATCGCAGCAGCACATACCACTTCCTTGAACCGAAGTGCTTGATCTTCAGACATTTCTCTCATTTCGGTAGCCACATACATTCCAAAAATGTCAAATTTGTCGGGGGGCTTTTGAAGAAATTGATCTGCGTTCCTCAAAATTCTTTCTGACAGTGATGCTGTTGCAGCTGTCGCACTCGATGCTGCAACTCTTCTCCTCCTTGATGGTGGACGGGGAGTTGTAGTTAGCTGTCCCGGGTCAATGTCTAGTATGGCGGCTTCTTGCATGCCTGCGGCCTCCATTTCGAAAACTGGAGTTGGCTGAAATTAGAAACAAAATAAGAACATGTAATATACTTTGTGCCCAATTCAGACTTGCTCGCTGCGCTGCATGTGTTTGGAGCCCAGCATGTGTAATGCCGCATGGACAAATGCCCTAAGCGGGGATACGAATGGATGTGTACGGGTACACAGCTGTTTGCAAGTGCAAGCACAGAGGAGAAATCATTTGATGTTTACGTACCATCACAAAATTTTTCCCCCTAAGCGGCTGCAAGGATTTTAGTGATTTCTGGGGTGTTATGTGGCCTCTCCTATCAGGCAAAGGAATGCCTGTGTTGTGTCGGACAATTCCAGCGTATCTATGGGTGTGCCCACTGTTTTGTGGGTATGCTCATAAAACGCTGATGATCCACCCAGGCTACGCCACAGCCTGTCATTTAGGGTGCAAACGCCTTAGCAAAGGCAAACATTTTCCAACGGCGCTCGCTCCAGGTCTTGCACATTGCGCATGCACAGTTGTCGCACAATCGGACAAAAATGAGACCTGTGCAAGCAGGTATGATTTGGCCCCTTTCGTACTTGAAGAACATGGTATGGGAAGTTTATTTACTTACCGAGTCCACACTCTCGGCATTCTCAGGATTGGCCTCTGGGTATGGCAACTCCGAACTCCGGGATTCGGTCACGGCATCTTCCTCCAGGGTGAAAAGCATAAGGTCATAATACCATAAGGATGGTATATGGACTTCACTTGTTCCTGCACCTGAACGCTGTGAATCTTTAACCCTATTGTGTTCTTTTTTGAAAATGGTCCTCAAGTTTTGTATCTTCTTCTTCACCCAAGCGATGTCAGCCTTGTCGCTATACTCCTTTTTGCTTAAGTCCACCAATTGCTGGAATGCACTTAACTTCTTGTTTCGGTCAAAATATTCTCTGCTTTTTGTTCGCCACAGACATTCATTATCGCGGTACACTTCTATAAATTTAGACCAGAAGGTTTTTTCACGGCATTGTGGCATTTCTGAAATTAAAAATATAAAGCACAAAAAATATTTATAACGATATACAGTAGCAACATATATAGGTTGTTAGGATACTATTACAATAAATACAATGGTGGTCAGTGGGCATATGTGGCCTGCGCCAGCAATGTATACATTAGTGACACATTTCTTAAAATTGGTGGGCAGTGGTGCTGCTAATATAATCGCTGGCCTGCGCCAGCGTTGTATAAGTTAGTGGATCCGCTGCCCACCAATGTAAATAAATGAGTCGGTAACATATACATCGCTGACGCAGGCCAGCAATGTATACATTACCGACTCATTTCTTTACATTGGTGGGCAGCGGATCCGCTAACTTATACATCGCTGGTGCAGGCCAACGATGTATACGTTACCGGCTTATTTTTATTTTTTTTACATTGATGGCCAGTGGATCCGCTAACTTATACATCGCTGGTGCAGGCCAGCGATGTATACGTTACCGGCTTATTTTTTTTATTTTTTTACATTGATGGCCAGTGGATCCGCTAACTTATACATCGCTGGTGCAGGCCAGCGATGTATACGTTACCGGCTTATATATTTTTTACATTGGTGGGCAGTGGCGCTAGTAACGTATACATCGTTGGCCTGTGCCAGCGTTGTATAAGTTAGTGGATCCGCTGCCCACCAATGTAAATAAATGAGTCGGTAACATATACATCGCTGACGCAGGCCAGCAATGTATACATTACCGACTCATTTCTTTACATTGGTGGGCAGCGGATCCGCTAACTTATACATCGCTGGTGCAGGCCAACGATGTATACGCTACCAGCTTATTTTTATTTTTTTTACATTGATGGCCAGTGGATCCGCTAACTTATACATCGCTGGTGCAGGTCAGTGATGTATACGTTACCGGCTTATTTTTTTATTTTTTTACATTGATGGCCAGTGGATCCGCTAACTTATACATCGCTGGTGCAGGCCAGCGATGTATACGTTACCGGCTTATATATTTTTTACATTGGTGGGCAGTGGCGCTAGTAACGTATACATCGCTGGCCTGCGCCAGCGTTGTATAAGTTAGTGGATCCGCTGCCCACCAATGTAAATAAATGAGTCGGTAACATATACATCGCTGACGCAGGCCAGCAATGTATACATTACCGACTCATTTCTTTACATTGGTGGGCAGCGGATCCGCTAACTTATACAGTACATCGCTGGTGCAGGCCAACGATGTATACGTTACCGGCTTTTTTTTTTTTTTTTTACATTGATGGCCAGTGGATCCGCTAACTTATACATCGCTGGTGCAGGCCAGCGATGTATACGTTACCGGCTTATATATTTTTTACATTGGTGGGCAGTGGCGCTAGTAACGTATACATCGCTGGCCTGCGCCAGCGTTGTATAAATTAGTGGATCCGCTGCCCACCAATGTAAATAAATGAGTCGGTAACATATACATCGCTGACGCAGGCCAGCAATGTATACATTACCGACTCATTTCTTTACATTGGTGGGCAGCGGATCCGCTAACTCATACATCGCTGGTGCAGGCCAACGATGTATACGTTACCGGCTTTTTTTTTATTTTTTTACATTGATGGCCAGTGGATCCGCTAACTTATACATCGCTGGTGCAGGCCAGCGATGTATATGTTACCGGCTTATATATTTTTTACATTGGTGGGCAGTGGCGCTAGTAACGTATACATCGCTGGCCTGCGCCAGCGTTGTATAAATTAGTGGATCCGCTGCCCACCAATGTAAATAAATGAGTCGGTAACATATACATCGCTGACGCAGGCCAGCAATGTATACATTACCGACTCATTTCTTTACATTGGTGGGCAGCGGATCCGCTAACTTATACATCGCTGGTGCAGGCCAACGATGTATACGTTACCGGCTTTTTTTTTTTTTTTTTTACATTGATGGCCAGTGGATCCGCTAACTTATACATTGCTGGTGCAGGCCAGCGATGTATACGTTACCGGCTTATATATTTTTTACATTGGTGGGCAGTGGCGCTAGTAACATATACATTGCTGGCCTGCGCCAGTGATGTATATATTACTAGCTCATTTTTTGTGTTACATTGGTGGGCAGTGGTTTGCTGGTTAATACCAGCATAATACATAAATGACATTGGTAGCCAGTGGTGTGCTGGTTAATACCAGCATAATACAGAAATAACATTGGTGGCAGTGCACTCACTTTGCTGCGGCAGCTCTTCAGCAGCAGCTTCTTCTTCAATATTCTTGACGGACCGACGGAGAAGCAGGGTGGCTGAGTGATGACTGGGAGGCAGCGGGGGAGTGCAGGAGTGCGGCGCCGCCTATGCTCTCTGGACGGGAGTCAGGACACGGGAGCGCAGGTCAGAGGGAGGGAGCGGGGGGAGGGACATCAGCAAGACGGGGACTGGGGGAGGGAGCAAGGGGATGGTTTAGGGGAATGGAGGCCGCCCCAGCATATTTGCTTCTTTGGACCATCATCTCTCACCGCATACACACTGAGAGATGATGGTTCCAAAATAAGCCATGATCGCCAGGCATGTTGGTTTTACCAGCAGATCACCCACTTTCACAGCGATGATGCGGGAGCGCGCATCATCGCTAGTGGGTGATCTCTGAACCATACACACTGGGCGATTTTCGGCCGAAAATCGGTCAAAACGGCTGTTTTGACCGATTTTCAGCTGAAAATCATCAAGTGTGTATGGGCCTTTACACAGTGACGTGAAGTAGGACAAATGGCTGCGGCCTGCCAGACATTTAGTAGTCCGGGAACGCCACCCATCCGCCATCCCGGATTTGCATTTAAAATATTTGCATTTAAAACATATTAGTCATTGAACTTTGCTGAACCGTTTTGAGAAATCCACTCACCTTTTAACATCTTTTTTTTTTTTAAATGTGGTGCCACCTGGTGGATGTCAGAAGCCTAATCACTCTTGTTACTATTTCTCAATCCTTTATGTTCAAGTACCCTGTGGTCTTGTTTTTAAGTGCAATCCAAACCTCATCTAATTGATAGAGACCATAAATTATCCATCTTGTGCTGACACAGATAACCTAAAGTGTGCTTGAGGACTGGAGTAAGAAAACCTGATTTTGAGAGCCATATTCTTTTTAAACATGTAACTTTATCTATTTATTGTGTAAATTCTATGGACATTGATCATTTTTAAACATAAGGTGCACAATCACCCTAAAGTCTGAAGTTTTTTTTTAAACCACCAAAATCATCCACCAGGTGGCAGCAAAAGACTGCATTTTTTTAACTTAAACAGAGCTGATCGGAATTTTCAAAACTTCAGCAAATTAGAATGTGACATTTTTGCATGCTTTGCTTGTAAATTTGGAGCTGCCTATAATAGCCTTACCCCAAACAAACAGCAGAATGAATTCACCATTCATGGCAAATCCATTTGCATCTTTGCGATGGATTCAGACTCATAATTGAGCTGTAACTTCTCCTAGGTTGCAGATCCCTCTCCTTGTCCTACCTGATGGAGATGAAACAGGGTGTTTGAATTGTGAACTTGCTTTGTTCCCCTTTGTGTGTGGCACTACAAGTCTCAGCAAGATAGAACCTCTTATTGTATGTAGTTAGAGTGTGTAGTCTAGGATCCCTCCCCTATATAGTTTGAGATCACTCCTGAGTATACTTGCTACTTTTGAAAACTAGTTTAAGGGAGATTATAGTTGGTAGTAGAATTTTGCACAGTGCCCCATTGAGGGGGCGTGTCATGCTCCACTTAAAGAGCGTGTCTAGTTCCATATATGGAGAGATTGTGAAAAGAGATTGTGAAAGTGGCACCTATAAGCGTGGGTGGGCACTGCTCACATATATAAATGTAGATGAGCCCCAAAGCAGTTAGTAAGAGCTACTATACTTGCTAAAGTGCTGGGAAATGGTGCTGATGATTCAATGTAAATGTATCTATCTCTCATTCCTTTTTCCCCAAACAATGTAACTGTAATGTGGGCCAGGTGAAATAAGGGAGATTGCTAGACTAATAAGGAGAGAGGGAGATTGCTGCTATTTGAGGGAATCTGCGTAGGCAGCCCTGCTCCTGATTCAGTTTTAGAGGTTTTGCCTTCATGGGATTGTTTATACTATTTGTATCAAATGATATGCAGTCATCACTATCATCTTGCACCAGGATCAAAGCAAAATGAACTTGTACTCCTCCAGAGGCCTAATTTGTGATTTAGCAACAATCATTTCAGTCACACGACTGGACACAGAGACCATGCTTTTACTGCACTTGAAAAAAAAAGATGTGGTATACAAAAAGTTACGCATACATTTTTTAACAACAAAAATGACAACCTAAGACAAAAAATATAAACAGCATTTCAAAGTGACTAAGAAAAGGGCCCACAATGCACAGTATGCCCCAGCCCCGTGGTGCGACACCTGTGGATTACTAAACAATAACGAATTAAACAACAAAAGCCATTGATCTACTGCACTCGCCAATCCTACATCTCGGGTAAATGTGATATATGACCAAATTTAAATAAAACATCACAGAGGCTCTGTTCATCAATACATCATTACACTAGGAGTGTCATAAGCAGTGGATCAGTGGCTTCTGTTTATTTGGTTAATTGTTTAATTAATGTTTTTGTGATCACATATTCCCTCATGCAGCCCAGTGTTAGATTTCTATTTAAACTATTTGGTCACAAGCCATAGGGCAACCCAATACTAGGAAAAGGGGGGGGTGTGACCCTGGGGTCACCTAGGAGCGCTGGTAGGATAGAAGGAATAGGTACTTTTATAATATTGATAATAAACAATAAAAACCTGAACGCTATTGCAGCTCCTTGGAAACAGAGGTTGTGTGCCTCTGTACAGATACAGCAATTCAAAGAAATTGCATGCTGCCTAAGCTGCATGCATAACCAAGGAGCGCAGTTGCACAAACTGAGGGAAGCCGCTGATGACTGCTGACAGGCGGAGAAACGCGTTTTTGTAGCTGTGTTGATCTGCAGAGTGGGAATACTCTTTAGGCTGCTGATATACCCCTCCTCAGCAATTGAACATCCAGCTGAGTAGAGGATGGACTGAGCCCTGAGTACATAAATGTGGAGACATCCCTGTGCAGCCTAAAAGCTCTATTGATAGAGCAGGACTGGTAATTATATATGAAAATCTGCCTTGCCAATATTATATTATATTGAGAAGTGAGCCTTTTTGGTCTAATACATATGCTAAGCATCCGTTTGTTTTATGTTATCTGTCTTGTCTGTTAAATGTATGTATGAAGTGCACTTCCATAAATTTTTATTCTGTGTATAAATTGTTTACATTTGTTTTTTAATAAATATTTCCATTGAGGGAATTTTACTATTGTTATTCCTTTCCTGAGTGCAACTGCGCTCCTTGGTTATGCATGCAGCTTAGGCAGCAGGCAATTTCTTTCAATACTAGGAAAGGTTAGTCCTATTGTGGTCCCATTCTCTCATGCACCCTGTTTTTACTTATTTTTCATAACTTATGTTAACTATTTCCCTAGGTGCTTGGCAACAGGTGTGTTGGTAATTGCTCACTTCTGAAAGCATAGCCTGCTGTGAGCTTTAGACCAGATAGCATGCCTGAAATCAAACATTAATGTGATAGCTACTGTATGTGTATTGTAATAATTTTGGGCAATAGTGTTAGGACCTGCAGAAAATTGCGATCCCGTGACACTGCAGTGGGCTGCAGGCTTAAATGCATCGATAAGTACATGAACAAATCTGGTCATTAATATTCGTAAATTTAGTGACTATTTATATTTAAAACTAGGAAAGGTGAGTGCCCATGTTTTGTGTATAATACACATAAATAGCTACTGTATGGGCCTTATTCAGGTCAGTTCACAGCAGCTGTTCGTTCGCACGGTGACCGATGTTCTGCGCATGTGCATAAGCCATGTGCGTGCAGCCACAACAAACACGCACCCGACATTGTGGGCGGTGGGAGGGGGTGAGGCTGTGGGGCTGCCAGCCAGGTTACACGCCCATGGGAAAGCCCAGCGTTCCCATGAAAACGCTGGGCATTCCCATGGTAATCGCCTGGTGACTTGGCCGCCGGGGACAGGCAGCTGACAGCACCAGGTAACTAGCATGGGAACTCCCAGCATTCACCAGATGTCAGCTGCCTGTCCATTTCCTTCAAAATGTGCACGCATATCTGAGTGACCTGAGAGTAACTTTTGATATGGGTGCACGCACCACATCAAAGATGTGGGAGGTTCCCCCTGGCCTGAGCATGCCGGGGCGAACAAACCAGGTGTGAGAAGGGGGGTGGGCGTACCACCACTCGCAGGGTGGGTTCTGGTTGACTCCCAAGGGTGTCTATTCGCATTCGAGTGTGTCAACTACAATAACCCCCTTTGTCTGTCATGTCTCTGATGTGCAGTGTGAGCTCATTAAATTGTTTCAGCTGCTGAGACATGGTATATGAGGAGGGTAAATAATACTAATTATAAAAGAATGAAATGATACATGTGTAATGGGCTAAATTCTACAAAGGTAACCCGCACACAGCATGAGTAAGTAGAATTGAGGAAAATCCCCACAATGTGGTTTGTAGAATGATTTATAATTTTCAGCATATTTATTTACTTATTATTTATTTATTAACAGTTATTTATATAGCGCACACATATTCTGCAGCGATTTACAGAAATTATTTGAACATTCACATCAGTCCCTTCTCGCGTGCAGCTTACAGTCTATATTCCCTACCACATGTACCACACATATTCTAGGGTTAATTTTTGTTGGGAGCCAATTAACCTACCAGTATATTTTTGGATTGTGTGAGGAAACCAGAGTACCCAGCAGAAACCCACACAAGCACAGGGAGAATATACAAACTCCGCACAGTTAGGGCCATGGTGGGAATCAAACCCATGACCTCAGTGCTGTGAGGCAGTAATGCTAACCATTACACCGTCCGTGCTGGCCCAATAGATTCTACTAAATTTTATTCCATTTTAAAACTTCAAGTAGTCAATTAAGAAGACAATTTATAAATGAAACGATTTTATAATATAAATGTGTACAATTACGTCATGCTTTTACATTTTTGAACAACTTAATCTCAAATGTTTCCCATGAGTGTATTTCCTGCAGTTTAGATTTGTAAATTGTTTCAGGACCTCGAACTTGCAGACATCCGTCTATTCCAAAGCCTTTGAGAACTGTTTAACTCATTATCAAAAGTCATTTTCTACCAGGGTATAAAAAGAAAAAAAACAATGTGATACTGGTGCTACTCTAATAAAGATGTTCTTATATACTCCAATAAAACAAAGGCCACAATACCCCTTACCTGAATAAACAGGATAAAACAATGGAATATTAGCAAACAAATGAAGGTTTTTCAGTAAATAAAAACCAAATGAATGGAACAGTTACAGACACATACAAATAAAAGGCATAATACAGATAAAGTGCAGGGCATCCTTTTAGCCTCTCACCCTTGCTTGTGGTTGCAGTGGGCTATTAAAGCAAGTTCTGAATGTTAGATGGTTCCAATCTGAATGCATTGTCTGGATGTCAGGTTGTGGACATAGAGGGACCAACACTACATGCCCAGACAAAATGCTTATATGCCATCAATAGTGGTGCTGAACCATCTATTGCTGCCCATACATATGTGAGATATCGAATGCAATCATTCGATTTCGGCCACATCTGGCTGATAAATCAAATGATTGCATGCATTTTTAAGCTGACATTCGACGCGATGCGCAGGCACGCCGTCGAATGTCGCATCGATAGATATTATGAGCTGCACATAATATTTATCGAATTGTAAATTAATATCGGTACAACCAGGTGTCCTACCACAACCCCCAATCAAACTATGATTACAGACTTTTTCTCCAGGGAAGACCTAAAAGCCCTAACTATTCTAGATTAATTGGCGGAGGAGGGCCAATTGGAAATCACAGAAGGGGAAAGGGAAGGAGACCTTCAAACCAATTACTCCTCTATGAAGAAGAAATCACAATTCTATCCTGATTTCAATCTGTGCCCACAGGTCAAAATCTATTTGGATCTAGTTAGCAGGGATTTGGATGAATTGGAGAGGCACAAATGTCCACCCCACCCCGGGAATTTATCAAGGTAGGAGAGGCTGGCCCTCAATGAAATCAAGAAGTGGGATGACTCAGTCATTAAACCATCAGATATGGGGGGCAATGTTCTGCTATGGGGCAGGGACAAATACACACATGAGTTGGAACGACAACTCAGAGATAGGTCCTGCTATCAGAGGCTAACATTCAACCCCCTGAATAACTTCATGGAATTATATGAGAGGATCCTGAAGTAAGCAAGAGATGAAGGCACCATCACTAGATCACAACTTGATTTTCTAAGAGTAGACCACCCAAGAGTACCGACTCTGTACCTCCTACTCAAGATACATAAAAATGATAAAAATCCACCAGGGAGACCAATAGTCTCAGGGGTAGGAGAACTCACTGAAAATGCAAGCAAGTTTGTGGATCATTGTCTACGAAGCTATGTCCTAACCTTACCATCATACATCCGTGACACTATGGACGTATTGAATAAGATCCAGGATGTCACATAAGAAATGCTGGCTGGTCACATGTGATGTGGAAAGCTTACATACAAGCATCATCCACAAACATGGGGTCAATGCCATATGCTATTTTCTCAGTATGGCACTTTCAACAACTTACTCATATGAGTCCTCCAATTCATACTTACCGAAAACTTTTTTATTTGTAATGACAAATTCTACCTCCAGGTACGGTACAGGGGACTGCTATGGGCAGTGCCTGTGCTCCAACTTATGCAAACCTGTACCTGGGGTGGTGGGAATGAGTGGTTGTATTCTGTGAGGAAAATGAAATCTGGATGAAACACGTCCTAATATGGCTGAGTTATATAGATGACCTGCTCATCATCTGGGAAGGTGATAAAGAGCAGTTCGTACAATTCCTCAATATCTTGAACCAGAACCATCTAAATCTCAGACTCACTTTTGACATCAGTCAGGAATCAGTGACATTTCTGGACTTAAAACTTATGATCAAGACGGATGGACGAAGTTCCTCAGATCTGTTCTGAAAAGAAACCTCCACCAAATCCATCTTACACCATGACAGTGCCCATTTCCCACCAGTCCTGAAGGTCCTCCCCAAAGGGGAATTCCTGAGGACCAAAAGGAATTGCTCTAAAACAGAGACATATAAAATAAGAGCAAAAGAACTTGGTCAAAGATTGGAGCACAGAGGTTATAGTAAAAGGAGTATCAAGCGAGCAGATAACGCAGCCGACAATGTAAATAGAGATCAATTACTCATCCCGCGCCCAAAGGATCTGAATGAGCCCAATGAGACAGTAAGATTCATTGGGACATACTGCCAGGAATGGAGATTAATCCAGAATATTCTGAACAAGCATATTGACATCTTGAAGACGGATAAAGATTTGAACAATATCCTTGGCGACCATATCCAGATGAGTTGGAGAAGAAGCAACAACCTGAGGGACATACTGGTACACAGCCATATGGAGAAGATTAAACCTAGTACCAGAAATAAACCGTTTGAAGGCTCATTTAAATGTGGCAGATGCAAAGATTGCCCCTATATGGTACCAATCACAGAATTCATAAGTTTGATAAGATAAGTTTGATAAGAAATGTCTGATCAAGGACCATATTACTTGTACCACAACAGGGGTTGTATACAATCTGAAATGCATTGGAAAAACTATTAAACCCCTGAAGCAGAGACTGCTGGAACATGTATCAAGCATAAGAAATGCCAGTAGGGATAAGACCAACATGAAGACCCTGACACCTGTTGAGAAACATTTTTTTAAAATGGCATCCAGGGGAACCCAAGAGGTCTGCAAGCCTTTGGTATGACACCTGTTGCCATGGGTACCAGGAGGGGCAACAGAGATAATGAACTATTGAGACAAGAGACAAGATTAATATTCCTTATGGACCCAAAAGGCCTCGATGAGGCTATGTGGCATTTCTCTAGGATCATTCCCAAATTCCAGCTTCTGTCCCTAGCTTCTCAGGGTCAGACTCAAAATCTCATTCTTCAACGATCATCACTGTCTGGCCGATGAGTTACATTCATGACATATGAGACTCCCAAAATACAGATTTAAGCCGATAAGGGATTCTTTGTGACTACGTCTGGGACCGATACGGCTCCAATATGTAGAAAGTTGGCAATAGCTACACTGAAACCTATAACACAAATTAATAGGGGGTTAACTACCCCTCAAACGTAATGACATGAGTAGACTTCACTGTATAAAAATATCTCCACGCCTTCCCTATTGGATGACATGCATAACCTCAATTTTTTATCACGTGACAAAATGGTCTCAAAAATCCACAATGAGGAAATGAGCTATGCGGCATTCCTCTAGGTCTTACCTATATTTATAAGTTCCTTTCCTACCCCCTTTGGTCACACACAGAACTTTTTCTCCTGATGGACAACCGACTGGGAAGCAAGATCCAGAATACAACCTGTAAGGAACAACTTGTCTCCCAAGTGCCATGATAATCACATAGTATATCATGTAATATTTTCATCACCTTGTTTACACCGGTTGGTATGCATCACTAAATTTCACAAGTGTTTTTTATTTACTCACCAGCTGTGCACTCTATAGTCCATTCACGAATAGGATTTGGGAGGCATTATGTATTAATTTTCAGCTGCACCATGCTCTTATACTGTCGTGGTCCCCTAACACGTCCACTACCAAGACTGGGATACACAATATCCATCCACCACCTTCATATATGATTATCACCTCAAATCGAGCAAGTAATGCATATCACTTTCTTAGGATATTTCAAGTTTTTCGGGTTTAACACCAATATAATTTACTCACTTAGGCACATACCCTGGAGATTAATCACAATAATAGGAATCCACCAGCAGCACATGAAACCGGACTCCCAATGCAGAGACAATAATGGGATTTTGCAAATTATGAGGAAATCATGTAATATTTAGCTAGTTAACCATAGGTGACCCCAAGACATATATATTCTTTATTTCCAAATGTATTTGTTACTCCATATCTATCAACTGATCCTTCAATAGTCTTGAGGTCTACAATTATTGAAATCCCCTTACCTCACGACAATGGGCTCATATGTTAACTTCCGAAATCTCTAATAGGATAGCGGTGTTAATGTTATATTTAAACAACCAGTAAAAGATTAACTTGTACAGTTGCTCATTGAATATTAATTTCCACAGCACACCACTCTTCAACCATACTCCTATGTTGAAAATCCTCCATCAGTAGTGACATGTCTACTATTCCAAGCATTGAACCCTCTTCCAAATGTGACACTTCACAGATGTACTACATTAGAGACCCTATGCAGTCTCTTTACTTTCTATTGATCCTCAATCTTCAGCAGCAGGAGATACATCTCCTGTAAATTACCCCTATTACTACCTCACCGCTGGGAGAGTAATATGAAGTGCTTATGCATGTCAATCAAAGACCAGGATAGGCGGGACCACTGGCGGCGGGACCTACCTCATTGGTGGATTCAAACGAGCATCAGCCATTTAAGCCATTCAGGGTGCCGGCACGGGTTGCCCTGAGAAAGATTTGCGAAACGTACATCGGCTCCTCCTGCTGCACGGACGTTAGCTGTGTGTCGCTCCTACTTACAATTGATGTGATAACCAGTCCTTTTTAGGACTCTAATGCATATGTACAATGCTTTTTTGTGTATGTTTGTCTCAGTCATCCCATACTATCATGTGAATACTAGTCCGAGTAAGGACTCTAATGTCATGTGCGTGCCTGTCGGGCAGTTACAGCGAACATTGGCGGCACCAATCTCCGTTCATACCTACTTCTGACTGGGCGGTTCACATCTCTCACTCTGTACTAAGATTGGCAAATAAGGGACACTGATACCCCCTGGCTAAGAATATAGCATTATAGATGCCACCGATACACCCACGCCATATGTGACCAACTGAGCCCAAAATGGGATTCCTAGGTGACAGGTACACATATTAATTCCTATAAACGGCACTGACAATTATCAATATTAACCCAATAATTGGGTTCAGTGTACTGTACATCTAAGTGTGGGAACCCTGTTGAGGTATCCAGAGGCTCTTAATCCCCACAGTTGCGGCATATAAGCTCAAATATCGGGCATAGCATACACATGATGCGATCAGTATAGCCACAATTGATGGCTACTGATTTTCTCTAACAGTAAATATCCACAGTGTCTCCACCAGGATAAAGACAGATGGAGTTTCCACTGCTTAAACGTTAATTCCACCTGGGGAACATGTAACTGCCTTACCAATGCAGTGTACATGATGTTCTAAATACAGCAACATTATATCTGTGATACTGACAATGGTTGACACATATTTTGTTGCAATTTATAACAAATAGTGAGATACTCCTAGTTATCAGATGGTTTTGCTTTGAGACACATACAAATCAAGAATCAAGGGGGCATTGTATATATTGGGTTGTGTCTCTACCCCTGTACATTAATATGGTCATATAGTCCACAATAAAGGGACAAGAGAGAGACTTCACTGAGACCCATTCTCATAGAGAATCCAGGAGGCATTAGACACACAGTGACTCTGTTAAATTGCACAATATTCACTTGTATTTGTTTCATGTTTAATGTAGTTTGTCATATTTCGCAATTTTAATTGATTCTTATTAAAAGGTATATTTTATTGTATCCATTTTCTCCTTTTTCTTCTGGTGCTCCACACCGTGACAAACCAACCTCTATCCGCTTGCCCACTGAAAATTCCTCTGTCCCGTGGTAGCACACCCCTGAACTGTATATAGCGACTGTACCGACTATTCAGACTAAAAGGGGGTCACTCTACTGATATCACTTATTTCTCTTCCAAGTTCTGTGCGATTGAGGCCCCAAACCCTCTAATGATAGATAGATAGATAGATAGATAGATAGATAGATAGATAGATATTTACCCATTTGACAATTTCCAGTATATCAGTATATGTATACAGTATTTTATTTGTCAATTTGAATAAAGTTAAAACTACAATCAATTTAAAATACATTTTAAATGCATATTTAATGTGTTGTTTTTATAAAAAGAAATACAGGCTCTGGGGTGTCTTAATATGGGTTTCCATGGGCCTTTATGAACCTCTGAATGGACCTGAGCATATATCTCACTGATGATCTATTGCTTTGTGTGTGGGGTTACAATTACCCGTCTGGGTTTATTTCGGACAATCCGGTTATTAAGAGCCTGGAGGGGTGTCATTCCCGGACTATACAATGTGGTATATTTAATGCGCTTTGGTGAGCATGGGCATGGAGCAGTGCCGATAGCTCACCGTCACAGCTCGCAGGTCATTATTCAACTGACTCCCCTGCAATCGCCATTTCCACCTCACTGGGTTTTTCCCAGTGAGGTGGAAATAGCAAATGAGGCCGTCAAAATGGCGAATGTTGCCGCTATATGCAGCAGTCCCGCTGCATTAGCGGCAAACCCCACCATTCAAGGGAATCCTTGCCAGCGAGGATTCCCCCGAAACATAGAATAGGGTGAGCGACCTGTGAGGGAGTTAGATGGAGAGGATGGCTTGTTTTCTGCGATCCTCAACTAAAAAAAGCCACCTTCTCTGCAGAAACCCGCTCGCTTGCTGCATTGAACACCGCCCAGTGTCTTGGGAATGGCAGCCCTCCAATACTCCGGTCATTGTGTGCATTCTGCATTTCTGTCTCTTTAAGACTGTGCAGAATATGTCTATATAAGAAGTTTGGCAACCACAGATCGCATTTCTCTTTTTATTTAAAAAAAAGCACCAAAGCACAAAAGGCCGCATTTTATACTGTACATACAACGATTGTAAAATGCACAATAGCCAACAATGACCAAAATCTCCAGCTAAAGTTTGTTGAGAGGAACTAATAAAGTTTTTTGAATTATTATTTTCAAGTTGACAAGCACCAAACCTTCTATCATCCCTTTCAGCAATAATATTGTAAAGTCATTGCTAGATTAAGCGCTGTGTGACCATACAACATTACATTTTTTTTAATACAAAAATGAAACAGTTACTATCCTGTGCAAATGGCTTTAACTGCAAATGCAAAACATACTGCCTAAATTGAATTAGACCTTAGCAATCTGTGCAGTGTACAACCAGAAGTTTCACAGCAATCTCAATTGAAAAGTCAGCTGTCATCTTTCAAACCAGTGCCCCTGCAGCTAAGCTGCCAAGGATGGAACATGTCTATTTTTCATAATAGCTCTTGGATGTTAATGATGTATATCGGCTGGAATTGTTTTCCATTGTAATAATTCTAAATTGTCTTTTCATAAAAAGATAATATATGACTAAAAGGGAAAGATATACAGCACATTAATTTTGTGAGATATATACCCAACTCAATTCCCTCTGTGTTTGTGGATTGGGTTTGTCAGTTCTGCTACATGACTTTTCAGATATTTCTTTAGTTTGCCTCTTATATATCATTTCTCAATTTTAAGTCTCTGAACTGTTAAAAAATCCTCTTGCTGTCATTTACTTCTAAAAACAATTAGTAAGATGTTAATTGGCTTACTTTTTGAACTCCTTGATTGGCAGAAGTATTACTGTATGTACCTCGGTCACCTGACCAATTTTCACATTAGTTCAGTTTAGGAAATAGCTTTTCAAGGAAAAAAGAAAAAAAAGGGGAAAATGCACTTTATGAAATCCAACAAAAATAGGGTGACACAATTACCCCAACCTTAATACAGTATGTTCATTTTCAGCATAAAAAATACAACTTTACACTTTCATGAATGGTACTACAGGGGTAACAAGAGACTACAGTAGGGGGTCAACCAATTTAAACTACATCTAATACAAACCGGCAAATTAACTACTATGTAGATTGCCTGGATATAGAAGAGTAATTTTGGCTTGTTCTTCTGCAGCCTGTCCTACATTAAGGGCTTTATTCAAACATATTTTACATACAGATGTTAATTTATTTCACCTCTCTTTTTTGTGTCATTTGGGAACACTGGTACTTCTTCAACCAAAGCAGTAAATGGAGAAAGACAGAATAAAATACACTGGTTTTAGATGGCAATATGCCTGTGCTACAGTACATCGCTGCCTTGTGTCCTCGTAGTGCAGTAGTACATCACTGGTCCCAAGAGTGTGTGCCTAGCTGCTTCTTCAGGAGAAGAAGAGGTTGATTCCATGGAAACGCGTTGAGCCCACACTTATTTTGCATTGCTACCATTGAAGGTCAATATATAGACTTTATGGACATTCAATTCTCCATAAATGATATCTGGAAGCATATCCGAGGCGGTGACAGACCTGCACAGTCATCCAGGAGTTGGTAAAAATCCCATTCTTCACATTCAAACTCTGCTTTGGGGACTTTATTGGCCACCTGGTATCTATCCGCTGCTATTCCTGCTATTTAAAGACAATACAGTCCAGACCAACATGTCTTTATGGTATTATGCTTGTTGTCATTTTAATCGCAATTGTTATATAAGTACACTTGTATTTATATTTACATGGAATTCCATATATATTTTATTTTATTAAATTGTTTATTGTGAAAGATACCATTCCTATTGCATCATATTTTTGATACAAGGATGTGCTAGCCAGCACTAGTACATCTTTGTTTCATTTCTTGTACGTTTTATTTGGAATTGAAAACCCCAGTAACAGCTGCAGCTAGTAGTGCACCAATCATATTCTATTTTTACTATTTACAATGGTAGCTACAGTGTTTAGGGGGGAGACGGTATCCTGAGCAAGCTCCAAAAGGACCATCATGGGTCACGAACAGAGCGGTAATAGGGGCAGCTGCCAGGTGTTGGAATTACATGGATTCTAGGGTCCTAATCCCATTCCCGGGGAGCTGCTCTGGAGGCGGGTGGTGGGCAACGGGATCCGGGCAGCGGTGGCTGGGAGCTTGTAGCACTATTTGCTGGGCGGCAGAGCGGGAAGAGCTGCTGAATTTGAAAACATATTGAAGAGACTGGCCGGACACTTATCTGGTGGATAAATACACAATTTGAGGAGATCCCTTCACCGGCGCACACCAGAGGAATAAAGGAAAGATACGTCCCTAATAAGTGGACTACGCTCCTCTTCTCCGCCTCCGAATCGGGGATAGGATCACTTCCTGAATTACCCCTTAGCTTAGTTTTGGGCGCCTTTTCTCCTTCCTGTAGAATTGATCTGATTCCTCGGTATTAACCGTGGGTTTTGCAGACCAAGGTAAAAGGCACAAAAAATATCCAATAGTGAAGTAAATTCTTTTTATTTAATGACATAAAATGCAAAACATGCAACCAAAAAAATGTATATAACACACCAAATAGTAATTTTATTTGGTGTACTATTTGGTGTGTTATATACATTTTTTTGGTTGCATGTTTGTGGATATTTTTTGTGCCTTTTACCTTGGTCTGCAAAACCCACGGTTAATACCGAGGAATCAGATCAATTCTACAGGAAGGAGAAAAGGCGCCCAAAACTAAGCTAAGGGGTAATTCAGGAAGTGATCCTATCCCCGATTCGGAGGCGGAGAAGAGGAGCGTAGTCCACTTATTAGGGACGTATCTTTCCTTTATTCCTCTGGTGTGCGCCGGTGAAGGGATCTCCTCAAATTGTGTATTTATACACTAAAGTCTTTTTGAAATTTATTGTGAGGTGTGGGGACACCTATGAGCTGATCCCTTTTGTGGCTGCACATACATTTGCGCAGACAAGTTGGAGGTTTCCATAACCAACTCTTCTACACTTATCTGGTGGAGAAAACAAGATGTATGCTAAAAAATAGAGACCTAGACAGAGCCGAATTTCCCATTAGGCACGTGAGGCACCGGCCTAGGGGCGGCACATGTTTGGGGGCGGCACTTGGATGCCTGTGATAGTACTGTCAGCCCAAAATGTACCAATAACTGCAAAATATCCACTGTACTGTACTATATTCCATGTTAAATAGAGTGTAAATGGATGGGACAGGCAGATACTGCCCCTATAACTGTCCTACTTAGTAAACATTATTGTTGTGCCTAGGGGCACCCTCCTCCCTAAATCCGCCCCTGGACCTAGACAAACCATTTTGGGTGTATGCCATGTTCATAGCAGTTGTACAGTTGACACAGTTGTACTAGAGTATATACACTTATTGAAGGGTTGTCAAGGAGAAAACTATTGGTAGATGCTTACATGTTTGGAGGGGATGCGGTCATCTATTAGAATGAACTTAGGTCTACAGTCATTAGGTCGACCCCACTAGGTCGACTGGCAGGAAGGTCGACCTGACTTAAGGTCGACATGGGCCAAGGTCGACATGACTTAAGGTCGAATTTGCATAAAGGTCGACATGAGGAAGGTCGACTGGTCATAAGGTCGACATGGGTTTTTCACTGTTATTTGAGCCGACATGTGCCGACAGGCGGTATTTCATGCCCTACCATCCACTAGGGCGTGGTGGGAGAATAAAATAGTGTGCCGAGCGCAGCGAGGCACCGTGCCCGAAGCATAGCGAGCATCCGATTCTCATTGCCAACTGTGTCCATGTCGACTGTGTCGACATTCGGATAAAAAAACTGAAAAACCCATGTCGACCTTATGACCAGTCGACCTTCCTCATGTCGACCTTTATGCAAATTCGACCTTAAGTCATGTCGACCTTGGCCCATGTCGACCTTAAGTCAGGTCGACCTTCCTGCCAGTCGACCTAGTGGGGTCGACCTAATGACTGTAGACCTAAATGCAGTCTGACGAATGATCCCATTCCGTTTGGAGGTGCATAGTGGATGTGATCAAGGAGTTTAATCCATACACTGATTCAAAACCAGAGTAGGTTTTAAGGCATAGGATACACATGACAGATAAAACAGCAGCCAGTGTGATGAGATATTAAAATCTCTTTAGACTATGCACTGTACAGCTGTACAGCACTGTGATGTCCCAATACCACAGCAACAGACATGTGCCCATGCAAATATTTGTCTAGGCACTTGCACCTTCAATTTTAAAACTTGGATACAGCACCCACTGCATTGAATTACTGCCAATTACTCCAATCCAGCGGTTATTACCCTCGGCAACATTGCACCAGAGGTACCTTCCTTCTTTCACTCGCTGTGGCTCAGAGATCTTCTGGAGGAACGCCACCTCCTAAGGACCCGGTTTCAATTCTAAGAGGAACCCTATTCCACAAGGACACTGGCAATTCCATTCCATATCCATACTACTTGGACGGACTTCCCCAGTACTGGTGGATAAATGGGTGACTATCCAAGCAAAGGTCATTGTATCAATTTCACCATTGACATTTTAAACATTTTTTATTATTGATTTTTATGTGTATTGTTCTTGTCAATATGTTATAATTTATGTATTATTAAATTAGTTCCTTTAATACTGTACCCATTGTCATACATCTAGCGCAGTTATCCATCTTCCTGTACTCGCAGTTTATTTGCTGCAACCAGTGGAACTATCCATTTAAACACATGAGTGCATATGATCCCGCGAACATGTTACAATTGTGTGTGAAAGTTGCAGTTGCGATGCATCTGTAAGTGTGATCCGTTCACAGGATGGAGGATAGTGGACACATCTGTAGTATTTGTCTCTTTAGAGAGAGTGTGACGGCCTCCCAGATTTCTCAACACCTCAGCAATACTAAGGACCGCCAATTGTTGCGGCATCCATGTTTCTCCAGCACTTCTAACTGTGGATTACATCTGAAGTTTGATATATTTTCACACTGAAAGAAAAGATGGAAGTTACCTGTGTGCATGTGTTTATATGTAATTGCTGTATTGGAAGACCTGGCCAGCCCAAAATGCCAGGATACATTGTATTTTAGCAATCTTTGCTTGTGGGTTTATAGCATGAGTTATGCTTACTGGTTTGAATGGCACTAAATGTACAAAATGCTATAAATATACAGCAGCCATTAGTAACTGTGATAATTACAGCAAGTTTAATGCAAGATAAATAATTGTTCTAAACTTGCAGTGGTAATTAATTGCCACTACAGTCAATCTTCTTACGCAATCACAGAGCAAATTATCCCACTAAAATATCGCCCATTATTCCACTAAGAACATTACTTTAATGTATATCTCCCCTATTCTTCCTTCATTTTCTATCAAGTTCACAATGTTTTCCTCCAGCTGAGATCCATTTATTTGTAAACATACCATCTGTGTTAAGCTATATCCACAGAATTTGGCACATTCCAGCTAGAACAGTCAATTTCCTTTGTCTTAAGGCTCCCATACATTAGGCCGACTTGTCCTAAGGGCAATTCGGACCCAATTCTCCATTGAGACACCCCGCAACTCCCTCTGAGGCGCACATACGATTTGGCACTTGATGTGCCATTTTTTACATGTAAGAAATCACATGCGATTTATCACATGTAAAACCGGGGAGCTGCAGCATACGGTGAGGAGCGGTGGGGTGGGCGGCGGGTGCTGAGAGCTAGCGGGCGGTGATCAACGGGAGAGGCAGCGATGGCTATTACAATTTTAAAATAACATGTCAAATGACGGCCTCTGATTGGCTGAGAAAGAGCACTCTCAGCCAAGGGGGACAGTCATTTGACAGCTTATTTTAAAATTCCAATATCCGCTGCTGATCACCGCCCGCTAGCGCGCAGCACCCGCTGCACGGATACAAGGTGACTTGCAGGGAAATCTACAGAATGAGCAAACAGGAAGGTCAGACATCCTCATACATGCTACACATCCGACCTCCTGATCCAGTTTGATGCCCATGGGACCACGCATTGGATCGGATGTCACACACATGCGATTTTTGGCCAATTTCACCTGATTTATTGGCCCAAAGTGCCAAAACCAGGTCAAATAGGCCCAAAACCGCTTAGTGTACGGGCACCTTTACTGTAGGTCCAGCAAACCCATGGAAGCATGATGCACCTTATTGTCATTCTCTACTTCTGTGACGGCCATATGAAATATAAGTTAATCACATGTATTGTCCCCAATTCAGACCTGTTTGGAGGGCTGCGAATTTGTCGCCCATCTGAACATCAATAAACCAGCGTAAGTACACAGTACAATGCTCGTGTGCATGGTGTCCACTTGCATATGGACCCTGTGAGGCCTTTGCTGGCCAGACGCCAAGTGACTGAAAGGCAGGGGGCGCTCCCTGGGTGGACCCCATCGTTTTATTGGTGTGCCCACAAAAGCGGAGTGTGCACCCATAAAAATGCTGGGCAGGCGCCCATAGAGCAGCTGCCTAGTGACTTCTGGGTCACACGGCAGCTGCAAGCGCCGGGCAAAGGAGGAGAAATCACTCAATGGTAATTAACCATCAAAAAATTTCTCCAATGTGCAGCCGCATGCGAACGAATGTGTACACACGCAGCCCAGCGATCAGGTCTGAATCGGGCCCATTGTTACAAAAGCTCTGTGTTTTGTGGAGCTTGCTGTAGTAGATGGGTTTAATGTGTGCGGCAGCAGCAGCTAGAGAATAAGGAATCTCATTAATATTTGCTTAGCTGGAAAAAAGGAAGTGGTACAGTATCTACATTAAGCAGTTCATGATATCAGTAGCTTTTTATATTTACGTAAACAACCATAGAATGCAAACCCAATACAACTGTGAGGAGACAGAGCTAACCAACTGCTTTGCAATATGTCTAACAAGATATCTTCCCCTTGCAGTCTATTATAAGGAAAAGAGGGCACAGCCAGGGGTTTAATTAGAATTTTGTGAACTCCATAGCAAAATCTTGAAAGCGCTACATTGTAGACTTGAAAGCAGAGACTCCTCTTCTTGGAATGGCCTTGGTGTTTTAAATTAGACTGGATCTCTAGCATTTACAGACCACATATTGGAAAGGCACGCCCTCCACCATCGCCACACTGAGTCCGGTTCTCAGACGTCGTCACTTGGCAATTCTACAGCTGCACGAAGCACATGCTTTTCAAGTCGTTAAATGCACCACAAACATCGACTCCATTGCTGGTGAGGATACGAGATACCTAAGTATGCGCTATAGCTAGAGGCATAAGTTCATCTCACTCGCTCAGAGGCAAATTGGAGTTTGTTGCCCCCAACCCCAAATATGTTGTGTGTATCATCTCAGAGTCCAGCAGCATTGCTTGCTGCAGCGCAAGCAGAGTGGTACCAGACAGGAGCCACCCTGTCCCTTATGCAGATGTTAGCAGGGCTCCTGGTATAGAGAAAATTGACTACAGGTGTGCCCCACATGTGCTGCTTTACATGCAGGTGCTTCTTCAATGCTTGCAGCCTCCATTACCTCTGGGAGTTACACTCCTGGTTAGAGCACACTGAGTGTAGACAATTCATATCCACCTGTGCCACCAGCTAGTTCTGCACAGAGCTGCATTAAGGCAATATCCAGTCATGACACTGCCAGGTCTCACGGCGTGCCATCCTTTGCAAACAGCAGGCTAATGATCGGCCAAGGAGCCGCTTACTAGCGTAACTAGTAAAAGGCAGCCCCTACTGCCGCCTGGGGGGGGGCGAGCGGCAGCAGGGTCTGTGTTGGCACTGGGCGCCGGCCCCCGCCCCGCGTACTGCAATCGTTATGTGACAATCATCCTGCCAGACGGGAGCAGAACCCCACAGCCACTGATGCAAGTGGCGCGCTGTTCGGCTAAGCCTCCACTAACCAGCTGGCAGCAGCGCATCAGTGCTGTAAGTCAGCGCTCTTTCATCAGTCTCTTCTGCAGCCAGGGTAAGTGCAGGTGTGTTCCCAGATTGGGGTGGGCGGGATCCGGGTCACTATGTTACTATATTAAGGTGAATGTGTATTGTGCAATTGTCTGTCCTTGAAAACGGGGTATTCAGCCCCGAAATGACGTTAAATTATTATAATTACTTTTTGTGCAAGTCTGTTGTATTGACGCCCTTCCTCACCACTGCATTGGACCTCTTGGGTCTTTTAGAAGGCACCACAGCCCTAAACATATAAGCCTTTCTGTGAGTGCCGGTCCTTTGGATTCTATATACTGTATATATATATATATATATATATATATATATATATATATATATGTGTGTTCGTGTACTTCCGTAGTTTCACGTCGGCAGGGAAATCGGAATCTGATCGCATGTGATCGCATGCGATGCGATGGTACTTTTGTAGTTTCAATGTGATTCGATGCGATTAAGCACATTTAGCACACCCCCACTATCCACGCCACTCCGAAGCGTGGGGAGCACAGCGAGCCCCACGAGGGGATGCGGTACGCGTCCTCCCAACTTGTTCATACCCCCACTATCCACGTTGGTGCGGAGTTGATTTTATAAAGTTTAGGGAGCGCAGCGAGCCACCGAGCCCAAAGCGCGGCAAGCAGAATATTTGACATGTATTATGGAGAGCATGGGTGACAATCACTGACACAGCTCTTGGCTGCGATCTCCATTACTCCTGCAGGCTGGGAAGCAGCAGTGTGTGTGTGTGTGTGTGTGTGCGGGTCTACTGCGGGGACTCGGAGTTGCTGTAGAATGTGCAGCTCCTCTTGCCATCAGTAAGTGCGGGTAGCGTCATCTGGCACCACCTCACGTTAGAAAGCTGAGGACAGTGCAAAGGCTGCATGAGAGGGATATCAGGAACTGGTGGTATCCACAGCCAGAGTGCCTCCTTTCAAGCACATTAGTGCCAGGTTAGTAGCCACCATACAGCCTGCTCCTATTAACCCCCCCCCCACCACCTACAAACCCCTATGCCTAACTGTAACCATTTAACCACCCCCCTCACAGCCTCAGTGTAACTATACACCCCTCCAGTCTCACTGATTTTACACCCCCCTGACTCACTGAAACTATTTACCACCCCTGGACTCACTGTAACTATACACCACCCAGTCTAACTGGTATTACACCCCCTGACTAACTGAAACTATGCACCACCCCAAGCCTAACTGAAATGACATCTTAACTGACTGTAACTATGCACCCCCGTACCTAACTATGCACCCGCCAGCCTAACTGTAACTATACACCACCCCAGCCACTTATGACGGTGTGAAGAGCGTCCAAAGGGCACAATGAATCACCTAGTATATATATATATATATATATATATATATATATATAGTCCAATTGTACTGGCACTCCCATCAGGAAGAAATAACTTGCTGGGGTGACACTCCAGTCAGTAGACTAATTGTAAGTCCACTGGATGTATAGAGAAGGTAACGGAGTCACGCACCAGTCTTTTGATGCAGGTATAGGCAGTTTAATCAGGCAGCATGGCAAGAAATAGGCATCAACGTTTCGGTCCACCTCTTGGACCTTTATCAAGATCTTGATAAAGGTCCAAGAGGTGGACCGAAACGTTGATGCCTATTTCTTGCCATGCTGCCTGATTAAACTGCCTATACCTGCATCAAAAGACTGGTGAGTGACTCTGTTACCTTCTCTCTCTCTCTCTCTCTCTCTCTCTCTCTCTCTCTCTCTCTCTCTCTCTCTCTCTCTGTATATATATATATATTTGACAGTGGATGACAGACTGGTGCCTCTCACTAAACAGAAGGTGTTTGGGAGAATATCGTTTTCCTTGTTCCTGCCGGATAATCTGATTTTTAGAATCTTTTTTTTATCCAAACCGGATGCTGCCTATTGTGCACATCCCAATAGGATACAACGAAAATCCCCCTATTTATTGTTTTAATAGGACACTAGTATACGCAATGTGCGCATCCAGTGTTTGATCTTCATATTGAATTGAGGAAGTCACTTGTTGACGAAACGCGTTGGATGTTTTCTGTCTTTTTTAAATCAAGTTGAAGTAAAATATCAACAGGATTTTATTCCATACAGTGGAAAACAAGCTGACATACCATCGACGTAACGTGACGTTTCAGTCCTGTATGGACCATAATCAGGATATAGTACAGCCACAGCAAGAATACATCAAACAACCAACCTGGCATCAATCCTAAACAGGAGATAAACCTATACTGCCTCACCGGGCCAGCTTAAGTACCTGTTGTCCCACTTACAAACAGTATAACCATATAATCCTGTTAATAGACCCCTTAACAAAGGTCCAAACAATAAATACAAAATCAGCCAACAGTGGAAAAACTCATATTGAACATGTATCAACATACCCTGCTTGTGAAACACCTGTAGCCCAGCAAACCCCTCCGTTCGGGAATACAATAAGCCGGAAGTATGAACAACCAGAAGTGCGGATAAGGCTAATAGGTCTACATAGGGTGCATCATTGCTGGACGTGACCGGAGCTATAAAAAATGCCCGAACTTGCGTCGCGGCGGACGTACGTCGTGCGTGTCACGTGTGCATTCCACTGTAAACAGTGAACGCACAGGATTGGTGTGGGGGCGTGCCGTATACGTCAGGGTGATGGTAGTGTGGCTGCACAATGTGTGTATCCAGGATACACAGTACTGGGAATATGAAACTGCGTGTCACAGCGGGTGCCATGTTTAAATATGCGTTCCACATAACATTAATACATATGGAAGTAATGAGATGTTGGTAACCAATGCTAAACAGAGTGGGTTGGTACATAGGCCAGACCGGGTGGCAGCACTCACAATGGTACAGGTCATAAAAGTATATACAAAATAAAAAAATAAACAAAATAGACTAATAAGCATTGAATCATACTATTAAATAAAAAAAAACTAAAAATTAACCTAAGGTGATAAATATAACATCATATATCAATGTTTAACAACATCATTGGTGAGACCAACCAATAAATCATATAGGTCAACATATGAAAAAATATAAAAAAATATTTTTGGTTTTATCTTTTATAATTTTTGTATAGTATATAAGTGGTTATTTTTAATTTTTATATGTTTTCTGATGTTTACACATTTTATTATATATAAGTCTATATCTCCTAGTGAGCAACTATATGTGTGTACATTCCCTCAATAGGGACATACGTTAAAAGATCTTAATAGGGAATCGAGGCCCTTACATTAGAAACCAACACAGATTGGAACTTGTCCACTAGGACATACACTAATCCAATCATAATCGTGAAAGATTCAGTGAATCAGTATATCTCAAATCAAGCATTTTTAAAGACACTAAAGAAAATAAAAAACAAACAACAAAAGAAGAACAGCCCAGAGACACCCACTCTAGCTTCAAAAAAAAAAAAAAAGCTTTGAAGTCCCTGATGGCCAATGACTCCCTTGTCTTCCGTCAGGCTGACAAGGGGGGAGCATTGGTCATTCAGGATTGGGTGGACTATGATCGTGAAATTGTATGACAGCTGAGTGATCCCTTAGTCTATCAGATGCTCCCAGGTGACTCTGGTGTTAACATCAAACATGAGGATGATCAAATTGTGGATTTAGCTTGCTCTGCTGGATGGCTGGATATGAATGAATGTGGTTTCCTTAAGGTGGACTTCCCTATTTGTCTAATAATTTACACCATGCCAAAAATCCACAAGAGTATGACGTATCCCCCTGGCCTTCCTATCATCTCGGCCAGGGGATCCGTCCTACAACCTCTTGCACAGTATGTGGATCACCATTTACAGCCTTATGTGCTACGTACCTCTAGCTATTTGAGGGACACTGGTGATCTGTTGAACAGCCTCAAGACCCTCCCACCTATTCCATGTCATGCGATTTTAGTTACAATGGATGTAGCGTCATTATATACTGTAATCCCACATGACGAGGGGTTGGAGGTTGTGAGACAGACAATAAATGACCCTAATCGCTCTGGTCCACCCACTGAGTTCCTGGTGGAATTGACTTCATTATTCTTAACACGGAATTATTTTTTGTATAAAGATAAATACTTTTTACAATCAACTGGCACGGCTATGGGGTCCAATTTGGCCCCTGCCTATGCCAATCTTTACATGTCTAGATATGAGCATGATTACATTTTTCCTGATTATTCATCCAAAATCTTCTATTATCGTCGATATATAGATGATATTTTCTTGATATGGTTGGGCACCGAGGGGGACCTGAAGGACATGCTTTTTTCTTTGAACAGCCTAGAGACAACTATTAGCTTCACATTTTCTTTTAGTTGTACTGATATCAATTTTTTGGACGTAACCCTGTTCCGTGATACACATGGTCTGGGCACAAGATTGTATCATAAAGATACAGACAGAAATTCGTTACTACACACTACGAGCTTCCCCCCCCATCTAAAAGAAAACCTCCCTGTGTCTCAAAAGTCTTGAGGAACAATACCTCTCCTATTACAAGCGAGGAACAACTGACAGAGATGCATTCCAGGTTCATTACTCGGGGGTACTCCGAGGCGACACTCTCGCGTTGCTTGATGAAAGCTAAACAAAGATTTGCCAATACTGATATACCAACAACAGCTGACACCCGACCAAGGCTAATCTATGCCAACACATTTGATACTGAGGCTCATAACAGAAAAAGGAAAATGGCCAAATATTGGCCCATCATATCATCTGACCAAGTGTTTGCTGATGTTAGCCCAGTGCCACCGATGTGTGCATATGGGCGTGGACGAAACCTTAAGGACCTACTGATGCGGCCTTTTAGTACAGCCCAGTAGCAAATCAGACACCTGGCTATCATCCTCCAAGAAAGGGTGTTTTAAATGCAGTGACTGCACTACGTGCAGATCACTCAATACTGGTCCAACGTTTAACCATCCACACAGTGGACGGAAGATCACTATCAGACATCACTTACATTGCCGCATGGACCATGTGATATACATTCTTATCTGTCCATGCGGACTTTATTACGTTGGATTAACAAAAATAAATTTTCACGAGAGAATGGCGAATCATCGCACCTCGATTCGAGCCGCTTTAGAGTCCAAGACTTCGGATTAACCAGTCGCCAAACATTTTGCACTCATGGGACACAGTGTGGCAAGTCTTCGGTGTATGATTATTGACTATATCACCAAGCCCACAAGGGGAGGTGATCGATACCTGATGCTCAAGAAGAGAGAGTCTCGATGGATCTTCGATCTTGATACCATATCCCCCCGAGGACTTAACAAGTTTAATCCTCTCTCGATCTTCTTGAGATAGGCGGAACACGCCCTTAGGTCTTCTAATAACTTGTGTGCTTTTTTTTTTATGATTAATTTTTGCCTTGCTTCCATTTGGATTTTTTTGATTTTTTGAAGCTAGAGTGGGTGTCTCTGGGCTGTTCTTCTTTTGTTGTTTGTTTTTTATTTTCTTTAGTGTCTTTAAAAATGCTTGATTTGAGATATACTGATTCACTGAATCTTTCACGATTATGATTGGATTAGTGTATGTCCTAGTGGACAAGTTCCAATCTGTGTTGGTTTCTAATGTAAGGGCCTCGATTCCCTATAAAGATCTTTTAACGTATGTCCCTATTGAGGGAATGTACACACAGATAGTTGTTCACTAGGAGATATAGACTTATATATAATAAAATGTGTAAACATCAGAAGACATATAAAAATTAAAAATAACCACTTATATACTATACAAAAATTATAAAAGATAAAACCAAAAATATTTTTTCATATGTTGACCTATATGATTTATAGGTTGGTCTCACCAATGATGTTGTTAAACATTGATATATGATGTTATATTTATCACCTTAGGTTAATTTTTATTTTATTTTTTTATTTAATAGTATGATTCAATGCTTATTAGTCTATTTTGTTTATTTTATTATTTTGTATATACTTTTATGACCTATACCATTGTGAGTGCTGCCACCCGGTCTGGCCTACGTACCAACCCACTCTGTTTAGCATTGGTTACCAACATCTCATTACTTCCATATGTATTAATGTTATGTGGAACGCATATTTAAACATGGCACCCGCTGTGACACGCAGTTACACATTCCCAGTACTGTGTATCCTG
Organism: Crinia signifera; assembly: GCF_055691185.1. Lineage (NCBI taxonomy): Eukaryota > Metazoa > Chordata > Amphibia > Anura > Myobatrachidae > Crinia > Crinia signifera. The sequence goes on along the minus strand of NC_139225.1, from coordinate 101,143,822 downwards.
GATACACACATTGCGCAGCCCCACTACCATCACCCTGACGTATACGGCACGCCCCCACACCAATCCTGTGCGTTCACTGTTTACAGTGGAACGCACACGTGACACGCACGACATACGTCCACCGCGACGCAAGTCCGGGCATTTTTGATAGCTCCGGTCACGTCTAACAATGATGCACCCTATGTAGACCTATTAGCCTTATCCAGCTTGTAATGGCATGCCCTTGCACCAGCCCCGTGTGTTCCCTGTTGACAGTGGAACGCACGGATGACATGCATGACGCACTTCCGGTTGTTCGTACTTCCGGCTTATTGTATTCCGAACGGAGGGGTTTGCTGGGCTACAGGTGTTTCACAAGCAGGGTATGTTGATACATGTTCAATATGAGTTTTTCCACTGTTGGCTGATTTTGTATTTATTGTTTGGACCTTTGTTAAGGGGTCTATTAACAGGATTATATGGTTATACTGTTTGTGAGTGGGACAACAGGGAGTGATGAGGTCACTTCCTGTGGACAGGTACTTAAGCTGGCCCGGTGAGGCAGTACAGGTGTATCTCCTGTTTAGGATTGATGCCAGGTTGGTTGTCTGATGTATTCTTGCTGTGGCTGTACTATATCCTGATGGTGGTCCATACAGGACCAAAACGTCACATTACGTCAATGGTATGTCAGCTTGTTTTCCACTGTATGGAATAAAATCCTGTTGATATTTTACTTCAAAAATGAGTGCCCTTTTTCTCCACTTAATGCCTTGATGTTTGATCATCTGTAGGAGCACCCCCTTTTCCCAAAGATGTCTTCGTGAGTGTGGACTTTGTCAAAATTTATATATATATATATATATATACATATATATATATATATATATATATATATATATGTATGTATGTATGTATAATTTCTAACATATGGGGGGGGAGCGCCATTAACTTTTTTTTGCAGGGGGCAGTAAAATTTCTAGTTATGCCAATAGAGCCGCTGCATATTTTCATTTGAATCGGCGAGTCTAGACAGCTGTCCATTATCAACACTGACTCAACAAATGGTGAGACTTGCCCCAATTAAATTATGAGTTCAAGCATAGCGCCCCAGTAACAAAACTCTCAGGATCTAACTGCAGTCCAAGTTTGGACACATATAGTATAGGGTAGTGTCTATTTTATGATATTTGGATTTTAGATTTGTTTTTAATTTACCTGTATCAACTGTCACGATCCGATCATGTGCTGGATCAAATAAACCATGCCTCTTGCTGTTATTATTATTATTATTATTAGGTGTGCTATCAATGTATTTCTTCTGTACTGGTGAACTGTTGGTAACCCAGTGAGGTTGGGTCTGTATTCCCTCAGAGTAACCATCTGTAGAATTGTCTGAAGTTAAATTGTCAGATAAGATCTGAGACCCCTCATAAACCATGGTCCAGAAGAGAGGTCAGATATTTTCTCCCTCCTCCAGTTCAGATCTCTTATCAGTCTTGGCTGTTGCATTTTACATGATATAGGAATGTGTACAAACCACTTCAAAGCAGTGGATCAATTCTTCATGTGGAAGATCAATTATCTGGGGACATTCACTAGTGTCCAGCAGGGAAATGGTCAAAATCCCAAGGATGGGAGGGATGATTGAGCCTGCAGATAAAACTGCTCTCTTGTTCATATTTTGGTGGTACTTCTTGGAGGAACAGCAAGCTAGCTGGAAGCGACCGGATATTTCATGTGGAGACCCCCCCACTACAGAATGAGTACTTGGGTGTAAGAAACGGTTCTGTCATTTTAATTCTCTTTTATTTTGTTTGAGTTGTATCAATGTGTGTACTTTTAAAATCGTTGTAATCATCTTGTAACCGTTTGTACCACTAAAGCTCTGTAGTATTTCTTGGAATAAATAATACATATTTCCAGTTCTGATTTTGTGTCCTAAAGACATAAGCCAAAGGAGAGCGGTCAACGTTACAACCTTTTTTATATATTGCATTGTGTGGTCAGGTGCGGGCAAGGCGTACCTTGCGCAATTTTGAAGCGCTAAATCAGGCTGTGCTGGTGGCAGTGTACCTCATAGAGGGGACTCGTGTGTCCAAAGTGAACCCCAGTCCCGGCCAGAGCTGCCCAGGTTGACGTATCTGGAGGAGTGACAGGTGGGTCCGTGACATCAACTATCTGTTGTGATTAAAAATTATATGGTATATCGATGTGCTTAATGCGCTCCCTGCAGTAATTCTCCTGAGTGACAATTGAGGTTTTTGAGGTTATTTTGCAGATATATTCAGTGGGCGCTGCATTATGCACAGCTAGTTACTTAGATAACTGTCAAATTTAAAGCTAACTCAGATCTATTATTCAAAATATGTTTTGTGTGCCTGATTGGCTAGCTTTATTATTATGTAATACTCCTTAACATTTCGCTAGTGTGGTGCCTTCGGGTGGCTGGCATTTGATGACTTGGTGGGGTCCCGAGCCCTGCACATAAACGTAGGGTTGGGGGCCCACCAGATGAGGTCACCTGGATGTTGGCTGGTGAGTCCATATTTTTTGGCCAAAAAGTAGGCAAGCCATCTCGATTTTGCTTTATGTTCTTTATAAATTATTTGATTAGCAGTGATTGGTACTATAGAGTGTGTATCTGTTTATTTTTTTCCATCTGTGTGGAACTACAAGTCTCAGATCTCAGAATAACAGCACCTCTCATTAGGTTTGTAATTAAGGTGTGCAGTCCAAGATCCCTCTTCCCCATATAACAAATACAGGCATGATAACATATGGAGGGCCATGCAAATTCCAAAGTTCAGAATAAATCTATGGGTTTCCACAGCAATACAATCCACATCAGAATTTATTAATTGGTTCCAAAGAATAGCACATATCTTGACATTCTCTACTTTTTAACCCATCTCCTTACTCTGTTACAGTTTGGAAAGTCCTTTCATAATTTTAATAAGTGGAGTAGGTGATCCAAGTTGAGGAAATAATACAAAGTGCAGCCCATTTTCCTTCCCCAGGTACCCTGCTCCATATAATCCCCTGTTTTTTCTGACTCCCAAAATAAAAGCAATTTTACCTTTATAAAGAGTTACCTTTATGTAGAAAATGTCTGATGTATAACTCGAACTGCATGCAATATATATTTATTTACTGTTTCTTATATAGTGCAGCAGATTCCGTTGCACTTTACAATAGTAGACAGTGATAAAACAAACTGGGTAACAACAGACAGACTTGGAGGTAAGAGGGCCTTGCTGCAAGCTTGCAATCTATAGGGACATAGGAGTGAAACACAAGTACAGGCACCAGTAATAGCATAACAGTCCCCCTAAGTTGCAAGTCCAGAAGAAAATCTATATAATACATAAGTGCCTTAGAGGGTTATGAGTGTGGAACCTAAATATTATACAGTAGGCTTGCCTGAAGAGGTGAGTTTTCAGGAAATGCTTGAAAGTTTAGGCTATTGGAGAGTCTTATTGTGCGTGGAAGGGCATTTCATAGGGTGGGAGCAGCCCGATGAAAGTTCTGTAATAGTGAATGGAAGCTAGTGATCTGTGCAGAAGAGAGATGCAGATCTTGTGCAGAGCAGAGTGGTCGAGTTGGGAGATATTATAAGATAAGTAAAGAGATATTTGCTGGTGTAGTATGGTTAATAGCTTTATATATGAGTAGAAGTATTTTATATTGAATATGGTAAAATACAGGCAACCATTGGTAGACAGCAGACAATGAGCATCTTGCTAGGAAGATAAGCCTAGCAGCAGCATTTAAAATGAATTGCAGTGGCGTGAGTCTGTTCTTGGGAAGACCAGTTAGAAGACTATTGCGATAGTCAATGCGGGATATAATGGGTGCACGGATAAGTAGTGTCTTGTGTGAGATACGGTTGTATTTTGGATATGTTTTGTAGATGCATGTAACATGATTTGAAGACAGATTGAATGTGGGGAACAAAGGACAGCTCAGAGTCGAGTCTGACCCCTAGGCAACAAGCTTGTGGGGTAGGGTAGATTGTCGAGTTGTCAACAGTTATGGAGATATCAGTATGGCAACTGTTCTTGGCTGGTGAGAATATAAGTAATTCCATTTTGAAAATATTGAGTTTGAGATGACAAGAAGACATCCAAGATAAGATGGCAGAGATAAATAAATAAATAATAGTGTGTGTTTCTGCAAATATCAGCTTTCTGATACGTCGGGTTGTTACAGTATTCCTTTAGCCTCGGAGACCCATGGTTTTTGTTGTGTGAGTTGTGTGGCTTATTAAATTCAATCCTGCATGATACCTGGTTTTAATTATCCACAGAACCTGGGTAAGTCATAGGTGTCCCATAGTAAAGGGATATTATGGCAAGCCTAGTGATACATTTTGGATTATGGTCATCTTGTGCTTATCAGCTGCCCATGCATTATCCTAATTGTTACCATTTAAAAAGAAGCATTTTTATCCAAGCAGGACAAATTCATTGTCCTGCTTGTTCTTGGAGACCTGAGTATGTGTACTAGACTTTGGCATAATGCCAGAGTCTACTTGAGGGAGCCCAATCAGAGCCTGCACATTGGCCTCCTCCTCTCTCAAAATGCCAATGGTTTGATCTTTACCGTACTTTGACATTGGCCTTTTGGTTTTATTGAACCCCTGACCTCAGCTTTATTTTGGATTCACCAATAATAAATCACCATGCCAGTCATGTTTCTTGAGACTGCATTTATGCTATCTGCTTAATCTGGTTATCTACATTACCTATCCATACTGGATTCTAGCCACTAAGGACCCTCCTCACCACTTAATATACAATATTATCTGTACCCATGACCGTTTGTATTGCATTCTCTTTTACAAGCACATCAGTTTTTCTTTGTGGTCCCAGCTTCTGCCATTGAGGCATTTAACAAATACATAATGCAGGCTTGTGAGAGCTACATATTGTAAGCAGCACTGATTTTTATTCTGGTCGGTTTACATGGGGACCAATGTTTGACATAAGAGCAGCCACATTTCTGTGCATGTGCATAAGCCAAGTGCATGCGGCCATGGCGAACAGACTGTTTTCCAGGTGCACGCACCCAAGACTGCTGGTGGGGGAAAGTCACACCCATGGGAACACCCAGCGTTTCACCGGCATTCCCATGAAAATGCTGGGCGTTCCCATGGAAATTGCCCGGTGACATGGGTGCCGGGGGGCGGGCAGCTGACATCACTGAATGTCATCTGCCCACCCACTTCCTGCCGAATGTCCATGCAGATTCTTGAGAATCAACCAGAATAACCCCCTAGATAAGACATTAACACAATTTTTCTAAGCTAACCATCAATAGGTCATGCTAGAGAATGTCTTTAATCATATAGGAAAGGTAATCATTTTGAGTGTTTAAATAATTAGCCCACATCTCTCCATAGGGATCTTTCTTAAAAATGTAAATGTTTTTCTGCCTGTTACCTAGAACTCAAAAATATTATTTAAAATTGATATACTTCAAGTGCTTGGAATCAAGACCTTCCATTGGTTTCATGCATACCCATCTGCTTTTAGGTGGTCTTGACAATAAATCAGTCAGTTCTCAAATGCTTTAGAACAAGGGTGGCCAAACCGTTCCTCAAGATCTACCAATGGTCCACGTTTTCTAAATCATGTAGCTAGTGCACAGCTGTAGTCATTACTAACTGTCACATTGTCAAACATGCTGCATCATTCCTACTATAGATCCACAGGTGGCCTGAAAAACATGAACTGTTGGTAGATCTTGAGAACAGTTTTGGCCACCCCTCTTAATGCCCTGCCATTGATGTAACAGAATAACCGATTTTGCGATGTTTAAAAGATTGTACTTATCCATTCTCCTTCTTGACTTCTACTCATTATTACTTTCATTTTATTTAAAACTGTGTACAAATTGAAATTGCTACATACAAAGAGATGTTTTTCGACAGCTTCCCATGGGTTTTAGGGAGAACAAGATAGTCTGTTTTACCACAATGTAAGTGTTATATATCCACAATATCACTCCTGCAGGATTTTATATGCAATGTATAACAATTAAAACATGCAAAATAAAAATATTAAATTATGTGAAAAGACAGCAAAATGATCCAAAGCCATAGATGCGAAATCAGCATTTTGTGTATTCATGCCTTATATAAAAAGATAAAGAATTTTAAAAAGAATGTAAAGTAACAAACTTACTGTGCACAGCCCAGATGGTTGCATAAAATAAATAGCTTTCTCCTTGGTGGGAGTTCTGGCAATTTGGCTGAGGGAAGCTGCATATCCTACTGAGATCTTTGAACAGCTGTTGATATTGCTTTTGCATCTAAACTTTAGCAAACAACAAGATGTGAAGGTAGAAAGCAAGTAATATTGTCACTCTTTCCTATAACATTTGCTTGCCTGTTAAGGTTATATTACCATTTCTGGAGTTAAAAATTGACAATACTATTGATGTAACTATATTTGTGTAGCCAATTGTCTATATGACGTCCAGCTCATACTTAAAAAAGCTGTTACATGATCAACATATGATTAGGAATGCAAATTAGGACACCACTGCCTATTTCCTAGAGCATTACATTAAAAGAGAAGAGATCGGACATAGGGGGTTATTTTGGTTGATTCGTCGACCAATGAATGATGTGGAACGTGCACGCATATCTAAGTGACTCTCAGGTCACTTATATTTGCGTGCACCCTTGGGAGGAAGTGGGTGGGCAGCTGATGTCTGGTGATTAGATTTGGGTGAGTTATTTTGTTTCTATGTAGGGTAAATACTGGCTGCATTATTTTTACACTGCAATTTAGATTTCAGTTTCAACACACCACACCCAAATGTAACACTCTCTGCGCATGTTACATCTACCCCACCTGCACATGGTTTTTCCCATTTTGAGAACAAATTTGTACTGCGATCAGATCTGAATAAGGGCCTATATTTGAGTTTCAAATCGGGCTATTCAATAGTAACCTGTTTTTGTGCAATAAGACATAGGGGTAAATCTACTAAGATTGGAGTTTTATTGAACATGGGACATGGGATGTTGCCCATAGCAACCCATCAGATTCTACTCTTCATTTATTACCTTCCAGAAACTAATATATAGAATCTGTTTGGTTGCTATGGACAATGTCTTTATTAGAAAACCCATCTTAATAAACTCACCCCATAGGATCCAGGATAAGTTTCTGGAGCTATGAGTTTTTGCGTGCTGCAGATCCAAAAATATTATTATATATTTATTTTTGGGTCTGCTCAGTTCCAAAAATATATATATGAGTAGTGTTGGTGTCAGACTCATTGGATAGCTTCGGGGGTTCAATTAGCATGCGATTAATGGCTGCAGCTATTTAAATTAAATATCCTAATACTGTATGTGAATATCCATACATACATATATATATATATATATATATATATATATATATATATATATATATATATATATATATATATATTTCCTGCATTTTATATTTTAGACTTAAAAAATTTGGGTACTTGTTTCCTAGCACGGCCACAACGATCATAATCGCGGTCATCGGGGGGTAAAATCGATTTCCCCATAGAGAACAATGTTAAATGGCTCAATTTACCCGCGATGACCACGATTTCCCATAGGAAACAATGTGAAATTGCTCAATTTACCCAAATTATCATAGGGAACAATGGTAAATGGGCCAAAAACACCCCTGAACATAAAAATGTCCCCCCAAAAGTACTATACGCCACCCCGCGATCAACGTGAACCCGAAGCGTGGCGAGCGCAGCGAGCCCGCGAGGGGCGGCGGTACGGGTCCTCCGACCTTTTCATGCCCTACTATCCACGTCGGCGTGGAGTTGAGAATATAATAGAGCAGTGGAATGTCCCCCCAAAAGTAGTTGACGCCACCCCGCCATCAACGTGAACCCGAAGCGTGGCGAGCACAGCCAGCCTGCGAGGGGCGGTGGTACGCGTCCTCCGACCTTTTCATGCCCTACTCTCCACGTCGGCGTGGAGTTGAGAATAGAATAGTGTGGCGAGCGCAGCGAGCCACCGAGCTCGAAGCGTGGCGAGCGCAGCGAGCCCCGCGAGGGGACGCGGATACCTTCACAGTTATACGCGTCCCCTCGCGGGCTTCCCAGGTGTCCATGGCGACGCGGACACCTGGGAAGCCCGCGAAGGGACGCGTTTACCTGTGAAGGTATCCGCGTCCCCTCGCGGGGCTCGCTGCGCTCGCCACGCTTCGGGCTCGGTGGCTCGCTGCGCTCGCCACACTATTCTATTCTCAACTCCACGCCGACGTGGAGAGTAGGGCATGAAAAGGTCGGAGGACGCGTACCGCCGCCCCTCGCAGGCTCGCTGCGCTCGCCACGCTTCGGGTTCACGTTGATGGCGGGGTGGCGTCAACTACTTTTGGGGGGACATTCCACTGCTCTGTGGGTTTTTTTGGGGTTTCTGGCCCATTTACCATTCTTCCCTATGCTGATTTGGGTAAATTGATCCATTTAACATTGTCTCCTATGGGAAATCGTGGTCATCGCGGGTAAATTGAGGCATTTAACATTGTTCCCTATGGGGAAATCGTGGGCATCGCGTCTGGACCATTTAAGCATTTTTAGGTGCACACGACGCGACCGACCCGATTTTTCACTGTTTTCAATGCATTTCAATGGAAAAATCGGGGGCATCGCGTCGGTCGCGTCGTGGCCCACTAAAAATTACCCCCGATGGCCGCGATTGTGGCCGTGCTAGGAAACAAGTACCAAAATTTGTTTATCATTTAGGACATTATTTCATCCCTACAGTATGTTGCATTTACTCTATTTTTGCCATTTCTGAACTCACAGTGTATCAATAAAATCTGTATTTTATTCTATACAGTGTAGAGGCAGAAATTATAACTTTCATTTTTAGGAGAAAAAAACATTGGCTTGACTGAAGAACACTTTTTTTAGAAGCTTACACAATATAATAAAATAATGCCTTTTCCATTTATTAACGAAAAACAGTTGATATAGCAAAAAAAAGGTATTGTCATACCTGTAGTTGCAGGTCTGATACAACGAACGTCATATGAATGGGCTGGATAGGTTACTATTAATCAGGCATCTCCCATGCTACTACAAATTTCTATGATTTTTGTGAGTTATTTCATGAATTTTGTCAAGGTTAAGGTCAAAGAGGCACAAAATGGATGGAGCCTTGGATACACAAGTCTTACATACATTTCTATGACACTTTCATGATGCTCCCATTGAACTCCCAGGAGTCTAGAAGGTGCCATGCCTTCGTACTGTTGCCATACATTTGCAGCCCCGAAATACCCAATTACAAGGAATTACGATCTGACCAACTTCCATACGACTTAGATAAAATGCATAAAATTGCATCCACACATGCCATATTAGTTCACAGATAGTCATTCCTCTAGGAATCAGACCCCAAATGAGTTAGAAAATGTACATCTCTCCCCACACATTTCCTATTTATTTCCTCTGTGTGTATTAGTATTTCTCTCTTTAAGGCTGTTGACCCTGCTTAGCCCTGATTTGCTGAAGGCATCTCCAGCCAATCAGGGCTGAGCGGGGTCCCCAGCATGGAGGTCAGCGAGATTCGATCAAAGGGTCTACACTCTCAGTGCCAAGGGGGCCCCGGCTCACTTCACTGTCAGTGTGGGGTGGGCTGCACCGGAGGAGAAGCTTTGTGGGAACGAGAAAGGGTAGTGTATGTATGAATTTATTTGTATAAAATGTATGAAATAAAGTTGTGCCAGGGGTGTGTGTGTTGATTTAAACATTATTTTTTAAGCTGAACTACAAGCCTAAAGGGACCCATTAATGCTCCACATGCAGGTATATGTGTGGGAGGCCTTCTGGGACTTGCAGTTCTACTAAAAAAAAACACAGTTTTTTATTCCAATTTGAATCCACAAGCATTGCTGCGAAATTCGCAGCGTTGCGTGTAGACCGGAATAAGGTCCTTTATTTTATACAAAGTAAGACACAAGGGAAACTGCATATAAAATACCTAAAGTATAGAGGAATTTTACACTTAACCATAATTCATGAATCAATAGTAAAATTATAGTGCTGAGAAAGATGTTACAGTTGCTTTCTTATTGTGAAGGCTAATCCAATAGTAATGAAAATACAGACTATCAATTTACTAGGACCTAATGCTTGACAGTGCACAAAATGCCTCATTGCTCTCATATGTCATTACACGGTCCTGAAGAAGTAGGTGACAGGTATACTTTAATGAAAAGGGAAAGGAAAAATATTTCAAAATACCTGAAAAACATTGAACACAGCTCAAAAAATTCTGTATTATCAAATAAGTTGTTACAATAACTGGATCTTTTACCTTTGCCAGTGTACTTTTCTCATAGAGTTGGGAATGAAGCTCTGATGCAGTAATACAAGGAATCATTTGATGTTCATTTTTACAGACTTTATTTTATACAGAGTGATGGCAGATAATGGACGCTGCGTATTCCGTTGTAGGGTCATCATTTATTCTGTAAGAAAATCAGCCAGCTTCCTCTAGTGACGGGCAACCTATTAACCTTCTAGCCTTCAAAAGGGCAACACATTGGCCATAATATCAGTGACAAGTTAAAATAAAATATAAATTTAAAGTAAAAGAAACCACCATATAACAAAATATCAGTAGCTATTTTAATGTGAGCTAAACCAGGGTGTCACACCTGGGGTCTGAGACAGACTGATGAGGACTTCAGGCGTAGGCTCTGACCGATCTATAAATCGGGGATGCTTGAGCAGACCTTGGTACATGCAAAAGCACCGTAATGCACCCAGAGGCAGGAAACAGGCAAACGTAAAAGTACAACTAGTTTTATTATGGCAGTGGGAAACAGAAGGTTGTACTTCGCAACTGATGAAATGGTAACGTATGCCATTGATAAATTGGTAACAGTAATTATGGAGAGAAGATGGCAGTTGCAGTGCAGAGCACTGATGAAGTCCATATAAGTCTATGAGCCAATAGCGACACAGAGGCAATACGTTATGTGGAGTTGCAGATTAGAAAGCAGAACGATGATGGAACATCGACAGGATTGCAGAACGATGATGGAACATCGAATAGACTGTGAAACGATGATGGAACATTGACTAGACTGTGAAACAATGATGGAACATCGACACCGGGATCAATGTAAAAACCTGACTACCCAACCTAGGTGCAGCTAGAGATGAACTTGGGGGGGGGGGGGGGATACAGTATTATCAAGAAATGTCTTTACTAGAAATAAGATACCAGAGTCCCTTTGACCCCAGTATTATGGGTTACTTTTGCTGGTTTCTGTACAGGGATACAAATACAATACATTAGCGCAGGAGCAAGTCACTAAACTATATTTTAATAAATAAATCTAATATGTAAACAAAGATTATATGTAAACCAATTTGTGATTTTGATAATTTTTATATTTAAGTAAAATAATTCTGCTTAACTTTCATTTGTGTAAAATAGCAAACTCTACAATTACAAAAAAAAAGTACAATTTAAACAATGGAAATGTCTATAACTTGAAATCCTGTCGTGATAGGTAAATATTGATATCAGATTTGGAACCAACACACCCAAATTAGCCCAGAAAATAAGGGTTGTATTGAATGCTGCAATGAGTAACCGATCCGATTCTATCCGTTATCTTCTAGAAAGTGCTAAATAAGTAAGTAGATTCTGATTGGTTGGTATGAGGAACATCCCATCTTCAATAAAACCCCCATCTTATTAAATAAATACTGTGTTTTTCAGCCAATCGGATTATTATAGTTATGTGTCCTTTTTTCTGACAAAAAAAGAATTAATGTATATTTGTTTAACCTTTTGTATTCATCTTTATTTAATGCATTATGTGTCTTTGAGGTAATGGGGCATGAAGTACTTAACAATTCTTTTTTTAAAAGCACTTATCATGTGACCAATTTTTCTTTGTTACAGACAAATCCATCACATGCGTGGAGAGTATGTCACAGATATTCTTTATATGTTATCACCAGCAGAGAGCACTAAGGCATTATTTTTTATTAGCAGTATTACATGTTTTGTAACGAGAAGGATTATGCGAAACAAATACATTAGACACTGCTTATTTTAAATTATGGAGTTCATGCAAACATCATCTGCACCTGTAGCTAAAGTAATGAATGTAATTTAGAAAGAGCTATATTTGAATTTGAACTGAATATTAAGCACCCAAAGTAACAATAAGTGCATTTTCAAAGGTTTGTGTGTTTTTTTTTATAAATGTATTTAGCACATATCACAATACCAGAAATACATCACATCTGTTACAGGTAATACTTCCAGTGTGCAATTCCAAGCCTCTCAGCAAATAAGCATTGCATCGTCCTGAAGCAGAACAGTGCTTATTTCACGGCATTTGAAATATTAGTGTGGATTTTACATTTGTTCAGCTGTTATTACTGAATGTGGGTTTAATATATGAGCGATGCCCGTGCAGAATACCACAAATTACAGATGTCAGCAGCTAAATGCATATTACCTACCCTGAGCATAGCTTAAGGTGTGTGTGTGTTAAATTACAGATGGAAATATGTTATGAATTAGTGCAATAAGGAAAGTAAGCATGAGGATTACAGCCCTGCAAATAATAAAAACCGCGTACAGCCTGTCTAATGGATGAAATATAAAAATAAGCAGAATATGAATTTTGTTTTGTGCGCCACATCGTTTGGTTTGTTTTGTTTCTATAAAATTACTATATTGCATTAACCCTTTTTACAGTAGAGTGTTGTATATTTTTAATACACACACACACACACACACACACACATATATATATAGAGGGACAGAGTGCCGGTCCGTTCTACTAATATCTCTCTCTCTCTCTCTCTCTATATATATATATATATATATATATATATATATATATATATATATATATATCGGTCCATGTCTCCGGCACTCTGATCCATTAAATGCACTGCTGCTCTAGTGCCCTCCTGTGGGGGAACCAGGGTCCACCACTTCAATAGTAGACAGATGAGGCGGCACTCATGAGACTTTGGTAAAGTGCTTTAGTGACAAAAAAAGTGCATCAAGGTTTCATGGTTCTGATGATGGGGTTCAGAACACCCTGATGATGGGCTTCGCAGGAAGTAACTGAATTGAAGGAGCATAGTAGGGGATATGGGGTGGTATGTGCAGCTTTGTCAAGGGCACCTTGGAAGTGTGCCAAGATAATATAAGGTTCCACACAGCACTGATTCACACCACATTGCTTCTATTGCATCAAAGAGTAATACAATATTTAGCATTATTTAGCTGCAAATTCTGTGCCTCTACCCTTATCTCTTTTTACACAAGCTTAAATACATTTTACTAGTTGCCAATAAGGGGTTTATTTTTTTGGCAGATAATGCTGCAGCCTTACAGTAACCACATGCACTCTGTTCAGTAACTTCAATTGTAACCCCATTACGTTATGTATTAACTGATCACCTCACCTTTTATATTGTGAACTCATTTGGGCAGTGCCTTATTTACCTTTCTGTGATCATGTCTTTGTATGTAATTTGAGTCATGGTGCCCTGATTGTTCAGCGCTGTGTAAAAATAGGGTACTCTTTACCTAGAAGAGCGCCCATCGCGGCCATCGCGGGCATCGCATGCACTAAAAAATCGCATGCGATGCAACCGTCACGATGCCCGCGATTTCCCATAGGGAACAATGTTAAATGTCCCAATTGACCCGATTTTCCTGTTCAATGTCTCAATTGACCCGATTTTTCCCATAGGAAACAATGTTAAATGGCCTACAGAGGCCAAATAGGCACCCTGAAGTGTGAAATGGCCCCCACAATTGTTAACGCCACCCCACGATCAACGTGACCCCGAAGCGTGGCGAGTGCAGCGAGCCCGCGAGGGGTGGCGGTACGCGTCCTACGACCTTTTCATACCCCCACTATCCACGTTGGCGTGGAGTTGAGAATAGAAAGTGTGGCGAGCGCAGCGAGGCGAGCCCCTCGAGGGGACGCGGATACCTTCACAGGTATCCGCGTCCCCTCGCGGGCTTCACAGCTGTCCGCGTCGGCTCGCTGCGCTCGCCACACTTTCTATTCTCAGCTCCACGCCGACGTGGATAGTGGGGGTATGAAAAGGTCGTAGGACGCGTACCGCCGCCCCTCGCGGGCTCGCTGCGCTCGCCACGCTTCGGGTTCACGTTGATCGTGGGGTGGCGTTAACAGTTGTGGGGGCCATTTCACACTTCAGGGTGCCTATTTGGCCTCTGTGGCCAATTTAACATTGTTTCCTATGGAAAATCGGGTCAATTGAGACATTGAACAGTAAAATCGGGTCAATTGGGACATTTAACATTGTTCCCTATGGGAAATCGCGGGCATCGCGTCGGTCGCATCGCATGCGATTTTTTGGCCGCATGCGATGCGACCGATGCAATTTTTTTTTACTAACGATGCCCACGATCAAAATCGTGGGCGCCCTTCTAGGTAAAGAGTACCAAAAATAGTGTTTCATAAATAAAAGATCATCATAATAAATCTTTTTATTAATAATTATTTTAAAATTGTAAAAAGAAGAGAAACCAATCTGGTCATGAGGGTAAACTCATATAACCGATACATCCTTCCTTATTCCTTTTTTCCTATTACCTTATTCATACCATTGTACTGTACACCATTAAACAGTCCATATTTGAACTCTTCCTTTCCTCCTTTACCATTTCCATCTATTAATTATTTTGTTATCCTGCACCATCTGCAGAGGAATGGTTTATGGTATGTTTACAAATTTTCCAACCCTTGTCCTATAACATCATATCATAATTAAGAGGTAAAGTAGAGAGAGAGCATTGTCTTCATCACAATTTACACTATAATAATACTCCAATCATGGTTGCCAGTCATCAATAAATGCTTTTTTGTATTCATAATATTGTTGCCCCTTCTTTAGTGTGTGATATAAGTGATATAAGTGCTCTACTGCCTTGCATCTACCATTGGCTCATGGTTTTCCCATGCTATGTCAGTCTTTTCTACAAACTGCTCCTGTTTTCTCATGATTGAAAGTTCACTAGACATTTGAGTGGTGGAACTAATTGGCATCAGACTCTCAACAGAGTTAAATCATTTGTGGAACTCCTCCAGTATGAATTTAGTACTTTCAAATAAATAAAGAAGTGTCTCGCAAGATGCACTCCATGCCTTGAGAATGGTCACTCTTGTTACGTTGTCCTCTTTAGTATAGTAGTTCCCCTGATGCATCAGTAGTATTTGGTCATTTTCAAATGTTCATTTCACACAAGTGTCCCTTGTCTCTTATGGGGGGAGATTCTCTAAACTAAAAATGCGGTAAAAACCCTGTTATCTGGGTTTTTACCGCATTTTGGGATGCTCTAAGCATCCCCTGCCGGGTTATCGTGACGGGGGGGCATCGCCAGAAAAATCCTATGGGCTTCTACCGTGACCCACCGCCGCCCTGCACTGCCCACCACCGCCCCCCATCGTTCCCCCCCCCTCACCATTGTCCGGGCAGCACAGTGCTGTGCTGCCCGGACCTATGACCTCCTCCTCCTCCTCCCTGCACTATGATCCTCTTCTGGGTGCAGGGAGGAGAAGAGCCCAGCACAGCAGCAGCACCGGGTAAGGGAGGGAGGGGGGGAGCCACCGGGAGTTGCCGGGTCCTGATGGGACCCGCTGTCTCTCACCGCAAAGGACAGCTCTTAACGCAAGAGCAGTCCTTTGCCATAATTATCGCATATGTTAGAGCATATGCGATAATTATGTAGGCGATGTGTGGCGGTAAGGGGTGTGCAGATGCGCTAAGCAGATGTTAGAGCATCCCCCCCATAATGTTTTACAAATATCCTCTACTAACACCTGGGCTTTCTGACAACCATTGACTAAATGAGTAGCAATAACAGTCTAGGGCCCAATGCACTTCATCCCAGCATGACAATAAATGTAGGTGAAGTCTCTGATGCCCTGCACGACTCTCATTTGTCTCCCATCTAGAACACATCCAGTATACATCTTGAATGTTCCTCTCTGTCTTTATTGATATTTTTTGTCTCAGGACATCATGGCTATTTCATACAGTACCAGCCTTACGGTTGGCAGGGCATGTGCCGCAGTACAAAACACCTCTTTGCTGGGGGCACTGTTCTGCATGGCTGACTGCAATTCATCACAGCATGGTGCAAAATGCATCTTGCCACATTGCTTATGCCTGTCTGTACACATCTCAGTAAATATGAGACTGCCTACATCTGTATATGGAGCTACTTGTAATTGTCAGAGACACAATATACTTTTGTACAAAATAATCAGCATTGTAGCTTAGCAGATCTACTGTAGTTTCATATAGTAAGAATTTGCATGCTACATATGCAGACGCAAATCGATCTATGAGTAAGGTGTCTGACTGCAATGTAACAGATGATGGGGATGATTTCTGAGTTTGACAGTAATTTCAAATGCTGTGTTAACGGCATTTGTAACTGGAGTTGCACATATGGTACTCTACCTGACTATTAATGTGAGAGGTTCTAGGTATGATTGTAAAGAAAGGATAATGTTATGAAATTATACAATGCTCTCAAGTTAAGCGCATTATTGTTGTTTAAGAGTAGTGTACAGATCCATCTTGACTGAGTGTATTAAAATATATCCCTATTTGAAAATGGATGATGCTCTTTCTAGCTCTGTGCACCAAAATGTCTAGTTACAACAATAATAAGTGGGAAATGTTAAGAAAATTCAAAATTTTTATAATAATGCGGTATATACATATGTTGTAGAAATGTAACATGTGTATATGAATTAAGGACACATACATTATTTGCAGTGGCGTAACTATAGTGAGGCAGCCACCGCGGTGGCTTGGGGTAGCCAGTGCCATCAGGGTCTGAGGGGGGCGCTGTTAAAAAAAGCTGCTGCAGGCAGTGCAGGGACACCAAACACGGAGGAAATGGCTGCATCCTTGCCTACTCCCCCTGCACCTAGGGACTGGTGCTTGCTTTTCAAGCCTCGAAGCCCGCCAGTGGGGGCGTGACCTAGCTGGCGATCTGGGAAGACATGCATACAGAAGCACCTCCACAATTTACCCTCTAACTATTCTATTTTACCCCCCAGCTACTCCTCAGTCATACCCTGCCCCACGTACCGGATGAGTTAGCGCTGCGGAGCTGGGGGTCAGGCACTCCCTGACCCTGCAGGTTGCAGCCTACTTCCTTCCGTGCCGCCGTAGACGTGCGGAGGGTGCACTGACTCAACACCAACTTCTGGTGGTGTGCTGTGCTCCATCCCCGCCAGCGCCGGAGCTTCAGAAGACCTACACCGCGCCCAAGGGTACATGAGCTACAACTGCAATGTGTGGAGCAAGGGGCCCGACGGGAGCAGTGATGCAGGGGACCCAGCGGGGAGCTGTGGAGTGGGAGGCCCTGAGGTGGCGGTGAGCAGGTCTACCCTTCTCGGGACTCGCTGTTAAGGAGATGCAGCACTGAAGGTGCACAGCCCCTACTGTAAGCGGAGGAGAAGGGATGCCTGTCATAGCCTGGCTCTGTCTCATCTCTCCTGTGCTCCCCCTCCATTTCTCTCTCCCACGACCCTCCTATCTCCTCTTTCTCCCTCCCTGGTTCTCCTACATCTCCTGTGCTCTCACCCAGCGTACCCCCTTCTCTTTTTCTACCTCCCGTACTCCCCCTCCCTCTCTCCTTTTTCTCCCTCCCGTGCTGCCCACCCCCTCCCTTTCTCCTGCACTCACTCCTCTTTTTCTCCATTCTGTGCTGCCCTCCCATGAGCTCCCTCTCTCCCCATCCTGTGCTCCTCCACCCCCTCCCTTTCTCCCTTGCACCCCCTCCCTCTCTCCTATTTCTTCTTTAGGTGATCCCCCTCCCTCTCTCCAATGCACTCCCTCTCGCCCTCCTCTCTTTTTCTGCCTCCAATTTTCCCCACCCCTCCCTCTTTCTCCAGCTTTTTCACTCTGTCCCCTCTTTCTCTCAAACCTCTCTCACATCCTATCCATCTATCTCCCCTACAGGAGACCTAGCAGTGAGCTGGGGAGTGGGAGGATCAGCGGCAAGCTGTAGAGTGGGAGGCCCTGCGGCAGTGAGGAGCGGGGTCTTATCAGGAGGCCTGATGAGGAAACGCAACACTGAAGGTGCACAGCCCTTACTGTATGTGGAGGACAGGGGACAGAGTAAGATACCCTATAGTGTAGATGGGGTTAAAGAGGAATTAGAAGATGCCTGTCACAGCCTGGCTCTCCCTCTCTCATGTTTGTCTCCCCTTTGCTCCCTCTCTCCCCTGTGCTCGCTCTCTCATCTTTTTCTCCCTCCCGTACTCCCCCACCTCCTCAATCTCTTCCCTGAGCTCTCTCTCTCTTCTTTGTCCCTCAAATGCTCCCCCATCCCCTCCCTCTCTCTCCTGCTCTCTTTCTCTCTGTCCCTTCTATCTCTTAAACCTCTCTCACATTCCCACCATCTCTCTAACAATCTCTCTCTTCCCATAGTCTCTTTTTCTCCTCAGTCTATCTGCTCCCCATCTTTTTCCCCACACTTTCCCTTCTCTCTATCTCTCTTTCTTCTTCCTCTATCCATTCTGGAACTGTCTCTATCTCTCTCCCTGACACCCTCTCAAACCCTGTCTTTCCCTCTCCACCTTTCTCTCCTTGACACTCTCACTCTATTTTAATCCCCCCTTTATTTCATTCTCCCTGACATTCTTTCTCACACCTACTTGCACCCCTCCTTTTCCCCCTTAACCCATCCAGTTTCTCTCCTCTTTTTATCCCCCCCATGCTCCTTCCCGTCTCTCTCACTCCCCTCTCTTTTTTACTCATGTGAGGTTAGCAGGCTGACCGTAAGACTGTAATTATGATATTTTATTATTTGTAGTGAAAAATGTACACTTTAGTCAGTCTGTACCCTGTAGTCCTATGTATGTCTGTATTTCCCAGGACTTTATTCATGTAAGCATTATACCATTGAGACCATTTGCCCGTGGTTACGTCACTGCCTCCAGGTAATGTTCTTAGTAAACTGTGATGGTATCATGAATAAGGGATTTGTGACTATGAAGTTAATTATGGCAGTCTTCCCAAATGCATATTACTTAAATATTGTAACTGTGTATGTGGAGACAAATGGTCCGGCTAGAAGCGACCAAATGCTTAGATTAGAATCTGTTCAGTTTGTGTATAGTTTTTGGTTCAGGGATCAAAGGACCTCTTTATAGGCTGTTTAGTAACAGAGACAACAGGTAGTGGCAGAGACATACACTTCCCCCCCAAATAACAAGAAGCTAAAGGCTGGATAACACCAGGGTCACTCTCCAGAGAAGAGATCTGTTTACATGAAGGTGTGAAATCCCTCACATACACAAGCTTCAAAGCCAGATGAAGGGAGTGAGTTAATCAGCCCCTGGACAGGTAATAGGAGACCCTGTTACATTCATGCAACTGCACCCAGCATAGGAAGGGTTAAGAATTCCTGAGGGAGGGGGAGAGGGGTGCCTTTGGGATGTAAGTTGGGGTTTTGCAGGAAGAGAGGGAAGAGAATTTGATGGACTGTCCTGGACTAAGAGGTTATGCTCTGTCTAGGTATCGTGTGGACTTATATGCTATCACTGCTGTGTGGGCTAAGTGATAGTTTGCCCTGTGGAACTGATCTGGGACTGTGACTATACAAGGACTGTCTGTTTGGGCCTGCTACCTGAATATCTTTCTACTCTGCAATTTACCTTTGCCACTGTTTATTGTCTATTTGTGCGTGCTGTGGAAAATAAACCATTCTTCTGGTTTCATCTGCTCGGTGTCTGAGTGATTGAGGAACTCGTACCCTCACATTTGGCGGCAGCGACAGTGGGATCATTCAGACACCAACCATCGAGCACAGAAAGCACAGAGAACAGAGGATCAGACCATATGTAAGGAAACGGAAAATGCAATAAGGTGATGTTCAGCAAGTGAGCAGGTGTCAGTCCTGTGAAAGGGAAAATGTTTCCAAGGAAAGAAAATCGATGCCTCAAGACCCCTGTAGCAGAGGAGCTCAGGGATGGAGGTTCTTCAGTGTATCGGCAGGCTGGGAAGCCGAATCGGTTATTTATTGTCAGTAAAATGCAGTATATCTGGAAGTACTGGGAAGACGCTCAGCAGATGGTCAGTGGGTGGAGAGTATCCAGCATACAGGACAAAGTGTGTTACCTGGGGGATGCATTCCTGCACTGTAAAGGTGAGGCCACTTCTTGGAATCTGCTAGGAGAGCCAGAGTTTGTAGAATTTACAGAGGAAGTGATTGCTACAGTTACCCAGATGCTACAAAGAGGACAATATTCTGAGGCTGAAGGACAAGTCCAGAATAAATTGATGCCCCAGATAGAACCAGAGGAAAGGTCTAGAAGGGGGCTACTGCCATCTGGGCAGACAACCGAGGGGTCTGCCACAGAATTAATTGTTACCGCAAGAGAAGGGTCGTTGTCAGGGGGGCCCCTAACTGCCCTTGAAGAAATGAGTATGGAGGAGCTGATAGCAGAAGGTCAGCTGCGAGGTATACCCATCCAATCCTGCACTCGCGGGGAAATCCTTCAGCAGATCCTTCACGATCAGGGAGATCCTACAAATGCATTTGCTGATTATCGAGCCTGGATCCTCCATTTCGGTGCCCAGTTGAGTGTGTGGGAACAATTGCAGTGTCTGGAGGAGTGCTTCGTGGTGGCAGAGGAAGAGGCGATTGATCGGGGGCTCCTGGATACCCCAGCATGGCAAGATCAGTGTCGCAGGGGGCGTGATGAAAGGCACCGTTTGCAATTGCTTCTCCCCCATCTTAGGGAGGAGCTGCACTACTGCTTCCCTTTTGCTGAGGTGGGAGATGCAGAGCTATTATCCTGCTGCCAGGGGATCTATGAGGACTGCGTCCAAGAAGAGATCGCCGTGGTTAGAGGAGTATCCGACAACATCCAGGCCACCAGCCCACCAGTCACAGATGACGTCGTGTTTCGGGCTGCCCAGCATACTCAGCTGGGGAAGGAGGCTATCGCGGAGAAGGAGGTGTGCGCAGAAGTAGCTGCAGGTGAGCATCTGGCTTTTAAGGGGACAGAGCTGACACAGCCTGTCCTGCAGCCACCAGCGGAATTGTTTGTGATGGAGGGTCCCTCCTCAGCCCTGGACATTGAGACCAAATGCTGGACTGAAATGTGCCATGCCCCTAGTTTGGGTTTGGGGGAGGAAGGACATGACGGGGTGGTGGAAGTGCCAGGGCCAGAGCCCCTATATTGGCCTGCTGTTTGGCCCCTGTTCCTTGGGCAAGAGGGGGAGGTGGAAAGTGGTCCCTGCCCCATTGTGCCCGAGGCAAAAGTATTAGTAGGTTACAATGTTGCAGAGGGGGGGTACCCAGAATCCGAAGAAGAGGAATTGCTACAGCCCTTGTTAGTTCCAATGTATGACTTAGACTGTAATCATGCCCTTGCTGGTTCTGCAAACCAGCCGCCTTTTACAAGATGGGTTTGGTATGATGTCACCCTGTGGGACTCCGGTGGTACATCCAAACCCCAGATTCTCGGCTCTGCATCCCGCTATTCCAGGTTGTTATTGGTTCCTGAGCAACTGGGCACAGTGACTAAAGATGTAGGGGGAGGAGTGTGAGGTTAGCAGGCTGACCGTAAGACTGTAATTATGATATTTTATTATTTGTAGTGAAAAATGTACACTTTAGTCAGTCTGTACCCTGTAGTCCTATGTATGTCTGTATTTCCCAGGACTTTATTCATGTAAGCATTATACCATTGAGACCATTTGCCCGTGGTTACGTCACTGCCTCCAGGTAATGTTCTTAGTAAACTGTGATGGTATCATGAATAAGGGATTTGTGACTATGAAGTTAATTATGGCAGTCTTCCCAAATGCATATTACTTAAATATTGTAACTGTGTATGTGGAGACAAATGGTCCGGCTAGAAGCGACCAAATGCTTAGATTAGAATCTGTTCAGTTTGTGTATAGTTTTTGGTTCAGGGATCAAAGGACCTCTTTATAGGCTGTTTAGTAACAGAGACAACAGGTAGTGGCAGAGACATACACTTCCCCCCCAAATAACAAGAAGCTAAAGGCTGGATAACACCAGGGTCACTCTCCAGAGAAGAGATCTGTTTACATGAAGGTGTGAAATCCCTCACATACACAAGCTTCAAAGCCAGATGAAGGGAGTGAGTTAATCAGCCCCTGGACAGGTAATAGGAGACCCTGTTACATTCATGCAACTGCACCCAGCATAGGAAGGGTTAAGAATTCCTGAGGGAGGGGGAGAGGGGTGCCTTTGGGATGTAAGTTGGGGTTTTGCAGGAAGAGAGGGAAGAGAATTTGATGGACTGTCCTGGACTAAGAGGTTATGCTCTGTCTAGGTATCGTGTGGACTTATATGCTATCACTGCTGTGTGGGCTAAGTGATAGTTTGCCCTGTGGAACTGATCTGGGACTGTGACTATACAAGGACTGTCTGTTTGGGCCTGCTACCTGAATATCTTTCTACTCTGCAATTTACCTTTGCCACTGTTTATTGTCTATTTGTGCGTGCTGTGGAAAATAAACCATTCTTCTGGTTTCATCTGCTCGGTGTCTGAGTGATTGAGGAACTCGTACCCTCACAACTCATTCCCTCTTTTTCCATGAAATACTCTCAGTCCTTTCCACCCCTCGCTCCTCTTCTGTTTCTCTCTCTTTCCTTTACCCTCTTTGTTGCTCATCCCCCTAAGGGGCATTATAGTGACAATGGGGGGTGGGGCTTTCAAGATTTTGCTATGGGGCCCACATAGATATAGTTACGCCCCTGCCTGTGAATACAAACCCCTGCCTCATGATCTGAAAAGTGTGCTGACAGCTACATAGGCTGGAGGAGCGTGTGCTGCTGATCTGGCACTGGAAGTTCCTCCAGTCACCAGTCTCTGGAGGCATCCACTTAGTATGTCCAGAGCCACAGCAGTGGTAGGCTCTGTATGCGGTGTCTTCTTTATTTCAGTGTCTTAGTATCTCTCTCCACTCCTTATCTGCAGCACCCCTCTCCCAGGGGCGTAGCGAGGGTGGCGCCGGTGGAGCACATGCTCCAGGCGCAGAAAGATCACATGGCACCGGAGCTGTGCTGCCGCCCAGTTCGCCCGCACGCCCAGCTGAGTGGCGTAACTACCGTAGGTGCAGGTGCTATGGGGCCTGAGCTGCTCCCCCTGCACCAAATCACCAGCTGCCTCCAAGCTCCCCTTCACCCAGTGTGCTTCCTGGATCTGCGGCAGACCGGAGGTTGCACGCACCCAAGTACTGTATGCTGCGGTCGGCTTCTCGTGGGGAAAGTTCAAGCTGTCCCAGGCAGTGAGAGGCTGTGTTCCAGTTATCAAAAAACCACTCCCCCGCGTGCACTTCCGCAATTTGCGTTCCGCAGAGAACCTGTGTGCCGTCTCTTCTTCAGTGTTTTGGCAGGGTTGCAGGCAAGCATTGTTTGCATGGGAGGAGAGGGGAGGGTGCTGGAGGAGAGGAAGAGAACGGAGAGAGGGGGTCAGGAGGTCATGCCTGGTGACACCTGGTCATGCCTGGTGTGAGCAAGAGTACCAGGGAGAGATTTCTTCAGTATTTCTCACAAGCCAGCGGCCACCTTCCACAAAGGTGATCCAGAAAGTCCTGCTGAGCTGAGGGATAAGAAACTATCTGCATCTGCCTGGGTCTGGGAACATCATCTACCCTGCAGTATGTAAGTGTATATATGATGGTAATCTCTCTCTCTGTGTATATCCTGTTCTTTGTAAATGTTTGTATATCAGTGTGCTGGGGGGCTAAGTGATAGTCATTTATGTATGTACAGTGCACTGTTAAGTGTTATGTGTGTGTCAGCATGCTGCTGCATTTTTCCAGGGCTGCTTCTCTATTCCAATCCACCTTCTGTATCCATCTATGCCCCATGTGATTTTCTGCCCACCTATGCAAGCCTGTCGTCTCTGCCCCCTTCCCCACCTTCCGTCTCTGCTCCCTCCTCCATACCCTCCATCTCTGCCCCCTCCCACTGTCTATGCCCCCTCCCACCTCCTATGCCCCCTCCCACTCACCATCTATGCCCCCCTTTACCCCACCTATCCATCTATGCCCACTGCCACCTGACTGTCTATGCACCCATATGATTCTTTATCCATCTGTTTATCAGTCTATGCCCCTCTCCCCACCTGTCCATGCTGTGTCTGTCTGTCCATTTTTGTCCATCTATCTATACCCACATATGATGCTCTTTCCATCTATGCCCCTTGTGCTGAAATCAGGGAGTGTCTCCTGCCCACTCCGTCTCGCTCTCTCCCTAACTCTCTCTTGCTCCTCTCTCTCCCTGACAATGGGCGAGATTCAGCAATAATCCCCGGTGCACATCGCCGGCATTCGCATAGTTAATAATCGCATATGCAGTAACGGTAATGTGCACCGGGTCCCCCCTCCCTGCCGGAACCCTTACACAGCTGTAAGGGCTCCGGTTCCTCGTCCCTGCACTCAGAAGTGGTGCAGGCAGGAGGAGGAAATCACTGGTCCGGGCAGCACAGCAGAAGGCTGTCTGGACACAGGTGAGGGGGGTGCGGCGCAGATCGGCGGGGGACGCGAAGGGAAGCCCAAAGGCTTCCATGGGGTTACACCAAATAGGAACTGGCGTAACACCCCACAGTGAAGCCCCAGCAATGGGGCTTTGCTGCATATGAAAATACAGCAAAAACCCAGAAAACTGGGTTTTTACGGCATTTTTAGCTTGCTGAATCTCGCCCCATGTCTCTCCGTCTCTCTCAATCTGCCTCTGACAATCGGTATTATGAACTTTGCTAAAATGCGCAATGGGCATTAGGGTGTGTGGTATAATGTTAGACCACACCCCCTTTTTGCCACGCAAGGGCCCCGCCTACTACAAATTGGGAGGGGGCGCGCAAAACATGCCCTTGCTACGGGCACTGTGGCACCTAGCTACACCACTGCCCTCTCCTCCCCATCCTACACAGATTCCCCTCTGCTGCACACTCTCTCCTCACACATCCATCCACTGCACCCCTCTCCTGATTGCTCCCTCCTTACATCCCCCTCTCTTACCCTCTATTTCTCTCTTCCCTGACACTCTCTCTCACCCCCTTATCTCTGATCTCTTTCCTCCCCTCTCTATTCCTGACACCATCTTCCACCCCCTTCTCTACTGGGCACATTCTCTATGTAAATGGCACTACTGGGGGTCATTCTCAATGAAAATGGCACTACTGGAGGCATTCTCTGGGTAAATGGCACTACTGGGGGGGGGGCATTGTCTATGTAAATGGCACTACTGGGGGACATTATGTGTGTAAATGGCACTACTGGGGGCATTATCTATGTAAATCGCGCTACTGGGCGCATTCTCTATGTAAATGGCACTACTGGGGGGCATTCTCTATGTAAATGGCAATACTAGGCACATTCTCTATGTAAATGGCACTACTGGGGGGGGGGGCATTCTGTGTAAATGGCACTACTGGGGGCCTTATATATAAACAGCACTAAAATGGGTACTTATGTAGTAACTGGGCTGCCGATTTTGAAATCGGGTCCATCGCATCGCATCGCACCCGACCATATCGCATGCGATGCGATGCGATGCGATGGACCCGATTTTTCCATAGGATTCCATGTTAAAATGGACTGAGTCCATTTTAACATGGAATTCAATGGGAAAAAGGGGTCCTTTTCATACCCCTACTATCCAAGTGGGCATGGAGTTGGATATAAACCTGTGGCGAGCGTAGCGAGCCACCGAGCCCGAAGCGTGGCGAGCGTAGCGAGCCCCGCGAGGGGACGCAGAATACCGTCCCCTCGCGGGGCTCGCTTCGCTCGCCACGCTTCGGGCTCGGTGGCTCGCTACGCTCGCCACAGGTTTATATCCAACTCCATGCCCACTTGGATAGTAGGGGTATGAAAAGGACCCCTTTTTCCCATTGAATTCCATGTTAAAATGGACTCAGTCCATTTTAACATTGAATCCTATGGAAAAATCGGGTCATCGCATCGCATCGCATCGTATGCGATGCGATATCGCATTGCATCGCATCTGATTGTATGCCTTAACTTAAGGCATACAATCAAAAAATCGGCAGCCCAGATACTACATAAGTACCCTAAAATGTCATGGGAGTGTAAGTGGCAATACGACATATGGCGTATAGTGCAACTGGCATTACAGTGTGTGGTGTAATGTGTAAAGGGTATTATGGGAAGGGGCACCTGAAACTATTTTGGCCTGGGGGAGCAAAATGTATAGTTACGCCACTGATTATTTGGACTTACACAGCATCTTACACATTGCATTCATAACAGCAACACTGTGTGGTGTCATTACCTTTATAAACACCTTACTTTAAATAGTTTGCATATTATCTCTAGATGCCGCTACTCCTTCTTTAGGATTTTTGAATTGCATAAAATACTGCTAGTAAAAAATAGGTCATCAAAATAAAAAAAAATGTCAGTAAAAACTATTTTCAGGGGCTGGCAATGCTGATCCTTATGTACTAGACATAACACATGCAGTACTTTAATAATAAATGCATACTTTATGTCAGGGATGTGCCTAGCAATTGTGTTGCCTGAGGCAGTGACTGAAATAGCATTACTCTTGACCTGCACACAGAATCACACACACACACACACACACACACACACACACACACACACACACACTCTCATGGATATATATTTGGTTTATAGAAAATACTTGTTCTTTGCTGCTTACTGTATATCAAATTACAATATTTTTGCTGAGCTGTCCATTCATTTCTATACGCTTGCATACTGTGCATGTAAATTTGCAGCCCGAACAGGAACAGTGGGATTCCCTTGGCTGTTTTCAACAAGGTAAGGATAAGATAAAGAAGTGTGTTGCCTGGGACAACAAAAAGACAAAAGAAAAAATGGTGTTTACATGGTATTACATTCAAAAATATTAACACTTCCCTGATTTAGGATATTAACAGGCGTTACATGATAATCCCTCCTATCCTTTGTATCAGTGGTTGTATAAAGGCCCCAATCCACTAGTGCGATATGGACACTTTTTATGCGATTCCAAAGCATTGCTGTGACGGATTGCAAGAAAGTGACACATTTTCATGCGATTGTGATGTGAGGTGCATGTGCCTCATATTGCAGTCGCAGATCCTACAGGTTGCCATGAATATCTGTTGCAGCCTGTAGCTAGGCTAGGATCGCAAAAGATACATTCTATGCAAAGGACCATATGTGATCCTGCCACCCAGCATCTGACGGGTGAATTGGCAGGGTATCGCATGCAAGGTGCTGCATGCGATACCTCATCCCAATGGATGGGGGTCTGTACCTTTAACTCTCTCTTATGCAATAAAAACATTTATCTGCAATTAATGTATAGCTTCAAAAGTATTTATTTTCTATAGTGTCATATTAGTGAGTTACCATAGCATTACTAATTAACTAAAAAGTGAACACCCTTCAAAGCCATAGAAACTCTATTTTGTTTATGTTCTCTTGAAGTCTACTAGGAAGCTTCAACCTCTATGGCTGCAATATAGGGTTACCTAGCACATTATTATTGACTCTCGTTAGGTTCAAATATTTCACCATCTGAAATACCATTGTCTTGTCTGTCAGTTAAACAGTGCATGTTATCCTGCTGCTAGTGTTAGTATTTTGTGA
The DNA here is from genome assembly GCF_055691185.1 of Crinia signifera. Lineage (NCBI taxonomy): Eukaryota > Metazoa > Chordata > Amphibia > Anura > Myobatrachidae > Crinia > Crinia signifera. Next base: position 101,116,168 of record NC_139225.1, on the reverse strand, counting down.
ACATACAGTAGGGATCAAGCCAAATATTTGCGAAGAACTTGCGCATGCTAATCATTACGGCAGCGGATGCACTTTATGGCGTCCTGGACTCGCACAAAAGTGCTTGCTGCAAGTGGTGGCTGCCGTGCCGATTTAGCAGTAGAGGCGAGACCGCTAAGCATATACAGTATATACATATTGTTTTTTTTTTTCCTTTATCATCTTTATTGAGCATTTTATAAAAAAACATACAACAATACTTTATACATAAACAGACATTTACAATTAACATACATTACATACATTAAAAAAAAACATGTGCATCTAGACAGCTGTCATGATATAATTATATACATATTGTACATGTTATATACATATTGTACATCATGTATGCAATATATGTGCCGATCGATACCCGAGATTGCCAGCAATAAGAGCTGTGGTGCCCAGGAATCAGCATAAGTTATTACACACTGTTCAGTCCACCCCCAGAATCCAGTTGGATAGTTTTACCAGGGGCAGGCTAAACAGTGTATAATAGCTTTTGCTGATTCCCAGATGCCTTGCAGGGCCTGATGCTCTCAGTGCTGGCTATCCCTGAGGGAACGATCCAGCACATATATTCCATATATGATAACATGTACTTTTATATGTGCTGAGCTTCACTGGATGAATCAGTGGGAGCGGCGATTACCTGTTCTCTAGGCTGCAAATATATTCAACCTAGCAAACAGGTTGAATCAGGCCCTAAATTTCAGAACACAAAATGTGCAACATGCATGTCACAGTATCACATACTTAAGATTACGAGTCATGTGCTGGACAGTGGTTGCTGTCCAAGGTGCTGGAATGTAACATTTTCTTTCTGTATTTTAGCAGCATGAAAAAACCTATAGAGTGGGGGAAATTTACTAAGATGGGATGTTGCTACTTCAACCAATCAGATACTATCTATTATATTCTAGGAGGTGCAAAATAAATAAGTAGATTCTGTTTGGTTGCCCATAGCTACAACCCATTTGATATAGAACTCCCGTCTTAGTAAATGTCCCCCTGTGCCTTTTGTAAACCAACAACACTTTTGTACACAGAGGGCGGTATTCAATGAGGCTGATTCGCCAGGTTTTTATGGCGATTTTGTACTGTAAGGCGAATTTCTGACTAAAACGGTGAATCACCCTATTCAATGACCAGATGGCGAATACATTTCAAGGTTTTTTTTGCCATGATTCACCGAGTAGCAATCGCTATCTTTTTATGGTGAAGTGGAAGGTGAACTTTTAAAATAAAGTGTTTTGTGTTTTACAATTGGTGTCAAAAAATCTGGAATTTTATTCTGAGGAGGGGCATGCTATTTTTATTCATGTGCTGTAATTTTAAATAAAATATATATATATATATTTTTTTTTTTAACACAGACCAGCCAGCAGGGGGCCGGAGCCAAGCCGCTCTTTAGATATTCATATATTCACTTCACCCGATCATTACATATTCATGATCGGGTGTAGTCAATATACCCGGTCCCCTGCTGGCACCCCCGGGGGGCAGCCTGTGCTGCCTGGCTCCCGGGGAGCCCACCTCCCACCCACAAACGTTCTGGGGCAGGCAGGGAGACTTCCATCTCCCTGCCTACCACCGTCCTCAGGCTCCCTGCGGCGTCCGCCGCAGGAGCTCAAATTCGCCGGTCAGGGGCAGCGAGCCCCTGACTCGTTGAGTACCGGAGCCGGCGAGGCTCCGGAACACAGCGAGCAGTGGCGAATGTGCAGCGAATCCTAAACAGGATTCGCTGCACGTCGCCGGTATAAACATTAAATACCGCCCAGAGATGGATTGATTCATAGACATAAAATGATTTGAATAACACTATATACTGTATAGATATATAAAAGGCTAACAGCTCCTCACCTCTATGAGGTGAAGTACCACCACTGACCAATAGAGGCCACTCAATGGACAAAATTACAGAAAGTGAAAGAAATTTTGGAAGGGACACTGATCTGTTTCAAACTTGCTGGAAACAGAGAAAGGGATCTGTGAACACAGAGATTGGAGGTAGGAGCAGATAGGGGGTGAGGGTAGGGTGCAGAGTTTGTGGGCTTAAAACTGTCACAGCTCAAAGTGAAACTACTAGTATACACATAACATGCTTATTTCAGCATAATTTATCATGTGCTATAAATAAAAAGAAAACCATGGAGGAATTCCGAACATTAAAAAAGCAGAAAGTTTTTCTATACATTAAACTGCACTGCCTTGATTTATTGTGATTCATGCCACAAATGAATATATAACTTTAATGTTTGAGCTTTTGTCTAAATATACATCAAATGGAAAAAGGATACAGTAAATAAAAAGTAAAAAATGATATGTAAAAGAAATATTGTTATTAACGCTAAAGTGCTTATAGATGTCTTTTGTCTCCTGTGAAGCACAGTGGCTAGTTTACCTAATACAGTATCTTAAATGAAGAAGGTCCTACTTCTCATTTGCAGCAAACACTGTTACCATGGAGATCAACCAGTCTACCCCCTGACAGCTGAGCATAACAATGTGTTCTGACAGGTGGAAAACTCATTTAAAAGAAAGCAGTCCCTCTAAAATGTGAACATTATAATAAAATGTACAATATCTTGCAACTTTATTTCAAGTGCATTATCAAAACAGTCAGTTTACTGCTTTAAAAAGCCTATTATGATTGACAGAAAAGTACATACATTGTAAGAAGGGCAGAGTCCAACATTAATGAACATTTTTTGGGCTAGTACACATACAATAATTAGAGATGTGCACCGGCCACTTTCAGTGTTTCGTGAAACGTGTGTTTTGGATCTGTATCTGTATTTGTATCTGTATCAAAACACCTTCAGTGTTTCATGTTTCATGTTTTGAATCTGGATTTTTTTTTTTTTTTTGGTAAAATCACACAGTTTTTTGCTCCTACGCTATTATTAACCTCAATAACATTAATTCCACTAATTTTCAGTCTATTCTGAACACCTCACATTGGCCCTTATTCTGATCGGTGCGGCCGGAGCCGATTATGCGGCCAGGACCGTGCGTGCGAAACCCCGCCTTCCATACGGATCGCCAACTCCGTCCGTATGCGGTAAGAAGCTGTCCGAACGGACCGCACGTGTATTTTTCACGGAATACGCCTTCTCCATCTAAGGGAACCTCCCCCATCATTCGATGGTCGCAGACCATCGAATGCAGGACCGTGTGCTCCACCAGCACCCGCAACCTCAGACCACACGGACATTTTTCCGTGCAAAAGCAGGGATCTGGGCGGGCAGCTGACATCCGGCGATGTCATATGTCCGCCCCCTACACGTGCGTCACGGCCGCATTACCATACGTACGCCCAGTGTTTTCATGGGAACTCCCATGAAACGCGGGGCGTATGCATATGGTAATGAGCCCAAATAGCCCTTCACTCCCCTCTCCACCCCCTGTTCGGAGTGTTCACATTTCATGCGGTATTTGGCCGTACGCCCCGCTCGCACATGTGCAGAGACGCCTCTGCACATGCGCAGACACAAAACATCGGCGGGCCGAACGCACGCGGATATATCCGCACCGATCAGAATAAGGGCCATTGTTGTTGTTTTTAGGCCAAAAGGTTGCACCAAGGTTGCTGGATGATTATGCTAAGTGAAACAATTGGGTGGCACAAACACGTGGCCCATCAGTACCAGATTGGATGGCAGTTTTAAAAACTTTCAAAAAATGCGTCAAAGAGCTTATAATGCAAATAAAATAGGTGCAAGATGGAAGTCCTTGGGGCATCCCGCCCATCCCGCCCATCCTGCCGGAGAAAACTAAATTTTCAAAGCACAAGCGCTACAATGATGGGCATGTCTACTGTCAAGGCATATGATGCTGTCTCCATTGAAAGAATGTTGGAGGATTATATTTATTTCTTCAGTTACAGTATCCAAGTAGGCATGTCAGACAGTCCATTTATTATAGTATATAGCGCAGTATATTCCGTTGCGCATTACACTTGGAACTACAGTGATTAAACAAACTAGTAGTACTAGTAACAGACCAATATAGAGGTAGGAGGGCCCTGCTTGCAAGCTTACAATCATGTAATATATTGGCAGGATAAAAATACAATTCCTCTCCCACAGTGCTCGGATAACTCTCCAGTGTGTCGTCGCGCATCAGTAATGCAATTTCAAATTTACCCTTTTAGCATCATTCTTCCCCCACAGGACTGGAATTATACAACAGTATCCCTGGACTGGAATTATACAGCAGTATCACTGGACTGGCCTATACAGCACTATCACTGGACTTTAACAGCACTATTACTGGACTTATGCAGCCATACCAATGGACTTTAGTGTCAGTGCCACTGGACTGGAATTATACAGCAGTATCACTGGACTGGCCTATACAGCACTATCACTGGACTTTAACAGCACTATTACTGGACTTATGCAGCCATACCAATGGACTTTAGTGTCAGTGCCACTGGACTGGATTTAGGCAGCAATATCACTGGACTAAACTTATGTAGCAGTATCACTGGACTTTAACAGCAGTATTACTGGACTTATGCAGCAGTACCAATAGACTTTAATGGCAGTGCCACTGAACTGGACTATACAGCACTTTGACTGGGCTGCTCAATATACAGCACTATCACTGGACTGGCCTATATAGCACTATCACTGGACTGGTCTATACATCACTATCACTGGACTGGTCTATACAGCACTATCACTGCACTGGACTATATACAGCACTATCACTAGACTCAGGGCCTACTGTATACAGAACTATCACTGGACTGGCCTATACAGCAATATCACTGGACTGGACTATACAGCACAGCACTATCACTGGATTGGCCTATATACACTAAAGCACTGAGTGCTGTCTATCACTGGACTGGACAACAGCAGTATCACTGTACTAGTAGTACTAACTACTAAGTATCAGCGGGACAGTGGGTGGGCAGGCCAGGACACATGCTGCATCTTCACTGTCCTTTAAAGGAAAACAGGCTCGGAGTGCAGGTTTTGTTTAAGGGTGTCTGGGGGTGTCCGGAACTCGTACATCCTTAACGGTAATCCACTGAAGAGTGAGGCATAATTAAGAGAACAATTGATATACAGTCATGGGGAGGAAGCTAGTTCATCTTCAATTATGTTTTTTAAGAGACTATAGGTCAAATGTATATATTTATTATTTAATTCCTATCTATGCATGTATTATTTCCATTCCAGTTGAATGTTCGTCATGACAGTCATCCTAGTACAATATTATTGATATTATTAATATCAATTTCTTATATAGAGCAGCATATTCCATTGTTGCCGGCATGTCACAGAAGGTGACAGAAGACCAGGAGACCAGGACTACGTCGGATCAAGACTACAGATCTTCACAGGAGGACCTGGGTGAGTTGGATTTCCTTCCACATGTCCCCCATGGATTTCTTCGGACCCGGATGGACGCTGACAGATGCCGCAGACATGGACATCGACATGGAGTCGAATGCCGACATGGATCCGGACCAGGACAAGGCACCGGACCAAGACCCAGGGACCTACCTACGGGCTCAAGATAGGTAAGTATCAGTATGTATGGGCTTTGGATGTATTAAAGTTTTATTTTTATTGTGTGTCAGTGTGTGTTTATTTCACTATTTTTTTTTACTGTGGAACTACAAGTGCCAGTTGGCCCTTTAATGCCCCACAGGCTAGGACTTGTGGTTCTCCAAGTCCCAGCTTGTGGGGGAGGCTTGCTGGGACTCATAGTTCCACAGTTAAAAACAATAGTGTTTTATTCTATTTTTTTACACTCAATCAGCCCGGTGGCCACCACTCCGGGACCACCGGGGACAGCACCAGGCTTCAGACTGGTCAGGTAAGTCCTGGAGGGGGGTGGACCCCTTTATTGGGGGGTCCCCACTTCCCCAGGGCCCCTATATGTTGTCTTTTGTCATATTGTGTTTGTGTCCGATGGCACATTATTTAGATATTGTTTAATAATATTGCAATAAAAATGTGTGAATTTTACTGTGACAAACCTGACCCCATCAGAGTGGCCGGTCAGTTGACGTTGCTGTTTTGCCGCAACATGCACTTTCCTCCTAGACAAGCAGTCCAGGAGGAAGCTGCATGTTGTGCCAAAACTGTACCGCGAATGACCGGCCACTGCGGTAGCTCTTTGAGTACTTCTATAAATGGGTGACTATATGAGACCCTAATGATTGACGGCAAAAACATATTTGATGAAATGGCAATGCTTTGGTCTTTACACCAAAATCTTTTTTTAATCTTGTGATGGATCAAAAATCTTCTACAATATGAGGTGTCCTGGGGCTGTATCACTTCACCCGCAAGTAATACCAGACTAAAACTAGAAATGCCATACAGTCTTACAGCTAAGTAGCTAATATAAACTATGTTTAGTATATCCACTATCTGTCTATCTATCTTTCTATCTATCTATCTATCTATCTATCTATCTATCTGTCTGTCTGTCTGTCTGTCTGTCTGTCTGTCTGTCTGTCTGTCTGTCTGTCTGTCTGTCTGTCGGCACTAACCTATTAGCTCCAATGCCCTTTCAACCGACAAAGATGACTTGATATCGTGATTAATGACTGGTGGTCATTATCACAGTATACAATTAGTGGCCATTTGCATTGGACAAAAATTGACCCACGATTAGATGAAAAGGTCTATTTCAGTCTTATAGTATGTGTTATAGCAGTATGCAGTAAATTTACTAAAGCTTCTAAAAATGAATTGGTTGAATAGCAACCAATCAGATTCTGTCTAACATTTTCTAGGATAGAGAAATTATAGAGCAAAGCTGATTGGTTGCTATGGGTACAAATTTGTTCTCAAAATGGGCAAAACCATGCTGCACTGCAGGTGGGGCAGATGTAACATGTATAGAGAGAGTTAGATTTGTATGAGTTATTTTGTTTCTGTGCAGGGTAAATACTGGCTGTTTTATACTTACACTGCAATTTAGATTTCAGTTTCAACACACCCCACCCAAATCGAACTCTCTCTGCACATGTTACATCTACCCAACCTGCAGTGCACATGGGGCCTTATTTTGGTTCATTCTTTCTGACAAAATCCTTCTTAGATGGACAAAACCATGTGCACTGCAGGGGGGGCAGATGTAACATGTGCAGAGAGAATTAGATTTGGGTGAGTAATTTTGTTTCTGTGCAGGGAAAATGCTGTCTGCTTTATTTTTACACTGCAATATAGATCTCACTTTGAAGTAAAACCCTACCCAAATCTAATTCTCTCTGCACATGTTACATCTGCCCCACCTGCAGTGCACATGGTTTTCTCCATCTAAGAAGGATTTTGTCAGAAAGAATGAACCAAAATAAGGCCCATGGTTTTGCCCATTTTGAGAACAAATTTGTACTCCGATCAGATCTGAATAAGGGCCTATATTAAGGATACAAAGGAACGGTCTTTGCACACTTTCATAGAAAAATTGGCTTAAAACAGGCAATAATGCGAAATGGGGGAGGTATAACAAGTAAAGGACAAAAATGATGATAAATAGGAGAACCTCAATAATACTTACAGTAAATGAGCATCTTAAATGTTCATGCACCGGTGTCAATCTCCTGCTTCCAATGATTGTAAATGGCAAAATGTTTGCATCTCGCAGTCTAACTTGCAGAAAGAGACTGCAATAAATAAGTGAAGAAAAATAAAAAAAAACACGTTCTGCGACCATTTCAAATGTTTCTCCTTAAGCCTACGGGAAAAATACAGCCCAGATCTGAGTACACATCAGTCACAATGTGCCACATTAGTAGGAAATGTCTGTAATAAACTCCTGATATATAAGATATGAGCTTACAGTAATGCAGCTCTATTACAGCCAGGAGAAGTCTGGCGCATCCAACTATCACTACTGTACAGAATTATCATCCCCAGGCAAGAAGACTTGTGGGACTTCAACCTTGTATCTGTCAGCCTCATTATGATCTCCGCAGGTAGTGCTCAACTCTTCATAGTAACATTGCACATTTTTCTTTACCTTAAGCAAGCTACGCTCTCTTGTTGCAGTACAACAGCATTATATAGTTGATGCTTCCTTCAATACAATGATGGCAGACACACCAAGAGTCAAGTTTTAAGGGCATGCAATAATGTCATTAAGAACAAACATAATTATTATGCTCAGATGTATAATTGAGACAGATGTTACAATTTATAAGTGGCCAGAGGTACACAACAACAACAACCTCATTATCATATTTTTATTCCAACTGTTAACAACCACCTTTGCCAAACTGGAAGCATGTCAAAGAGAAAGCGATAAATAGCACTTTGTTTCTGTCAGCCGGCAGTGACCTTAAATTTACGTAGATCATTATCTAGAATGGAATTTTTCTGTGACTACTTACAAATGTGTTAACTTTTTTTATTGTTACTAATTGGCAGAAATACAACACTACAGTTTACTGGACAATTCATAGTATTGTCCAGTGCCGTAACTAGACATTTTAACACCCTGTGCCTGTTAGGGATTACTGTGGGTGCCGCCCATACATGAAATGTATTTATTATAACAGTTTCTTATATAGCGCACACATATTCCGCAGCGTTTTACAGAGTATAGTTGAACATTCACATTAGTCCCTGCCCCAGTGGAGCAGCTTACAGTCTATATTCCCTACCACATGTACATGCACACACAGACTTTCTAGGGTTAAATTTGTTGGAAGCTAATTTACCAGTATATTATTGGATTGTGGGAGGAAACCGGAGCACCCGGAAGAAAACCCACGCAAACACGGGGAGAATATACGGTACTTGTTTCCTAGAAGGGTGCCCATCGCGGGCATCGCATGTACATCGCATGCCATTATAATGACATGCGATGCGACCGACGCGATTACCGCGATTTTACATAGGGAACAATGTTAAATGTCCCAATTGACCCGATTTCACATAGGGAACAATGTTAAATGTCCCAATTGACCCGATTTCACATAGGGAACAATGTTAAATGCCCCCCCCCCCCCCAATTGTTAACGCCACCCCACGATCAACGTCAACCCAAAGCGTGGCGAGCCCGCAAGGGGCGGCGGTAGGCGTCCTCCGACCTTTTCATACCCCCACTATCCACGTCGGCGTGGAGTTGAGAATAGAAAGCATGGCGAGCGGACGCGGAATACAAGCCCGAAGCGTGGCGAGCAGACGCGGAATACATGTTAAGTAATCCGTGTCCCCTCGCAGGGCTCGCTGCGCTCGCCACGCTTCGGGCTCGGTGGCTCGCTGCGCTCGCCACACTTTCTATTCTCAACTCCATGCCGACATGGATAGTGGGGGTATGAAAAGGTTGGAGGACGCGTACCGCCGCCCCTCGTGGGCACGCTTCGGGTTGACGTTGATCGTGGGGTGGCGTTAACAATTGGGGGGGGGGCATTTCACACTTCAGGGTGGGTATTTGGGGTCTGTGGGCCATTTAACATTGTTCCCTATGTAAAATTGCGGTAATCGCGTCGGTCGCATCGCATGCGATTTTTGTCAGCATGCGATGCGACCGACGCGATTTTTTTCCTTGCGATGCCTAAGATCAAAATCGTGGGCGCCCTTCTAGGAAACAAGTACCGAATATACAAACTCTGCACAGTTAGGGCCATGGTGGGAATCAAACCCATGACCTAAGCACTGTGAGGCAGTAATGCTAAGCATTACACCATCCGTGATGGTGTATACTAGTAGAGGCTACGTCCCCCTAATTTATATTACGAACAAAGACTTTTTTTTAATAGTTTTTTCTAAACATAAAATACAAAGGACATTTTTATCAAAAATGTGAATTCCTCCAGTCTAGCCATAATGAAGCAAATCACCAGTTGTTATTCATTATGGGCCAGATGTACTAAGCTTCAAAAGTGATAAAATGGAGAGTGATAAACAGCCAGCCAATCAGCTCCTGTCTGCAATGTCACAGACTATGTTTGCAAAATGGCAGGCAGGAGCTGATTGGTTGGTGTTAAAATAATTAATTTATCACAAATTAATATTTGAAAAAGGTTTTGTGTGTGTGTGTGTATGTGTATGCGTTTGTGTGTTTTTGCAACCAAGACCGCAGATAAAAAAAGATGTAAATGTGTGATGATTATTTACATGTTTATTTACATGTAAAATATAACTGTTATTATGATATAAAACAAAAAGCTATAGAGTCATTTAAACACGTCCAATGCATAACTGATCAGTTCTAGACTTTATGATTGCTTTGTGCTATATTTTTTTTTTTACAGCTTTAGGTTGGATAATCACTTAAAGACAGATGGCATTTTGTCGTAGTTCCAGAACAGAGAAATGATTCCAGTGGATGTGCTGGTTTAATAAAAAACTGCGAGTTAAGGACAAGGTAAAGACAGAAGCATCTGTCAGTTTCTGCATGCCAGATTTCAGACGCGGACAAACTAATGTTTCTAGAGAAAAAAAAGAAAGTAAGTTAAGACTATTACCAATATGTGTCAAAAAGATTGTATGTGATAGCTACGCCAGAGCAGATGTCCCCTAGTTCCTGTTTGACTTTCGCAACTGGTGTGTGAGTTTTTGGATGAGAGACCTGTTTAGCACAGCTTGCTAGAAGTATGTTCATTACAGAATTGTTATTTTCCTGGAAACAATGAAATGGAAAATGTGGAGCTAATTTGATTTTCTGCCTCCCAGGCTGTCATTTTTATTTAGTTATTTTGGAGAAAGATTGCTATCCGGTTTGATCCCATTTTATAGTTTGCGATGTTAAAAGTGCCATCCACGGCGCTTAAATTGCATTTCCTTTTTTGCATATCACATTGTTAGAAATGTGTATATTGAGAGCACGTATTGTAAAATACAAAATAATATTTTTTTCTTTAGGAATATGTTGTGTGTAATGATTAAATATATATATATATTCAGCTGCCAACATTTATAAACTTGAAATATTATTTCATTTTATTTGAAAAACAAATAAAAACAATGACTAAATAAAAAAAAAACCTAAAACAAATAAGCAGGCAATGATAATTCAGTATGACACTAAATAATCATGTACCAAGTACCAAATGGTTGTATCTGATAATTTGCTAACAATTGGACAGAATATTTTTTTATTTGTATATTATTTTTTGTTACGGTAGTACACTATTATTTGCACTCTTCATTATGAGTAGTTAGTCACTTTTAGTGATGGCTGTTTGGGCTGTTGTCTATTGCTGACCAGGAAAACCTTAGAAATGAGTATTGGAACAGATTCGATTTTTATAAAGTTTACAATAAGGACAATTGCATATCTAGATTATTTTATGAAATATTCATCATGGTAAAACCAAGAAAATGTTTCTTAAGGTGCCCATACACGTACCAATTACCCGGTACTTTTTGTGCTAAAATAGCATCGTTGTGTATGCAATGCGATGCTATTTTGGCACAAAAAGTACCGGGAAATTGGTACGTGTATGGGCACCTATACTGTTGCGCAGTTAACTGTCTATTAGTGCCTCTTTTTAAAATTAGATGACAAGTACTGGCAAAGAAAACTGATACGAACATAAATGTGATGAAAATTCACATAAAATATATAAACAACCAGTTCTGCAACAGTCCCAACAGCTGGTAAATGAGACATGTTTAGCATAAAGTATATTTTTGTTTTTGCTGGGGGGGGTATTTCATTTATTGGTGCGTGTAATGCTGCAGGAAGGAATGTGGCATTGGATGTCATTTGCCAATGATTCAGTGTATAATAATGTGAAAGTATATATAATTTCTAGTGTAAAGATGGGGAAGATAAAATCATCAGACAAATCACAACATATTAAAAGTAGAGATTTGGTTCTGGATCTCCTTTCGTGTTTTGAATCTGGATTGGTTTTGCAAAAAATACCTTTTCTATTCTGAACACCTCACAGTTCATAGTTCATAATATAGGGCCTTATTTTGGTTCATTCTTTCTGACAAAATCCTTCTTAGATGGGTAAAACCATGTGCACTGCAGGTGGGGCAGATGTAACATGTGCAGAGAGAATTAGATTTGGGTGGGGTTTTACTTCAAAGTGAGATCTATATTGCAGTGTAAAAATAAAGCAGTCAGTATTTTCCCTGCACAGAAACAAAATTACTCACCCAAATCTAATTATCTCTGCACATGTTACATCTGCCCCCCCTGCAGTGCACATGGTTTTGTCCATCTAAGAAGGATTTTGTCAGAAAGAATGAACCAAAATAAGGCCCATAGTTTTTAGGCCAAGAGGTTGCACAGAGGTAGCTGGATGATTAAGCTTAGCGAAAAAAGTGGGCAACACAAACCTGTGGCAAATCTAGGAGTGTCACTGCAGTGTCAGACAGGATAGCAGTTTTAAAAACTAGGTCCCCAAAAAAATATAATGCAAAGAAAAGAGGAGCAAGATGGAATTGTCCTTAGCCCTCCCACCCACAAATTTGTATAAACAGGACATGCACACTTTACCAAACCAATCATTTCAGCGAATGGTGGACTCCATGGAAAAAGCTCCCCAATGTCTCCGAAACATAGCTAGCTGCAAACATACCACTTCCATATTTGATGACTTTTTACGTTATGAGAAGAGGCAAGAGAAAGAGCACAGTGTCAAGAAGGTTATTCAAAATTAGAGAGGCACACGCAATCATGAGCAACACATAGGATTTCATGTCCACTCCTATGTTGGTGTGGAATAGAAATTAAATTAGCCATTTGAGTGCTAACGTTGATGTGACCAATCTTCAAAATGTTAAAATGCTCACAGTGACTGTTCTTTTAGAATAAATAAACACAAATACAGCAAAGTCAATTAATTGAGTTCGTTTAATTAAATATTGCACCCAAAAAATTACAGTTGCTGTGAGCAGCACTTGCATTATTAAGGGGTCTCTTACAGCAATGTTGGCACTCAAAGGGTTAACCAAGCAAATGTATAATTACCACATTAAAGGACAAAATGTAAAACTAGTGGCCAAAGCCTCCAAGTTTGTTTTCCCCTCTCCATTTTCAGAGATTACGATAATCTTGAATTTAATGTTAGGATGGAAATACACTGCTTAATAGCATAAGATCCAGATTGGATATTTCCCCCTCCTCAGAGTCTGGAGATATATTTTGTAAATAATCTTGTGGGTTTCTTTGTCTTTTTTCATTTTTTGGTCACATCTTTATCAACATATTTTGCGGTAGATTCCTTATTTTTTACACGCATGTGAGCATACCTGCGTGTCTTGTTTATTTTATTCAACTGTGGCTGCAATGATTGGTTTGTTTGTGCCCCCACAAAACAAGCTGGCAATGCTTCAAAGAGCACATAATGCAAAGAAAAGAGGTGTAAGATGGAATTGTCCTTGGGCCCTCCCACCCTTATGATGTATAAACAGGACAAGCACACTTTAACAAACCAATCATTTCAGCAACAGGGTCTGCCACATGACTATGGATGAAATGATTGGTTTGTTTGGGGCCCCCCTTGCACAAACTGGCTCTACAGAGGGAAGATGTCCTTCTCATCCTTATCCTCTGGTTTCTCACCCTTCAGTGTTCTCATCCTCATAGAGTATTAATTTGTTCACACTGAAATCCACCATCACAGGTCCCTCTGTACTTTCTGCAGGCAATTCTTGGTCTTTCTGGAGGACTTTATAATTCATTTTGATGAACATCATCTTCTCCACATTTTGTTGAAGCAGCCTCCTACACTGATCGCTGATAAGGTTCCTGGCTGCACTAAAAACTATCTCAGAGTACACACTGGAGGGTGGGCAACTTATCCCAGTTTGTTTCAGATCCTCCAAATTGCCTCTTTTTTCCTGCCAGTCTGACATGCCTACATGCATCACCAATATAATCCTCCACCACTCTTTCAATAGTGACAGCATCATATGCAGTGACAGTAGACATGTCAGTAATTGTATGCAACTCCTTATATCCGGACCAGCTGTCCAAACTTGCTCCTGACTGTCCTGCCAGCCAGTGGTTCTGCTATGAAAATTTAGTTTTGTTTGTAGCCCCATTGCGGAAGAAAATGAAGGAGGAGCTGATGCCGTGTAACATTTTGCTTGAGCTAACAATTTTCTGACCATCACATCTTTGCACCTCTGTATTGGTGTCCACCAGAAAGAGACATACAACTTAAGCTTTAAAACTAGGTTCAAGCACGGGGTCCAAAATGTAGTGTTCTGATATCAACAGATTGACTACCCTTGAATCCTGGCAAAGAGAATGAAGGGCTCCATCCACAAGTCCCACATACAGTACTTAGTGGAATCACTCAGTTTTTGTTCCTCCTTCACTTTCTCCAGCTGCTTTTGCAAAAGCCTGATAAGTGGAATGACCTGACTCAAGCTGGCAGTGTCTAAACTGACTTCACGTGTGGCAAGTTGGAGAACCTTGCATAACGTGAAAATCAATTTGGTACTTGTTTCCTAGCACGGCGCCCATCGCATCGTATACCATTACACTAAATAAGGTATACGATGGTATGCGATGCAACGCAATATTGTACAATAAAATATACAATGGCATACGATGCAATCCTATACGATTTTTGATTGTACAAGCACCCTGATGGGTCCTTACAATGTTAAATGGCCCCCCCATAGTCAACGCCAGCCCGAAGCGTGGTAAGCACGGCGGTACGCGTCCTCCGACCTTTTCATACCACCACTATCCATGTTGGCGTGTCGATTCTAGATAGTGTGGCAAGCGCAGCGAGCCACCGAGCCCGAAGTGTGGCAAGCGGACGCGGAATACATGTAACGGGCTCGGTGGCTCCCTGCGCTCACCACACTATCTAAAGTCAACTCCACGCCGACGTGGATAGTGGGGGTATGAAAAGTTCGGAGGATGCGTACCGCCGGCCCTCGCGGGCTCGCTGTGCTCGCCACGCTTCGCCTTTGCGCTTCGGCTTTGCGTTGATAGTGGGGGTGGCGTGGGGGTTCATTTAACATTGTAAGCAATGTACAATTGTACAAGTGCTTGTACAATTAAAAAACGCATTGCATTGCATGCATCGTATGCGGCTATATGGCATGCGATGCAATGCAATGCGATCAGATACCATACGATGGACATCGGGGGCGCCGTGCTAGGAAACAAGTACCATCAATTTCCACTGCGCATGAGTCAGGTGCGTTCCACTCCTTTATCTATGCCATAGGTCAGTGGTTCCCAAACTGTGTGCCTAGGCACCCTGGGGTGCCTCAGGACACTTGCAGGGGTGCCTTGGGACCAAGATCAATTCATATTATTTATGGTCAATGTACCAGGCAAAACCAGTGCTGGTGGCTGCCAATCATAACATATGTGGACAAACAGGAGCAAATCCTGTCCCTTACCACATAACTGTGACATATAAGCACAATGCACTTCATTTAATATTTTTGTTTTCTGAATTTCTCGATAAGAAGCATTTGGCCTAGGGGTGCCTTGAAAATATTTTGATGCTCTAGGGTGCCGTGATTCAAAAAAGTTTGGGAACCACTGCCATAGGTGGATGTAAAGGCTGTCAGGGCTCAGCAGAGAGTGCATCGGGGAGCCCTGCAGCTGCCTGTTGTTAGGGCTCAGCAGAGTGCGTATCAGGGATCCCGGCACTTACCTATCTGGATGATCTGTCTCCTCTGTCTGGGCTTGCGCCCGGCGGGCTGAGTGGTCGGCGCTGAGTGGTCGGCGGGCTGAGTGGTCGGCGCTTTTACACAAAGCTCATTGGCCATGACAAAGGCTTGAATGGCCTTTTGCTGCTCCTCCATCCTCTGAAGCATAAAGAGGGTAGAATTCCACTTCATTACTACTTCTTGTTTCAGGTAATGGCAGGGCAGGTTCAAGGGGGTTTGCTGGTGCTCCAGTATTCGACACACACAGTCGCTAAATGTTGAAACTGGCCCAACATATTTAGTGCTCAACTAGGGAATATTTTAGGTGTTGGAGAGGATTGTGGCAGCTGTGAATTATTAAATATATCCCACCAGGCCCTAGTAACCACTGGCAAGACTGTCTCTGGGGAGAAGGGCGCTGTGCAATGGAAATAATCTAAGACCTTAGGGTTTGAAACCTGAAAGTAGGACAGCAGTGCCAGGGATATTCCTCACCTGTAAAAGACTTATTATAATAATGTGAGCCAATGTTTTTGATGTGGTGGTTTGGGCCATATTGCTGTTAATTGTTTGCTTACCTCTGAACCTATATAATGTGAAATTGCTTTTGTCAGTGGCAGAGTGTCTGACTGATCTACCGGCCTGCACTGCAGACCGACAGCCAAAGACAGATAAGCAAATGATGGGGAACCTTCGGCCCCCCAGCTGTTGTTGAATTACACATCCCAGCATACCCTGTTTGAGTTTTGCTAAATGGTCATGCTAAAACTGTGCATGCATTTTATGTCTATATCTATATATCTGTTTCTCTATAGAAATCTTAATTATGTTGTATTAGTGTAAAATTCACTTTTTTAGTGATGAACTTTAAATTAAAAATAGTGTGAAAAACCTACGTATTTTAAATGCCATGTGCACTGCATTATATGTAATTGTGATGTCTCTCATAGTGGATTCATTAGCTTTGCTCTGCATGATTGGTGGTCCCTCTGTTTGAAATATCACAAAGCTCAGCCCACGGACGAAGTCTAATTGGCAAAATGCATTTGGTCAGAGCTGTGTAATGCATTCTGAACTGTCCGCTAGCGTGCACTCAGTAGCGGAGAAGAGGGTCCCTGCGGGTCTGCGGTGTCCATGGAGAATTTGTGGTGCGGGTTGTGGTCCTGCTATCCCCGACCAAGTGATGTTCTACCAGTAGTAGATATACCGATAAATCATGTGGTTTTGAAGCCCACAGCAGAGGAAGTATTTGGTACGAGTACTGCCTGTGGGTTTTCTTGTGGCTTTTATATACAATATTTTACTATATTAAAAAATACTGCACCAGGAGGTATTCTCTCTGTTTCCTTTACCTCTAGAAAACTACCAGGTGGCGGGGAGGTGCAGTGAAAGTTTGGGCGCCGGGGGTCTGCGGGCTATAGTTACCCGCCGCTGTCTGATGGTACCTGCCTGTGTGCCGGCACAGTCCTGTCTCTCCCAGCGCTGGCTCCTGCTTCTATAATGAAAACGGACACTTAGAAAATGGCTGCCCCCATACTGCAGACAGTTTTCTGTCTGCAGTATGGGGGCAGCCATTTTCTAAGAGTCCCTTTTCATTATAGTAGCAGGAGCCGGCGCGCCGGGAGAGACGGGACTGTGACCGGAGATGCGGCTGCGGCTTGGTAGGTATGGGCATGGGGGAGCGCCGAGGGGAGGGGGAGTGGGAGAGGGGGCGGTAAAAAAATATGCGGCGGGAGGGCGCAAAAAAGCTAGTTACGCCACTGCGTATACCTCTGCAAAGGGCACTGTGAAATATCATCGTTTTTTACACAACATTTTATAATAGAATTTAGATAACAAATGTGAGGGACGCTGGTATTTTTAGCGAATATTTTGAACATCTCTCAGAGAGATATTGGCACTCAAAGGGTTAACCCTACTCTTTTCCCATTTGGCATGGAATGAAATGTGCAGATTGGGCATGTAATCAATAGCTATGGTTTATAATTATAAAGCATACGTACACTAACAATTTAGTTTTTAAATCAATTGTTCACTAATTAGATATCATTCCATTTAATTTCATTAAAATATCTGCATTTTTATACTTTGTAAACTGAAAAACTAATTGAGTGTTATGATACCGCATTGACTTAATGTTTAATGTATAAGTGAGAAGAGAAAGCTGGAGCATCCTTAGAAAAAGCTTGTTACTGTACATCATATGAGAGAAAATAGTAATTTATTTCCCTGGATTAGAATTGCAAGACAAGGCAGACTGCAACATTTGGCCATGACACAATTGCAGTCTCGACACAATAAAGAACAACAGATAATAAGGGAACTTATCTTTATCACCAGACAACAGCCAATGTAGCTGATTATCAAATAGGCTTAATATGTTTTTTAAAGGAACAGTTCTGCTGTGCGTACTGAAGACAACAATTAAATGCAATTATTACCTCATTTAATGCAGTTCAACTTAGAGATGAGCATCAGTCTATAATTTTGGTTTATTATTACTTATATATTAAGTCGCCGTATGAATATTAGATTGTTTAATTCAATGCAGTCTTTTCATGTGCTTTTATGTATAAGGATGCTGTGAATACCAGGCAAAATAGATTATGTAAATCAGTGGTGCTCAAACTCGGCCCTCAGGACCCCACATGGTTTACGTCTTCCCGGTCATCCGACAGGTGCACTTAGTACTGACTGACACATTTTAAAAGATCCACAGGTGGAGCCAGTGGCGGATTCAGGGGGGGGGGCACCTGGGCACGTGCCCCCCCCCCTGTCATTTATTTTGTAGCTGAGGACCAGGGCTTTCCAACGAGCCCAGCCCCGTGTCTCTAGCCCCCCGGGAACCGGAGATATCGCCTGGCAAACCTGTAACGTTTTTTCCCCATAGGATAATATGGGACCCGTCAATTCCGACCCCCACCCGGTTCCGACGGCTGCCAGTTCCCGCCCTGGCATCAGAGAAGCTTGTGGTTGATTTCATTCAATTCCAAATCGCTGGGCCTTCAATATGATACCAGGCTGGTCCAAATCGATTAATCGGTTCTAGAGATATTGCGTGTAAACCGATTTCTTTATTTTTGAAATGTAATTTCATGGCTGTTCATGTTTTTGAGGGCAGATTACTCTGGAAACAAACGTTCCAGTTTCACTGGACCAAAATCATTCAAAGCCCACTCAAAAGTTCTTCAATATGATACTTGTCTCATGTAAATGGGTCAGTTGGTTCCGAAGATATAGCCGGTTAAATGAGATAACTGGTTAAAGGGGAGAGGGGTGGTTTTCTCTCCCCCTCACACCAGAAAATGCAGGGACTAGGCTGGTGTAAAAGGGGCCAACCTGGGAATGCATTTTCTGGTGTGAAAGGGGTATTATTTCAAATAGCCGGGACCTGCAGTGCTCTGAATACAGCCAGGCTCTGACACTGTCAGTGGCTATCACTTCTGCCTGGCGGCGGCTGTCCCCCATTTACCACGAGCATGTATTCCCCCTTGGCAATGAGTATGTAATCCCACATGGCAACGAGCATGGAACCTCTGGCAATGAGCATGGAACCCTTGGCAATGAGCATGTAGAGGAGCAGCACTTATGTAGCATAATTTTTAATAGGCATTATGGTGTTTGGCATAACACATAATGGACATAATGGCGTGTAACTTAACGTGTAATGGACATTATGGTGTAAATGTTTAATGCGCGCCTTTGGTGGACAATGTCCCTGTTTATGAAGTGTATTGTGAATTTTGGCTTAATCTGTGTGGCATTATGTGAATTCTGGCTCAATCCATGTGGCATTATGTGAATTTTGTCTCAATCCGTGTGGCATTATGTGAATTTTGGCTCAATCCATGTGGCATTATGTGAATTTTGGCTCAATCCGTGTGGCATTATGTGAATTTTGGCTCAATCTGTGTGGCATTATGTGAATTTTTTCCCAATCCGTGTGGCATTATGTGAATTTTTTCCCAATCCATGTGGCATTATGTGAATTTTGGCTCAATCAGTATGGCATTTTATGCATTTGGCTCAATCCGTGTGGCATTATGTGAATTTTGACACAATCCATTTGGTATTATGTGAATTTTGGCTCAATCCGTGTGTGTTATTATGTAAATTTTGGCTCAATCCATGTGGCATTATGTGAATTTTGACACAATCCATGTTTCATTATTTGAATTTTGGCTCAATCCATGTGGCATTATGTCAATTTTGGCTCATTCTATTTGGCATCATGTGTAAGGGGCAAGTATAATGGGGTCTAGTATTTTGTTGCATAATGTGTAGAAGTTGTATATGGTGTTGACACGCCCCCTGTTGAGTGGCCACACACCCTTTTCTGGAGCGCGCCTTTGGCGTGCGCACAACTACATCCTTCACTTTTGTCACCATGGTGGGACTGCGTACTTTAAATGCCAGGGCCTATTTTTAATTCCATTCCCACCCTCTCCTGCCGCTCTCTTAGCATGTACACTGGCACCACTAACACCGCCCCTCCCCCACCCAAACCCTTTTTTATCATGGTGCCCCCCCTGTCATTTTATCCTGGATCCGCCCTTGGGTGGAGCTAATTATTTCAAATGATTCTGTGAGGACCAACTTTGAGAACCTGTAAATGATGGTCTCCCTGCCCTCCTTCCGCCACCAACACTGTTAGCTCTGAATTGTCTGTTGGCACATGCTCAGTAGAAAAGTGGAGGAGGCAAAGTAGAGCAAAATGTACCAGAAATATTGACAGTTGTAGATAATTTCCAGCTACTTTTCCCCAGTTTCCTTCAGAGTTATCTCCCTTTGTACAAAAGAGTAGTAGGTGGCACCACTGGCGGATTTAGGGGGGGGGGGCACCCGGGAACGTGCCCCCCCTGTAATTTCTGACACAATTTTTTTTTTACTTT
Source organism: Crinia signifera (assembly GCF_055691185.1). Lineage (NCBI taxonomy): Eukaryota > Metazoa > Chordata > Amphibia > Anura > Myobatrachidae > Crinia > Crinia signifera. The sequence goes on along the minus strand of NC_139225.1, from coordinate 101,095,692 downwards.
GAATGCCGCCGCAAAGAATTAACAGTCGGGCAGATCGTCCTGCTGCCCAGCTGTATACAGTGTCAGGCTCAGCTGTGCAGCAGCTCCTAGGTCCCGGGCGGCTCCCGAGTCCCGGCTATTTTAAAGCGTATCTCGCGCTGCCACGGTCGCTTGCTGGGACCGCGAGCCAATCAGAGCTCGTCGCGGTCCAGCAGCCAATCAGGAGCCACCACTCCTGATTGGCTGCTGGACCGCGAGCAAGCTCTGATTGGCTCGCGGTCCCGACAGGTGGCCCGGCAGCGCGAGCTAAGCTTCAAAATAGCCGGAGGTCCCGGGGCTGCTGCAGAGCTGACCTGACCCTGACGCACACTGTATACAGCCGGGCAGCAGGACGATCTGCCCGGCTGTTAATTCTTTCAGGAGGCAGGGGCGGCATTTAAATAAAAAATAAATAAATAATAGGTCATAGTTAACGATGGACATCCCCTCCCCTGAGATTGAGAAAAAGCCTGCAAGCAAGAAGGAGGAAACTGTGCAGGTAATGTTTCACTACACAATGATATACAAACCATGTGACCCATGAACTCATTGTATCACCTTTTTTTTATCCAAATGAATGCATAGAGAAGGAGCTGACATCTTGTTATATAAAAACAAATCTCATAGTTTAATAATAAATACAGGAGGTGATGACAGAGCATTTGTGTTTGTAAGCTCTTGTGACTGAGCTGTTCTACTTTACAGTTGTGATGGGGCTATTGCAGATTGCACGTAATGGCTGCAGTTGCACCTGCATTGCATAAAACACGGATAAAAATGGCAGAATAGTCTCCCATATGCTTCTATGCACGGCTGTAATTGAGAGTGTGTGTAAAGCTCTGTGTCCTAGGGGGCTGGCTGCTGCAGTGATCTCTGTGACAGACATTGTATGCAGCCGGGCAGCTGGACGCTCTGCCCGGCTGTGAATTCTTTCAGGCGGCGGGCGGCAACTTGTACTGGCATTATGGTGAAAATTTTTGGGCCATGTCCATGTTTGTGGTGTCTTTTGTGAATTTTGGCGCAATCCATGTGGCATAATGTGAATTTTGGCTCACTTAGTTTGGCATAATGTGTAAGGGGCAAGTATAATGGGGGTCTACTATTTTGTTGCATAGTGTGTAGATGTGGTATATGGTGTGGTACACAACACTCAAGGCCACACACCCTTTTCCGCCTTCGACGTGCGCACAACTGCATCCTTCAGTATTGACGCCAAGGTGGGCCTGTGTACTTTCAATGCCAGGGCCTAATTTTTAATCCCATTCCCGCCCTCTCTCTGTCCTCCTTCCCTTCCTCCTCAGCGTGCACGCTGGCACCACTAACACCCCCCCCCCTCCCCTATTTTGGTGCCCCCCTGTAATTTTCTCCTGGATCCGCCCCTGGGTGGCACTACACTTATCAGCCAAAATGCCTTTTTAAATATCAATAAAATGGTTTATTTTTATTATAAAGCATATATATGTAATTAAATGTCAAATCAATATCAAATCACAATATAATTATACAAATATCAATATCAATCCTAGGAATTAAATAAATATATAATTATTTACATTAGTAGTCTATAGTCCAATTTTTGAATGGCTAACTATATCATGGCAAGAAGACTAGAGCCTCATCCATATGTCAGAATCTCTCTTTAACATACAGTTGGTATATAGGCCCTTATTCAGATCTGAACAGAAACAAAATAACTCGCACAAATCTAACTCTCTCTGCACATGTTACATCTGCCCCACCTGCAGTGCACATGGTTTTGCCCATTTTGAGAACAAATTTGTACCCCGATCAGATCTGAATAAGGGTCATAGTTACAGTATATTTGATAACTATATATGAAATACTCTGGAATATTTGAATATTCTGCTATTAAGCTAATTTATGGTCAAGAATGAACAGACCCAGTGGCTGTGTTGCCATTGAGGTACCTCAGTGTCAGTGCAGTGGGAGCGCTGCTTTGGTCTACTCACAGTTGAATTTTCAGCTTGGACTCACCACTGATTAAGCAGATGTCCCTTTTGTTGTTATAGAGCAGGGGTTCTCAAACTCAGTCCTCAGGAACCCACACAGTTCACGTTTTTCAGGTCACCCAGCAGGTGCGCAGGTGCATTCATTACTCATTGACACATTTTAAAAGATCCACAGGTGGAGCTAAATTTTTCACTTGTGATTCTGTGAGGAGACCTGCAAAACATGCATTGCGTGGGGTCCTGAGGGCCAAGTTGGAGAACCTGTGTGTTATACCCCTTTCACACCAGCCTAAATTCTGGGATTTCAACACTGCTATGGAGCAGGGTTGTTCCTGAGTTCAACCAGGTGACCTGGCCGGTGTGAAAAGGTTAGGGGTACTTACCTGGGTTGCCGGTCCTCGGTGTGCTGTCAGGCTGGGGTTCCGGACAGGCAGCGGGCGCAAGCCTAAATTCTCGGGTTGTGCCTGGGATTTCAACCCTGCTATGGTGCAGGTTTGTTCCCGAGTTCAACCCAGGGACCTGGCCAGTGTGAAAGGGGTAGGGGTACTTACCTGGGTTGCCGGTCCTTGGTGTGCTGTCAGGCTGGGGATCCACACTGGCGACGAGCGCAAATGAAAGGACAGGCGGCGTATATAGATGACGCAGCTCTCCTGTGCCCTCACTGCAGCTAGAGAGCTGCGCCATCTGCGCCCGCCGTCTGACCTGTCATCCGTGCCCCCCACCTGTGTGGATCCCTGGCCTCTACTGGTGTGAAAGGGGTATCAGAGGCATGCAGATATGGTTCCAGGGTTCAGTCTCAGAGCATCACTAGAAGTTAGATTACAACATCCAAGAGACACTTGGATCGTTCCATATAATGGGAGGTCTCTTGCGGCATAGTCAGGTTGTATTACTACTCTGTGCCCCTCCCCCAGTTTGTAGTATTAGTCAGTGGGCAGTAAAAAAATTAAAATAAATGCCATCAAATTAAAAATAAAATAAATAAAATAAAAATTAAAATAAATGCCATCAAATGTCTTTAAGACCAAGTCACTAAAAATCTTAATTATCTGGAAAGGGTCACACAGAACAATGAGTAACTGTTATAGGACAGTATTCAATGAGGCTGATTAGCCATGTTCTACGGCGAATGTGTGCTATTTTCATGCTCTAAGGTGAATCTTTTTACTGAAAAAGCGAATCACCCTATTCAACGTGCAATATTCGCCGAGGGTGAACAGTGAATGCCAGACAATTCACCGTCTGATAGTCACCACAATTCGCTGTGGTTTTTCAATGTGATTCGCCGTGAGTGTATTCAATGATCAGTTGGCGAATTACTTTCTAAGTGATTTTCGCTGTGTGTCACCGTTTAGCAATTGCCATCTTTTTATGGAGGACTGGAATGTGAACTTTTAAAATAGAGGTTTTTTTAAAAAAATTGGTGTCAATAAATCAGGAATTTTATTATGGGAAGGGGCATGCTATTTTTATTCATGTGCTTACAATACATGAATATATTTTTAATTTAAATTATTATATATATTTTTTTACACATAACAGCCAGCAGGGGGCCGAGAGCCGCTCATTACATATTCATATATTCACTGCTCCTTATCATTACATATGCATAATTGGGAGCAGTGCAAGCGGCTCCCTACTTGCATCCTCTGCTAGCTCTCCCGGGGGGGGGGGGGGGGGGGGCAGCCTGTGCTGCCTATATCCCTGGAAACCCTGCTTCTGCACCACAGTGTTTAGCGCAGGCAGGGAGGCTTCCATCTCCCTGCCTGCTGCCATCCCCCGGCTGCATGCGGCGTCCGCTGCAGTGGTTAAGAATCGCTGTTAGGGGCAGCGAGCCCCTGCGGCATTGAATACGGTGACAGCGAGGGCTGGCAGCGAAGGCTGAAGCCCTCCGGAACATGGCGACTGTGCAGCGAATCCTAAACAGGATTCGCAGCACATGCCGAGTATTGTCATTAAATACTTCCCATAGACTCGTAAACTGTCACCTTAAAAATGCATTTGTAGTTTACACCCCAATTATCATTATATTTGTAAGTAGAGCTTAAAATATAGAAATGAAATACCACTGAACCAAATGATTCCATTTGTAGGGCATGCATCACCAATGGTAACGCATGTAGGGTGACATTTAGTGAGCTGCGAAAATGTGATTTTTGCTAAAATCGCACTTTTTCCTGAATTCGCATATTTAATGAGATGCGTAAAACATCAAAAACCACAGATTTTGCAGCGAATTTGCATTTTGTAAAAGTGCGATTTTTAGTCACGCCGGAACTCGCATCCAGATGTTTTCCGATTGAAAAGTATACAATTCGCATATTTAATGAGATGTGAATTTGAGAAAATGTGTCTAAAAATCGCCAAACATTTACACCAGGTTCTGATATGCGAATTGGCCAGAACCCTGCACAGATCATTGAGATGTGTTAAAAATGTGTTAAAGTGTGTGTGTGTGTTTTTTTTTTAAACGGCGTGTGGTCCCCCCTCCTGAGCATAACCAGCCCCGGACTCATTGAGCCGGACCTGGTTCCAAATATATACGGGGGACAAAAAGAGTAGGGGTCCCCCGTATTTTGAAACCAAACAGCCCTCGGTGTCATGCCACAGCCGGGGGACACTTTTTACTCAATGAGCTCGGGGCTGGTTATGCTCAGGAGGGGGGACCCCACACCATTTTTTTTTATGAACACAAAATCGCACATTTCCTCAAATTCGCACATTGTATGCCTAAAATTCATACATTTTCATGCCTAAAAATCGCACATTATCGCACTTAATCGCACTTCTTTCTCCGGAATACGCACCTCATTAAATATGCAAATTTGCGGAAAAAAAAATGATTTTAAAAAGTGCGATAATGTGCGAAAAATCGCATTCTATTAAATGTCAGCTGTAAACTTCACAGGATTTTGAATTGGTTTTAAAGTATAAAGGGTTGTGATCCAGCTAATAGCAGGAGGGTTGGAAATGCTCTTAAAAGGACTAATCCTTGAATTGTGAGTAGATTTGTCTGAGGGCAGTATATAAATCAGTTAGTGGTGTTCAGATCAGATTATTTGTTTGTTCTAATTGCTGCCCTTAAACCTTTAATTGCTTCTGTCTGGACCCATCATCAAGTTGTCAGAAAAAATAGAAGGGAGTCATTTACTTGAATCAGTTACGGGTTACCTTCATGATTTCCATAACATTTTGTTCATGATAGAGGTACATTAGTTTAGACGTTCAAGGTTTTATGTATTAATGATCACAGCAAAGATATACCATAAAATGTACTGAAATATACAGTGTAATTGTAATGAAGTTATTTTCTGTTATAAATTCTGTGAGTTAACATTTTTAGATGAGTTCAAATGTAGGGGGAGATTCAATTAGCCACAGTAATTTACAACTAACTTATTGACCCCAAGGGTCTATCCAATAAGCTCGGAAGTCCGGCTGATGGCAGTACTTAATAGCAGTGGTGTCTGTGACGACCAAGCAGTGGACTGGGGATCGTTGTATGTGCTCTGGTGTGCGCTTATTTGGTTTACATTTTGTTCTTCCCCAACCTCTATTTCTTACATAATATATTGCTTATTCGTCTTATGTTGTATAAGACATTGGGGCAGATGTATTAAGCCTGGTGAAGAGATAAACTGGAGATAAAGTGGAAGGAGATAACGCACCGGCCAATCAGCTGTGTTTGAAATATGACAGTTGGGAGCTGATTGGCCGGTGCATTATCTCCTTCCACTTTAACTCCAGTTTATCTCTTTGCCAGGCTTAATACATCTGCCCCAAAATTTGTTATATCCTCTGTTAGATTTGTCTAACTTTGGGACATTGAAGGTTGTAATTCTATGTTTAATACAGGTTGAGTAACCCTTATCCAAAATGCTTGGGACAACGGAATAAGGGATTTTTTTTACACACTCACCTGCCCCCCCCCCCCCCCCCAGTGGTTCCGGCGTTCCCCTGATATCCACGGCATCCACAATGGCCATTGGGTTTGGCTTCAAAGGTATCCTCAATCTCAAGGATGAATTGCATGATGTCACCATCGTACATGCGCAAGGAATCCTTGGGACCGGGAATGCCTCTAAAGATGAACTCAAGGGCCGCTGTGGAAGCCACGGATGTCGAGCAGTAGCGCACGCAGGGGGGGTTTCTGGGTACCCAGAAACCCCCCCAGGAGTCTAAGGGACCTAGCCTGAAAGCTGAGGGTCCCCTCTTTCCATGGGTACAAGAATTTTAAAAATCGGCCCTTGGGAACCGGAGATATCTGACTTCAAAGCAGTGGTCCCCATCCAAGCCTGTTAATTGCTCTTCCAAGTCAGATATTTCAGGTTCTGTCTGACTCAGAGTTTCTCTGAGGGTATATTCCAAAAGCTGGGACTCTCCCCCATTGGAGGACACTAGTAGCTTGTCTCTACTATTCCCAGAACCAGAGATATCAGCCTTCCAGCAGCTGGTTACTGCTCCAGCTCCACACACCTGGTATGTAGTTTTATATACTCGTTGGCAGATTGCTCTGCCTCCTGAACTCTGATCCCCTAGTCCCCAATACCATTTGGTAGGTGGGATTCTCTAGTTTTTAAATCCATTAAAATCTAATAAATGTATTTCTGGGAACTGGAGATATCTGCAGTCAAGCATGCTGTCCTCCCACCAGAAAATTATGAATAATAACCCCACTCCATTATACACCCCTCCTCTGCATATTAAAAATCCTCTACCACCCTGGAAGTTATGTATCAGGGCCCCTTCATTCAGCCCAATGCCCTCTTCTCCCACCCCATCTCCCACCATCTGTACAGTAAAGGGGTAATTAATGGAAATTACTGATCCAGGCGCTACATGCTGAGCAGTTGATATAATACCCCCTACCACCCGGGGGACATCAAAGCTTCCCCCACCCCTACCGCTGGAGGATCGGTAGTGGCCCCAATACATTGCTATGACCAGGGGTCTACACTGCTGTTGACGCCCCTGTATGAATATATATATATATATATATATATATATATATATATATGTCTATCTATAATACTTTAAATGACCCGGCATATACTGGGTCACCTAAGTGTCCATTTCCATGCTTTGCTCTGCCCCTCTGGAAACCCCCTTCTGAAAATCCTGCATTTGCCACTGTCGAGGGACCAATGGAGGACCACCAGGGTCCTGGTAAGTATTAAAAATGGTATGAAAACCCCAAATAATCTGAAAACCAGCGGTGTTTGGAATATTTCGGTTTTCGCGGATACTCGGACAGTAATTGTATTTCTCTTGCATCTCCAACTATCTACTCTAGTTGTCCTGAGATAAATAATTGAATACTATTGCTGATTCTTATTTGGCACAATTTTTATTAGAATCATAATGATTTGAACTTAGAATGGATTTGTAATTGAAACTGGAATATACAGCATTGTTATGTTGCAAAAGATCATTATGCACTTACTGTACTGTACATATCGAGAAGTGTATTTTTTCTATTTTAACATATTTGAGTTTTGATTCGATCAGCAATACATGCCAAAAGAAGTGTGATTTAAACAAAAATAAATATACAGAATTGGAAGCCTTACTTATTATAGAACAATATGCAAGTGCACTATGCAAACATTAATCCTCAAGTAGTGCAGACAAAGACAGGGGCACTCCACAGGCTTTTTAAATAAGTTTTAGTGAACAAAAGGTGAATTCCAACATTTTTCGGGGTCATCGAACCCCTTTATCAAGGTGTACATTTTGAGAAAGGGGTTCTATTACACCGAAACATCAGATTCACCTTTTGTCCACTAAGATGTATTTAAAAAGCCTGTGGAGTGCCGCTGTCTGCATCCTTGTCTAGAAAACTATCCGAATGGCACCTGTGGCTGCTGTACCCAAAGTGGAGAGTGCCGGGGTGAAAAGCTCCCTGTGTGTGTGTGTGTATATATATATATATATATATATATATAGACAGACCATGAGTCTAGGCTGCACACACAGGTCAATACCAGGAGTGCTGAAGCTCACAAAAAATGGTAACAATAATAATGCTTTAGAGAGCCAGCAACATCAGAAAAAAAGATCAATTTATTAGGCATATAAAGTGCATAACGGACAATGTAGCAAAAAAGGCTTTAAAAGTCAAGGAGGACACGTTTACTTAGCATGATGGTGATAAGGCATCTTCACCACGTGAATCCTCCCCCAACCAGTCATAGCACCCGACAGGCTGTTTCGGTGCTCACTGCACCTTAGTCATGGGCAAGTGACTGAAGGCTCACACACATTCTAATATACCCCTGTGAATCATCAGCTCTAACCTGGCTCACCTGTAAAAGTGCGGCAAAAAGAGGCAGACCAGCTGACATACCAACAGCGGCAAACGATCACCATGGTGGGGGTGGTATAAAGTCAATAAGCATACATCTTAGACTAGCCACAGAATGTCCAAGTGCCAGAAAATGCTTTGCCACAGGTTTGTCAGATTTTTTCTGCTCGAGAGCTTGACGGATGGAAAGGCGGTGATTCGCCATACGCTCTCTAAAGCATCGTGTAGTTAACCCGACATAATAAAGTCCACAAGGACACGTTAAAATATTGTCTTGTATGGCATCATTCGTGATCTATATTTTAACGTGTCCTTGTGGACTTTATTATGTCGGGTTAACTACACGATGCTTTAGAGAGCGTATGGCGAATCACCGCCTTTCCATCCGTCAAGCTCTCGAGCAGAAAAAATCTGACAAACCTGTGGCAAAGCATTTTCTGGCACTTGGACATTCTGTGGCTAGTCTAAGATGTATGCTTATTGACTTTATACCACCCCCACCACGTGGTGGAGATAGAAGTAAAAAACTTCATCAGAGGGAGGCACGTTGGATTTACGACCTGGGGACATTGGCTCCGAGAGGCCTTAATGAATATATTGCGTATAATATCTTTCTCTGAAAAGTATATATGTTTGTGGGACTTTGCAGCATTTATCTCTTCAATTTTTTCTTCATTATTTTTCTTTATATAATATGTTAGTGTTTATCACTATATTTTTCTATTTCTTTTTTGTTTTTTTGTTTTTTTATATGCATAGAGTTGATTTAGGTATTGTTCACTATTGTGATGCATCAGGCAGTATTCTGAGACAAAGTATCTATGGCGCACTTTTTTACATCCATAACATACTATGATCATATTGTTAGTACCCCTGTAGCGTTATTTAGTCTGTGCCAATTGCGCATATATAAAAGTATTTTTTGCACTTAACGAACATTTTTATGCTTATGAATAACTTTCATGCAATTGGAGTATAAAACGGAACGATGTTTCCGCTTTTTTAGCTTGCGTTCCAGTGACTCATACAGCTGGAACGCATAACACATCCTGTATCACTTCCTGGTTGGTTTTTGCGCGCCAAACGGCGCTTACTTCCGGTATGTTGTGCGTTCCACAGCGCTGGAACGCATGCTACTTCCGGTTTAACGGAGTTTAGTGTTTTGATGTAAATTTTGACTTTTTATATAACTTTCTGAGACGCTTATTTTTTTAGGACTATAACGCTATGGGCACAACACATTTAGTTGGTCAGTGACTCTCTGAATTAGGTCTATATACCATTTAGGGCACACTTCCGGTTTTTTGTGGAACAGGAAGTGGGTGTCGCTATCCATTACACCTGTGATGCCATAAATAGTTGTCTCAGACGCTGCATTAGTACACTGCCTGGTGTTCTTGGTCCTTTGATGTGACAGATTCGTGTCTTGACAAAGGTCCCTGTGAGGACCGAAACGTCGACCAATACAATGCAATAAATCCTTGCTTCAACTACATTTGGTGTCTATGGTGAGTGCCTGCTTCCACAAAAGTACTATAGATATAGATATATATATATATATATATTGAGTTAGTAGTCCTGCACTTCGTACACAAGTTTTTCCAGTATTCCTTTCTAGTTGCTAGGTGCCTTCCCCCAGAATGTGTAGACAGTGAAGCATACGGGCAGCACACTCAGTACTTAATAATAATCAGAATATTTCAGGTACTGTATAATCAAATCAACGTTTTGGTTTTATTTCAAACCTTCATCAGGAAGAATAAAACCGAAGCGTTGATTTGATTATACCTGGAATAGTCTGATTATTATTAAGAACTGAGAGTGCTGCTTGCATGCTTTACTATCTATATATATATATACTGTATTTATTTATTATATTTGAGGCTGTAGCATATATTTGGCCAAGGATATGAGCCTGCCCACATTGAGATCACCTCTGTTGAGCAGGCCCCTAATAGACTTCAACGTCAGCCCCGCCCCTCCCCCTCCTCTTTCATCCCCAGGCCATCACAGAGATTAAATATAACATTGAAGTTGGGTGTTGGGTGTTATATAGAGTGTAAGGTATGTAAAAGCCACTAATCATTGTTAATGGTGTTTCAAAAGTAAACATTTTGTGAAAAGATACAGTACTGTACATAGATAACTAACATACAAAGAGAAAGTAGAATTAAATGTAAATAACAACCGATACTGTGGGATGCTTCAGTGCTATATTTCATTTATGTGATGTTGGCTTTGTTGGACTGAGCGTACTTGCAGCCCAGACGTGAAGCTCAGGATTGCCAGCTTGAAAAATAATGAGGCTGTACAGCATATATGATTATAATTGCAATAGAAACAGGCTGATTGGGTCGTAGCTGTCATCATATGACTTCTTAGAAAACACCTAGACGTGCCTATACCTTCCCTGCCACAGCCAGAAAATGTCCATTTACCTCCCAGAGAATTTGGCTTCATGTCAGTCAACTTGCATACGGCCAGCAATAAAAAGAAGAAGCAGGATTCCATCGCAGGACGGTCTCTTGCATGCATACTACGAGCTGTACACATGTGCAATTATTCAATCAGCATCAGCCTGCGAAATCATGGCATCAGGGCTGAATAAGCCCCTTAGTGTAAAAATTACCAATCCAAAATTTTATGAAAGTGTCTATGTAAAACTGCATCGGGGTCTACAGTTCATGTGTTCTTCTTGATTACTGGAGCTCCAAGATAGTGATATAGTATATATTTGTGATAATGAACTCATTTCTATTAAAATGATGAGGTAAAAGTACACTGCATGATTTTACTCCAGTAAAATAAAATTATAATTTAAGTGTTTCTCGGAAAAAAACTGTATTTTTGTAATATGGATAAGATATTTTCATTTACAAAATGATGTGTAGATCTTCTTAAATTGCTATGCAATGCAAATGGTATATTAATATTTACTATACAAACTTCATGATGTTTCCATCTGCCAGATGGTGTGTCAGTGACAAATTACCACTAATAAATATTAATTCAAACTATTTATTTAATAAGTGTGAGAAAACACATCAATTATTGTCTGTTATATATTTTTCCAAATCAGGTATCTTCATTATTCAGAATTTGTTAGACTAATGACCTAAATAAGTAATTAACCCCTTCACGACATTTGACGTATATATACGTCATGGCCGGGAAGTACTTCCCGACACATGACGTATATATACGTCATGGCTTCAAACTGTCCCCGCGTCTATAGACGCGGGGACAGAGGGACGATGTCTGCTGTCCCTGACAGCAGACATGTCCCTGCATGCCCAGGGGGGGCTGCGATGCCGCCCCCCCGTCGGCGATCGCTGTGATTGGCTGTTCAGTGTGAACAGCCATTCACAGCGTTTTCTGTGTCACCGGCGAATAACGTTCGCCGGTGACACGGGATCGGAGGTGATTGGTGCTGTAAAGTACAGCACCAATCACCGCGGGGTGTAAGGGTGACACTGGTGTCACCCCACCTCACCCCGCCCGCCCCCAAAGGCCGTGATTGGTCCGTCGGACCGACGGACCAATCACAGCCATGGAGGGGGGTTTAAACTAACGGTGACTGCACTGCAGACGCCATTCCGGTCTGGAATAGCGTGCAGTGCGGTCACCGTGCCCAGCTGCCGCCATATACTGACCAGAACCTTGCTCAATACTTACCTGATCACTGCTTGGGATCTTGCTTCATCTTGTGACATCCTGTGCTGTGTTGTGCTGTGTTGTGCTGCTGCAGTGTCATCGAGTTAGAGAGAGAGAGATAGAGAGGCCTAGTGACAGAGAGTGCTATATTTTGTGCTGCTGCAGTGTAATAGAGTTAGAGATAGAGAGAGAGAGATAGAGAGAGATAGAGAGATAGTGACAGATCGTGCTATATATTTTTTATATAACTGACTGCTGCCCCCCCTTTTGTGCTGATCAGTATAAATTAACTGATCAGCAACTTTTTGGGGGCGCAGGGTATTTTTTATATATATATATACCTGTCAGTGCTGCTGCTGCAGTGTCATAGAGTGATAGATAGTGAGAGATAGAGAGATAGAGAGATAGAGAGAGATAGTGACAGAGAGTGATAGAGACTGCTATATTTTGTGTCTGCTGCCCCCCTTTTGTGCACCCCCAGCAACTTTTTGGGGGTGCAGGGGTTATTTTTCATATATATAACTGTCAGTGCTGCTGCTGCAGTGTCATAGAGTGATAGATAGTGAGAGATAGAGAGATAGAGAGAGATAGTGACAGAGAGTGATAGAGAGTGATAGAGAGTGCTAAATTTTGTGTCTGCTGCCCCCGCCTTTTGTGCTGATCACTATATCTGAGGTGATCAGCAACTTTTTAGGGGTGCAGAGGTTTTTTTTTTATATATATATACCTGCCAGTTGCACTCTCAGTTGCACCAAAGGTTGTGCACCTGCTGCCCCTCACTGGTAATCAGTGTCGCATCACTGATCACCTTTTTTTTTTTTGTGTGTGCTGTGGGGTCTTTTTTTAATTTTTTTTTTACACACACTGTGATTTTGTGGGTGTCCTGTGGCCGCTGTGCGCTGATCAGTGACGTACATCACTGATCATCTTTTTCGGCACAGGGTTGATCTATTTTTTTTTTTTTTGATCAAATTCCTGTTGCCTTTGAGCGCTGTTCAGTGACGGACGTTACTGACCAACATCTGTGCTCAATTTTTGGCGCAGGACCTTTTTTTTTTTTTTTTTAACCCCTTCAATTTTTTTTTTAACCCCTTCAATTTTTTTTTTTTTAACCCCTTCAATTTTTTTTTTAACCCCTTCAATTTTTTTTTTTTTAACCCCTTCAATTTTTTTTTTTTTTAACCCCTTCAATTTTTTTTTTTTGTATAAAGTATTTTTTTTTTCCTGCACTACATACACACTACACACTACATACCCCCCGGCTTGAAATAAAGTTTGAACCCCCCCCTACACTGTACACGTGTTGAAACATTTCACTACCAGTAACACAAAAATAAAAATGGCATCCCAAATGTCATCCCAAATGTCATCCCAGTCATCCAGAAGAATGTATTCAGTGGAGGAGGCATATGCCATGCTTGCCTCTGATTCTGACACAGCCAGTGAGGCAAGCGGGGAATTTGAAGGATTCGTCTTAAGCTCCTCTTCCTCCTCTGGTGATGAGGGACCCCCTCAAAGACGCCCCCGTAGAGCAGCTGAGACCCCCCCCCCCCCCCCCAATAATTGATCTCGTATGGACCCCACCACCAGACAATTTTGAGCCCCAGGTTCCTGAGTTTTTGGCCATGCCAGGAATCCAATTTGATTCCACAGGTCTCAGAGAAATTGACTTTTTCAAATTATTTTTCTCTGATGATTTTATAAATTTAATGGTGGACCAAACTAATTTATATGCCCAGCAGTTTATTGCTCAAAACCCCACGTCATCATTTGCTAGGTGGACCCCTGTAGATGCAGTAGAGATGATGACGTTTTGGGGTCTGGTGTTTCATATGGGCATAGTAAAAAAGCCACAAATTAGGCAATATTGGAGTACAGATGTTCTGTACAGCACCCCATTTTACCGTATGGCCATGACTCGGACTCGTTTTGAGGCAATCCATAAATTTATACATTACACCAATAATGCACAGTGCCCACCCAGAGATGATCCCACCTTTGACCGGCTATTCAAAGTCAGGCCGGTCATTGATCACTTCAGTGCCAAATTTGAAGAGCTATACATCCCTGATAAATGTATTAGTATCGACGAGTCCCTTATACATTTTAAAGGAAGGGTTAAATTCCGCCAGTACCTTCCCAATAAGAGGGCAAGGTATGGCATAAAAATGTATAAGCTGTGTGAAAGCACCACAGGGTACACCCACAAGTTTAGGGTATATGAAGTGAAGGATTCAAGAATTGAACCGCCAGAATGCCCCCCCTCCCTCGTAGGTGTTAGTGGCAAAATTGTCTGGGATTTAATGCACCCCTTCCTGGATAAGGGTTATCACCTCTATGTGGATAACTTTTACACCAGCATCCCCCTGTTTAAGGCCCTTGGTTCAAGAGGTACAGCAGCTTGCGGTACTGTGCGCAAGAACCAAAGAGGCCTCCCCAAAACGCACATTGCCCAAGTACTAAGAAGGGGTGAAAGCAGGGGAATATGCACCGAAAATATGTTGTTGGTCAAATATAAGGACAAGAGGGATGTCCTTATACTGACAACAATTCATGGAGACAGTACCACCTCCATCCCTGTACGAGGTACCAGTACCCACACCTCAAAACCAAATTGTATCCTAGATTACAATAAGTACATGGGCGGAGTGGATCTTTCAGATCAGGTACTGAAGCCGTACAGTGCCCTGCGGAAAACAAATATCTGGTACAAGAAGCTGGCCGTGTATATCATCCAGATGGCACTGTATAACGCTTACGTGCTATTCCGTTCTACCGGCCAGAGGGGGACATTTATGCACTTTTAAGAGGAAGTCATAAAGGGCCTAATATTTGGGAACCAGCAGGCAGAGGGCCCCAGTACTTCTAGTACTGGCCCCCGTATTGTACCAGGGCAGCATTTTCCCAACGAAATCCCCTCCACTGCAAGAAAGGGCAGGACACAAAAAAGGTGCAAAGTTTGCTATAAAAAGGGAATAAGAAAGGAAACTATTTTCCACTGTGAAACTTGCCCCGACAAACCCGGCCTATGTATAAAGGAGTGTTTCAAAATATACCACACATCTATGGATTATTAGGTTCATCATTTCACCGTGCATCGGGGGTCTTGCTAATGCCACATAGCACCCACCATTCATTCCACCAGAATCTGAGCTGCAAAATCCAAAAATCACTCCTTCCCTTCTGAGTCCTGCCATGCACCCAACTGGTATTTTTTGGTCACATGTGAGGCATTGCCGTACTCTGGAGAAATGGGGGCACAGATTTTGGGGTGCTTTGTCTCCTTCATTCCTTGTGAAAATGAAAAATTTTGAGCCAGAAGTACATTTTTGTGTAAAAAAATGTAATTTTTCATTTTCACAGCCCAGTTTTACCAAAATTGGTGAAACCCCTGGGGGTTTGAAATGGACACTATACCCCTAGATGAATTCCCTGAGGGGTGTAGTTTGCAAAATGGGGTCACTTGTGGGGGGTTCCACTGTATTGGTAATGCAACATAGCACCCACCATTCATTCCACCAAAATCTGTGCTCCAAAATCCAAAAATCACTCCTTCCCTTCTAAGTCCTGCCATGCACCCAACTGGTATTTTTTGGTCACATGTGAGGCATTGCCGTACTCTGGAGAAATGGGTGCACAGATTTTGGGGTGCTTTGTCTCCTTCATTCCTTGTGAAAATGAAAAATTTTGAGCCAGAAGTACATTTTTGTGTAAAAAAATGTAATTTTTCATTTTCACAGCCCAGTTGTACCAAAATTGGTGAAACCCCTGGGGGTTTGAAATGTACACTATACCCCTAGATGAATTCCCTGAGGGGTGTAGTTTGCAAAATGGGGTCACTTGTGGGGGGGTTCCACTGTATTGGTAATGCAACATAGCACCCACCATTCATTCCACCAAAATCTGTGCTGCCAAATCCAAAAATCACTCCTTCCCTTCTGAGTCCTGCCATGCGCCCAACTGGTATTTTTTGGTCACATGTGAGGCATTGCCGTACTCGGGAGAAATTGGGGCACAGATTTTGGGGTGCTTTGTCTTCTTCATTCCTTGTGAAAATGAAAAATTTTGAGCCAGAACTGCATTTTTGTGTAAAAAAAAGTAATTTTTCATTTTCACTGCCCAGTTGTATCAAAATTGGTGAAACCCCTGGGGGTTTGAAATGTGCACTATACCCCTAGATGAATTCCCTGAGGGGTGTACTTTGCAAAATGGGGTGACTTGTGGGGGGGTTCCACTGTATTGGTGCTTTGGGAGTCTTGCTAATGCAACATGGCACCCACCATTCATTCCACCAAAATCTGTGCTGCCAAATCCAAAAATCACTCCTTCCCTTCTGAGTCCTGCCATGCGCCCAACTGGTATTTTTTGGTCACATGTGAGGCATTGCCGTACTCGGGAGAAATTGGGGCACAGATTTTGGGGTGCTTTGTCTCCTTCATTCCTTGTGAAAATGAAAAATTTTGAGCCAGAACTGCATTTTTGTGTAAAAAAATGTAATTTTTCATTTTCACTGCCCAGTTGTATCAAAATTGGTGAAACCCCTGGGGGTTTGAAATGTACACTATACCCCTAGATGAATTCCCTGAGGGGTGTACTTTGCAAAATGGGGTGACTTGTGGGGGGGTTCCACTGTATTGGTGCTTTGGGAGTCTTGCTAATGCAACATGGCACCCACCATTCATTCCACCAAAATCTGTGCTGCCAAATCCAAAAATCACTCCTTCCCTTCTGAGTCCTGCCATGCGCCCAACTGGTATTTTTTGGTCACATGTGAGGCATTGCCGTACTCGGGGGAAATTGGGGCACAGATTTTGGGGTGCTTTGTCTCCTTCATTCCTTGTGAAAATGAAAAATTTTGAGCCAGAACTGCATTTTTGTGTAAAAAAATGTAATTTTTCATTTTCACTGCCCAGTTGTATCAAAATTGGTGAAACCCCTGGGGGTTTGAAATGTACACTATACCCCTAGATGAATTCCCTGAGGGGTGTACTTTGCAAAATGGGGTGACTTGTGGGGGGGTTCCACTGTATTGGTGCTTTGGGAGTCTTGCTAATGCAACATGGCACCCACCATTCATTCCACCAAAATCTGTGCTGCCAAATCCAAAAATCACTCCTTCCCTTCTGAGTCCTGCCATGCGCCCAACTGGTATTTTTTGGTCACATGTGAGGCATTGCCGTACTCGGGGGAAATTGGGGCACAGATTTTGGGGTGCTTTGTCTCCTTCATTCCTTGTGAAAATGAAAAATTTTGAGCCAGAACTGCATTTTTGTGTAAAAAAATGTAATTTTTCATTTTCACTGCCCAGTTGTATCAAAATTGGTGAAACCCCTGGGGGTTTGAAATGTACACTATACCCCTAGATGAATTCCCTGAGGGGTGTACTTTGCAAAATGGGGTGACTTGTGGGGGGGTTCCACTGTATTGGTGCAACATAGCACCCACCATTCATTCCACCAAAATCTGTGCTGCAAAATCCAAAAATCACTCCTTCCCTTCTGAGTCCTGCCATGCACCCAACTGGTATTTTTTGGTCACATGTGAGGCATTGCCGTACTCGGGAGAAATTGGGGCACAGATTTTGGGGTGCTTTGTCTCCTTCATTCCTTGTGAAAATGAAAAATTTTGAGCCAGAACTGCATTTTTGTGTAAAAAAATGTAATTTTTCATTTTCACTGCCCAGTTGTATCAAAATTGGTGAAACCCCTGGGGGTTTGAAATGTACACTATACCCCTAGATGAATTCCCTGAGGGGTGTACTTTGCAAAATGGGGTGACTTGTGGGGGGGTTCCACTGTATTGGTGCTTTGGGAGTCTTGCTAATGCAACATGGCACCCACCATTCATTCCACCAAAATCTGTGCTGCCAAATCCAAAAATCACTCCTTCCCTTCTGAGTCCTGCCATGCGCCCAACTGGTATTTTTTGGTCACATGTGAGGCATTGCCGTACTCGGGAGAAATTGGGGCACAGATTTTGGGGTGCTTTGTCTCCTTCATTCCTTGTGAAAATGAAAAATTTGGAGCCAGAACTGCATGTTTGTGTAAAAAAATGTAATTTTCCATTTTCACATCCCAGTTGTACCAAAATTGGTGAAACCCCTGGGGGTTTGAAATGTACACTATACCCCTAGATGAATTCCCTGAGGGGTGTACTTTGCAAAATGGGGTGACTTGTGGGGGGTTCCACTGTATTGGTGCAACATAGCACCCACCATTCATTCCACCAAAATCTGTGCTGCAAAATCCAAAAATCACTCCTTCCCTTCTGAGTCCTGCCATGCACCCAACTGGTATTTTTTGGTCACATGTGAGGCATTGCCGTACTCGGGAGAAATTGGGGCACAGATTTTGGGGTGCTTTGTCTCCTTCATTCCTTGTGAAAATGAAAAATTTTGAGCCAGAACTGCATGTTTGTGTAAAAAAATGTAATTTTCCATTTTCACATCCCAGTTGTACCAAAATTGGTGAAACCCCTGGGGGTTTGAAATGTACACTATACCCCTAGATGAATTCCCTGAGGGGTGTAGATTGCAAAATGGGGTGACTTGTGGGGAAGGTTCCTAACTTTTAGCACTTATGGTGCCTAGAAACCTACATGGTGCCTAAAAAAAAATCTCATAAAAAGGAGGCTCCAAAATCAAGTAGGTGCTCCTTCTATTATGAAGCCTGTGGTTTGGTCAACGTGCACACTAGGGCCACATATAGGATATTTTTGAAAACACAAGAATTGGGGGAATCAATTTTTAGTCACATTTCTCTAGTAAAATCTACTGTATTTGTTAGAAAAATGTATTAAAATTGAAACTCTGCAAAAAAAAAGAAATTTTGAAATTTCACCTACACTTTGTTTTAATTCCTGTGAAACACCTAAAGGGTTAACAAACTTCCAAAATGCTGTTTTGAATACTGTGAGGGGTGCAGTTTTTGAAATGGCATCATTTATGGGGGTGTCTCACATACAAGTCCCTCAAAGTCACATCAGAACTGAACTGGTCCCTAAAAAAATCAGTGTTTGAAATTTTCTTGAAAATTTGAGAATTTGCTAGTCATATTTGAAGCCTCCTAGTGTCCAAAAAAATGAAAAGGGGGTTGAAATAATGATTGCAACATAAAGTAGACATATGGTCTTTGTTAGTTATTAACTATTTTGAGTGGTATGATTATTTGTCTCACAAGCAGAAAATGTGACATTTTGCATATTGCTAAATTTTCCATTTTTTCACGATATTTTGGTATTTTTCACAAAAAAACACAGACTGTATCGACCAAAATTTACCACTAACTTGAAGTACAATGTGTCACGAGAAAACAATCTCAAAATCACTGGGATAAGTAAAAGCAAAAAAAAGTTATCCCCACTTAAGTGAGACATGTCAGATTTGAAAAAAAGGGCTCTGTCATGAAGGCACAAACTGGCTCTGTCATGAAGGGGTTAATAGATTAATTAATAAATAGATTTGCAGTATATTATAAACCATTAAATCGGTTTGGTCATCACTTGACAATCTGCATTCTGTGGCTCTAAGCTACATTTACAGTGCTGCTTTGATTTTTTTTTTTTAAACCACAATAGAAATCAAGGCTTGATTTTTAGTGGCTTTGACTAACTGCACCATTGCAACTCTACCCCCAGCTGTTGCTGAAAAATGAATAAACATACTGCATTATGAAATGTTTAGGTGACTTAAGTGAGTTGATTTTAGTTGGTTAAATAGGCATAATTTAAAATGACACTTCAAGGGCATCAAAAGTGATTTTGATTGTGCATTTGTACATTACTTAATTTTATTACATTGTAACATTTTGCTACTTTTAAAAAACTGTTAAATTCCAATCTTAATAGCAATATTTAAACATAGCCTTGACAATCGTGAAACTTTTCATTAATTTTAATATTATTAAAATATTGAACCAGCTGGTCAGTCTGGGCTAAGTTACTTATACCCCTTTCACACCGGCCACCCGGCAACTACCCAGCAATTTTGAGTGCTGGGTCATTTTGCTGGGTGCATCCTGACCCCAATTCACACCAGCAGCAAATTACAGGGTTAAAGCTTTTCGACCTGGGAACTTGCTGAAAAACCCGGGTTTATCTGTGGTGTGAAAGGTTCAACATGGATATTAACTCCCAGCACTGCGTCCCTGGTCAAGAGCTGGGTCAGAGTGCTGGGATTTAAGACCTGTGTTGACCCTTTCACACCAAAGTTTTTCAGCAAATTCCCAGGTTGAAAAGCCTTAACCCGGTAATTTGCTTCTGGTGTGAAAAGGGTATAAGCGAACCATTTGAAAGCAGTGATTATTTGTGATTTTAATGTTCATATGCAAAAGTCTTTCTCTCCGAAGAAGTTATCTTTTATATTCATGTTTCATTATTTAAAGTGGAATGAATGTCTTATTAGACCAGATATCAACTTTTGGCAATTGAATAGGCAGTTATGCGAACATTATACAAAAATAATTGGTTTAATAATTAGTATCAAAAGAGAGATACCTGAGCACCCTAGTATCATTTTGTAAGGCCCATCTATAGTAAGTGCCTTTATTATAAAGATTGATATGTTTACTGGTATTCAGATTCCCCCAGGCCTACAGCTTTCTATTAGCTTTTCAACTCTTAGTACTTAATAATGATGTTGTATAATGGACAGGTCTGTGTGCTTAAAGATATGCTGCTGATTCTTCCAAAACAGATTATGAATGTCAGACCGTCGATATATGAATTATATTTCATGTTACCCACTATGCATTTTGAGGTATACTCTTTATTCACTGCACTAACTCTACACCATGTTGCGTACTACTGATGATAATAATTTGTAACTTTATAGTGCACAATGTTTCCAGGGTTTTGTTATTGTGCTACACTATACAGTTCTTGTTCTAATGCTGTTTGTGTGATTTTAGTTACAATGGTATGTATTTCATATTTGGGAGGGGAGGGGGCAGTGGCAATTGATATGGGTATACATGTGAGATTGGGGTTCCAGTATATTTTTATCTTCTTGACAGGTCCAAGCCAGAACTGAATGTTGATTGAATTGAAGATGGACTTTCTGAAATACACATTTTCACAGTTACTTTATAAGACAGGTGAGTGCAAGCCCCTGAGGCTTAGATAGATAACTATAAATATACCCTGTGTATATAGAAACATAAACATGAACATACATGCACAAACACACACACAAAAGCATCCCATTAACATAAAATAAAATCTGAATAATTTAACAGTCAAAATTGGAATACATTGTTGTAATATATATATATATATATATATATATATTTTTTTTTTTTTTAAAGAACAACTCTAGACTACTAGAAGGTATGTCAGTAGGTGTGTGTGTGTGTGTGTGTGTATGTATATATATATATATATATATATATATATATATATATATATATATTGCAACAATGTATTCCAATTTTGACTTAAATTATTCAGATTTTATTTTCTGTTAATGGAATGCTTTTGTGTGTGTTTTTGTGCTTGTATGTTCATGTTTATGTTTCTGTATATATATATATATATATATATATATATATATATATATATATATATATATATATATATATATATAGCTTGGCAGGGGGAACCGGCACTCCGCTCTTTTGGATATAATTTCTCCGGTGCCAGCACAATATAGGGCATGTAGGAAAGCAGGAGATGCGGCACTCGAATATAGATGAAATAAATACGCTGTACAAGCGAGGGTTTTTGCAACGTTTCAATCGTTTAAGATTTTCGTCAGGATAAAGATACATGAACATTGAGCTTACCTTATACCCCCATCACACCCACGTGCATAGAAAGATTTCCTGTCAGCGAGAGCTCTCTGGTGCCCAGGCGCTGAAACATGACGTCATCGTGTAAGTACACGGCGCACGTCAGGAAAAGTGACATCTAAAAACAAAGCATGTGCAATATAATGAATTACAGTGAAAAAAGTATTTTCCAGTCCATCACTACTGTTGAAACATGTGTCAGTCAATAAATGAATAATAAAAATATTAGTTCAAGAACTGTCAACAGTATGTGTGTCGACTATTTGATCTGACAGAATTATTTTATCTGACATAATAATTTTTATTAGCATGTAAGCAGGTTGTGACCAGGGACCAGGTTATTAGAACATCGATAAAGAAAAATGTTCATTTAGCCCTTTAGGGGCTAGTACTTGAAGGCAGAAAATCCATTCAGCCTCCCGTTTAAGTAACATTAAGCCACGATCACCCCCACGTTTAAGTGGAGGGATGTGATGAATCATTCTGTATTTAAGGCTTGCTAGTGAATGTTTTGCCTCAGCAAAATGCCGGGCAACTGGTTGATCACTTTTTACATTTTGCAGGGCTGCACGAATGGTCGACCTATGGGCGGTCATTCTTTCTTTAAACTAAGCAACTCTTGTGCACTGGTGTCCTTCATGCTTCCCGTAGCGTCAACCAGCGTGGTGACGTCATCATTTCGGACGCCAGAGCGGGAGACGGCGGGCGGCGTGAACGACCGGTAAGGTATTTATTCATGTTGTTTGTAATGTGTAAGTGTTCTTCCTGCACCTTGATAAAGGGGCGAATCTGCCCAGAAACGTTGGTGATATCTGCTTGAGTGTGGAGTCTTATTTTACAAGAGTGCCGCCATCCCCCCGGACCCTATATACATATATACGAAGTCCGTGTGAAGAAATGCGTAGGAGCGTGGCCTAGTGTCACTGAGACTGTGTAGCCCAGGCAAGTGTAACTGCTCCGACAGTGGTAACGGTGCTCTGCACCTACTTGTTTATGCTGTATTCTCTGCGGTGTTGTATACCGCCACTTTTGGTACGTCATTCTAACCCTTGTGTTGGTTTTGTTTATTTAATAAAATACTTAATTTTAATCTGTGGTAATTGCACTATGGAGCACCTGTTCTTTCTATAATATATATATATATATGCATTGTCCTGACGACGGGTATTCCTGAATCGCGTTGACATAACGCCATTAAACCTGTCTTTGATTCATCACAAGTCCCGGAGTGACACTCTCATTCTACCTCTCTCTATATATAGAAAGCACTTACCCCCTCGCAGAAAGGATTTGAGCCGGCACACGGTAGTAGGTGAAGAAAAAAGGGTTTATTGCAATTACATGTGAGCAGTTTTCATCATTTTCACCTCTGATGAAAACTGCCCACATGCAGTTGAAACGGCTGTCAGGTCGGCAGCTGTCTCTTTGTGCAATGATGTAATTGCAATAAACCCTTTTTTTCTTCACCTACTACCGTGTGGCAGCTCAAATCCTTTCTGCGAGGGGGTAAGTGCTTTCTATTAACCACATTATGTGCCTGGCACCGGAACAGTTTTTTCTTTAACCAGAGTGCCAACCTGAGAACCCAACTGTCTCTCTCTCTCTCTCTCTCTCTCTCTCTCTCTCTCTCTCTCTCTCTATATATATATATATATATATATATATATATATATATATATATATATACAGAGAATACCAGGCACAATGTCCTCTGATTTGCATGAAATGCAGGTCTAATTGGTATACTCCAACAAACAGTCAGGTGCCAAATGCACAAAGATTTGCATCACCATTTCAGTTTTATTCTAAAAACTTTCATCAGGATCCTGACAAAAGTTTTTATAATAAAACTAAAATATTGATGTAAATCCTTTGGCACCAGACTTCTGTTTCCTAGACTACAACATCTGTGAGTGTCACCATTCTCCACCACAAACACACACACACGAAAGATGGTAAAATAAACACATCTGAAACATTAGAGTAACCCATGCATCATGGTTGGTATGATTTAGTCCTGAAATCCGTAAGAGTGTTCCTCGTTGCAATGTCTGAGTGTGTGTGCACATATTTTTATATATTTATACAGGCTGAGTATCCCGTATCCAAAATGCTCGGGACCAATAGAATTTTGGATAACGGATTATTCCATATTTCAGAATATTTTTATATTTCAATGATGTATTTTGAAGTATCTTGCATTTATGCTGTATAAACACATCAAACACATGAAATGCATACAAATATATTTTAATTGGTAAAAAAACAAGGTTTCAAAACATGAAACAAAATGTGTGTACTATCTCAGATATCCGTTATCCGAATAATTCCGAAAACAGGACATTCCAGAAAGTGAACAAAAATTTTTTTTTTGCTAAAAACTTACTGGGGACATTTGTAACAGCACTACTGAGGACATTATATGTAACTGGCACTATATATGTGCAAGACAATGATTGCTTGGCATTTAAATTCACTGCCTGAGATTGTACACAAACTTTGTTTCATGTTTTAAAAACCTTGTTTTATGCACAAATAAAATATATTTGTGTTTATTTCATGTGTTTGATGTATATGTACAACATAAATGCAAGATACTTCAAGATAAAATATTCCGAAATACGGAATAATCCGTTATCCAAAGTTCTCCTGGTCCCGAGCATTTTGGATAAGGGATACTTAACCTGTAAATATATATATATATATATATATATATATATATATATATATATATATATGTGCTTATGTAATATCTGGGCTCCCGTTTTTCTTATGAGACCGCGTGCGCCTGCCACGCTTCGGGCACGGTGGCTCGCTGCGCTCACCACACTATATAAAATCAACTCCATGCGTAGTTGGATAGTAGGGGTATGAAAAAATGGGGTGCATTTAACATGGGAGCCCAGGTAATACATAAGTACCTATAAGTATATAGGTACTTATGTACATAAGTACCTATATTATGTACATATATGTACATAAGTACATATAATATATGTGTGTGTGTGTGTGTGTGTGTGTGTGTGTGTGTGTGTGTGTGTGTGTGTGTGAAACACAATGAAAAATTACATGAAATGCTATTTCTTATCATAACTTAATAGCTTCTTTGTTGTTAATCACTTGCCCTACTTAATTCATTAATTATACTGGAAAGCTATAAGATTAAGCCCTCAGGCTGGATAGCCTCACGTGAAGTCTTCTTTTTTATCTGTTCCCAGTTAGATTAAGTCTAGGTCTTGTTTAATGAGGTGCCACTTGCTGGCTTTTCATGCAGAAAGAATTCCTCACACTCAGCGGTATGTAGCTACCATATGAATTATAAAATATTTTGGATTTTTCAGAATTTCTGACTAATGTTTCCTGCAGGAAGCTCCATTCTGTGCTCTCTGGGATGTGGGCAGCTGGGATTTCTTTGATTTGGTTTGTTCAAAGCGTCATCTTGTTATTCATTATTTCTCCAGCATAGTCTCTCAGATCGCTTTTCACAAAGAATTATGTTTTTTTTTTCTCCCAACAAGATGACGCATCTCACGCTCTATTACAAAGTTAACTCTTTGGTGTCTGCAGGATCTGACGCATGTTGGCAGCTGTAATTCCATTCTGCTTGGAAAAGTCAACTAAACAACGATCTCTAAATATTGAAATTAATTTGCATTGATCATACATACAAAATCAGTAAGTCTCTTATACATCATCAACCTGCTTTATGAGTGACTACAGTTGTTTGCCTATTTTAGTATCAAAACATAACCAGGTTACAATGGATAACATGCTTCAAAAAGTGATAATGTTGATTGTGAAAAAAACCACAGCAAATAAGCTCCTAACTGTCATTGTTCAAATGTGTAACATAACAGTTGGGGGCTGATTGGCTGGCTGTTATCACACTCCATATAATCACTTTTTGAATCTTCATACATCTGCCAAGTATTTGGAATATGTATATGAATATATATATATATATATATATATATATATATATATATATATATATATATATATATATATATATATATATTTCTGATGCCTCTTATTTGGTTTAATATTTACTTGAGGTCAGAATGTTATTAGAAAATATTGTCAAACAATAAACTCTTGTGCATATGTTTGGGCACAGAAAACTGAATACTAACTTTGTTTTATATAAGAATTTGTATTACCGCTACAAAAGTTCAATAGTAATAATAGTCGTATTTTTTTTTTTTACTGTTTACATTTTAAATTAGTAAATCCTGTAACAAATAATAATAAAAAAAAAACATTTTCATTATTATTTGGTCACAGACATACAGTAGGGCCTCACTCAGACCTGATCGGATGGCTGCAAATTAGCAGGACATGCGATTATCAATAGCCTGCACATCCGTACATCCCATAGTACACATGCGTAAGGCTGTCCTGCAATAAAATCCTGCTCCTATTTGCATCTCTGCCCATTTGCAAGATGATGGATAGAAAGCTGGCGTTTGTATCTGTCCATTTTCTGGGAGTGTCAGGGAAAACACAAGCGTTTGAGGGGAAGTCATGGGAAGTCCGCTCTGGCCCCTAACAGCCTGTTCCTATAGCTACACACCCCTCCCCTCCTTCCCACCCCTGTCCTCATTTTACCCCACCACTGCCACTGAAGTCCATTCTATCCTTCAATCCGCTTCTCCCTCCACCTGCCCGCTCGATCCTATCCCTCCAATATTATCGGTCGTCTCAGTCAGTCGGTCTTCTCTCACCTGGCTCACCTCTTTAATCTTTCCCTATCCTCTGTGATCTTCCCCTCCTCCTTCAAACACGCTCTTGTCTCCCCAATTCTCAAAAAATCTAATCTGGACCCCAACTCTCCGTCCAACTACAGGCCCATCGCCCTCCTCCCTTTTGCATCCAAGCTCCTAGAACGTCTGGCCTATAAGCGTCTCCTAAGCCACCTTACTGATAACTCCATTCCAGACCCCCTCCAATCCGGGTTCCGCCCTTTACATTCCACTGAAACTGCCCTGACCAAAGTCACTAACGATCTACTATCGGCTAAATCCAAAGGCCTCTTCTCTATCCTCATCCAGCTTGATCTGTCGGCTGCCTTTGACACTGTTGACCACCCTCTCCTGCTCAACACCCTCCGCTCCTTTGGCATCACTGGCACGGTCTTCTCCTGGTTCACCTCATACCTCTCCGATCGCTCCTTCTCCATCTCCACTCCGAGCTCCTCCTCTCCTACTACCCCGCAGCCAGTCGGTGTTCCCCAAGGGTCAGTCCTTGGCCCTCTCCTCTTCTCCCTCTACACCACCTCTCTGGGCACCCTTATCAGCTCCTATGGCTTCCATTACCACCTTTATGCTGATGATACCCTAATCTATCTCTCCTCCCCTGACCTATCCCCATCACTCCTGTCCAAGGTCTCCGAATGCCTTACGGCCATCTCAGCCTGGATGACCCAACGCTTCCTGAAACTAATCATGGCTAAAACTGAATTTATAATCTTTCATCCCCCGAATATCCCCTCTTCTCCCACTATCTCCATCAGCATTGGTGAAACCGAGATCACCTCGACCGACCAAACGTGCTGCCTCGGTGTCATCATTGACTCCTCACTCTCTTTCGTGCTCTCTCACAGTCTTGCCGCTTTCATCTCTGCAACATCTTGCACATCAGACCATTCCTCTCCACTGAAGCGACCAAAATTCTCATTCACTCTCTTGTTATCGCCCGCCTTGACTACTGCAACACCCTTCTCTCTGGGCTACCTCTCGCCCACTTCGCCCCTCTCAAATCCATTCTTAATGCTGCTGCTAGGCTCATCTTCCTCTCCCACCGCTCTACCTCCGCCTCCCCCCTCTGTCTATCCCTTCACTGGCTCCCCATTCCTTTCCGGGTTCTCTTTAAACTCCTCACCACCACCTACAAGGCTCTCTCCTCCTCCACCGCTCCTTACCTCTCTTCACTGATCTATATCCACACTCCCTCCCGTCCTCTTCGCTCCGCCGCCGACCGCCAACTGACCTCTCACCTAATCACCTCCTCCCACTCCCGTATCCAAGACTTCTCTCGGGCTGCCCCCCTGCATTGGAACAACCTCCTGCCACCCATCAGGCTTTCTGATTCCCTTACCTCCTTCAAGGGCTCCCTCAAAACCCACTTCTTCCGAATAGCCTATCCCTCCTCCTCCTAACCTCTTTCGCTCCTCCTATCCTGCCTACCCTACCCCTCCATCCGTTCCCATCCGTTCCTAATTTTTATATTGTTATTCGCTCATCCACCCACCTCCTTTTAGTATGTTAACTCTTATGAGTAGGGCCCTTCTTCCTCACGTACTCACTCTACCTCTTTACCTCACCAGTGCTCCTGCCCTGTTCTTCCCTTCCTCTACTTCATCTTCAGTCTCCTCCACAATTTCGACACCTACTTCAGAACTGATGCTGATTTTAGTTCTACCAGCTATACCCCTATTTATGCTGTATTTAATCAACGCACCCTGTACGTTACCTTGTAATTTGTTTTTTTGTTTGCCATGTACGGCGCTGCGGACACCATGTGACGCCTTATCAATAAACGTACTACTACTAATAATAATATTACTTCAATGGTGAGTGGATTATGAATGGATTTGCAACTAATTTCAGGCTTGTGATTATTTTCGATAAGCCCTGCTAAGCAATTCACAGGCTTGCACGGGGCGGTACTGGATTGCTGGGCTCCGAAAATTAGCAGTCGTACGATCAAGTTCTCTTCTGCAAACTAATAAAAGGTGCAAATAGCAAATAAGGACTGCTGGCAACACTGTCCAGGCAGAAACGGCTTCTTATACGTTTGTTATTTGTTTCTAAATGTTTCATATAAGTAATTGAGCATCTTTGTAAAACCCAGTTTGTAGAATTTTTCAAGCAGCATTTGTATTACTCAGCAGGAAAAGTGCGCTGACATAGCCTTCTCCAGCTGTTTCTGCTGAGCGATAGTCATAAAAGCTATTAAATTCTGCATTCTGACGTGAAATGCTTTTGGTGACGCATTATGATGTGAAGAAAGAAAACAAGGGTAATATGCATCATGCTTCCTGTCTCACTCCTCCTGCAGCTGTGCAAGAGGAGAGAGACAGGAGGCATAATACTGTAGGTTATACACTGGGATTTTTGTCAGAAAGGAACTGACAAAGAAAGAAAAACATGCTTTTTGTGCGCACTCTTTTATATTTGAATGAATTCAATGGTTATTTTAAGACATAACTTTTATTAAAGTCTTTTTAAAAAGAATGTCACAATTAATTAGATAATTGGTTTAAAAATGTAGTGTGATCCTTAAACAGATATTGTTAAGGAATAGTCATTGTTTTATCACACTTTAATTGTTCATTTAGGCACTGTATTATCAAAGGTACAATTACCAGTGAACATAGGCAGTAAAATGATTCAGTTCCCCCTAAATGTATATAATCTTGTGCTATTATTGCACCGTGAGTATACCTAGAATGGTTTACCAAGGGAGGAAAAAAGTCACAGCCTCAAACATAAATACTCTTTAATAGAAACTCACTCTGGCAGTCATAAATACAGATATTTGGATTGAAACGGCGGCTCGCACCCCTTGTAATTATATTGCCACACCTGGTCTTCCCCAGGGGGCTCCCACCTAGGTACTATCCCGGCCCTCCAGAAAGTGAACAAAAATTTTTTTTTGCTAAAAACTTACTTGGGACATCTGTAACAGCACTACTGAGGACATTATATGTAACTGGCACTATATATGTGCAAGACAATGATTGCTTGGCATTTAAATTCAGTGCCTGAGATTGTACACAAACTTTGTTTCATGTTTTGAAACCTTGTTTTATGCACAAATAAAATATATTTGTGTTTATTTCATGTGTTTGATGTATATGTACAACATAAATGCAAGATACTTCAAGATAAAATAATCCGAAATACGGAATAATCCGTTATCCAAAGTTCTCCTGGTCCCGGCATTTTGGATAAGGGATACTTAACCTGTAAAAAAAACCCAGTGAACATAGGCAGTAAAATGATTCAGTTCCCCCTAAATGTATATAATCTTGTGCTATTATTGCACCGTGAGTATACCTAGAATGGCTTACCAAGGGAGGAAAAAAGTCACAGCCTCTAACATAAATACTCTTTAATAGAAACTCACTCTGGCAGTCATAAATACAGATATTTGGATTGAAACGGCAGCTCGCACCCCTTGTAATTATATTGCCACACCTGGTCTTTCCCAGGGGGCTCCCACCTAGGTACTATCCCGGCCCTCCACTGCTTGGCTTCCAAGTTCGACTTGCTACTCTTCCTTTTTCTCCTTGAAAAAGCCGCTGAGACCGTTACCGGAGGCGGGGAAACGCGTTGGGTAACTACAATTCTTTCTGCACCACAGGGGATACCACACAGGCTTACCACCAGACCACCAGCCCAAAGGTGACTCCAGATATAGTTGGACCAAGAAAGGTGATTCTGCACCATCCACTGGGAGAATGGAGGAATTACAGGTGGCAGCTGTAAGGTACCCCAAATACAATATTGTCTGGCCAGACATAAAAACCTGGACAGTTTATTCTATTTCACTAATCCACAAAAGAGACTGTTACTAAACCAGCGTTCTAACCAAAACTAACACACTAATATGACCGTGACCAATTCAAGGGAAGCAAAATCTACTTGGTTTTAAACCTGCATACTAATTAGACACGACCGGTTGTGCAATAACATTTTATGTAACTTCCCCAAATTTTTAAATTGTGTCCTAATTTTCTGTGTATGTTTTTTATGTTTTCATATTGGTACATAAAATAAATTGCATGTACTATTTCCCCCTTCATTGCGCAGTTCTATTCTGTTCTTCAAGTTTGGGGAGGGTTTGGGCAATCCAGTGGGGTATGGTGGCAATATGTCAGGGTTTTTTTGGGGGGTGATTCAATCAGTTGGATCTGTTTGGCTGCAGATAGAGATGGCGCATCAGTTTTGACCCTTAATGGTGGGTCTGACAGCTTACTTGACTGAATCTACTGTCTGCACATAGACCCTTATTATTGGGTGGACATAGGCAGGCTCGGACTGGCCTGGCGGGGAACCGGGGAATCCCCCGGTGGGCCCCGGTGATTTCTGACCCCGCCCACTTGTTTAGGGGGGTGGGGCCTTTCATAGGCGTGTGCACGGGAAGCTGGCCGGATGCTGCCCGGAATTTGTCTACCTAGCAGCATGACCTCCTCCTCCGCCCGGCACCTTCATTCTCCATCCCCCCTCCGTCCGGCAACAGTATCTGCCCCCCCCTTCACCCGGCAGCGGGAGCCCCATCCCCTCCGCCTGGCACCTACATCCCTCTCCACCTGACAGCGGCAGCTTCCCCTCCACCCGCTGCTCCGTCTTCCTCAATCTCCCGCAGTGCGGTTGCCCGGCGGCTGCCGTGAATGATTGACAGCCGCCGATGCCCGGGTCCCCTTTTACAAGTACAGCGACGGCTCAGCTGTCCAGTGGTTTTAGAAGATGCAGCCTGCCGGGCCTGCGGCTCAGGGATTGGCTGAAGCTGAGCGCGCAGGCTGCAGGGAAGGAGGCGGGATTCCGATCCGGCCTCAGCACTGAAATGGAAAACCGCCACCGGCTGCAGGATGAAACTCTGGGGCTGCGGGGGTAGATGTCCTGGCTGGTGGCGAGGGAGCTGCTTTTGGACCCCCTCTGCAAACTGGTAGGTAACCATGTGCTGCATTAAGTTTTTTTTTTATATTCTTTTTTGTGTGTGTGTGGGGGACCTATGTGCCATACTATCTGGGTAGGGAGGATCTATGGGATATATTATATGTGGGGGTACATCTGTGCGGTATTATGAGTGGGGGGACCTATGTGCTGTACTATTATCTGAGTGGGGGGACCTATGTAATGTACTATATGGGGGGGCTATGTGCTGTACTATTTGAGTGGGAGGACCTATGTGCTGTATTATATGTGGGGGGACCTACGTGCTGTACTAATATCTGTGTGTGGAGGACCTATGTAAAGTATTATATGTGGGGGTACATACTGTATGTGCGGTATTATGAGTGGGGGGGCCTATGTAATGTAGCATATGTAGTGTTCCCGCTAGGCTTCTTTCACAGGGCGCTGCGCCCTGCCCCTTTGAAAGCCGCCGACTTCCGCCCTGCCCGGCTTTTGCCACCCTGCGCCCTGCACAGTAAATATCTGCCACTGACAAAATAAGGTCTGTGGGTCCCTGGGAGGCAGGTGGTGCCTGGGCAGCAGGGTCCGGGCATGGGGGGGCCTGCGGTGTATAGACAATCTCGACGGGGTCCCTGTGGTGTATGGCAATCAGTGGCGGGGTCCCTGTGGTGTATGGACAATCAGTGGCGGGGTCCCTGTGGTGTATGGACAATCAGTGGCGGGGTCCCTACGGCGTATCGGAACTAGTTCAGTTCCCATCCACCGCAGGGACGCCACTGCTGATTGTCCATACGCCGCAGGGACCTCAAGCTTCTTGGACCCCGCTGCCCAGGTTACCACCTGCCTCCCAGGGACCCACAGACCTTAATTTGTCAGGGGACCCTTCCCAAACCCCCCTTGCACCTATTCATTGCCGTGTGAATCTGAGCTGTGCACTGCTTCCGGCAGCTGTGTTCAGTCACAGGCTGCACAAGCAATGTACCTAGCGCTGCGGTCCCGCCACCCCCCTCCTCTGCCCAAGCAGCTGGGTACAGGGCAGCTGAACAAGTAAAGTGCCCAGCACAGCGCCGCAGTCCTGTGCCCCCTCCTCTCTTGCTACAGGCAGGCTGCACAAGCAGCGTACCCAGCGCTGTGGTCCCGCCACCCCCCTCCTTTGCCGTGGCATCTGAACTGTGCACAGGCAGCTGGGTACCGGGCTGCTGAACAAGTAAAGTGCCCAGCACCGCAGTCCCATCTTCTTCCTCTCCTGCTGCGGGCAGCTGGGTACAGTCCCAGGCTGCACAAGCAGCGCTTCCAGTGCTGCGGTCCCGATTCCCCCCCTCCTCTGGCCCAGAGCTTTACTCTGAAGCAGGCAGCTGGGTACAGGCTGAACTAGCAAAGTGCCCAGCGCCTCTGTACAGCTCAGCGGGCAGCAAAGGTGCAAGATGAAGAAGCTGCCCTGCTGGTGTGTCTGCTAGTGCAGTGAAAGTGGCCAGGGGCCTGCTTCTGTGACCTCTGTAAAAAGTTGGACTATACTGCTGACTCAGGTACAGTGCTATGCCATGCCATGATATCACAGTTTGCTGCCTGTACCTGTTTCCACTAACAAGCTTCTTCCTGTACTTTTGTATTTAAATGATTGTCTTTGTTACTGCCCCTGTTTCTGTCCACTTTGTTTCTCTGCACTTTTCTCCTCTGTGCCACTGTGACAGCCTTCCGCTTTTTTTCTTTTGTGCCAACCTCTCTTCCTTTCCATTCTCTGTCTCAGCCTGTGTGTTCCTCTGTTCCTGCCCATCATTTCCTCTGTCCCTGCCCATCTGAGCCCATATCCATGTGTGCCTCTGTCCCTGCCGTGTGTGCCCCTGCCCATATGTGCCTCTGTCTCTCCCCATGTGTGCCTCTCTCCCTGCCCATCTGTGCCCCTGTCCCTGTGTGCCCATGCATTCCTCTCTACCTCTCCTCCTCCACACACTCCAAAACATTGGCCTCTCTGGCACAGTCTTCAACTGGTTTTCCTCTTACCTCTTCAACCGTTCCTTCTCAGTCTCTGCCTCTGGCTCTACCTCACCACCTTCTATCCTTCCTGTCGGGGTCCCTCAGGGTTCCGTCCTTGGCCCCATTCTGTTCTCTCTGTACACCTCCTCTCTGGGTGCACTCATTAACTCCTTTGGCTTCCAATATCACCTCTATGCAGATGACACCCAAATCTACCTCTCCTCTCCTGATCTGTCCCCCACTGTTTTCTCTCAAGTTTCCAACTGCCTTGCTGCCATCTCTACCTGGATGTCTGAGCGATTTCTGAAGCTGAATATGGACAAAACCGAACTTATTATCTTTCCCCCACCCAGAGCTATGCCCCCTACTAATATCTCTATCACTGTTAACAACACCATCATCTCCCCTGTTCCCCAACTCCGCTGCCTGGGTGTCACTCTTGACTCCTCCCTCTCCTTTGCACCCCACATCCAAGCCCTGGCCCATTCTTGCCGGTTCCAGTTACGCAACATTGCTCGCATCAGGCCCTTTCTCTCACAGAGTGCAACAAAGCTGATCATCCACTCATTAGTCATCTCACGGCTTGACTACTGTAATGCTCTTCTCACTGGCCTCGCTCAATCCCAACTAGCTCCTCTCCAATCTGTCCTCAATGCTGCAACCAGGCTTATCTTCCTCTCCCGCCGCTCTAACTCTGCTACTCCCCTTCAAAAAAATCTGCACTGGCTTCCATTCCCCTACAGAATCCTCTTCAAACACCTCACACTCACATACAGGGCCATCTCTAATTCCATTGCTCCATATATCTCTAACCTCATCTCCATTCATACACCCTCCCGCCCTCTATGGTCAGCTGACGACTGTCATCTCTCCTCCACCCTGATCACTGCTTCCCATGCTAGAGTACAGGACTTTGCCCGTGCTGCACCCCTTCAGTGGAACGCACTCCCTCGCTCCATTAGACTCTCCCCGACCTTGCAAAGCTTCAAACGGGCACTGAAAACTCACCTATTCATCAAAGCGTACCCTTCCATTGCATAAACCAGCTGGTTCTCCGACCCCTTGCCTGTTTACATCCTGCTATCTAACCACCACCCCCCTCGCTTGCACCTCTTGTAATCTGTCTGTCTCCCCTTCCTACTAGATTGTAAGCTCCTCCGAGTAGGGCCCTCTTCCCTCCTGTTGTCAAAGCCCACTTCTCTTCACATTTCACTCACAGCTCTCCTTTACTCCAACACTCAGTGACCATCTTCATACTCATCTCCATCATTGGCCTCAAGCCTCTAGTTGTATGTTGATTGGGTCCTCACTACTTACATTTAAGCTGTAATGTGTATTGAACTGTGGTG
The DNA here is from genome assembly GCF_055691185.1 of Crinia signifera. Classification (NCBI taxonomy): domain Eukaryota; kingdom Metazoa; phylum Chordata; class Amphibia; order Anura; family Myobatrachidae; genus Crinia; species Crinia signifera. The sequence goes on along the minus strand of NC_139225.1, from coordinate 101,060,997 downwards.
CTCTTTATTTGTACTGTATTTTTGTTATTTATTCAATGTTATGCCAAGTTTTGTCTCCCTGTATTGTTCCTTTGTACGGCGCTGCGAAACACTTGTGGCGCCTTATAAATAAAATTATAATAATAATAATAATAATAATAATACCTGTGTCCCTGAATTTTGGCTCAATCTGTGTGAGTGTATGTAAAGTTTGGCTCAACCATGTGGTAAAACGTGAATTTATTTCTTAATCTATTTATTTATTAATCTGGGTGGCATGACATGAATTTACGCTCAATCCTGGTGGCTTGACGTGAATTTTGGTTCAATCCGGGTGGCATGATGTGAATTTTGACTCGATATATGTTGCATAATGTGAATTTTTGCTCTTTCAGTGTGGCATGATGTGAATTTTGGCTCAGTCCAGGTACCAGGATGTGAATTTTGGCTCAGTTTGGGTACCAGGATGTGAATTTTGGCTCAGTTTGGGTACCAGGATGTGAATTTTGGCTCAATCTAGGTGGCATGACGTGAATTTTGGCACTTTAATTTTGGCATGAAGTTGCCCATACACAGAGCGATTCTTTTTTGCGAGGTGATGGGCAGTCCCTCGCATCACACATCGTAAAGCACAAAAAGTATGTGCTGCACATACTTTTTGAACTAGATTGCATCTAGTTCAAATGGATGCTGCTTTAGCATATTGCATACATTTTTAACTAGATGCGATGTGATTTAGTTCTAAATCCATGGAGCACATAGCTCCATGTATGGGCACCTCAACATGAATTTTGTCTGATTCCGTGTGGCATTTTGTTTATGGGGCAAGTAAAAGGGGGTCTACTATTGTGTTGCATAATATACAGTACATAAGAGGTATATAGCGTGGCACACTACACTCAAGGACACGTCCAATTTTAGGTGACCACTCCCTTTTAGGTGACCGCACCCCCTTTTTCTGGAGCGAGCGCGCCTTCGGCGCGCACATAACCCCAACCTTCACTTTTCCATACCCCCATTTTAAAATTTCCACTTCGACCACTGTATTACCTATGTAATGTACTATATGGGGGGCCTATGTGCTGTACTATTATCTCTGTGGGGGGCTATGTGCTGTACCATTTGAGTGTTGGGACCTATGTAATGTACTATTTGAGTGGGAGGACCTATGTGCTGTATTATATGTGGGGGGACCTATGTGCTGTACTATTATCTGTGTGTGGAGGACCTATGTGCTGTATAATATGGGGGGGGGCTATTTGCTGTATTATTATCTGTGGGACCCATGTGCTTTATTATTAAGGTGGAGGATTTATGGATCAGATGTCACATTTCGACTGATTAACGGCCCAAAGTGCCGAAATCGGATGAAATTGGCCCAAAATCGCATAGTGTATAGCCACTCCTCTCTGGTCAGGTGGCCACACCCCTTCAAAAAGACCACGCCCCTTGGTGGGCCCCTGTGAGTGCATTTCCCTGGTGGGCCCTTCATGCCCCAGTCCGACACTGGACATAGGGGTTGACATAATGGCTTTAATAAGTGGCCATAATTGCGGGGTCAGAAATGGCAGACTGTATAGAAAAATTATATATATATATATTGGATGACAAGCTTTGAAGAAAGAAAAAAAAATATATATATATATATATGCAGGAGCAGAGGGTTAGCACTCCAACGAGCCCAAGCAAAGGGATGGCTTGATACGAAAATCCCATAGATCCGGTGCCTTCCTAATCATGGGAGACCAGCGAGGGCCTCTCAGATACAATAGTCAGGATGGGGGGCGGCGGCACTCAGATAGAAGAAAACACACAAGCAGGCGGTGTTTAAACCAACGTTTCAAAACCCAACGGGTTTTTTTATCAAGGTGTAGCGTGAGAACAACTTACATACATGAAAGTTCTTACCTATATAGGGACAGGCTCCTTCCGTGATCCACGTCGGCGCCGGCTGGGGAAGGCGCCGGGTAATGACGTCATCTTACCTCAGCGCGCTTGCCGGGGACACGTCAGGGGGCCGGTCAGTGTGAGCCGTGGTTGTCATAGGGATGTACAATTACTGTAAACAAAAAGCGTGAGTGCTTAATCGCGTGCATATCACAGCAAAACATAAATATAAAAAACATAGCAAACGTGCATATACAGTAAAGTATCATATCAATAAAGAATAAAAAGTGACCAGTGTTAAAGAATTACTAGAAAAATTAAAAAGAGTGTGGCTGCAATTTAACTGAAGACTACTGACTAAGTATATAAATGAGGTTCTCAATAATTTAAGTACATTATCTGTGGTCAAACTCGATTATTTATAAAATTTTTTACGAGTATAGGATAATCAGTGGACTATCAGCTATTAGACATCTGATGTATATTGATAGGGGATATTAAACTCAGATTTAAACTGAGTTTAATATCCCCTATCAATATACATCAGATGTCTAATAGCTGATAGTCCACTGATTATCCTATACTCGTAAAAATTTTTATAAATAATCGAGTTTGACCACAGATAATGTACTTAAATTATTGAGAACCTCATTTATATACTTAGTCAGTAGTCTTCAGTTAAATTGCAGCCACACTCTTTTTAATTTTTCTAGTAATTCTTTAACACTGGTCACTTTTTATTCTTTATTGATATGATACTTTACTGTATATGCACGTTTGCTATGTTTTTTATATTTATGTTTTGCTGTGATATGCACGCGATTAAGCACTCACGCTTTTTGTTTACAGTAATTGTACATCCCTATGACAACCACGGCTCACACTGACCGGCCCCCTGACGTGTCCCCGGCAAGCGCGCTGAGGTAAGATGACGTCATTACCCGGCGCCTTCCCCAGCCGGCGCCGACGTGGATCACGGAAGGAGCCTGTCCCTATATAGGTAAGAACTTTCATGTATGTAAGTTGTTCTCACGCTACACCTTGATAAAAAAACCCGTTGGGTTTTGAAACGTTGGTTTAAACACCGCCTGCTTGTGTGTTTTCTTCTATCTGAGTGCCGCCGCCCCCCATCCTGACTATATATATATATACACACAATATAAATTCTATATACTTGGTAGTTCTCGGTTCTCTTATGGCAAAGTTTGATAGGCAGGGAATTTGCAAAAAGGAGAGAGATGTTTTATTGCTGTAGTCATATCCTGTAGAGCAGAACAATTGTAATTGATAAATTGTATGCCTGTGATGGCAGAGTCTACACGTCCTATGGCTGTTGACACAGTGAAATCCTCCTATATAGGTGGTGTTTCTCCTATATTTATGATTAGTTGCAACTAGGTATTTAGAAGGATGTCCTTGGGTTGGTATCCTATAAACTTGCATCTTCCAAATGACTTACTTGCTGCAAATGGGTCAGTAGCACACAATGTATTTGATTGTTGACACAGTATTTGTGGACACAATGTTCCTTTTATAATGGGAGTATCAAACTTGTATTAATGGATATAGTTAGAGCCCTAGGTACATTGTATCTAAAATTGCAACATAACATCAAAGTTGTTAGGGAAACCACACTGTGGGAGCACTTCCCGGCTGCACGTTGCAGTGGGAGACATGCTCGTGTACCTGCTGCCGCTGCCTGTGTTAGCGGCTGACGGAGAGAAACGGCATGATGGCCACGTACTGTGCTGTAATCAGGTTTTCTTCAAGGATCCGGGAGACGGTGAGCCGAACCGGCGGGTGACGTCTGCCAGGGCTGAGGATGGCTGATGAGATGTGCGGGGGTGCGGGGGGGGGACGGAGAGTCGGACCCACTGGTTGCTGCTGCCCGGGAACGAGTTTGCTGGCGGGACGGGTAGTGAGACAGCGGCTGGAACCCGCTTGCTGCCGATGGATGAGGTGCCAGAGGAGTGAGGCTGGACTGGAACTGGCTGGCTGGGACACGTGTTTCGCCTATGAGGCTTCTTCCTGCAGTGCCATTTTGGATGAGGGCATATGCCCTGACTTTATTCTATCTTGTTTTGGATTGATGGCTGGTTTAGCCAATGAAATGTATGGGATTGTTTCTTGTCCAAATACTCGTGAATGTTCCATTAATTGACTTCTAAACCAGGTTGCAGGTTGTATTTAGTGCTTTTGGTGTAATTCCTCAGTGCACTGGAGTAGAATGCTGGTTTTCACACTTAAGAATGGTTTATATGTATAAGAGTAAATATATAAATAAATATATTGTTTGTCATCTATTTTTTTTAACTTTTTTCTTTTTTTTCTTTTTTGCTTCTTTTGCGGCATTGAGAATAATACATTAGTGTTGCTTATGTAGCCACAGATTGTCCTGAGGTTGCAATCCCTTGGTGGATATTCTCTATGTACCTAGGAATTAAATGACATTACCATAATCCGGATTATAATGCTATTAGGGACTTCTTGGATGTTACTTAAACGTAAGGAGCTGTTTGGTAGGATGGACTGGGATACTGCGGTTCATTTGCTGTGTCATAGGTATCCATTATTGAGGTGCCTGGTTAGGGAAACGGTCATAGCATAGGTTGGTGTACTTTGGATTGAATTCATGAAAAAGAGGCGGGAATGGAGTGATAGTGTAAAGGTGACGAAAAACATGCTGTTATTTAACTCGTGAGAACAAGTGCAGACATAAGTGAAAAAGGTCTTGGAACTCATTGTGGCACAATATATTTATAAATATATATATGCACTAATTGAGTATGGAAGATAGAATATATAGCGGGGGAGCAACGGTATTCAGGCTATATGTCTCCTGTTTATTCTGGTGATGGCTCTGCCCTTGTGATGGCAGGTTGGATGATGGGACAATGCAACTCGTGCTGCACCGTGAGCATTGGTGACCGTGAGGTGGTACACAAGGCTGTGATGGCTGGCTTTGTGAGGCGTGAGTGTGCACTTGATTAGTGAAATATTGTACGGGATTTGGTGATGATATTGTGCTCTTGGAGTGAGGGATTATAGTATTATCATTGTGATGACGTGTATCCATGTGATTTTATGATTTTCCTTTGAGATGGCTCTATTTTTCAAGTCCTCCTTTGTGTGATTATATTTTTTATCTTTATTTTAAGAAAGCTCCATACTTAATGTCCTCGTTCAAGCCATTGGGGGTCAGGGATCCCAAGCTAAAAATCCATTTGCTCTCTTTTTGAAGGAGCATTTGGTTCAGGTCCCCTCCTCTTAATCCTAACTGGATTTGTTCCAGACCACAAATCTGAAAGCCTGCCGGTTTTCCTGCGTGTGCCTTTAAGAACTGTCTGGCTACTGTGGTTAGTTTTTTTCATTTTTGTGACATCAGAGGGGGCATTACGGATGTTACCAAGGTGTACTTGATGGCTTGAACGAGGACATTAAGTATGGAGCTTTCTTAAAATAAAGATAAAAAAAATATAATCACACAAAGGAGGACTTGAAAAATAGAGCCATCTCAAAGGAAAATCATAAAATCACATGGATACACGTCATCACAATGATAATACTATAATCCCTCACTCCAAGAGCACAATATCATCACCAAATCCCGTACAATATTTCACTAATCAAGTGCACACTCACGCCTCACAAAGCCAGCCATCACAGCCTTGTGTACCACCTCACGGTCACCAATGCTCACGGTGCAGCATGAGTTGCATTGTCCCATCATCCAACCTGCCATCACAAGGGCAGAGCCATCACCAGAATAAACAGGAGACATATAGCCTGAATACCGTTGCTACCCCGCTATATATTCTATCTTCCATACTCAATTAGTGCATATATATATTTATAAATATATTGTGCCACAATGAGTTCCAAGACCTTTTTCACTTATGTCTGCACTTGTTCTCACGAGTTAAATAACAGCATGTTTTTCGTCACCTTTACACTATCACTCCATTCCCCCCTCTTTTTCATGAATTCAATCCAAAGTACACCAACCTATGCTACGACCGTTTCCCTAACCAGGCACCTCAATAATGCATACCTATGACACAGCAAATGAACCGCAGTATCCCAGTCCATCCTACCAAACAGCTCCTTACGTTTAAGTAACATCCAAGAAGTCCCTAATAGCATTATAATCCGGATTATGGTAATGTCATTTAATTCCTAGGTACATAGAGAATATCCACCAAGGGATTGCAACCTCAGGACAATCTGTGGCTACATAAGCAACACTAATGTATTATTCTCAATGCCGCAAAAGAAGCAAAGAAGCAAAAGAAGAAAAAAGTTAAAAAAATAGATGACAAACAATATATTTATTTATATATTTACTCTTATACATATAAACCATTCTAAAGTGTGAAAACCAGCATTCTACTCCAGTGCACTGAGGAATTACACCAAAAGCACTAAATACAACCTGCAACCTGGTTTAGAAGTCAATCAATGGAACATTCACGAGTATATGGACAAGAAACAATCCCATACATTTCATTGGCTAAACCAGCCGTCAATCCAAAACAAGATAGAATAAAGTTAGGGCATCTGCCCTCATCCAAAATGGCACTGCAGGAAGAAGCCTCATAGGCAAAACACGTGTCCCAACCAGCCAGTTCCAGTCCAGCCTCACTCCTCTGGCACCTCATCCATCGGCAGCAAGCGGGTTCCAGCCGCTGTCTCACTACCTGTCCCGCCAGCAAACTCGTTCCCGGGCAGCAGCAACCAGTGGGTCCGGCTCTCCGCCCTGCCCCCCCGCACATCTCATCAGCCATCCTCAGCCCTGGCAGACGTCACCCGCCGGTTCGGCTCACCGTCTCCCGGATCCTTGAAGAAAACCTGATTACAGCACAGTACGTGGCCATAACGCCGATTCTCCCCGTCAGCCGCTAACACAGGCAGCGGCAGCAGGTACACGAGCACGTCTCCCACTGCAACGTGCAGCCAGGAAGTGCTCCCACAGTGTGGTTTCCCTAACAACTTTGATGTTATGTTGCAATTTTAGATACAATGTACCTAGGGCTCTAACTATATCCATTAATACAAGTTTGATACTCCCATTATAAAAGGAACATTGTGTCCACAAATACTGTGTCAACAATCAAATACATAGTGTGCTACTGACCCATTTGCAGCAAGTAAGTCATTTGGAAGACGCAAGGGTACTCTTTACTTAGCACGGCGCCCATCGCGGCCATCGCAGGCATTGAGTGCACTAAAAAATCGGGTGCGACGCGACTGACACGATGCCCGCGATTTCCCATAGGGAACAATGTTAAATGTCTCAATTGACCCGATTTTCCTGTTCAATGCCTCAATTGACCCAATTTTTCCATAGGAAACAATGTTAAATGGCCCACAGAGGCCAAATAGGCACCCTGAAGTGTGAAATGGCCCCCACAATTGTTAACGCCACCCCACGATCAACGTCAACCCGAAGCGTGGCGAGCGCAGCGAGCCCGCGAGGGGCAGCGGTACGCGTCCTATGACCTTTTCATACCCCCACTATCCACGTCGGCGTGGAGTTGAGAATAGAATAGTGTGGCGAGCGCAGCGAGGCGCCCACGATTTTGATCGTGGGCATCGCAGGTAAAAAAATCGCGGGCATCGCATGCATTGAATGTACTAAAAATCGGGTGCGAAGCGATGTTAAATGGCCCACAGAGGCCAAATAGCCACCCTGAAGTGTGAAATGGCCCCCACAATTGTTAACGCCACCCCACGATCAACGCCAACCCGAAGCGTGGCGAGCGCAGCATGCCTGCGAGGGGCGGCGGTACGCGTCCTATGACCTTTTCATACCCCCACTATCCACGTCGGCATGGAGTTGAGAATAGAATAGTGTGGCGAGCGCAGCGAGCCACCAAGCCCGAAGTGTGGTGAGGGGATGCAGATACCTGTGAAGCCCGCGAAGGGACGCGTTTACCTGTTAAGGTATCCGCGTCCGCTCGGCACGCTTCGGGCTCGGTGGCTCGCTGCGCTCGCCACACTATTCTATTCTCAACTCCACGCCGACGTGGATAGTGGGGGTATGAAAAGGTCGTAGGACGCGTACCGCCGCCCCTCGCGGGCTCGCTGCGCTCGCCACGCTTCGGGTTGACGCTGATCGTGGGGTGGCGTTAACAATTGTGGGGGCCATTTCACACTTCAGGGTGGCTATTTGGCCTCTGTGGGCCATTTAACATCGCGTCGCACCCGATTTTTAGTGCATTCAATGCCCGCGATGCCCGCGATTTTTTTACCTGCGATGCCCACGATCAAAATCGTGGGCGCCGTGCTAGGTAAAGAGTACCGACGCAAGTTTATAGGATACCAACCCAAGGACATTCTTCTAAATACCTAGTTGCAACTAATCATAAATATAGGAGAAACACCACCTATATAGGAGGATTTCACTGTGTCAACAGCCATAGGACGTGTAGACTCTGCCATCACAGGCATACAATTTATCAATTACAATTGTTCTGCTCTACAGGATATGACTACAGCAATAAAACATCTCTCTCCTTTTTGCAAATTCCCTGCCTATAAAACTTTGCCATAAGAGAACCGAGAACTACCAAGTATATAGAATTTATATTGTGTGTATATATATATTTTTTTCTTTCTCCAAAGCTTGTCATCCACTATATATATATATATATATATATATATATATATATATATATATATATATATATATATATATATCATTTTTCTACTATACAGTCTGCCATTTCTGACCCCGCAATTATGGCCACTTATTAAAGCCATTATGTCGACCCCTATGTCCACCCAATAATAAGGGTCTATGTGCAGACAGTAGATCCAGTCAAATAAGCTGTCAGACCCACCATTAAGGGTCAAAACTAATGCGCCATCTCTATCTGCAGCCAAACAGATCCAAATGATTGAATCACCCCCCCAAAAAAACCTGACATATTGTCACCATACCCCGCTGGATTGCCCAAACCCTCCCCGAACTTGGAAGCCAAGCAGTGGAGGGCTGGGATAGTACCTAGGTGGGAGACCCCTGGGGAAGTCCAGGTGTGGCAATATAATTACAAGGGGTGCGCGCCGCCGTTTCAATCCAAATATCTGTATTTATGACTGCCAGAGTGAGTTTCTATTAAAGAGTATTTATGTTTGAGGCTGTGACTTCCCCTTTTTTCCTCCCTTGGTAAACCATTCTAGGTATACTCACGGTGCAATAATAGCACAAGATTATATACATTTAGGGGGAACTGAATCATTTTACTGCCTATGGCCCTTATTCACATTGACACGTTCGCATGCGAATTCGCATGTATCACCCAACTGCTCCCATTGCGCATGTGCAGTGTACGCAATGCGCATGTGCAAACTGCGAAATTCCTATTCGCAAGCAATCTTCCAAGTGGTTTCTGTCGTCCGAGCGAAGGTTTAGCCAGTAGGCGTGATGTGGGCGTTTGTATGGGCGCGTCCAGTATAATGAGCAAACCTGGGCGTACACATGGGCGTACACTGGGCGTTCACTTCGAGTGGTGGGTTTGCTTTCGCATGACTGCAACAGGGATTGTTCCCACACAAACTCCAAAACTTTCGCAAGCTCAAAGCAGGTTTTCAGTTTCGCACACCATACTTCTTGTGAACTGCTCATTGGTACGCTTAAAACACAGTAGCGAAATGGGGAAATCAATAGCACCTGAACACCATTGTGACCAATTATTGGTTGATTGTGACAATCATTTAACTCTGCTCCACTTCAGTTTGCATCACAAAACCAAACAAGTGTTAGCAGACACATTTAAATTATTATGGTAAGGTGAATTGTAGGCCACAAATGCAAATGCACTTAACACATTTATTAATTGCCCTTATATAACATACCTTTATGTACATTTTCACTCTGCCATGTGTAGCATGTTTGCACTGTCAACATTAGTCGACATGTGTCAACTCACATATGCAACATATATATTAGGGACAAGAGCATGTTCGCACGCACACTGTGGTGCGTGTGCATGTGAAAATGTGTTGGCGCGTGCGACCAGTTTTAATTGCACGCAATGAAAGGCCACACCCTTTTTAGTATGGGTGCGAACGCATGAGTTCGCCAGCCCTATAGGCGTGACTCTGCAAGATGCGTACGTGCTGTTATCAAGTGTAACACTGCGTGCGTGTGTGCATGCGAATGAATGAACCTGAATAAGGGCCTATGTTCACTGGTAATTGTACCTTTGATAATACAGTGCATAAATGAACAATTAAAGTATGATAAAACAATGACTATTCCTTAACAATATCTGAAAAAACATGAAAAAAACTCAGGTCTAACTTATTCATGTCAACCACATTTTTGTCGACCATAAGCATGTGTCAACCTTTTGTCAATGTCGACCGTGGGTATGTCGACCATTTCAAGGTGCCAACCTAGTCACTGTTGACCATTCTTGGTCCACCTAGTGACTGTTGACCGAGACATACAGTAGTCCAACATTTATACCGTAACCGTAGAAAAACTATGTGCGAATAAAGAGGTTTTTAATCTCATTGAGTATATTTACTAAATGGCAGCTTTGCTGTAAGGTTAAATTGTATTTAGAAATAACAACACAAAGGTAGTACACTGCTTGAATCCTGTGCCAGAACCACAGTGAAAAATACTGTTTTGTAAATAATGTATTAATATATTGTTTGTCTTAACTGACTTCAATTAAAAAACGACTGCCCTAGGATTCAGTAAATTAGAGAGTACAAGGCGCAAAAAAACAGATAATGAATATGGAACCTACATCTGATGAGCAGAGAAGAGAGAAGCTAACTCCAAGTGTGTACTTACAGTGATCTAACAGTAGAAACGTATAAACCGTCTTATAAATGTTCTGTAGGATGAAAAACACATGAGCAACTAAATCAAAACCAGTTAAATGACTTTAATACCTTATTAGAGTTCCATTGTCTACAAGGCTTTATAGTTTCCCACAGAAATCTTTAGAAATTCAAGCAAACAAACTCTATATTATGGTGTCATTGTATCAAATATTTCCAATAATAATTGTGCAATTGCTACAAAAGTTACAGTAGAAAAAAAAGACTAATGAAAGATATCCTGCAGAGAAAGCAAACTAACAAAGCAGCGAACATCAAGCCTCCCACGCACGTGTGAACATCCCCAACTGTTAGTAAAAGTGAGGCAAGATTTGTTCTGTTTACTAACCAGAAGATGAATAAAAATTGTTTTTGGTAATTAATGTAAGTAGCTGCTAGGTTTCCTAGATCCATGCGTGCCCTTATAACCTCTTTAAAAAAGAAAATTATTTATTATTACAGTTTATTTTTACTGTATTTTGTATAAAACATTCTGGATACAATGATAGGATATTGTGCACAGAAAGAAACAAAACAAGATATTCATCTGATTGGGCGTTTCATTTTTTTTTTTACATGGATGACATGTCTTTTTCGCATGCTCGAGGGGTAATACAGGCTGCAGTCCCTGTCACAAAAACATGTACCACTCCTCGCCTCGCCACTCAGTCCCCATTCATACGCCAGACCGCGCACATGTACTGATCGACAGTTCAAGGTTGCCTGCACATTAAAACTACATTGTTCTATAATGTTCGCTTTATTGTTTCAGGTGGTGCATCATCGCGTTTCAGACAAATTTCGTCACAATTTGCATCACTTTGATTCTTATCATGCGCCATTGCTTCCGAAACTACAAGTGCCACGGACATGAGTGATAGCTCATTCGAAAGGGCTTAAAAGGGCCCTCCCTTTAATGCAACAACTATTGATCTACTCTTAAAATTTGAGAAGCAGCTGCTTTTGAACTCATGGAACAGCCTCATGCCACATAGAAGAGCAAAAATCCGAGTTGAAATCCGCCACAAAACCGACAACTGCCATTAACTTTGGCAGAGCGGAGCCACAGGTATAGAGAGAACAAAAATTAAGAGAATTGACCAGTAAAGAAGTTATGGAGCTCCAAATACTAGCGCTCAGAATGAAAATGGTGTTCACGATGCTTCTCCGCTGCCGGGTCCCTCAGGAGGGCCACAAAAATTATACGGATATGTATTCGCGAAATTGAGATGAAGCTGGCGAGACCACTCATGACCCAGCCTTGGTCACAATGGACCCCAACACAGGCCCTTCGGTGCTGTTACTAAAGCAACCAGTAGCGTTGTCGTGCTACTCTGGCACAGACAAACAGTTCACCAAGCTATTTCTATACAATTTCTTCAGCCATGTGTGCGGTGTCTGCGATTGCCTCTGGCACAAGGGTGAACTGTGCAAGTGCACCACTGATTACATTTGTGTATCAACTATGGCGTTTGGCGAGATGGAGTACAGAGTAAATGCGGAGGTTCTGGCATGTGGTACGTGTATGCGATCATTGCAGCAAAAAAAACTACCACCCATGTGCAAGGCATGCGCTGAAACTGACTCATCTACAATAGCTCACCGCGGAGGAAGAGTGTCTCATTTGTCCGAGTCTGCCGTTTATATGTTAAATACGGACTCTCGCTTTGCCTACTCGAAACGACTACTATACTGGGCAATACCTCGATCAATCTCACATTTACGCGCAATTTGGATATACAAGCTCATCAATATGTACAGTATCCTAATTTACTTATCACCAGCCTCATAGGCTAGCTATCTCTGCCAAATAAACAAATCATATATTGAACTATGTGTTTCATTCATTATCCGATACCCTAACAAGACAGACATGTAATTCATGTTCGGTAAGTGCCACAAATGACAATCTACCAGGAGCCCTTTTTATTTTTACATATATTTACCTACTATTATTTTTTATTGTGTATTGATATTTACTCAGTGTCATGCAGTAGTTCCTGGATAAGAACGAGAGGTACCTACTTCCCAGCATGCCCCAGTTCCAGGACTCCTGAACAGATTATTTAGCTCCTCACTATACATTTGGCCCAATTCAGTCCCGTTTGGCTGGGTCCTTATTCGGCCTCGTGTCTAGTGGTGGGGGCATCTGCGCATGTCAGTTTAGACTGACTTTTATTACCGAAGGCAGTAGAAATCATTCAGTGGTGAGTGACCATCGAATGTTTTCTCCTGTTAGTTGCCGCATGAGAGGAGATTTGTTAGTGAACACATCCCTTTGCATGCTAGTGAAGAAATTCGGGTGCTGGGGGGTGGCCGTTCGGCAGGGCAGCTTTAAGGTGCTTGCTGGGCAGCTTATGTATCCTGCCTAGCTTGCCAACCTAAATCAGACCCTGTATGGTAGACATTTTGTCTTCTGTTACTGTGCTTCCTACATGACATTGTGCCCCAATGGTATCTTTTTTGTATGCTCCAAACATGTACCTGTACAGTGGGTACAGCAGAGGGATCTGGTAGGCGACTGGGGTAAGACATTAATTGTAACTAAAACTGTGTAAAACAACCAAATAAAATTGCAAGCAAGCTTGATATTTAAAAGAATATTAATAACTATACAAAATGTATTTAACAGGTTGCAGAGCTTTTCTAGAGCACAAATGGTAAATATTTTAATAAACAGAGTATTATTGTGCGCCATTTTGAACATTAGAACTAATACAGAGTTAAATGCAAACAATGGTTTCAGTCAGCATTAGACTGGTCCACAGGGGTACACGGGAAATCCCCAGTGGTCCCACTGCCTGAGGGTTATACTATCTCTATAAATAGTATTAAGGTCATCAGTCAATAGGTTGACCACTGTCAAATGAAATATGTCAACATGCTTTAGGTCCACATGGTCAAAAGGACAACTTTGTTTTTATTTTATTTTTAAAGGTTTTTTTTATACTTTATTATCCAAGTGGATATAGAGTTAGATTATAATAGTGTGCTGAGTGTAGCGAAGTGGGAAGTGGTACACTTATATGTTGTCCATGTAGATGAATGTTGACGTAGATATGTTCTTGATTTCTATGCTGTCACAAGCAGCAAAGGGGCAAAACACATCTAACCAGGGAAAATACCTGGAAAATATATAGACCAGTATTCAATGCCGCAGTTCATGCACGGCAACAAATCCTGTTTAGAAATCACCGTGCATTAGCTGGCATTCTCCGGGCTTGACGATTCGCAGCCAGCCGTACCTCCACCCTATTCAATGCATCAGGGGCTCGCTGCCCCGATGGCGAATTTGTACCCCCCTAGCGGCGAACGCAGAGAGCGGAGAGGATGAGAGAAGGCAGGGAGATGGCAGCCTCCCTGCCTGCGCCACATGCTGCACACAGCAGCAGGGGGGAGAAGGAGGGCTGGCAGGGAGACAGGCAGCAGAAGCTGTGGCCCTGAGGAGGCGGGGAGGTGCAGGGAGCACTGCGCTGGTTCTGCTCGTGCATATGTAATGAGTGGGATCCAGCGCAGTGAATAGTAATGAGCGGGTCTCCGCCCCCTTGCTTACGTTATGTGTAATAAATTAAAATTTGAAAATATATTCATGTACTGCAAGTTTATAAATACAAATAACTGAATTTTTGACACCAAAAATATAAAAGAAGCCCTTTATTTTAAAAGAACACATTCCAGTTCACCTAAAAAAGATGTTGAATGAAAAATGATGAAACTCTGCGAAAATCACGGTGAAAGCAGTTCTCCATTCTAGCATTGAATACACTCTCTGTGAATTAGAGTCCCCATTGAAATACACCAGCAAATTGCAGTGACTATGAAATGGAGAACTGGACGGTATTCACTGTTCGCTTTCGGCAAACAGTGAACATTGAATACAGCGAATATCATTTTCGGAGAAAAAATTCACTGTTTCGCTGAAAAACAGCCCAGTTCACCGAAAACAGCTGTGAGTCAAAAGCATTAAATACTGGCCATAGTATGTAATCAGCACAATAGTGATTAAATGTGCAACATGAAACGTGCATGTCTGCATTACTTTTGTATTGTAAATTACTCCAAATAATTGCACAAGGTAAATATTTTTATTTTATAAATAAGAATAAAACTGTAGCGTACCACCCAAATTAGTGTAATAGTGAAGTCACAAACAACAACTGGTCAAATACATAAACATGACACATTGGCCCTTATTCTGATCGGTGCGGCTGGATCCGAATATGCGGCCAGCACCGTGCGTCCTAAACCCCGCCTTCCATACGGATCGCCAACTCCGTCCGTACGCGGTAAGAAGCTGTCCGAACGGACCGCACGTGTATTTCTCAAGAATACACCTCCTCCATCTCAGGGAACCTCCCCCATCATTCGATGGTCGCAGACCATCGAATGCAGGACCGAATGGCCAGGCAGCTTCCGCAACCTCAGACCACACGGGCATTTCTCCGTGCAAAAGCAGGGATCTGGGCGGGCAGCTGACATCCGGCAATGTCATATGTCCGCCCCCCACACGTGCGTCACGGCCACATTACCATACGTACGCCCAGCGTTTGCATGGGAACGCCCATGAAACGCGGGGTGTAAACATATGGTAATGAGCCCTAACAGCACTTCACATCCCTCTCCACCACCTGTTCGTATTGTACACATTTCATGCGGAATGTGGCCGTGCGTCCCGCTCGCACATGCGCAGAGACGCCTCTGCACATGTGCAGACACAAAACATCGGTGGCACGAACGCATGCGGATATTACCGCACCAACCAGAATAAGGGCCCTTGTTTTTCACCAGCATTACAGCTCGCTATCTCTGGGAGTGGTGAGCTGAAATGTGCAAATGTGTGGCTAAACCTGATCATAGTGACCGTGATATATGCAAAAAAATAGGTCTTATAAGCAAAAAGATTTTAAGGGGCTATGAGAGTCAGACGGGACATATAGGGGAAACCAGCAGAGGCATGTTTGGTTTATTGGCAGACCATGTTTGAATTTCAAAATTGTGTGATGTCGAGGTGACTTTTTAAAGAGAACAAATTGCACTTTTAAAATAAATTGTAATTAGAGCTCAAGTTGTTGATGGTATAAATGGGAATCAGTTGATGGGACATTACATGCAAAACATGTTGGTTTAAATTACCTGTAAATTATGAGTAAACTTTAATGCTGCAATTTTGATGGGCACACCTGTAAAATTTTGATCATGCTCCGGCAAAATCACTGAACTAAAGCTGCAGGGAATAGTCATTTTACCTAATTATAAATCTCCCTTTAAGAAGCTCAATAAGTAGAAAGTACTGTACGATATAAACATGGAACTCAAAGTCAACAACAACTAGGACTAGTAAGGTCATATACAGGCTGAGTTATAATGTCAAAAGCTGTTAGCTTGTTTAATAGGGGATCTCTGCAGATATGTTTGGATTTCAAGCCAAGATCCAGTGACAGATCCCTGCTCCACTCCAACACAAGTTCATAATATGCAACACAGCAGTGGGTGACAGGGAGTGGCAGAGGTTGACGGGGGGGGGGAGCAGAGGGTGACAGGAAGAGGGTGACAGGGGCAGGGCCACTGACAGGGGGGTGCTGCGGGCACAACTGTCCTGGGTATGGCCAGTGAAGGGCCCAGGGCCCCGGGCCAATCATTCTGCTCACTGTACCGACACTGAGCTGCCCTCATGGATAGAGCAGGTGTACGGCTGTACGCCCCCCCCCCCCCAGAAGCCGCTTGGTCCGGCACTCACCCCTCCTCCTCCTCCCCTGCCTGGCTCCTGTCATGTGCACACGCAGTGAGGCTCCAGGAGCTGCCTCACTCAGAGCCGCCACCCCATCGCTCGGAGCCCACCAGCTGTGTATCTGGAGACACCCAGGGTGCCGCATCGTACACAGTGAGTGTGTAAAGCATATCTATATGTTCAATCTCACTTCTTATTCTTCTAGATCTCTCAGCTGCCTTTGACACTGTCATCCACTCTCTTCTCATACAAACACTACAATCCCTAGGTCTTCAGAACACAGCCCTCTTTTGGATCTCTTCCTACCTATCTAATTGCTCTTTCTAAATCGCATCTAAAAAACATTTCCAAAATGTGTCCGTACCTTTCACAAGACACTGCAAAAACTCTAATCCATGCACTCATTATATCCCGCATTGATTATTGCAGTGGCCTCCTTACCGGTCTTCCTATGAAAAGAATCTCACCACTACAATCCATTTTAAATGCAGCTGCGAAGCTGATCTTCCTGGCTGGATGTTCATCGTCTGCTGATCCGCTCTGCCAGTCCCTTCATTGGTTGCCTGTATATTACCGCATTCAATATAAAATACTTCTACTTACATACAAAGCCATCACTCTGACTACACCAACATATCTCTTTGCTTATCTCAAAATATATCCCCACCCGACCTCTCCACACTTATTACTCGCTCCCACTTACACTTGCAGGATATTTGTCGGGCGGCACCCACCTTATGGAATGCCTTTCCACGCACACTAAGACTCTCCTCTAGCCTCCAAAATTTCAGTTCCCTGAAAACTCACCTCTTCAGACTAGCTTATCATATTCAGGACCCCCACACAACCTCCAGTAGCATTCCTTTCTAATTGCATCCCACTAGGACCATCTAGTAATCTGATGGTACTGCCATGCTATGGAATTCTATCCTTATGTATCCCTCCTATTATCACTATAGATTGTAAGCTTGCGAGCAGGGCCCTCCCACCTCCATGTCTGTTTGTATCTAACCAGTTTGTTTAATCACTGTTGTCTCCAATTGTACAGCGCAACGGAATATGAAACTGTAAATAAATAATAAATAAATAATAAAAAAAAGATAGCTGTATAATAAGTTGATTTGGCCAATTTTTCAAAACGTCAGTAAATCTACCCCATAAAATGGAAGCTACCTACCTCACTGTACAGCATACTTGTCGATGCTCCTGGAAGATGCAGGAGACTCCTGATATTTTGGGAAGTTACCTGAAGCCCATATGCATCATGTCCACTTCCTCTCTTTAATGGACAAAAACAAATTATCTCTTTAATGGACAAAATCATGTGCACTTCATGTAGGGCAGATGTAACATGTGCAGAGAGTAGTTTCACCTTCATAGTGTGCTTTTAACAAATTATTTATTTAAAAATTGATTCTCCAAAGTATCTTAGAAAAGGGGGAAGAAGGAACAAAACCACTTCCCTAGTGTAGTAGTTTTATTAACATGGATTACAGCACTCACATTCATAAATCTAAAAACGAAGTTATCATTATTCATAATCATGTTAGGCAACTGCTCATACCAAAGGGTTATGGATTTTCAGCATGTAAATCGATCTTTAATTTAGGGAGTATGATGGCTGGCATCTTACTTCTTTAAAAATATTGCTGTTTCACAAATCATGCCGTGCATCCCTGGGGATCTTTCTGATGCATGGACTTTCTGCTTCCAGGAATAAGGTTCTGAACTCCCTAATGGATTGTGTATGTTGCAGATGTATCATCAATATAAAGGCCCATAGAACGGGATGACTGGTGCTAAGTGATGTGCTAAAGCACAGATCGCTCGGCATGTATCGCTGGCATACATGTAATGCGCCAGCGATGTGTGCTGAGCGATCTGTGTGTGGACAAGTGTTCTCTTGTGAGGACACTGGCGATCTGACAAGATCTAGTCAGGCGATAACGACGCTGGGGACCGTTTACAAAAGGGGCGATGTGTGCTTAAATCTAAGATATATATAT
Source organism: Crinia signifera (assembly GCF_055691185.1). NCBI lineage: Eukaryota > Metazoa > Chordata > Amphibia > Anura > Myobatrachidae > Crinia > Crinia signifera. Next base: position 101,042,559 of record NC_139225.1, on the reverse strand, counting down.
ATATATATGCAAGTTCATTGAGCACACACATATATATATATATATATATATATATATATATAGGGCGCACACCCTGTGACGAAGTGTTCCATGAAATGCGTTAGGGCGTGGCTTCGGTGACGCTCACTGCTGCCTGTCCAGGTCCTCTCGTGCGGCATCTGGTCCTGTCTGGGTCCCGGCGCGCTGTACACCTTGGCTTGTTTTTATGAAGTGTCCTGTCACTTTTATTAAACATCATTTATGCACCATGAAGCACCTTCTCTCTTTCTATTTTGAAACAGACATCTCTTTCTTCTGTGAATCTCAGGAGCCTCTGAGAGGAAGCTGCAGCCCGTATTACTTGGGACTATTGGTGAACTGGTTGCCCAAGTGTGGCTTTCCTATTGCTGGACTGAGTCTATTTATGTGCAACATACCTCTACTTTTTCTAATATGTATATATATATATATATATATATATATATATATATATATATATATATATATACATGCAGTAGAGCTGGCACTCTTCCAAATGGAGGTAACTTGGCCCCGGTGCCTACAGATCGCAGCGACGCTGAGATCAGAAATACAACACAGATATAGTGGCACTCGGGTTCTCAATAATGATGACACCAGTCAGGAATAGTCTAACGACGTTTCATTTCACAAACGGTAACCTGAAGAAATTTCCGTTTGTGAAATGAAACGTCATAAGACTATTCCTGACTGGTGTCATCATTATTGAGAACCTGAGTGCCACTATATCTGTGTTGTATATATATATATATATCGGATCTTAAGTATATGGCGATAGACCAGATACCTGCATCACTAAGAGGGGGTGACAGAGCAGGTACCCTGCTTAAGAGAGAGGCGAAATGGATTCTCACACTGGACACATGCAAACCTAAAGGCCTCAATGAGAGACTTAATATGAATGTATTTGGATTTAAATAGAGGGTGTCACATCATGGATTTATCGCTTAGGGCATGTTTTTGTTAGATCTATGCATGTCACATAATCCTACGTTGGGCCCCTAGGCATTTTCGTTTTATATACATTATTATGCCTTCATCCATTTTTTGCCTTACCTCCTGTTACAGCATCCCGCTAAAGGGATTTTAAATAATCTGTCACTTCATCAGCCTACCCTCGGTGCCCACTCTCTAGGTTCTTTTCAGCAGTTGGACACAGTACTTCACTGTATCTATCACTCACACCACTAAGGTGTTACTGCCCAAGCTGCAGAATCACCTCCTCGTACACAGCATCAGCGGGTCTGATGCTTTTTTCGTATCTGTAACTAATGTGTACAGTCTTATAATGCACAGTTACCACTTGCTTTTTACATTTCATACACTGTATTTATATATGTATTGTTTGTTAACAGTGCCTCAGTGAAAGGAATGGTGAGCCCGGCGCGTCCTGTCTCTACAGCGTCTCACAGATCCCGGTATCCTGGCAACAAGCCAGAGTGACGCGTCCACTACACACGTCAGTTCAGCACACTCCCTCCACCTTCCGGAGTTCACCGGAAGTCACAGCAGACGCCGGGCAGCCTGATTCTCGCTGAGGCACCGTGAGTATACACTTTTATTTGGGTATTTAAACCGTTTTGTTTGATTCACATTTGTTGCACTGTATCCTTGAAAACGGGGGGAATACGCCCCGAAACGTTGGAATAAATCTTTGATCACAGTAAACCGTGGAGTGCCGCTGCCTGTTTGAAGCTGATTTCTATATATATATATATATATATATATACATGCAGTAGAGCTGGCACTCTTCCAAATGGAGGTAACTTGGCCCCGGTGCCTACAGATCGCAGCGACGCTGAGATCAGAAATACAACACAGATATAGTGGCACTCGGGTTCTCAATAATGATGACACCAGTCAGGAATAGTCTAACGACGTTTCATTTCACAAACGGTAACCTGAAGAAATTTCCGTTTGTGAAATGAAACGTCATAAGACTATTCCTGACTGGTGTCATCATTATTGAGAACCTGAGTGCCACTATATCTGTGTTGTATATATATATATATATATATATATATATATATATATATATATATATAGATGTGAAGAGGGCATTATCAATATAAAGATACATTTGTATTCTCTGCATGGCGGTATTTGTATTGGGATCAGCGGCAGCATGGCGATTTTCATGGGGGTAAGTTTAGCAAACTTAGGCTATAATATCTTGTTAATTACAGATGTCTGTGAATTACACCTGATTGATGACTCGTGAAAGGGGCGCCCCCGGCACAGCCCACTATGCTGCCCACTGCCTTGCTGTGAAGATGTCTCTTGTTCTGTCTTGACAAAGGACTGTTTTTTTTGGTCTGAAACGTCGACTGACATATTGGTGATGTATAATTTAATCTTTTTTGGGCGCTGCCATTTGGATTTTGGAGTGTGCTCTTTTATGCACCGGCAGCAGGGGCTTCGTCTCACACGCACGCGCATCCCAGTCTCACTGCGTGTCCCTGCCCGTCTCCGTTTCAGGTAGATGGGCAGTGTTAGGGGGCGCTCGGGGCGCCGAGGGCGACGGTAGGTGATGGCGGGGGAGGCGGTGGGGACTGGAGGAAGGCTCCATTGCCCAGGGTGCACGCGATCGTCTCGTGTGTGCGCACCCTCTGGCGGGTCTGGCGTAATGGCGGGGCTGGCATTAGAAACGCCAGCCCTGCAAAGATAAGGCCAGCCCCATCTGTATGTATATATATATATATATATATATATACATAAAATATAGTGCAAAGTTCCAATAATTAACCGGAGAGGGCACTTACCATTCATTTGAAAACCATACCGTCTGCTTGCATGCTGACCAGTTGTATTTTCTGCTTCTCATTTTGACAATGGCACCACAAGGTTGAAACTTCGTCAAAAATTATGTCCCTTTGGACACTAAACTTCATCCTTTTTTCTAATTAATTGTGAGTGCCATTTCTGGTTTATTACTGGGCATTTGTACTATTATTGGAATGACATTTTCTTAGTGGAGCACCCCCATATATATAATAAATATATATAAATGTTTATAACATCCATACATTTATTACACAATTAAAGCATTAGATATCAAAAATATCAGACTTGTTTTATTCATTACAAACTTTTTATCTAATTCGGTAGCTACCAGAAAATCAAGTAAGTGAATCATCATACTTTTTCATGGAAGAAAGGACATCTGAAGTTATAATTAGCAAGAACCTCATGGGCATAACCGACTAAGAGCTTTTATATGAATGCCATTTTTGGTGCCTGGAAGGAATAATTAAATAGAAATGTGTCAATTTGGGGGTTTTGTGTTGCCTTCTTCCTCTGGGTCATCACAACTAGAACTTATGATGTGTTCAGATGGGTGAAACTGTGGTTTATTTTTCAACCTCACTCTAATTGTAACTATGATGTTCCATAACACTTGTATCAATTATATGATTTATTTTAACAAGACTTAAATTCAAGTGATGTTTGAATAATCCTGATCTTTTTTATTTAAAAAAAAAAAGTGAACAGAAAACCTTCAATGCAGACGGAGAACCTAAAATGAAAATGCATTTAAAAAACATACTTAAATTAATCAAAAATGAATTATTAATTTAAAATATTATTTTTCTTAATTTTACATTTTAAAAATAAAACTCCACTTATTTTAATGTAATGGCAAAGGTGGATTGCAAATAAAATTATGAAGAGCTAATTGTATTGCAAATATGTGTCTTGGAGCGGTATTCAATCCCGGGCGATATTTCCAACAGCATTAAAGCCGGATTTAGCCAAAACAGATATGACTTTAAAACCAGTCGGATCTGTTTTGTTGGTAACGGCCATGGATTGTCAAATTCACAGCTGTTTCTTGACGGACAACGAAATGGCTGCATAGGCATGTAGTGTATTAAACATGCTGAAGCTGGGTGTAGGCTTAGGGTAAGCATGTGACTCGGAGTGTCCAATAGGGACATGGGGATTGGCAGCTTAGCTGAGTTAATACGAGCTGCAGTGGGAGGAGTCTCCCTCTCTTCTCAGAAAAATTTGAGGTGAGTGGTTGTGCTTGTTTTTCTGTGAGAATTCTGTGGTATTTACCTAGGGTTTTTTGAGGGGTTTGAGGTATAGTTTGGAGAGGAGTGTGCTGTGGCTATTTAGCTTGGGTTTGTGAGTGTTTGGAGGTAATTTCAGGTGATTTGTCCTGTACCTGCTGCCATGTCTAGGCCCGCTCCCCAGCGTCCCAGGTGCGCTGCGAGGCTGCCTGCTCGTTTTGCGGCTGAAGTAGGTGAGGGCCCTGCCGGGAGTGAGGCTCCGGTGGTTGCGGAGTTAGCCGCTGCTGCCTTGGGCCCTGCTCGCGGTCGGTCAGCGGTTGCTGGTCAGGGAAGGAGGACGGCGTCTGCTGTGCTGGCTGCGGGTGTGTCTGGGAGAGGTCGCGGCTCGGCCGCGTCACGCGGCGGGCGCAGTTGCTTGAGAGGTGCCCGGCGTGGTGCTGGGGCCTCCGCTTCGGTCGGGGCTCTGGCTGGCGGTGTCGCTGGCGGGCGGCAGCCATTAGCCACGGAGGTGTCGCGTCAGCGCGGTGTAATGGCGGCTAGGCCAGGGTGCACAAGGGGGCGTGGCGGTGCTGGCAGCAGGGCTGCTGTGTCAGGGAGAGCTGGCGTTAGGTAGGGACAGACGCAGCCTGAGGTGATTTTACCTGCCGAGCCTGCTCCTGACCCTGAAACCCCATTATATGGCTATAGGCCATCTTGGGAAAGACAGGAGCCGGAACCATCAAGGGATGGTAGAGCTGCGGGGGCAGCGGGTCGGGGTCAGGCAAGGGGGAGAGCATCAACCCGCGGCAGCCGCCACGGGGCTGATTCAGCTGCTGAGGCATCAGGCGGGGGTGCATCCTCTGCCTCTTTTGACCCTGCTTTGCTCTCCGCGGCTTTGTCCTCAATGGCTGGTGCCCTTGCTCCCTTACTGGAGGGCAGGTCTGAGGGAGAAAGGGGTGCAGGTAGCAGCGGGCAGGATGTGTTTGAGGCTATACCAGGCTGCTCTGAGTTTGTGAGGGCATTTGGATGTGTACAGACTCCTGTAGTGGCTGAGGGTGAGAGTGGTTTTGTGGAGTCTGGACTTGGTCCATCACGCAGTCAGCCCAAGCGCAATAGGCGCTCGCGGTCCCCGAGGCCCCCTTCTTGTGTGCCCACAGGTGGTGATTTTACCGGTCGGAGACGAGGGAAGAAGGAAGTGACAGTCGACTTAGTGGACGCAGATGACGACGATGATGATGATGAGGATACGTGGGAAGAGCAGGCTGGAACATCAGGTGATGGTTCATCAGATGGCGAAGGGGGGTCAAATTCAGGCTCATCCTCTGGTGGCTCCCATTCCTCGCGCTACTCCTCCTCTTCCTCCTCTTCTTCCCCCGGGGGCTCTGATGAGGGTAGTGCAGCAAAAGCTTGTAAGAGGGCGGCTAAGTACGCCAAGAAGGAGGCTGGGAAGCGTAGAAAGGGCGACAAGCGCAAGCGCCTAGCTTCAATTTCCAGGAGGGAAAGGAAGCGTAGGAATCTACCTAGTGTGGTGCACTGCGACTATACTGCAGTTCTCCGCGGCCTTCGGGAAAGCTGCCGGAAGAAAATACAGAAGGGTGACTTTGTGGATTTATTTAGCTTGACAGACGAGGCCAAGAAAGCCCATAAGTCTGCAAAGGCGAAAGGGGGCGTTGGTTCTGAAGCTTTCAGATCCTATGATAATTGGTTATCCGGTTTTTGTGTCTTTGCGGCTTTCTACCTAGAGGACAGGCCGGAGGAGCATATGAATATTATTCGCTATATTCATATGGTCCATGATATGTACAGAAGGTACGGTGGGGTTGCCTGGAGGAAGTATGATGAGCAGTTCAGGCGCAAGCAGGACTGCTTACACATAATAGATTTTGGTTGCAAAGATGTGGAGGTTTGGATGGAGGTCGCCAGGGTTCACTCTGAAGTGACAGATAGTGGTCGGCCTCCGGCGCCTGCGGCACCCCCGAGCCAGGCGCCTCAGAGGGCTATCACGGATAGCTCGGCGGCTAAGCGTTTCACACCGGGGGGTAGATCATTTGCGCCTGGGTCAACTCGAGGGAAGTGTTATGCATTTAATAATTCCTTCTGCAATATGGGTCAGCGTTGCCGCTATAAGCACATATGCATCACTTGCTCTGGCAGCCACCCTTCGTCTAGCTGCTTTCGAGGGGGGTGCCCCTCCAGAGGGGCGGGTCCCACACCTACCAATAGGCCCCCCTCCTCAGGCTCTGCTCGCTAGGGCTGTAACACCGGTTTGTGTTAATGCCATGTCCCCATGGCTTCAAAGTTATCCTGACAGGGAAGCTGCAGTGTTTTTGTTAAAAGGTTTTTCTGAGGGTTTCAGTTTACCAGTTAGAGGTGAAGTTAAAGGGGGGGCGTTTAGGAATCTCCAATCGGCAAGATCCCATTCTTCAGTTTTAAGGGAGAAGGTCATGAAAGAGGTACACTTGGGTCGCATGGTTGGCCCCTTTTTAACACCTCGGATTGCTGACATGATTATCTCGCCTGTCGGTGTGGTGCCTAAAAAGGATCCGGGTAAGTTCAGGTTAATCCAACACCTATCCTATCCGGTTGGATTTTCAGTTAACGATGCCATTCCATTTGAATGCTGTTCGGTAACTTACCAGTCCTTTGATGATGCACTCGCAATGGTCCGGTCCTATGGTCCAGAAGCTCTTATGGCTAAAATTGACATTGAATCGGCATTCCGCCTTTTGCCGTTACATCCCAATGCTTTTAGGTACATGGGCTTCCGCATGGGGGACGAATACTTCATTGACAAATGTTTGCCGATGGGGTGTTCAGTTTCCTGTGCATTCTTTGAGAGGTTCAGTACCTTTTTGCATTGGTGCGTGGAGAGGTCCTCGGGTTTGAGCGGGATCGCTCATTATCTCGATGACTTCCTCTGCGTAGGACCTGCAGGCTCCGATCAGTGTGAGTGCATCTTGTTCAGCATAAGGGGCATTTTTGCTAAATTTGGTGTGCCCATCGCGGAGGAAAAAACCGAGGGCCCCAGTACCTGCCTGTCTTTCTTGGGGATCCAGATTGATACAGTTGCAGGCTGTTGTCGTTTGCCTCCTGATAAAGTGGAGAAGCTGAAAGAGGCCATCGCGCAGTGCAAGGGGTCTTCCAAGGTGACATTGCGTCAGGCACAGTTCCTTCTGGGCCAGCTTAACTTTGCTTGCAGAGTTATACCAATGGGACGGCTGTTTTGTCGCAGGCTGGAGCGTTCCACTGCTGGAGTTAAAAGAGCTCACCATTTTGTGCGCCTGTCAACTGAGATCAGGCGTGACCTTGTCATTTGGTCCTCGTTTTTAGAGGATTTCAATGGCATTCGCATTTGGTTGGCTCTGGTGGTGGATAGCTCCAGGTTGCAACTCTTCACTGACGCTGCGGGTTCCACAGGCTTCGGGTGCTATCTAGAAGGGAGATGGTGCGCAGAGGCTTGGCCTGATGAGTGGTTGAGAGAGGGCCTTAACAGGGATATGCTGCTTCTTGAGCTTTTTCCGATCATGGTGGCAATCGAGATTTGGGGTCCCTGCTTGGCGAATCGCAGTGTACTTTTTTGGTGTGACAATTACAGCGTTGTCCACGCAATTAATAACCAGAAGGCTAAATCTATTCTGGTCTTGAGGGTCCTGGGGCAGCTGTCGCTACAGTGTTTGCGTTTCAACATCTTGTTTAAGGCAAGGCACGTTCCTGGCGTACAGAACGAGGTCGCGGATGCGCTTTCCCGGTTTCAGTGGGAGCGTTTTCGTAGGCTAGTGCCAGGGTCTGATGCTTTCGGGGTTTCGTGCCCTCTTTATGTTTGGCAGGTCATCAGGCCGGAATGGAGGGGCTAGCGGAACTGTCGGTAGCGCCGGCTACGCTTGGGAAGTACCGCCAGGCTTGGTTGGAATGGGAAGCTTTCTCCGGAGGGTCTGCGCAGCCAGGTAGGCGGAGGCAGAAACTTCTGCTATCTTTTCTCTGGAAACTTTACAACTCAGGCAAATCCAGGGCGGTAGCAGTTAGTTATCTGGCAGGAATAGCCTTTTTTGCTCAGCTAAAAGGGCTCCCTGACTTTACCAAGGGCTTCTTGGTACGAAGAGCTATGAAAGGCTGGTTGCGTAGAGCCCCGGTGGCCCCCGATAGCAGGCGTCCCATTGATCTATCAATTCTCCCTTCCTTATTAGATAAAGTAGCTTGCCATGCTGAGTCCGCGTTTGAGACTCTGCTATTTCGTTTGGCCTTTTCAGTTGCGTTTCATGGAGCCTTTAGAATACTTGAACTGGTTGCTCCTTCTAAGCATAGGGATTCACAATTGCTGGCATCAGACATACGGATAGAAGGGCAGGCGCTTTGGTGCAGGATACGGCACTCAAAAACAGACCAGTTAGCAAAGGGAAAGTGGGTGTCAATGCCTCCTGTTTTGCCGGTATCTATCTGCCCTGTAGCTCTGGCAGGGCAATACGCGTTAGTGAGACCGGATTCAGATGGGTCGTGGCTGTTGCACTATGATGGGCTACCTTTGACCAGGTACCAATTCGGCTGGATGATGAGGCATTGTTTGGAGAGCTTAGGCTTGGCAGCGGGGGACTTTGGCACCCACTCCTTTAGAATAGGCGCGGCAACATCAGCAGCTAGGGCAGGTTGGCCGACTAGAGACATCAAAGCCTTGGGTAGATGGCGCTCTGCGAGCTATAGAAAGTACATTCGTCCGCATCTCCTGCCCTGTTAGTCTGTGTGTGTTTGGTTTCCAGCTGTTTGGTTGTACTCCTATGTTACCCCAGCCCGCCTGTTTCCTACTCGGGGATTAGCTACGCTCTGTTGTTGGGCCAGCGTCCGGAGTTTTCACGCTTTTTTGCCTGACCTGACGGACTGAATTCGGCTTATTAATTCGGCTAATCTGGCTCCAATTAAGAGTCCCTCAGCAGGTTCAGACGTTTTTTCCTCCGGCCGAGTAATCCCTTTCTTTCCGATACCCTTCCACTACCCTTCCCTCCCTATGTGAGTTTCTTACCTATTGTGTCTAGGAGTGGCTTCAATTGCTATTGAAGCAGTGCTACCGCACCAAATTTGTGCACCAAACAATTTTTCTTTTGGCAGATCCTCCCTTAAAATGTTCATTCCTGTCCTTTAAAGAATCCATATTAATCCATTTTATCCATTTTTCCTTCAGGTGTGGGCTTCGACAACATTAGGGCATGGGTGGTAGGTCATTCATTTGTCTATTGGGCAGGTAGGCTAATGGAGTCAGGTGAAGGTCCGGTGGTGGTTGGCTGCCAGCGTGTGCGTTGGCTTGGAGTTAGAGGAATGTCCTGGCGCGAGCTAAGGGCTTTTCTTCTTATGAAGGTGAAGAACTTTGGCCTGCCAGAAGTGTTGGTACTTCATTTGGGCGGCAATGATCTGGGGAAGATGTCACAACTGGAGTTAAGGGCCTTGATCCTGGGAGATCTGGCCGCCATTAGGGCCGCATGGCCTACTTGCACCCTGATATGGTCATTCATAGTCCCCCGCCTGTGTTGGAGAGGTGCCAGGGACTGTCGTGCGATTGACGAGGCCAGGAAAAAGCTAAACACAGCTGTGGCTCGTTGGGTTCTACAGGCTGGTGGTGCTGTGGTGCCACATGAGAGGATTAGGTTCAGGTTTCACCAGCTTTATAGGCCTGACGGGATACATCTTGTCAAGGCAGGTTTACGGATATTTGTGGAGGATCTGTTGATCGTGGTAGCTTCGGTTCATTAGTATGGTGGCGGGGCGGGGTCTCCGGGACCGGAGCCCCGCTTTGGCGGGAAAGAACGGCAAGTTCATAGATTTTAGATTAGTTATTAAGTTTTGGTAGTTGCGGAATTGGCTTGTTTTTCGGTGCGCTCGCCTCTCGTTGGCTTAGGCCTTTCGCTGGATTACCCGCTCGGGGACTGCGAACCCACCCGGATGGGTGGGTAGTCAATGTTGTAGGTTGAGTGGATACCGTTTTCTGAGTTAGGCTGATTTACGCAAGTTAGTTTGGGGGGTGGAGCTTAATAAGTTTTAGCCGTTCTTTCTGGCCACCATAAAATAACCATTAAAATAAATAAAACTTCAAAATTAGTTTAAAGATTAAATAAACTCAGCTAACAAATTCTGCCAAACCCATGTCTCCGAGTCTTTATTTTAGATAAGGTTATGTAGAAGTATAAGTACATCAATTTACATGCTAGAGGTCACACATCTGCTGATAGGATGTTTAGGACAACGAAATGGCTGCATAGGCATGTAGTGTATTAAACATGCTGAAGCTGGGTGTAGGCTTAGGGTAAGCATGTGACTCGGAGTGTCCAATAGGGACATGGGGATTGGCAGCTTAGCTGAGTTAATACGAGCTGCAGTGGGAGGAGTCTCCCTCTCTTCTCAGAAAAATTTCCCGACCTCCCTTCCCTAATTGTTTTTTGTGTTTTGGAGGGTTGGTTCTGGTGTTAATCGCGTTAGCTGACTGTCGGGAAAGAACGGCAAGTTCATAGATTTTAGATTAGTTATTAAGTTTTGGTAGTTGCGGAATTGGCTTGTTTTTCGGTGCGCTCGCCTCTCGTTGGCTTAGGCCTTTCGCTGGATTACCCGCTCGGGGACTGCGAACCCACCCGGATGGGTGGGTAGTCAATGTTGTAGGTTGAGTGGATACCGTTTTCTGAGTTAGGCTGATTTACGCAAGTTAGTTTGGGGGTGGAGCTTAATAAGTTTTAGCCGTTCTTTCTGGCCACCATAAAATAACCATTAAAATAAATAAAACTTCAAAATTAGTTTAAAGATTAAATAAACTCAGCTAACAAATTCTGCCAAACCCATGTCTCCGAGTCTTTATTTTAGATAAGGTTATGTAGAAGTATAAGTACATCAATTTACATGCTAGAGGTCACACATCTGCTGATAGGATGTTTAAAACCATGGTCGTTTTCGCTGGCATACCCACTTTTCACCACTCGACAGGTGGAACATGGAATTCCGCCTGTCGAGTTGCAGGCAAGCTAGACGAAAATTGACCAAGATTCCAACTGTCAGGATGTTCCGACAGTCAGAGCCCCACATTGAATACCACCCTTAGACATAAAACCAAAGAAAATCAGTTTTCCATTTTTTAGCATTGGTGACAGGGAGGAAAACTTAACAATGTAAATATATGTTTCAAAATGTAAAGCGGTGATGTTTTGAATAAAACTAACTCTATCTGTACGATGTCTGCTTCAATTACCAGAAAACCATTTAAACCTTATATGTTTTGCTAACAAGTGATGCTTTCCATTTCAAAATAGCAAATAGAATGATAACATAACAGAAAGTGATGTCTTTCCAATACTGTTCTCAGTATTGATGTAGTTCTAGCCAAAGAAGTAAAATATATTGACTCTGCTGGCAACTAAAATGCATGTAATGTACTAGATATTGAATGGATTTTATATGAAATCTGGATTCAATCATATTGTTTCATTATGTCATTTCACTTATTTTTACGAGCAGAGTTCTGCTGTATCTCTAGCAAACCAGTCTTTTTGGGCATATCATTTATATAAAGATTACTCAGCATTCCCTTACAGTTTAACAAGACAGATTCCAGCCATACGCTGTCATTCAAATATAAAATCTTTTTAAGGGCGTCTTTCCAGGGTAAAACAACCATGAAGTTAATAAAGACCCATTTATTCTTGGTTCTCAGCCCTTGCGTTTGCTTGCTAATAAAATCACAGCGAGATCTCATAATATTTAAGAGTGAATTCAGTGACGCTTTGTATTAGACCAGAGAGGATTTGGCAGTTACAGTTGTTAAAATGCTGTAAAAAAACTGAAGCCCTAGTGTAATTAGTTTACAATAGCTCATTAGATCATTAAAATCATCTGCAAACAGTTTACGTTTTAACCAGATGAAATATGAATTGAAACGGTGTTATTAGTATGCTGTTTATGGCACCAGCAAGACATCTATTAACATAGTTAACAGTTATAGTTTGCCGTGTATCATTGTAATGCAAATGATTGCTGAAATAAAAACACGTTTTTCTGTAAAATATTCCCAGAGCAGTACATTGTAAAAGGACAAATAAATAATGTGAGCAATAACTGATCTCATTTTACCATGTATAGTTAGGAACACTTTCTGAAAGGATGCTTTTTCATTCCTGACAGTTAATGTTACAAAATCTATACTTTAAATAAAACTATGCACAAAGTATAAGCATTAGTAGTCCTTTTACTAAACTGAATGAATGCATCCTCTAGTATTTACTGATCATTTTCATTTAAAGCAGATGTTGCTCACTACATACAGATATAGCCATGCTCATTTATCCTGTTGGCCAGTTATCCTGGTTTCCTTGTTGCACCATGAGGAATGTCCCGTTATGACGCACTAGATAAGAGACATCAAAAGACTTCATGAGTAAAGATCACGACTAGAGGTTCCCAAACATGGTCCTTGAGGCACCATAACAATGCAGATTTTAAAGGATAACAAAGTTGACAAGGTACATGTGACTTAAATAGTACCTCAAACAATTTGATTTAACCATTTATGCTCAGCCGTGGATGTACTTAAAACATTCTTAAAACATGGAAATGTCTGAGCTAGACACAGGCTGATGTGACAAGGAATCACATACACTGGATAAGATGAAGTCTTTATTTTGTAGCAGGCATGCAGCTTACCAGGTAATCAGTGTAAGCAAGGATGGTTACAGCATACAGGTGTCACAGCATAGTACAAGCAGGGCCGTATTATCCAAAGGGCAACAGGGGCGCCCCACAGACTGCCTCCCCGAGCTATCTCCCAGCATTTGCCCTGTTGCCGATCATTGCTGATCGGTCAGCATGGCAAGACCCCTGCCCCAGTGGCTGTAGACAATAGCAGCCACTGGGATGTGCCAAATGCTGAGCCCACACTGAGCCGCTGTTACTACTCAGGCGCCTGGCAGGGCAAGTGTGAGCTGCCTGTAGGACTCTGGGGTCAGCGCAATTTTCAATGGTGAGGGACCCCACACATTTGTTGCCCAGGGCCCTCACCAGCCTTAATCCAGCCCTGAGTACAAGCTTCAGAAAGCACCAGTGGTCCCTACCGTAACCCACACCCCGGCCTATCACTTGGACAGCTATTCCACCATCAAGAGCAATGCCCTGGGAACTCTTATTAGGAGAGCACATGTGCTTCTAATCAGTCCTACCCTGATCACATTACTTTCCCTATTGCTGCTCTAAAACCTAGACGGGATCCTCCACATTATCTTCATGTGGAGGTATGCTGTCCCTGCCACACTGATTTCAGCAATGGGCAGTTAGAACTAAAAAATTGTACTGTAGTCTACCAGTAGAAACCAAGAGACAAAGAACCTCTTATCTGTGATGTTATCACTGTTCATTTAGTAAAATTATTGTTGCAAAATAAAGGCAATCCACTGGATTTATGCTTAGTAAAAGAATTGTGTAATTTGCTAAGTATGACATTTTTTTATAATTAAATATAATGATATAATTAAAATATGCAAAGTAATTTACTTAAGAATTTTTCAAATGCAGAAAATTATTATTGCACTCTTCTAATTATGTTGTCTTTCTGTCAGCACTCAAGACAAGTTTCATACTGAGGATTTTTTTAGATGTATTTAAGTAATAATACTGCTGAGCTACACTCATTACTGTTAATATTTAATGAAAGATGTTCAATAGATCATGTTCTACATTAGGTGAAATGGTTTCCAATGGGATTCATTCTAGACAGCAAGTCATTAGATACATTCTAAATGAGCGTATCTAACCCACTTGTTTGCTGGTACTAAGCACCCCACAATATCTCAGCTGCAAGGGATCCGGGCATTATTAATAAATTCAAGAAAAACGATCGGGCGCAAGAATTAAGAGTGTTGCTCTACTATTCAGTATATATATATATATATATATATATATATATATATATATATAATAGCACTTACCCAGCCTCCTAGAAGGAAAGGAACGGACCAGCACTCACAGGTTTTTAAAAGAAAAAATTGTATTGGTAGTTACAGCATGGTATAATACAAGCAGGCTGACCCAACAGCCATTTCAACTGGATGCCTATCCAGTTTTCATCAGGGGTGCATCTGGATGACACTGTGCACGTTTATATAGCAAGAATATAGGGCGCCAAACCCGCCCAGCTCTGTTCAAACTGGGAGCTGTCAATCAGCACCTCACTCCGGAGCATGCAGCGCCTGTCAGATGACAGGGGTGTGTGTTGTGCGCGTCATGGGGGAATCCCTGTGACGTGTGCTAGTGTTAACAGATTGCCTGTGTAGGTAGATGCCGACCGCGTGCTGTAGACTACATCGTGCGTGCAAGTAGAGACATTGTGGGGAGAGATAAAGCCGGTAAGAGCCGTAGAGGGAATGAACATCATAAAAGAATTTTTGCGAGATAGAAAAAGTTAAGAGCGCCCCGGGACCAATAAGCAGAACCCGTAGGCAAAGACAAAGCCACCATAGAATTGTTTCACCACCCGCAGTGATCAGCACACTTCCCTGTATGAAACTCATACGGATCTCTGTGCATAAATCATCTTTTGCGGTGCACGGCGGCACCAATGGCAGACAATCCATGTTCCTTGTGTAGGTAGACACGGCGGCACTGGGATGCGTCTGATATCGACTTTACAAACTGACAACATATACAGGAATGGGACGACATACCTCTATGTTGACCTTTAGCAACATCAGGGTTATAAAGTCAAGTTTCACAATCTGGTATGCAACCATATATATGTCCATAGTGCACGGCGGCAACTGAATGTAACAGACATGAGTTGACAGTGCTGGCAAAATATACATGCAGAGGGTGACACACAGCGGTGTCGACTTATAGTCCAATCAAGGATATAATGTCATCTTTCACTCTGGACAACAGGTAATTGCCATTTACTCAACATTTACTGTGTCAAATGATTGCGTGTGAATGCAAATAAAAAAAGGAATATGGCAATGTGTCAAGCAATGGCTCATGCCACTCACTTTCATTGTCACTAGTTGTCAGATGCCAATATGTGTCTGCTGGATGGAGAGCAATGTAACAAGCCCATCCTGTGGCTTAATTCAAGGGACTGGACGAATGTATGTGCGTGTGTCAAAAGGGAAAAGAGAAAGATAATGGTGAGGGGTATACGGGTACACTCAGGTGCCGTTCGTAGCTTAAATAAAGCACCCCATTTTAAAATCCTCGTTTAATCCAAGTGGGGCAAGTGAGTTCAGACGATAGATCCATCTGAGTTCTCGTTGAAGCAGAAGTTTTTCTCGGTCACCCCCTCTTTGTAATGGGGGTATGTGGTCAATAAGGTGACATCTTAATTGACCAACATTATGTCTTTTCTCGAGGAAATGTCGGGCAACTGGTAAGTTTTTGAGGTCCAGGTTGTCTGTTGTGGGTAGAAGACTTTTTTGATTGATGATCTGTGTTGGCTTAATCTTTCTTTCACAGTTCTGATCGTCTTGCCCACATAAATCAGTTGGCATGGACATAAGAAGGCATAGACCACAAACCTGCTATACCCACACGCAGGGGTGGGAGAAAAAGAAAAAAGGAGGGGCAACAAAAATTAACCGGGTCTGTGATATACAATTTATCCAGACACCAACTTTCCCCTGCTGAAATAACCTTGTTGAATAAAGGACTTTCTTTTGTGCCCACTCTTACCCAAGAGGGTTTTGGGTGGCAAGTGGACATGTACAGACTAGGCAGACAATTGAGATTAAGGGACCACTTTCAGAGATTCCCCACTCCTCCAGCTCCAGGAAGGACGGACGGCACTGCCAGCACTAAATGCCTCAATCAACACTTTTATGCATGTGCTCAAGTGAGACACAGGTCCATATATGAATGAACAGAGGATTTCATTTTATAACATCAGCAAATCCGAGAAAGCAGCTATCAAAACTCTTCAACAGGACAAGGATCTTATCATAAGGGCAGCAGATAAAGGGGGAGGTATCGTGCTACTGGAAAATTCGTATTATGTAAAGGAAGCACTCAGACTCTGCCTGCTACCTGCCTCTTGACCGTGACCCCACCTGGGGATTCAAAAAAGAGATAGACAGTATCATTCAATTGGGCTTGGCCAACCTATACATCAGCAAGGAAACTGCCGACTTTCTTACCCAAACACACCCAGTTATCCCTATTCAGTACACCCTCCCCAAGGTGCACAAGTCCTTGGTGGACCCCCCTGGCCGTCCTATCATCTCGGCCAGGGGATCTCTGTGTCAGCCCCTCTCACAGCTAGTGGACTTTCACCTACAACCCGAGGTACAACACACTGAAAGCTTCATCCAAGACACATCAGACTTCCTACGGAGACTGAATGACATTAGAGACCTAACACAGAATACCCTGCTGGTATCATTGGACGTCTCTAGTTTATACACCAGCATCCCTCATGACTTAGGGATTTAAGCCAGCAGAGAAATGATCTCAAAGAGCGGACACTACCGTGGACCACCAGTTGAATACATCTCCCTCCTGATGGAAATTATTTTGAATAAAAATTATTTTTTATTTCAAAATAGGTTTTACCTACAGCGCCAAGGGACTGCGATGGGGTCCAATATGGCCCCATCCTACGCTAACCTATTCATGGCAACATTCAAGAGAAAACACATCAGTGGCAACCAGCGTTTCAAAGAGTACATCAAACTATACGTAAGGTATATTGATGACCTGTTTTTCTTATGGACGGGGGGTGAAGCAGAACTACTACTCTTCATCAATTATCTAAACACAATCCCAGGAACCATACGATTTACCAGCAACTTCAGTCATCAATCAATCAGTTTTTTGGACGTTACGATCACCTTAAATAACAGTTTTGTCTACAAATTTTTTTTACAAAACAACGGACAAAAACTCCTGCTTCATGTGGACAGTTTTCACCCGCATGCATTGAAAAAAGGTTTACCTTACTCGCAACTGTTGAGGGTCTGCAGAGTGAACTCAGACCCAGAAACCCTCCAAGATGCACTTGCACAGATGTGCATTCGCTTTTTGGATAGGGGCTATACAAAACATGACGTTAAAGAAGCGATGATAAGAGTGTCCCAACTTGATAGGGAAGATCTACTCAAAACCAAAGCATCAAGTCCCAACAGTACCGACAGATTGAATTTCTGTAGCACATATAAGGTGGCATCAAAGTTTGTTAAAAAAAAACATACTTGAACACTGGCATCTGTTTGCCAGTGATCCTATACTTCAACCAGTACTTCAAACTCCACCAAGATTTATATACAGAAGGGGTCCTAACCTAAAGGACATGTTGGTGGTGACCGACCCTTTGGCGAACATTGTGAGACCTACCAGCTGGCTTACCCATAAGAACGGAGTGTACAGATGCTCGGGATGCGCCAATTGCCAGTTTCTTGTGACAGGAGACTCATTCAGCAATCCAGCCAATGGAGACAAATTCTCCATTAGACACAAACTTGACTGTAACCGCAGGTTTGTGGTCTATGCACTCTCATGTCCATGCCAACTGATTTATGTGGGCAAGACGATCAGAACTGTGAAAGAAAGATTAAGCCAACACAGATCATCAATCAAAAAAAGTCTTCTACCCACAACAGACAACCTGGACCTCAAAAACTTACCAGTTGCCCGACATTTCCTCGAGAAAAGACATAACGTTGGTCAATTAAGATGTCACCTTATTGACCACATACCCCCATTACGAAGAGGGGGCGACCGAGAAAAACTTCTGCTTTAACGAGAAATCTGATGGATCTATTGTCTGAACTCACTTGCCCCACATGGATTAAACGAGGATTTTAAAATGGGGTGCTTTATTTAAGCTACGAACGGCACCTGAGTGTACCCGTATACCCCTCACAATTATCTTTCTCTTTTCCCTTTTGACACACGCACATGTTTGCTATATAAACATGCACAGTGTCATCCAGATGCACCCCTGATGAAAACTGGATAGGCATCCAGCTGAAACGGCTGTTGGGTCAGCCTGCTTGTATTATACCATGCTGTAACTACCAATACAACTTTTTCTTCTAAAAACCTGTGAGTGCTGGTCCGTTCCTTTCCTTCTAGGAGGCTGGGTAAGTGCTATTAATTATTTCCTATGGACCCTGCACCACCACCAACCATCTATACCTAAAGCGAGTGCCGTCTTGCATATTTATATATATATATATATATATATATATATATATATATATATATATATATATATATATATATACATGAATAATAAAGAGTAATCAATTAAAAGACAAAAATTTATGGGCCTAATAGCCCAGTGTAAGGCCACATGATAATGGCTTACAACATCTGAGAGCCAGCTTACCTGGAGATACCCCTGGCTTCTCCAATGGCACTCAGGTGTCAGCAATCCCTCCTATTGCTGACCCATCTATGCCTCTCAACTGCACAACACTTTTATTGGTAAGCTGCTCAATCAGAGGTCTGTCATTCAGGTGCCAACAGGGAGGGGTAAATCTGGTTAGGAAAAAAAACAGTTTGTATCCCTATTGCACACTGAATGAGAAATATACATATAATAATCAGATAATACAGAGATCTTGGTTGCATATATCTGCAGATATAGGGTTAAGCCCCCAGGCCGTACGTCAAGGCGTCTCTGTCACTGGGGGTCCCTAACACTGGGTATGGGTCTGGGGTGTGGGCCCCCAACATGCCGACACAGGCTGACTACTCCAGGGCAGCACACAAATGAAAGTTAGTAGGTGTTAAATAAGAAGCACATAAGTGCTATGTAGGGAGGTGAAGGTGTGATTAAAATAATACATACAATAGGGAAAAAACATAAATGTTAATAAAGTGTTAGGGTGTGCTACCCTGGAGCAGACCAGCCATACCAACAAAGGGGGAATCACACTCCCAAACCCATCCCATGCACAATAACAAATTTATGGGCCTAATAGCCCAGTGTAAGGCCACATGATAATGGCTTACAACATCTGAGAGCCAGCTTACCTGGAGATACCCCTGGCTTCTCCAATGGCACTCAGGTGTCAGCAATCCCTCCTATTGCTGACCCATCTATGCCTCTCAACTGCACAACACTTTTATTGGTAAGCTGCTCAATCAGAGGTCTGTCATTCAGGTGCCAACAGGGAGGGGTAAATCTGGTTAGGAAAAAAAACAGTTTGTATCCCTATTGCACACTGAATGAGAAATATACATATAATAATCAGATAATACAGAGATCTTGGTTGCATATATCTGCAGATATAGGGTTAAGCCCCCAGGCCGTACGTCAAGGCGTCTCTGTCACTGGGGGTCCCTAACACTGGGTATGGGTCTGGGGTGTGGGCCCCCAACATGCCGACACAGGCTGACTACTCCAGGGCAGCACACAAATGAAAGTTAGTAGGTGTTAAATAAGAAGCACATAAGTGCTATGTAGGGAGGTGAAGGTGTGATTAAAATAATACATACAATAGGGAAAAAACATAAATGTTAATAAAGTGTTAGGGTGTGCTACCCTGGAGCAGACCAGCCATACCAACAAAGGGGGAATCACACTCCCAAACCCATCCCATGCACAATAACAAATTTATGGGCCTAATAGCCCAGTGTAAGGCCACATGATAATGGCTTACAACATCTGAGAGCCAGCTTACCTGGAGATACCCCTGGCTTCTCCAATGGCACTCAGGTGTCAGCAATCCCTCCTATTGCTGACCCATCTATGCCTCTCAACTGCACAACACTTTTATTGGTAAGCTGCTCAATCAGAGGTCTGTCATTCAGGTGCCAACAGGGAGGGGTAAATCTGGTTAGGAAAAAAAAACAGTTTGTATCCCTATTGCACACTGAATGAGAAATATACATATAATAATCAGATAATACAGAGATCTTGGTTGCATATATCTTCAGATATAGGGTTAAGCCCCCAGGCCGTACGTCAAGGCGTCTCTGTCACTGGGGGTCCCTAACACTGGGTATGGGTCTGGGGTGTGGGCCCCCAACATGCAGACAGGCTGACTACTCCAGGGCAGCACACAAATGAAAGTTAGTAGGTGTTAAATAAGAAGCACATAAGTGCTATGTAGGGAGGTGAAGGTGTGATTAAAATAATACATACAATAGGGAAAAAACATAAATGTTAATAAAGTGTTAGGGTGTGCTACCCTGGAGCAGACCAGCCATACCAACAAAGGGGGAATCACACTCCCAAACCCATCCCATGCACAATAACAAATTTATGGGCCTAATAGCCCAGTGTAAGGCCACATGATAATGGCTTACAACATCTGAGAGCCAGCTTACCTGGAGATACCCCTGGCTTCTCCAATGGCACTCAGGTGTCAGCAATCCCTCCTATTGCTGACCCATCTATGCCTCTCAACTGCACAACACTTTTATTGGTAAGCTGCTCAATCAGAGGTCTGTCATTCAGGTGCCAACAGGGAGGGGTAAATCTGGTTAGGAAAAAAAACAGTTTGTATCCCTATTGCACACTGAATGAGAAATATACATATAATAATCAGATAATACAGAGATCTTGGTTACATATATCTGCAGATATAGGGTTAAGCCCCCAGGCCGTACGTCAAGGCGTCTCTGTCACTGGGGGTCCCTAACACTGGGTATGGGTCTGGGGTGTGGGCCCCCAACATGCCGACACAGGCTGACTACTCCAGGGCAGCACACAAATGAAAGTTAGTAGGTGTTAAATAAGAAGCACATAAATGCTATATAGGGAGGTGAAGGTGTGATTAAAATAATACATACAATAGGGAAAAAACATAAATGTTAATAAAGTGTTAGGGTGTGCTACCCTGGAGCAGACCAGCCATACCAACAAAGGGGGAATCACACTCCCAAACCCATCCCATGCACAATAACAAATTTATGGGCCTAATAGCCCAGTGTAAGGCCACATGATAATGGCTTACAACATCTGAGAGCCAGCTTACCTGGAGATACCCCTGGCTTCTCCAATGGCACTCAGGTGTCAGCAATCCCTCCTATTGCTGACCCATCTATGCCTCTCAACTGCACAACACTTTTATTGGTAAGCTGCTCAATCAGAGGTCTGTCATTCAGGTGCCAACAGGGAGGGGTAAATCTGGTTAGGAAAAAAAACAGTTTGTATCCCTATTGCACACTGAATGAGAAATATACATATAATAATCAGATAATACAGAGATCTTGGTTGCATATATCTTCAGATATAGGGTTAAGCCCCCAGGCCGTACGTCAAGGCGTCTCTGTCACTGGGGGTCCCTAACACTGGGTATGGGTCTGGGGTGTGGGCCCCCAACATGCCGACACAGGCTGACTACTCCAGGGCAGCACACAAATGAAAGTTAGTAGGTGTTAAATAAGAAGCACATAAGTGCTATGTAGGGAGGTGAAGGTGTGATTAAAATAATACATACAATAGGGAAAAAACATAAATGTTAATAAAGTGTTAGGGTGTGCTACCCTGGAGCAGACCAGCCATACCAACAAAGGGGGAATCACACTCCCAAACCCATCCCATGCACAATAACAAATTTATGGGCCTAATAGCCCAGTGTAAGGCCACATGATAATGGCTTACAACATCTGAGAGCCAGCTTACCTGGAGATACCCCTGGCTTCTCCAATGGCACTCAGGTGTCAGCAATCCCTCCTATTGCTGACCCATCTATGCCTCTCAACTGCACAACACTTTTATTGGTAAGCTGCTCAATCAGAGGTCTGTCATTCAGGTGCCAACAGGGAGGGGTAAATCTGGTTAGGAAAAAAAACAGTTTGTATCCCTATTGCACACTGAATGAGAAATATACATATAATAATCAGATAATACAGAGATCTTGGTTGCATATATCTGCAGATATAGGGTTAAGCCCCCAGGCCGTACGTCAAGGCGTCTCTGTCACTGGGGGTCCCTAACACTGGGTATGGGTCTGGGGTGTGGGCCCCCAACATGCCGACACAGGCTGACTACTCCAGGGCAGCACACAAATGAAAGTTAGTAGGTGTTAAATAAGAAGCACATAAGTGCTATGTAGGGAGGTGAAGGTGTGATTAAAATAATACATACAATAGGGAAAAAACATAAATGTTAATAAAGTGTTAGGGTGTGCTACCCTGGAGCAGACCAGCCATACCAACAAAGGGGGAATCACACTCCCAAACCCATCCCATGCACAATAACAAATTTATGGGCCTAATAGCCCAGTGTAAGGCCACATGATAATGGCTTACAACATCTGAGAGCCAGCTTACCTGGAGATACCCCTGGCTTCTCCAATGGCACTCAGGTGTCAGCAATCCCTCCTATTGCTGACCCATCTATGCCTCTCAACTGCACAACACTTTTATTGGTAAGCTGCTCAATCAGAGGTCTGTCATTCAGGTGCCAACAGGGAGGGGTAAATCTGGTTAGGAAAAAAAACAGTTTGTATCCCTATTGCACACTGAATGAGAAATATACATATAATAATCAGATAATACAGAGATCTTGGTTGCATATATCTGCAGATATAGGGTTAAGCCCCCAGGCCGTACGTCAAGGCGTCTCTGTCACTGGGGGTCCCTAACACTGGGTATGGGTCTGGGGTGTGGGCCCCCAACATGCCGACACAGGCTGACTACTCCAGGGCAGCACACAAATGAAAGTTAGTAGGTGTTAAATAAGAAGCACATAAGTGCTATGTAGGGAGGTGAAGGTGTGATTAAAATAATACATACAATAGGGAAAAAACATAAATGTTAATAAAGTGTTAGGGTGTGCTACCCTGGAGCAGACCAGCCATACCAACAAAGGGGGAATCACACTCCCAAACCCATCCCATGCACAATAACAAATTTATGGGCCTAATAGCCCAGTGTAAGGCCACATGATAATGGCTTACAACATCTGAGAGCCAGCTTACCTGGAGATACCCCTGGCTTCTCCAATGGCACTCAGGTGTCAGCAATCCCTCCTATTGCTGACCCATCTATGCCTCTCAACTGCACAACACTTTTATTGGTAAGCTGCTCAATCAGAGGTCTGTCATTCAGGTGCCAACAGGGAGGGGTAAATCTGGTTAGGAAAAAAAACAGTTTGTATCCCTATTGCACACTGAATGAGAAATATACATATAATAATCAGATAATACAGAGATCTTGGTTGCATATATCTGCAGATATATATATATATATATATATATATACGAATAAGTAAAGGAGAGCGCCACACATCCAAATAAGAATAGCCATTTTTTACTTACAAATATTCAATTATATTCAATTATCTAAACACAATTAACTAAATTATCTAAACACAATTCGTATACAAACAATAAAACATGTGAGCTCCTCATACAAAGAGGATAATATAGTATGGCTCCAGCTACAACCCGCTGGGCGGTCAGCTAGTAGCCGGCTGGCCGCCGATGTTGATAATGTTGCACGCCGCCGTCCGTGTATCCCTGCACCCGGACGGACGGCGAGTGCAGCGTCATCTGACGCTGAGGATGCAGCGTCATCTGACGCGGCGGGGGACGTTGCCGGGCAGCGTCCCAAGCCTCACTCTGAGGCTAAGCGTCGGGGCGTTGCTAGGCAACGTCTCCGAGCTTCTGCCCGGTGGCCAGGAACGCGCGCGCCTGACGTCAGTCAGGCGGCGCGAAATTTTAATAAATAGCCGGCGTCTGCTGGGCACAGACGCCGGTTATAGCTTTATTGCTTTTTGAAGCATTCTGCTGTGTTCCCCGGTCCCCTGGGCCCTTGGTCCCAGTATCCCTGGCTGTGGATCTTCTCTGCAGCCTTCCTGGTTTCCCAGCCTGTCAGCTTGTGTCTGCCCGTGGATCCTATTGTTCCTGCATTTCCCTGGACTCCTCTGCTGAATTCCATCCTCAGCCTGTGAGCCTGCAGTGGACCCACTGTCTCCATCTTCCGTGGGTCACGTAAGTGCTCCAGTGGAGCCCTGGTCTTTTCCTTCTTTGGTTCCCTGGCCCTCCGTGGCTAAGCCCCTCCGTGGGATTATCCTTGGTAATCCTCTTTTGCCTCCTTGTCCCCGTCTTTCGGTATTTGTTCCCTTGCCCCGTCTGCCATTAGTGTTCTGTTTAGGCAGGAGTGTCGTCTTTCCATCCAGATCCCTGCTTTGGGAGTCACGGTCCCTCTGATGTGTTTTTGGGGACTCCCTTCTAGCCGCTGGTGTCTGCGACTTGGTCGCACTCCCTGTCTTGGCCTGGTGCCGGCAGTTAGGGGCCTTTTACCAGTTAGGTCCATTAGTCAGCTTATCCTCTTGAGATTCCCCGTGGCGAACGCTTACCCCTTGTCATCACATAAGACCTGGCTGCATCGGGGTCGGAGCAGGCTTAACTCGCTCCTTCGAACGCGGCGGCCACAGGTGAAGCCTTGCTCCGCAGGGATTTGCCATCTGCCTCGGGAACTCAACAGAGAGAGTGTAGGACCCACTGTGGCCGTCCTAACCGGCGGTCCCGGCTGTGGGCTCATACCTGATTACCTCACCGTCTGGAACCCGTATAGTCCCTGGTGCCCAGGCCAGGGCATCGTAACAGATAAAGCAGGGAGCGAGCCACACTCACCTGTGATAGAGTGACAGGTGCTTCATAGACGGCTGACCAGAGTGAGCAGGTAGCGGGCTTATCAGCAGCGTTTCAGCTGAGAGGTAGAGAGGAGTTTGCCGTCTGTGACAATTTTTAGGGGTAGCAGGCAATCTGGGTGGGTAGCAGATAGGGTGAAGTGAGCCCCAATTACGACCTTGACACGTTTCTCCGCCAAATAAACACAGCGGTTTCTTCAGAAACGGCGCTCTCTTTTACTTATTCATATATATATGTAGATGTACTAGTGTACTAAATTGATAGGTTTAAAAGTTTTTAATTATATATTATTAATAAATTGAACACTGAGGTTAATGCGCTAAACTATTTTTCCCTTTTGTATAGGACTTGTCATCTCCCTTGCCCCAGGCATCTCCCACTGTGTTTCTTATTGAGGCTAGATGTAGGAGGATACATCCATAATAGACAGTGTTCTGTAGATCTCCATATATATTACACAGAACAGAAGCGGGCTGCCATTGGTGCAACAGGTGTATTGCAACGGGGCCCTTGAGGACTTAGGGGC
The DNA here is from genome assembly GCF_055691185.1 of Crinia signifera. Classification (NCBI taxonomy): domain Eukaryota; kingdom Metazoa; phylum Chordata; class Amphibia; order Anura; family Myobatrachidae; genus Crinia; species Crinia signifera. The sequence continues at coordinate 101,017,471 of NC_139225.1, read as the reverse complement.
CCACTGCTGTGTTGCATATTGGGAACATGGGTTGGAGTATCTGTGTTGAGCATCTGGGTATTTTTACTCACACCACTGTAATTTTAACATAGATAGATAACATGATTACTGTGAACAAAGTGATATAACTAAGGGCCTGATTGAGAGATGTATGAAATGCATTCTCTAATGAAATTTTGCTTGATGTGCAATTGCTAAAATATGCTAATGACTCATAATATGTTTTGTGTAGAGATGCCAATTGCTGGCTTCTCACATACAGTATGCAAAGAAAAAAACAGGTGGACTTCTTACATACAGTATGCCCCTGACACCTGACATACACAAGCAGAAACATCAGATGCATATTGATCTACTGTATGACTGTCTCAGACAGAGCGGCTCATCTACAATACAGAGAGCTCTCCAGCTGTAAACAAATTCTCAGTGGATATCGTTGGCCAGAAAACAGGCCCAATACTGCATTTTTCTTACTTCCTCCGTTACCTCCGATAAACATTGGCTACCTGTTGCTCATTGTGTGACTTAGTCCTCTGAGCATTCGCTATTACTAATACTATACATTGCTGCATGTGCGCTATGGCATTTGTGCAGTTGTAAGAAATCACCCTACTGTGGTATGTACAACATCAACAATAAATAACTATGTACATCTCTGAAGCAGACCCTAAATCAGTGTGTTCTATCTGACACTAGACCCACAATGGACCTCTTGCACACTAGCAGCGACGGACTGGGTTGCCAATTCGGCCCTGGCATTTGTGCACACGTGCTGCACTTGTCACGTGCATGCACACGCTGTGGCGATGCCCCCCCCCCCCCCCCTCTCTCCTGGACCTCAGCGGCGCACAGAGAGAGACGCCGGATGCCGCTGATTGAGAGGCAGAGCCTCCACCTTGCACAAAGAAATCGGCCCACCTGGCCATCGGCCCCTCTGGCATGTGCGAGAAGTGCCAGATGGCCAGTCCGGCCCTACTATCTAGAGCTGCGAGACTGCTTCAGATTTGTACACAATCCCGATGGTGTACAGCTGTGTCCTCATATATCTAGACTCCATATTCCTTGCAGTACAAGAGGCCTAGTGTAAATGAGCTATCAGGTCCCATGCAATTCTGCTTACCTTGGGTTATGCAATTCTGCTTACCTTGGGTTTTTTACTAGGAGGCACAATTAGACTGTTGTGATTAATTATATATACTGTATGCCACTTGTATATATGTGTGTGCTTGTATTGGAAAATAGCTGAGACTGTCTGAGGACACATGTACATATAGTATATATATATATATATATATATATATATATATATATATTCGATGGGGGCGATCTGCTTATTTGCAGAACCTGTTATGTGCATGAGTCCTGCAATCATGTTTGCCAAGCGTGTGACAAGCTGGGATGGGGAGGAGTGGCAGCAACCACCTTTTCTGAAATGAGTGCAGGGGATGTGACACCCACATTTTTGGGAAGTGTTGAGGCCAAAGTTTGTTCTTATTGAAGCGGATTCCAGGCTTCCATTACAGAGCATCCCATCTTAGTAACATGAAGTGTACTCAATGTCTGATGGTCCCGCAGAGTGATTTGATGCAACAGCGAATCACACAAGCATGTAGACCTTGTCTATTTATGCCAGTCCCCTTCTGCTGCATTAGCATATGTTAGGTTTGCTGCTGTGTCAAAGGTCGTTCACATCAGAACCAGGCCCTGTGTACAAATTCCAATTCAAAATCCGTTTCATGCTAGATACAAATGTTTAGACATATGCTAGGGCATATAATCACACTGGCAATGCATGTGCACTATTATCAACTGACTCACTAACATCTCATAGAGAGTGCCACAATTATCTTTATTGTATTGTTAACAATCACCAATCAACCAATTAATTCCTAAAAGCAGCCTCCAGGCTTTCTCATGTCTGGCTGCCTGCTAACAGATCTTTTACATAAGCACATGACATGTTTGTTCTTTGAGTCTCTTTATATTAGCATCTGCTAAAGCAGATACTCTGATGAACTTGTTGTTACCCTCAAAACTCTGCAAGTGTATACATTTCTCACCCCACTGCAAGCAATTACTGGTGTTAAACAAAAGGAATAACCAGCGCCGGCTTTGTTTCTCAAATAATTCAAGGAGTGACGGTTTCTTTCAAATTTAATCAAATAAAATTAAAGGCATACATATAAAATTTGGACACATATATTGTGTACATTGATAAGGTTAAAAATGAGTGGGTACCCTTTAAGACACTGTTAAACTCCTATAGCCAGGATATTTTGGCACTGGGAGGGATATTATAAAGCAGCAACATATTACCAGGTGGCCGATAGCAGATGAGTTCCGGTCGATTGTCCGGTAAACCTGGGTTGAAATGGAATGATTGCTGCTGGTCCAATCCTTTTGATGGATGAAATGGTGGATGACCAGGTAGAGACGGTAAGTCCCGTAACCAGTGAAATTATTGAAGGTTTTGTAATCCTCAGGAGTTTGGTGGTGTCAAGGGTGTAGCAATTCTGGAAAGCTCTACACGTTTCTCTGGGAAAGAAACCCCAGCTTCATAAGGAGCAGAATTAAAGGTGCCCACTGGTGTCCATATATATACCCCTATACCCCAGTTAGGAATGCGTTGCCGCTGTGTAGTTGAATGGTCCAGAATCATTCCTATTTTGGAAGCCTTGCTGTGAACATATCCTCAGTCTGGACTATTCCGCTGCACTGCTGCAACCCATTCCTAATTGAGGTATAGCGGTATATATCAACATGAAGCTAAACATTTTTTATCATGTTATGTGGAGTACATGAATCCCAATTTATAAAATAAAAGTATTTCTTCCAAATGTGAAAAAAAACTCTCAATTCCTTATCTCGAAGCTCTTGAAGGAGAAAATGTTGAGTTCTGATTTGTCAAAATTAACAATTGCAAGTGATTTGTACCACAAGATATAAAATGCGATTATTTTAAGGGAAAATTAGCCTGGCTAAACTAAATTGCCCCTTTAACTTACACAGCCAAAATACAGATAATCAGCTCTACAAATCGGAGCTCATTGCATTCTACCTGTAAACAATAAATGTTCTACACAATGAAGCAAATACGGTGGCCCTCGCTTTCTTTCATATTTGCCTCTACTCAACCATTTTATGTGGCTCTGTTAATCATTACCATGTACTAACCACCAGCAAGGGCGTAACTACCATATGTGCAGGGGGTGCAGCTGCTATGGGGCCCAGAGCTGAAGGGGGCACCTCTTTGCTGTCTAAGTAATATGTTTTATATACATTTATCACCATCAGTTGCTAAATAGGGGGCCCTTACAAACTTTTGCTATGGGGCCCACAAATATCTAGGTACGCCTCTGACCACCAGTGTAAAGTATCAATCAAGTATAAACTATCTTCTTAATCTGTAAAATGCACATTCCACATCACACCAACTCTCCACTAATCTTCATAATATAAACATTGTTGAACACAGAGCAGTAAAAACCTTTTACTGGGATTTATAACCCACAAATAAGAACTTGGTTTTTAGAAATGTAGTATTTCATGAGGAATTGCATTAAATAAAAAATATTAATAGATGCTCCTGAGATCAGTAATAACCTGGCACTAAATTTAAAAAAAATAACAAAAAACAAACAAAATTCCTCCGAAGAATCTCTATATTTTGACAAAACTACTTACCATGAACTCCACTGGGAATTTGATTTTACTGATGTTATAAAAATTTTAACCACCCACTTTGTGTGCTAAAATGACTTACTCATATTTGTTTCCTCCAAGGTTTTCTCCTTTCTTTCTTTCTTTCTTTCTTTCTTTCTTTCTTTCTTTCTTTCTTTCTTTCTTTCTTTCTTTCTTTCTTTCTTTCTTTCTTTCTTTCTTTGTTAAGAAATACCGCACTATACATAGCTATTGTTGTCATGTTTGGACTGTTCCTTGCTGCCAAATTATAGCTACTATTGTAATAGATTTTGATACCTTGAATACTGCAACAGAAGTTGAATACCATTACTTGAAATCTAAATATACAGTAACTACTGTCTCTATCTATACCTTGAATATCAATTCCTAATTATACCTTACTACAGAACAGCTGTTGTGTTAAGTTAATACAACAGCTACTGCTACGTAAAACTGATTATACAGCGCTGTATCTTGAATAGTAATACACCTAATTACACTGTAATAATCATTACATCTAACGTGTGGTTGTTATATCTTTTAACTTTGAAAGAAACACGGATAGAGGAGATATACATTTAGAATGCTGAGAATGAAAAGCTATATATACAGTAAGCAAATATAATCAGCGCATGTTTATTTTTTCATTAATACATTACAGTGGCAGCCCTCCGCTTTTAGCTGTGGATCACAGACTATATATTTATGCAGTATGACATGACATGAAACACATACATTGTCAGTATGGACTCATTGGTGGTAGCGTGAATAGAGAATATAGTATAGGCATCATAAGAGTGATTATACAAGACTTACGTGCATTGGATGAAGTTATTTTGTTTCTGAAATGTCTCCATGTGAATTAGTGTATCATGTGTCTCCATGTGAATTAGTGTATCATGTGTCTCCATGTGAATTAGTGTATTTTGTTAAAGAAACTTTATGATACGTATAACAATGGGTTCTATCTATTTATGATTTTTTTCTACCTGACACAGGGGTTTATTTACTAAGATGGGAGTTCTTCTAGCACAGAAGAGGGTTAAAGTGAGGAGAGAATAATCGTTGACATACATACACATCATTATTGATATACATCATTTATTTCATTAGTAATGATTGGGATATTGTAAACTAGGAGAACCCACACCTCCACACATACAGCTATCTTGGGGATTTACAGCACCTATAGGAAGCTGATATATGTACTGGATGGATTCCCCAGGGATCACCAGCATAAATCATTATGCACTGTTAAGCCCACCTCCCGGACTCTTATAAAACTAGCCAATAGGAGTCTGGGGAGGTGGGCTTAACAGTGAAAAATGGTTTATGCCGATTCCCGGGTGACACAAGTGCCCAATCCGCTCAGTGCTGGCATTCCCAGGGGGATCGATTCAGCACACATATTGCATACATGATTACAATACATATGCCTAACGATCCCCCCTCCCCCCCCCCCCCCTTCACTGTTAGCACTGCAGGCCAGAAGTTGCAGCTCCCGCTAGCTTTAGGGTATATACTAATATAAAATCATCCCAAGGGAGGCAGAAAGTAGAATAGCAATTTTAGTGGGAATAAACAGACATGTTCTTGGAAGAAATGGCGATTGCTGTGACTGACACTTGGGGTGTGGAATGCTGTGTCCTCACAAGAACACTGTGGGTTTTTACATATACTCTAGACTGGTGTGCAGTCTAGAGCCCCTTTTCCTGCACTCTGTGGTTAGATCTGTTCTAATGTTTTTAATTAAACTTGCTATTGTTAATGTTACTATTTGATGTTGATTGCTACTGTATAATAATATATGACAAACATACTGTTGTCTTTACTATACAGAATCCTAAAAGTAACTTATGCCCTAGCACTTAGGTACTATACAAATGTATTGCTTGTAGTAAGCAAAATTATATATCTATATACAGTATATAAAAGGCGAAAACCAAGATTGACTCATGGATTGACTCATCAAAAATCTCTTAAACCACAAGGCCTACATTCTTGAATCTTGTCATGTAGCTTCTCTTTAGGTCCTAGGTGCTTGCTAATAACCGGTTTTACAAATGTCACTCTCCATCCATGGAAATCACAGAATCATCATCATTTGCCATTTTCGGTACTTGTGTATTTTGGCGGCGCCCATCGCATCGCATACCATAAGGCATACGATGGTATGCGATGCGACGCGATATCGCGCGATATTGTACAATGCCATACAATTTTACAATTGTATGACATTGTATATGGCATACAATGCCATACAATGCGATGCGATTAAACATTGTATAAGCACCCTAATGGGTGCTTACAATGTTAAATGCACCCCCACGCCACCCCCCCCACTATAAACGTGATCCTGAAGAGTGGCGAGCGCAGCGAGCCTGCGAGGGGCGGCGGTACGCGTCCTCCGACCTTTTCATACCCCCACTATCCACGTCAGCGTGGAGTTGAGAATAGAAAGTGTGGCGAGCCCCGCGAGGGGACGCGGATACCTGTGAAGCCCGTGAGGGGACTCCGATACCTGTGAAGGTATCCGCGTCCCCTCGTGGGGCTCGCTGCGCTCACCACGCTTCGGGCTCGGTGGCTCGCTGCGCTCGCTACACTTTCTATTCTCAACTCCACGCCGACGTGGATAGTGGGGGTATGAAAAGGTTGGAGGATGCGTACGTCGGATTCACGTTTATAGTGGGGGGGTGGCGTGGGGGTGCATTTAACATTGTAAGCACCCATTACGGTCCTAAAAGCACCCTTTAGGGTGCTTATTCAATCTTTCATCGTATAGGGGCCAAAAATCGCATCGCATGCCATCGGGTGCATGGCATGCGATGCGACGCGATTAAAACATCGCGCGGTGGAAATCGGGGGCGCCGCTATAATACACAAGTACCCCATTTTCCATTTTATTCTACGGCCCGTAAAGCTGAAAAGTCTTCTGATCAGTTCAGGTGACTGCTAAATGGGTATTTATAAACTAGTAAGCCTACATGAATTAAAAGCTTTGAAAGCTAGCCTGCTACCTTCTGTGTTTGTGCATGTAGTTTCACTCTCTGCCAGCAGATGGTAGTGTTTCAGAGACTCACAGACACTAGACATATATAGATGATCAGTATTGTCATGACAATGGCATTGACTGTGTGCGAGTATAAATATGCCAATAAATTGACTCATCACGAAATCTCTTAAACCACAAAGACTAGAATCTTGAAACTTGGCAGGTAGCTTCTCCTTAGGTCCTAGGTGCTTGCTAAGAATGGGTTTTACAAATGTCACTGTCCATCCACGTAAATCGCAAAAAAATGCAAATCATAAATTTACCACTTTCTCTCTCATTATACGGCCTGAAAATAACAAGTGACACCATCATCCTCCAGCATGCAATCTCTGCACAGGTGTGAGCACAGCACTGATGCTCAGTGGGGATGATAATCACCGGTGACCGGAGGCGTACCTAGATATTCGTAGGCCCCATAGCAAAAGTTTGTAAGGGCCCCCTATTTAGCAACTAATGGTGATAAATGAATGTAAAACATATTACTTAGACAGCAAAGATGGTCCCCCTTCAGCTCTGGGCCCCATAGCAGCTGCTCCCCTTGCACCTATGGTAGTTATGCCCTTGCCGGTGACCGCTATCTGCCATATGGCAGAGTAATCCCACAACCATAGATATAAAGTGCAGTAATCCCAGGGACCATGGAGTTGCTGCTGCTGCTGCTACTATGGGAGACCAATGCACACATCTAGACTGCTCCTCCACTGACACTGGCACTTTCCACCCTCGGGAGTCTGCGTGCACTAACCACCTGTACCCGGTGGGGGTGTGGATCATTTGGTCTACAACATGTTGGTCGACAAGAATTAGGTCGACACCATTATGTCAACATGCCAAAAGGTCAACATGGGTCTAGGTCGACATGGGACAAGGTTGACACTGGTTTAGGTCGACATGGGTTTATGTCGACATGGATTAGGCCGACACGCGCATTATGTCGACACTGGCCAGGTCGACATGGTGTTTTCACTGTTTTTTTTTCCCATCCAAATGTCGACACAGTCGACATGGACACTGAAACGTAGCACTGCGTCCCCTCGCATGGCTCGCTACGCTCACCATGCTTCAGGCACACTATTTTCTTCTCCCTCCATGCCCTAGTTGATGGTAGGGCATGAAATACCGCCCGTCAGAACATGATGGCTCCAAAAACAGTAAAAACACATGTCGACCTTTTGACTGTCGACCTTTCCCATGTCAAACTAATGCATGTGTCAACGCTTTGGGCTGGCATGGATAGTGGGGATGTTTCAGGAACAATGGTTCCCACACAATGTAATAAGCGCTGACTGACTACGCTAACTGTGTAAGGCTGACTGACTACGCTAACTGCGTAACGCTGACTGACTACGCTAACTACGTAAGCTCCGGCTGGCCACGAATGGGCGGGAACACTACGCTGATACTAACAGGGACTCCTGACTGACTACGCTAACTACGTAAGCTCCGGCTAGCCAAGAACGGGCTACACTACGCTGACTACGCTGCCTACGCTGGCCGTGGGAACACTATGCCTAATCTGACAGGGACACTGCACTAACTGCGTAACGGGCACCGTGATAATACACAAGTACCGTCACATGCCCTGTGCTGTGCATCACACACACCTGCACTAGTCATACCTTGGATGTACTTTGTCTGACTTCCTTGAACAAGGAGATACGTTCCTTCACCACATACTAGGAAAAAAGTTTAATTCAAGCATGTGTTTACCTGTAATTCATACAGTGCCCATATGGACTTATATTTGTAGGTACTGTAAAACCACACTGAATTTAAGAAGAGGATGACATTACATCATAGTGTCATACGTCTAGCCCTGGAAGGGAAAACTTGTGACCAATCAGTGGCTAAGCAATTCAGACAATGTACAGCTTGACTACGATGAAATACAAATGATAGACTATGTACCTTAGTACCTATAAGTCTACACTGCGGAGTCAGAAACAAAATTCTACTTCAAAATGATGGATTCACGAACAGAACTCTGTACACCTGGCTGTTTTGAAAGAACAGTTAAGCCTAAACTGCTTCCTTTAATTAGCTATCAAACTGTTGTATAATTATGCTATATTGTAGAAGAATTTTGTTAGAATATCAAGCACACTTGTCTTTGCCCAGAGCCAGCAAGATCTCACAATTTCTGCCCCTTCCTGATGCCATAGTTACGACTGGGCACAGCTAGGATGCCTGAATGGAGTTGGAATTTGCGTGCACTTGTGGGTGACATTGAGGTTATAATGGTAAGGTAACTGTGTTTGTTAATTGACTCCTGATAAAAATTTCTAAAGTGAAATTTCAATATTGAGAGAGATACAATGGGGAAATTTACTAAGATGTGTATTGTACTTCACATGTGATGTTGCTATGGGCAATCAATCAGATCCTGTCTAATATCTTCTAGAGGGTGCTAAATAAATAAGAAGTAGATTCTGATTGGTTGCCCACAGCAACATCACATGTGAAGCAGAATACACATCTTAGTAAATTTCCCCCAATATATCTTGATCTTCATGCATTTAGTCATATATTTAATACATTTCTAAGCGCTAACCAATCAGATAATAGAGGGACATGTAAGAGAGCAGGATAAGCAAGTTCCAACATAGTGTAATTCTGTTTATTACATGTATATTAGGGATGTTTGCTGGCCTTCACCGTGGGTTTTTGGATTTGTATTTTTTTTTGTAAAATAAAACTCCTTCTTTAATAGACAAAACCATGTGTACTGCTGATGTAACATGTGCAGTAAATACTGTCTGCGTATTCTTACACTGCAATTAAATCCCCCCCATCCACTACGCAGACATATCTGTAGCTACAAATCTCTCCCAGTTTTCTCGTCTGACCCTGGGCTAATTTTTCACTGTATTCACTTCAGATACATCTGGTCAGACCTATGACCCCTGAAAGCTTCAGATCAGATGGATCTTTTGTGCACCACCTAGGATTTTTTTATTTAGATGATCTGAGACTGCGCTGCACATCTGTGATGTGCAAGAAAAAAGGGGAAAGGGAACAGTAGAGATTAAATGGGTGCACACTGCAAATAGTTGTATTAAGCGTCCAACTGATACAGGTTCATTTAAAAATAAACTTTTATTAGGTACATAGTTTAAAAAAGAAGTGTGCTAATTACATCTCCTTATTAGAACAAAAGTTTAGAAGTGAACAAAGTTTGGAAAAGTGATTAAAAAGATCGTGATGTAGATGCTCTGTAATGTGTATATATTACTGACTCCTAGTCTCTCCTCTTTCCGTCTGGGAGATGGTGCAATCCGATGACTCTTGTATGCTCAAAGTGCATAGATAATATGCGCTAACCAGTCTTGATTTGTACAATTGATGTTTATCCTCACTGGATCTTAGATGGTACACGCAGACCTTTTCCTCTTAATACAATATAATTGTTTTTAAGTATTTGGGATGCACTAATCGTACACACTATCCAATCTTTATTTTTGCACTTTACTTCAGCCCTTTGTTAGATTTCTGCACTATGGTGACATTCTTTGTGATGTCTCCACGGATTATTGATAATCTGTTCTATACGTCACTCAGTGCTTTAAGCTGTTGATGACATATGCAGTCTAATCTTTTATTGGTGCAGTTTTATGTATAATCACTTTTTGGGGACTTGATGATATGTTGATGGTACACACTATGCAATCTCTCCCTTATGCAATTTACATGTATCCTTTTATAGGTATTTGAAGTACACTAGTTTGACTTCTATTGCATCATATCTCTACGGTGCATTCATTTTATTTTTGACTGTATTTGCGGGTAAGTGACAATCTGCCAGTATTTATGTTATACAGGTTCAGTCCCGCTTCCTGCAGTTTAGTATGCAACCGTCTATGGGTATTTATAGTGAGTACATTCTATCCCTTTTAATATGGATAGTGTGTATCATATATAGTGTTTAACATTGCGGGTTTTGTGGGTAAGTGATAATCAGTCAGCGTTCATTTTATCCATGCTTCAATCCCGCTTAGTTTAGTTTATTGTGCAACCTCTTATAGGTATTTACAACATGTACGCATCATCTCTTTTAATCTGACTTGTGTGTCTCATATATAACATTTGACATAGTCTTAGTTCACCACATGCTGTGAATGGACACTAGCCGTTTTATCTGGTATTGGTGGATACACACTGTCCAATCTTGGCTCATACAGTTTATCTCAGTTTTATATTCTTGTAATTTATTAATTCAACTGTTAGTGTGTTTTAACTGGTTAGTGCTAGTTCTTCTTTCATGCAGTTTTCTATTGTGGCATTCCAGTCATGTGCACATCAAGAGCATTCATCAGTTTATTTCAGCGTTATTTGTAGACCCGCTCCACAGCACACTGTTTGGTGTTAGTGGTATACACCATCCGATCCCGCTTAGTACAGTTTCTGATCTGCGGTCACTTTTGGATATAGGTGTGCGTGTCTCTATTCCCACCTAATGCAGTTCATATACACTGTCAGCTATTATTTAGCCTCGCACTTGTGGGTAAAGAGAGATCACTGCAAATACACATTAGACATAACAGCCATTCACCACGTGCTGTGGATGAATGCCGGCCGCTTCCCTAGGTATTGGCAGTGCGGTGCCGGCGTGCGTATCGGGTCACACTAATTTTAATCAGAGCACATACGGAGCACAGTAAATACTTTAAACATTCATCAGGTAATATTCCTATGTTTTAAGAGCTAATCTACATAACGCGCCTATGCGCATTTCACCGGCTGTGCCGGCTTCCTCAGGGCAAGCCGAGTGATCCTTCAGGAAGGATATTTATGCTAATTCCTTAGTGATTGTTTCTTTCTGGGTCTATCTGGTCTCTTTATGTTTCATGCGTTTTTATTGTATAAGGAAAGATTGTTTCACAAGTATTCCTAATTGACCCTATAGTTTCTTTTTATTGTAACATTACTGGTCGGTCCCTATTGATTATTTTATTTCAATAGATTCAGTTTTATTTCATTTAGGGAATTTTAGTGTATATCTATATGTTATAATCATCCTCATTAATTTTAGTATGCTGATGTATCTGATGCTGATGCTGTATCTGATGCTGTGTATCTGTTTCAAATCCATCTGACAAAACAAATCTTAGGTGCTGCACCAAAGATTCAACTTATCTGAAGCTGTCAGAGTTTAACATAGAATTGATCAGATGTATCTGAAGTGAATAGAGTGAAAATTTAGCCCAGGTTCCAATCAGATTCCTGGGAGAGATCAAGTGAAATCTGAAGAAATTTACAGCATCATAAATGTCTGTGCAGTGCAGGCATGTCCAAAGTCAGGCCCGGGGGCGAATTGCGGCCCGTGCTGTCATTTCAAGCGGCCCGCAGCCTCCAGCTGGAAGCGGGCAGAGCATCAGATGTGGAAAGCACAGCACATGACACTAAAGGTGGGGCCCCGGCGAGCGTGCCTTTTCCTTGCTCTCTGCTGCAGTGAGGAGGTTCCAGCCGCCACAGTCAGATGTGTTTGGTGTCCTACCTCTGCTGCTGCAATCGTATATCACCCTACTCCACAATCACAATGACAGCAGTGTGGGTGGGGGCAGCAAGGGGGAAGGTTGCTCCCGTAACATGCAGATCTGAGGAGGGCGGCAGCAGGAGCCCAAGCATCTCCTATCCTTGCAGTGCCTGCTTTGCCTCTCCTTCCTCTGGCTCACACAAGGGGCTGGGAAACATATAAAGAAGGCAGGGGGCAGAGTGGGGGACATACAGTGAAGGAGGGTCAGGCTGGGGGACATACAGTGAATGGAGGCAGTGGGGGCCATTCAGAGAAGGGGGTGCAGGGGCAGGCTGGGGGACATACAGTGAATGGGCATTGAGTGGGGTACATAGTGAATGGGGGTCATACAGTGAATGGGAGTCATACAGTGAAGGAGGGTCATGCTTGGGGACATACAATGAATGGAGGCACTGATGGACATTAAGAGAAGGGGCAGGCTGGGGGACAGAGTGAATGGGAGCAGAGTGGGGAACATACAGTGAATGGGGGACATACAGTGAAGGAGGGGCAGACTGAGGGACATACAGTGAATGGGGGGCGGGCTGGTGGAAATAAAGTGAAGGGGCAGGCTTGGGGACATACAGTGAAAGGGGGCAGAGTGGGGGACCATTCTGATGTGATTAATGATTCAAAGAATGTTAGGCTGAACGGTCGGCCCCCGCACATTTACACTTCCCTCGTCGCAAAAAGTTTGGACACCCCTGGTGTAGTGAATGGCGGTTTTACTCTCTCTGCACATGTTACATCAACCTCAACTGCAGTGCACATGGTTTTGTCCATTAAAAAAGGAGTTTGCATTTGCAAACGAACCTGAATCACCCCCAAAGTCAAGATATGCCAGGCTTTATAAAGGAGTGAAAAACAATAAGCAAAAGTAATTAAAACAGATAATTGACAAGTGCCATCAAAAATGCCCCCTGCCCTGCAGTGCTGTGTGTGAGGCACAGCTCACACCACCATAGTTAAGGCCCAGCGCTCAGTTGCTATAGCATCAAAGGTGCAACTGTATCTGAATCAGGCACCTTGATTCTTCCTATTGCTACTTTCACACAATACAAGCAACTTTTGAAATGAAAATCATGGTTATTATGAGGTGCTCTACGGGACCTTTGGGTTAAAGCAAAAATGAATGCCTATTGATGGATCGTGAATTTATTTACATACAACATACAGCAAGTTTTCCCCCGATGGGGGAAATAGCAGCGGGGCCCTATTCAATGCTGTCTTCCCCGACAGCATTGAACAGGGATCTCGGCAGAACTGGCCCGACTTTAGAAGCCGCAGCTCATTGATCCATAGCCGTATCTTGCGGCATACTTTTCAGGGAGATTATTCTCCATTCAAAGGGCGTGTCTAGTTCCATATATGGAGATAAACTAGTCATATTTGGTTAAAGGGGGGGGGTTCTCTCCCCCTCATAAGGGATTGTGAACGTGGCACCTAGTGTGGGCGTGTACTGCTATATCTGAGAGGAATCTTTTCAAATGACTTGAAGATGTTCCCCAAAGCAGTTAGTAAGAGATACTATACTTGCTAAAGTGCTGGGAAATGGTGCAGATGATTCAATGTAAATGTATCTATCTCTCATTCCTTTTTCCCCGAAAATGTAACAGTGTAATGTGGACTAGGTAAAATGAGGGAGATTGCTAGACTTATGAGGGAGAGAGGGAGATTGCTGGTATTTTAGGGAGTCTCCTGCAGAATGCAGGATGCTAGGCAACTATGTCTTGCGGCCATGCCCCCTTTTTGACGTTCGGCAGGTGGGACATTGTATTCCGCCTGCCGATTTCAAGTCGAGCCAGACAACAACGGGATAGGGTCACGGCTGTCGGGCTAGCCCGACAGTCGTGACCTTGGATTGAATATCCCCCATAATGTGCATCTGTAAAGAGCATGGATGTGAACTAAAATGTATTTTCTTATTCACTGTCATGTTTACTAAAAGACGTCAGCATCATGATTTACGGCTACTAATAAAGACACTGCATAAGCATTATATAAGCGTAGCATGAAGATAGATTTCTAAGATGCTTCCTTCTGAGCTTTGCATAGAACTAATCAATTTCTGAGAGACGGGGAACAGGACAAAGAGATTGATGCACATTATAATATTAAATGTACGTTTGTTTCTCACCTTGCTAAAGTAAGAATTTGCTTGGCTTTTGTTAAAAATATATTTTTAGGATAAGGGGAAAGTCATTACGAGATGTGCACAGAGCTATAAAGTTCTGATTTGCAATAAAATAGGTTCCATTCATCAATCCCTGCTGCATAGGCATTGAACAAAAGTTGATGCTTTGAATGCAGAATTCTAAACAATAAAAGCTATAGGGCAGATTTATTAATCGTTTTTTTACTAAAATAATGTAAAAAAAGGGCGTTTCACATTATTTTTGGATAAGCTCAATGTATTAAATGGCTTTTGGAACATTTTTTGTGAAATAACTGATCACTATAACTTCCCATCTTTTCCGGAGCTATATGGTCCTTGATAGGGGGTGTTATATGCTCATTGCCAAGGTGGAATTTAATGCTCATTGCAAGTGGAAATGGTGTTATATTCACAACACACCAGCGCTTCCGGATTCTGCACTTCCGGGCAGTGCTGGGCATGCTGTGCTCCTCTGACAGACAAGAGGGCTGGTAGGACCTCTAGTGTCTGACTCTTCCAAGGCGGCAGCCATTTTTGGAGGGACTGCAGTGCCGGATCCCCGCCACCAGAGTCTGCTGCCTGTTTTCTGGTGCAGCAGAGGAGGAAGGAGAGGGGGCTTCTGGCATGCCCTCCCTCCTGTAGAAGCGGGTTTGCTCCTTGATAGAGCTGGGGGTATGTCTGCACTCTATAGTAAATTTAGGTATATATGATCCGCATATCAAATCCCCACATTTGATAAATCGGTTTGCGGGGGTGCAGTTCCCAAACAGTAGTATTTAAGCAATAAGCAAGAGAGAAAAAGGACTGTTATTTAGGGAGCGCACTTAAACAGAAATAATTTCATAAAATTTAACTTTTAATAGATCACATTTCTAAAAGGTCCCATTATGTGATATGATGGGAGGCCGCAGTGAATTTAAAGAGGTTAAAATCACACATACATACATATATACACACAGATGGTGTTTTTAGTGACAAAGAAGTATTAAAGAAAAGGTGATTCTAAAAAGATTTTAGACTGAAAAATGTCAATTTTATTTAGAAGGTCTTCAGTGTATATGAAAGAGATAATTTATTGTCCAGAAAATGTTTTTATTGTATAATTATCTCTGTCAATAAAGCACTTTTATTTTGCACCCTAATGTGTTTACTGTGTATTACTAATACTCTTGTTTCGGTACCCTCTGCTGATCCACTGGGGGGTCATGGGCACTTTTATGTACAAGGCCCAGGGGTAAATATATAATTATCCCCTATATTGTGTTTGAGTACCACCAGATGAATTCCAATCACCTGGATTGAAAGCCAGGTGGTCTTAATAATTCTGGTACCGTTACTTCTGTTATTGTCACCTGGTAGGTATTTTTATAACAAATAAAGATAGCTCCAGCTGTATACTGGTTTAAATACTTTATCAGCAAGGATGCTCTCTATTGTTTACAAAGGGAATATAGCACTGAATTGTTTCCTGGTTAGTATATTGTATACAGGAGCAATTGAGTGTATTGAAAGAGTACTAGAATGCTATGTTCTGGTATTAACAATTAAATACAGTCACCCAATTGGGGACCGGGTGGTCTTACTAATTCTGGCAATATTGCCTCTATTGTTGCCACCTATTAATTGTTTATATGAACAGACCTGGGGAAACCCAGCACAATACTGGTTTAAATGCTTTGCAGGCAAGGGTGCCCTCTGCTGTTCATATAAAGAACAAAGCACAAAAATATTTTACATTCAGTATAACACAAATAGGGAGATTTTACATATCTAAAGACATTTGAAGGTTATTACTGCTAATTGACATTTCAGGGTAAATCTAGCCAACACATGTTTCACCGCATTTAAGCAGCTTTCTCAAGGCCAACCAGGGTGTCCATTGCAGGAAATATTTATTAATATCAGGCCACCAATCGGACGTGTTGTTCGTGATCACATGACATTCCACTGATGTCAGACCCTTGTGTTCCCCTGATTGATATCTCTATCAGCCTATCTCAGGCTTTCATTGGTATTATGGGGGTTGGTCTGTTCCGTTAGGCATCACTGATTGCCTAGGATACATGTCAGTCATCTGTGGCCCGCCCTCCCATGATGCTCGGCGGCGCATCACGTGATCAGCAGTTTTTGCCCATAATCCTGTCTGTTCTGACACGTGATCGGCGCCGTCGTCCCAGAGATCATTGTGGCGCGTCACGTGATCGGCGCGCCATTATTGCACAGTACTGTGTCATATTTCTGCGCCCTTGTGTGTTAGGGCTTAGTCATGTGATTGATCACGTGGTCTATCACCTGACCCGTCATCTGTTTACGTCAGGTGGTGTGAATACACCAATCACTGACTTACTTTTGTACAACCCGGAAATACAGGAAATGTTGTGTGTTCATGCCCCAACCCTGCATTGAGCATATCGAATAACTTGATGAATAAAATATCATAAAAACACCTTTTTGGTTTTTGTATTCAAGTTTTCCTTTTAGGTATGTCTATTCTGCGTGTTGTGTAGAAGATCTGTTACTTATTGTATATTGTTATTCAGTAGAAGCTTCCAGTTGTAGATGGCGATTATTAGTTATCCCTAATTCTGTTGTAAGTATGGTGCATACTAGTTATGCATATTTTATGAGATTAGCATCATATTAGTTGTGTTTGGTGAAAGGTCATTAAGTAGTGCATGCTGATCCATTATATTCTTGGGTTAATCATGACTATAGTTGTTGGAGAGGATTTATTACAGAAAATTAATACTTGTCGGCATCTTGGATGACAAAGGCTCCCACCTTATCCGCCTACCTAAATATTAATGATGGGTTATCATGTAGTGCATTAAGTGCAAGTCTATCAACTCTGCTAAAGTTACTTTTAGGTAGATCATGTTGGGTGATATTGTCCAGAACATCTTCATTTAGAAGGCACATAAAAGTTTTTATAGTCGGATTGAATGATTGTGGCTCAAAGTTCGATTTTGGCAACAATTTTGTAAGTTGTGTAGGCAATATTTCCACCAACAAAGGTGGATTTTTAGAGAAATGTTCTTTTAATTTCAAGTTTCGATGTAACCTATGCTGATCACTAGTCTAATCCAATTTTGGAAATTTAGAATAAGTGCAAAATGATAGTCCTTTGGCTAGGACATTAAGTTCAGCATCAGTCAATTCATAAGATGATAAATTTACTATTACGTCCTGTGTAATTTACTGTAGGTCAACCTTAATTGTGTTAAATGTGTCCCATACTACATTCCTGCTACAAGGATACCACTACACTTAAATGTTTTTTTTATAAAAACACTTTGTATATCCGCATTCTCTGTTTTTTACTATCTTGCTGAATATTTATTTCAGCCATTATGCTGCAAACAATTGTAAAAAGTTCTCATTTTGATGGTTTTATTGTTCAAAAACACTCATTAATTTGCTAATTTTCTTAAAATACAGTAATTTATAAGTGGAATATACAATTACCAGGCATAATGTCAAAAGCAAAAAAGCATTACTCTAGTTATTACAAATACTACTTTTCAAAGATTACATTTCTACAAATTCTAAAGTTCACTACCTCTGAGACATAATTAAGGCACTTTAATTGGAAAAGATCTTAGCCGGAGATTGGGGAAATCACATGACAATCTTGTTTATTACAAGGCATAGTAATTACAGCTAGCACATCATTTTTTTGTGTGTTTGAATGGTAGTTTCATAATTAATTAAATAGTTTTGCTATGATATTGATACAGTTTTGTTGTTTACATTATTGATCTACTGTAAAATTGTCTCATAAGAAAAAAAAACTCTTTTTAATTTAAGTATCCAAAAATCAATGAAGACTGGAAAGTAGAAGCGGGTCGGAGAGAAAACCAGTCTACATCCTTTAATAATGTCGCTATTCAAGATTTGCATCCTTAAGCATATGATTTAATATAGTAAATAACCCTTTCATACCCAGAAGATGTTTGCCTCAAGTCCAATCCATTATTTCCTGGTTTTGAACAATCTGTTTAATCTAGAACAAACTGTTGTTTTTTTTTATCTCTTTAGTCTATCATATACAGTACATTAGGTACTACTGTAATTATTACTTTTTTCCTATTTAAAAAGGTACTGGTGCTCATTAAAAGTGTACTGATAGTCACGTAAACTTATGAGTTGAGTACAAGTGTTATAGTACAGTAGCTTCTTACCTCTGGGAAAAGCTCCATAGACATTAGCTGATTCACTCCAGGAGCAATAGCATTAAGAATATCATTGAGTGATGTCACCTGCCCAAACTTCTAACCTGCAATAAACATTGTGCATGCAGCCAGCGCCGGGGCAAGGCACCTCAGAGCCCCAGGCAGGGGAGGATGCCCCACTGCCCAGCCGCTCCATGGGAGGGGGGCGCTGGCCTGCATTTACAGGGGACTCACAGTGTTTTCATGGGGATGTTTGTTGGGAGGACTGAATGAGACCGCTATGGATAGTAAGGGAGATATGCGGGAAGAAAGCCATAGGCCACTTTGAAGCATTTGCCCCCCCAGTCTGAAAGTTGCCAGCCAGCCCCTGCACACTAGATGATATAAATAATATATATTGTTAATGATATTGTTATCATTCATACCGTTAACAAAATATGTAATCTAGTGTGTATGGGGCTCAATATATGGATACTCAATATATGGATACTTTGGATACTTTGGGGTAAATATACTAAGAATTGTTTTTGAGCTAAACATGCTGGGCATCTCTGGGTTACATGGGAGTTTTCCACATTCAAAGATTCACATTTACTAAGAATTGTGTTTAAATGAATCATGTTTTGCAATGATCTATGCCAGCGGTTCTCAAACTGGGTCCCGACCACCTCAGCATGGGGTCACGACTCTAAATTGCTGTTATATTACAGAATATTTTATTTATTGCACTCTCTTTAACTATATTAATTACAGGGCAGGAAAGCCTGGATTAAGGATTAGGCACAGGGCAGGTAAGGCAGGGCTAGGGGGGCACAGAGCAGAGAATGCAGGGTTAGGGGGTACAGGGCAGGGAAGGCTGGACTAGGGAGGCACATGGCAGGGAAGGCAGGGCTAGGGAAGCACAGGGCCGAGAAGGAATGGCTAGAGGGGCACAGGGCAGAGAAGGCTAGTCTAGGGAGACACAGGGCAGAGAAGGCAGGGCTAGGGAGGCACAGGGCAGAGAAGGCAGGGCTGGGGGGCACAGGGCAGAGAAGGCAGGGCAGGGAAGGCTAAAAATATTGCATATCTACCTACTGTATTCCTCTTGGGGGCTCCTCCTGCAGTGAACACACCACAAATCAGCCTGCAGTCACACACAGAGAGAGCTCTTCCCAGTAGTGCATAGCAGGTGGCGGGGTCACTCACACAGTCACTGCAGAGAGGAGGGGAAGGGAAGCTAGAGATAGCTGAGATTGGCCAGAAGTGTTCTCTCCTCACTGTGCAAACTGTTGCTGTTCTGCTTTGTTCTCTCCCTGGCAGTGTGTTACTCAGTTGGGGCAGAGAATAATATACTCCAGCCCCCAGCCCACACAGCAGCAGCAAGGAGCTGTATCATTACCATCATTGTGCCTCCCCCAGCCATGGGACCCGATAATACAGTAGGTAACTCTGACCGCACTCAAGCAGCTGCTGATCCTGCAGCCTCCGTTCCTGACTTGGTGCTGCTTTATTAAAAAGGAATAAATGATCAGCAGCTGCACTGATGGTGGGTGGGGAATGGCTGTGCTTCATACCCTGTACCTGGCTATTGGACACTCTCAGACAGTAGCTGCTGCAGAACACATGTACTCTGGTCCCTGGCCAATCACTGGCAGGCAAGCAGCTTCCCTCTGGGGGAGAAGCTGGGGGTGGGGAATAGAATCAGCCTCCCATGACTGCTCCCATGTAAACTGTGTTTTTGCAAGCAGCGTTGCTTACTGCAGTAGCAAATAGATAGAAGCCTCTGCACTCTGTGGGGCCCTCTCTGATACCGGGGCCCGGTACTGTAGTACCCGCAGTACCCCCCTAATAGCAGCCCTGTTCCCTTGAAATGTGAGACAGTGGGGAGGTATAGGGAGCCAACTAGCAGCTGTTGCCATAGAGTGGCCTAAAAAAATAACATACACAATTTATGAGATAAAATTAAGGAAATTGGGGTAATTGATGTGGATTCTGTTCAAGGATATTGTAATAGAATAGAATATAATTCCTTTATTCGTCTCACAATGGAGAAATTTTCAATCGTTACAGCAAGGTTCAAGTACAGATAAGAGTAATAGCATAATAATAAGAACACACATAATAAGATAAGATCCAAACAATATAACTCAAGAATCTAGGAACATGCAGGTCTTCTTCAGAACATGACAGTTGTACATTCTAATTGCAGCCGGAAGGAACGATCTGCGATATCTCTCCGTTGAGCATCGAGGGTGAAGCAACCTATCACTGAAAGTGCTACACAGATCCGTCAAAACGTTTTTGAGCGGGTGTGAAGCATTATCCAATAATGATATCATCTTGCTGATCATTCTCCTCTCACCCACAATCTCTACAGATGTCCAAAGGCATTCCTAGGACAGAACTGACCTTCCTTACCAGTCTGTTTAGTCTCTTATTGTCGGCTGTTGAAACACTGCTGCCCCAGCAGACCACTCTGTAGAATATGGCCGATGCCACTACACAGTTGAAGAAGGTCTTCAGGAGTGCTCCCTGCACTCCAAAGGAACTCAGTCTCCTCAGCAGATAAAGTCTACTCTGCCCCTTCCTATACAGAGCAGCGGAATTATCAGACCAGTCGAGTTTATTGTTAAGGTGAAAACCCAGATACTTGTAAGTTCTTACGATCTCAATATCCATTCAGTGAATGCTCACATGAGTGTGGGGGGTATGCTGACGGTTCCTGAAATCAGCTACCAGCTCCCTATTTTTCCTCGTGTTAAGTTGAAGATGGTTCTCCACACACCAAGTAGCAACGTTCTGCACAAGTTCTCTGTACTCCCTATCGTCCCCATCTACGATAAGGCCCACAATAGCAGAGTCATCAGAGAAGTGACAAGTCTTAATTAAAGATGAGGTTTAAAACTAAGTATGACATTAAATTTGACATATATTGCACTTCAAATGCAAATGCTATTATTATTGAGTGGAGGATACATCTATATTTTACCAGTTACAATACAGTATATGCATTTTGATATCTGGCTCCCTAAAACAAATAATATATGAATTCATTACACAACTCTGGGGTGTATTCAATGCTTTCTGCAAGCAGTGCTGCCTGCTCCCTGTCACAGCTCGCAGGGTCAGTATTCAACTGACCCCCTGCACACGCCGTTTCCCCCTCGCTAAGTTTTTGGAGGGAGGAAACGGCGTATGCGGCCACTAAAACAGCGAGGCTCGCGACTAAATGCAGCCTCGCTGTTTGAGGGAATCCTCGCTGTCCTCTGACATCGAGGGTTCCCCAGGCACATTGAATAGAGTGAGCAGCCGACATGGGGGTTAAACGGCCAGGATTGCTTGTTTTCGACGATCCCTGCCGTTTAACCCCCTTTGCTGGCCGCATTGAATACACCCCTAAGTGTCTAGAGTACAACATGTAACCATGTAGGATTTATATACAGTCCCCAGTAATATGCCCCAAAATATCATTCAGCCATTTGTCCAAATAATTAGGAAAAAATACTAAAATATCAGTTATTTAACACTTGTGTACCGCCCACTGCAATGTATAATAGTAGCGTTGCACCCTGGCTCCTTCTCTGCCGGGTGCATCTACAGCTACATTCTGGATACTAAAAAACTGTGATAAGTGATTACTAGTGATCATTAATACAGTATATCTTAGCTGCTTACTAACAACTATTATTGGTTTGATTAACATTTCACAAGCTTGTAACTTAGATTATCAACGAACATTGACTTTTAAGCTTGCTTTTTTTTTGTTAAGATATTTGATTTCCTTGATTGGATGATATTGGATATTTAAATAACCAGCATTTTTAGTCTATACAATGGCATTTAGCATATGCAATTAGACTGTGTAAATATTCTTTTATAATTATGTGTTTATAATGTATTAATACCAGCCTGTTTGTTATTATTGTTTATTTTATCGTATTAAAAAATTACCTTTTCACAGCTGTGGATCCAGAAGAAAATGAAAGGGGGGGGGGGGGGGGGGGGTATAACAGGGAAAGGGAGGGTGACTATTTGAACTGCACAAAGACATGTGTGCACCCAGAAAAGGTGGAAAGGCCCTTTCGGAATAGAGAGAGGAAGAGAGAAAAGAGAGAGAGAGGTGGGTTAAGAAAGAGAATGGGAGGGTGACAGAGGAAGAGCAGATGTGCAAGAGAAATAGTGGTGGGGGGAGAGGTAGGGAGAGAGAAGAAGAGAGAGAGGGAGTATGAGAAAGGTGTCAGAGACAGACAGTGAGGGATGGAATGAGAGATATAGAGATGGTTATGGTATAGCAGATCGATGGTGTGTAAATCGACTACGCTAAGTCAAAACCGTCTAGTTAGATGCCCAAAGATAGTTCACAGTGTCTAGAACAACAGTAAAGAAAGTTAGACTCAAGCGTTAGGACAACAGATAAGTGTACAGTGCATGGCTCGCTAGGCTCATCATGCTTCAGGCACGGGGCCTCGCTATGCTTGGCAACCTTTTATAATCTAACTCTGAGCCCACTTGGATGATCAAGTATGTACCAAGTTGGTCTAAAGCAAAAAAAGGGGAAAAACTCCTGTCGACCTTGTGTCTGTCCACTATCTATAGGAGTGTTCCTGGGCACCGCGCCTGAAGCATGGGGTGTTTCACTCTTTTTTTACCTGACTGTCGACATGACATAGACACTAAAGAAGTGCACAGCGTCCCCTCGCATGGCTCGCTGTGCTCGTCATGCTTCTTCACCTGATGGGCGGCAACCTTAAAGCTCTTTTGCATGGCAATCGCCGATCCAGAACTTCTGTGGAAATTTCTTTCTTCAGGAGCTGTTCATCGCTCACCTGCCGTCAGAGCAGCTTGTTTAACATCACTCTGGCTAGTGTTAGCTTGAACAAGGGGCAGTACAATGACGCAGTGAGCTGAGATTGGCTTGTGTCTGCCATCTTGTATTTTCAAAAATGGTCAATCGCGGATCCCCATGTCATTACCACACCCCATTATACCACTTACTATTTGCCAGTGCAAGGCAGTGGGAGGCAGTCCAATAGTGGAGAAGGAACTATGAAGACCCCAAAAACACTGGAGTCTCTGTAGAAGACCCGGATGGACAGTGGCCATGCAAAAGCCATGCAACAGATGATGAAATGAAGAAGATGCTGCAGAAGCCCTGGGTTAGGTGGCAGCCACTCAAAGAGATTATTGGCTGTTGTCCCAAGGGAAAGATGCTGTCTAATAAAACATTCTGTGTCCTGTCTTTATTTGAAATGTTTTATTTATATATAAATATAAAAATGTATTTTATTTTCCAGGGGAATTCTGGCTCTCCAAGTACCAGCATGCTGTGGCGGATGGCTGAGACCTGTAGTCCTCCTTTAATCGACAATATTAATGCTAATGTCAGCTGCCCCATCTCTCTCTCTAGTATTGTAATGGGGAGGGTGGTTTTGAGGGTGTGGGTGCCAAAACCCCTAGTTACATTACTACACTTTACTACATCTAAGAATCAGGGTGTGCAGCGGTGATAGGCGCTGGGTATTCGGAAGGCAGCTAGCTACTAGTAACAGAAAGCTTATAGGCAGAGGGCATATGGCAGCAGGAAATCAGTGCACCCATATAGTGTGCTGCCCTAACGTGGCTGCTCATATGGAACATGGCTAGACCATTGACCGTGGCTAGAGCATTGAACATGGTTACAGCCTTGATCATTGTAGATGTATGTTGTAGTGAATGTTAAAGATTGATTCATGCAAATATTGATAAAGTTTTTGCATGCTCTCTTTGTCTGTTGTAACTGTAATGCTGTCTGAGATTCCTGATGTTACTATCTCTCTGTCTGGACACAATGTTAAATATTATGTGATATATTATTTAGAGGTGAGATTTTAAAGTATAGGTATTAATCTCTGTGTTATGGATTCTGCAATATTTGACTAAAAATTCTATATCTATATCTGAAATCAAGTATATTTTTGCTGCTTTATAGGGTGTATTTAAAAGTACTTTTTATTACAACATTAAAGAGACTCAAATTATTTACACTCTAGTAGAGACTCATTAAAGTATCACTTATAAAACGTCTTACTACTGTAAGAGTATACATGTACACGGATCAGTCCTTTCTCAGATCAATTAAGTGTAAAAAAATTAAGGTTATGTTTTAATTAATATTCATTATCCAAAGTTGTGCCCCAAAATAAGAGTCTTCTGTGATTTGTTCTCTTGATATACCATTATATGGTGACACTGGGAAGGACCACCACAACCATAATGTTAGAAAAATGATTTATTATAAACAAATATATTTGTTGGTTAGTGTCACATATTTCATGAGCAGAATCAAACCACAAAAGTTGTTTTTCTAAATGATATGATTGGGAAATATTTAGCACCCAATCAGCAAAATGTACCATGTCATACCATGATATTCTAACCATTACAACAACCATTTAATGATAATCACCTCTTCACCATTAATCTGGCAATAGCTGCGCAATGCAAAAAATGGACACCACGGCCATTTACCAGTGATTTCTGCATGTGCTATAAAGATGTCCTTAGAAGTATAGCACGGGTGCCATGTTCCAAGAGACATTGACCAGTAAACTCTTGCACTGGAGAGGAGTCCATGTGCAGGCTCTGACTCCTCTCAAGGGAAACACCTGAGTCTATCACAAAATAAAGTATAACTCTGAGAGAAGCTTCCTTGTTGAGCATAACGACAGTGTTGAACTTCTAAGACACCACCTCCACACTGTCATCTGATATTCTGTCCATATTGATGTCTGGGTGGTGGGGGAGGTTTTACTAGGGAGTCGATTAATCTTGCACTGGCCCTTCTAGTTTGCTTTTAATAAAATCCTGAAAAATCCTGAAAAACGGACCTGTTTGTGAAGATACGGGGTTCTTCAATCACTCAGACACCGAGCAGATGAAACCAAAATATGGTTTATTTTTATCACAGCACACACATGTAGATAAAGACAGGAACAAGAGGCAAATGTAGCATATAAACGTTATCGGGTAGCAGTCCAATGGCAGTCCTTGTAGCAGCAGTTCCAAAGCACAAAACTAAAGTCCACACGATACCTAGACAGAGCATAACCTCTTAGTCCAGGACAGTCCATCAAAATCTCTCCCTGGCTTGTGTGCCAGTCATTTTAAAAACTTCTAAATTCCCACGCGTCTCCATACCATCAGTGGGCTTGCACTCAATCTCTATTGGTGGATTCAAGTCAGGTTTATCCCCCCTCCCAGGTACTGCTGCTGCCCCCCCCCCCCCCCTGCTGGGTCAGGCCCCAGAAAGTCTGGAAGGGGCCAGAGATATGCAGAGCAGTGTCAACACAAGATACAAAACACAGTCTGATTACATTATGTCCTGATTACCCCCTGTGAACATTTCCTGTTGATAGCAGGGGAATTGGATCACCCCCTGTGAAGATTGTCCCTCAGCTACCACCCTCCTGTGATAGCAGGAACAAAAGTATGGTAATTGGACATAACCTTTTGGTGAATTCTTTCCTGGGTATTTCCTGTCCGACCATATTTGCTTAACAGCATCTAATACTATGGTACACACAGATATGGGGGATAGAAACATCTGCAGTGAACAAGAGACCTAAAATGTACATTAATTACTGTGGAGTTCTACAGCCTAATACTATATGATCTGGAAATACACACAGATTTGGGGGATAGAAACATCTATGGAGAATAAGAGGGTACAGACGGACTAAAATAGTACATTAATTACTACACCTAATAAAATATCATAATTACAGTCTTACGGTCAGTTTGCTAACCTCACATTCCTTCCCCTACTATTTTAGTTCCTGTACCAAGTTGTTCTGGAACCAATAACAACCTGTAGTGGGATGCAGAGCAGAGAATCTGAGGTTTGGATCTACCACCTGAGTCCCACAGAGTGACATCATACCAAACCCATCTTGTAAAAGGCGGCTGGTTTGCAGAAGCAGCAAGGGCAATATCACAATATAAGTTATGCATGTTAACTAACAAGTGAGTTAGCAATCCCCCGTCCTCAAATGTTGGGTACCCCCCCTCTGCAACATCGTAAACTTTCACACCGGGCACACCTATAGGGTGTGCTAATATTTTTGCCTCTGGCACAATGGGGCAGGGAGCAGTTTCCACCTCCCCCTCTTGCCCAAGGAACATCTGCCAAACGGCAGCCCAATATCGGAGCTCTGGCCCTGACCCTTCCTCCCCTCTGTCAAGTCCTTCCTCCCTCAAACCCAAACTAGGGGCATGGCAAATTTCAGTACAGCATTTGGTCTCAATGCCCAGGGCTGAGAAGGGACCCTCCATCAGGAACAATTCCGCTGGTGGCTGCAGGGCAGGCTGGTCCAAGGCCAGTCCTACCCCCTCAAAAGCCTGGGTCTCACCTGCCGCTTCCTCTGCGCATTCCTCAGTCTCCAGGATAACCACCTTCCCCAGCTGAATATGCTGGGCAGCCTGAAGCACGACATCATCTGCGACTGGTATGCTTGTGGCCTGGATGTTGTCGGATACTCCTCTAACCACGGTGATCTCCTCCTGGACGCAGTCCTCATAGATCCCCTGGCAGCAGGTTAATAATTCTGCATCTCCCACCTCAGCAAAAGGGAAGCTGTAGTGCAGCTCCTCCCGGGGTGCCTGGCTCAGAGGCCTCACTTCCTTCACTTTGGGGATAACCTCCCCCTGCAGAGAACACTGAGCAGCTTCCTCCCTAGGATGGGGGAGAAGCAGTTGCAAACGGTGCCTTTCATCACGCCCCCTGCGACACTGATCTTGCCATGCTGGGGTATCCAGGAGCCCGCGATCAATCGCCTCTTCCTCTGCCACCACGAAGCACTCCTCCAGACACTGCAATTGTTCCCACACACTCAACTGTGCACCGAAATGGAGGATCCATGCCCGATAATCAGCAAATGCATTTGTAGGATCTCCCTGATCGTGAAGGATCTGCTGAAGGATTTCCCCGCGAGTGCAGGATTGGATGGGTATACCTCGCAGCTGACATTCTGCTATCAGCTCCTCCATACTCATTTCTTCAAGGGCAGTTAGGGGCCCCCCTGACAACGACCCTTCTCTTGCGGTAACAATTAATTCTGTGGCAGACCCCTCGGTTGTCTGCCCAGATTGCAGTAGCCCCCTTCTAGACCTTTCCTCTGGTTCTATCTGGGGCATCAATTTATTCTGGACTTGTCCTTCAACCTCAGAATATTGTCCTCTTTGTAGCATCTGGGTAACTGTAGCAATCACTTCCTCTGTAAATTCTACAAACTCTGGCTCCCCCCGCAGATTCCACGAGGTGGCCTCACCTTTACAGTGCAGGAATGCATCCCCCAGGTAACACAACTTGTCCTGTATGCTGGATACTCTCCACCCGCTGATCATCTGCTGAGCTTCTTCCCAGTACTCCCAGATATACTGCATTTTTCTGACAATAAATAACAGATCCGGCTTCCCAGCCTGCCGATACACTGAAGAACCTCCATCCCTGAGCTCCTCTGCTTCAGGGGTCTTGAGGCATGGATTTTCTTTCCTTGGAAACATTTTCCCTTTCCACAGGAATGACACCTGCTCACTTGCTGAACATCACCTTATTGCATTTTCCGTTTCCTTACATATGGTCTGATCCTCTGTTCTCTGTGCTTTCTGTGCTCGATGGTTGGTGTCTGAATGATCCCACTGTCGCTGCCGCCAAATGTGAAGATACGGGGTTCTTCAATCACTCAGACACCGAGCAGATGAAACCAAAATATGGTTTATTTTTATCACAGCACACACATGTAGATAAAGACAGGAACAAGAGGCAAATGTAGCATATAAACGTTATCGGGTAGCAGTCCAATGGCAGTCCTTGTAGCAGCAGTTCCAAAGCACAAAACTATCACTCCTCCACACAGCAGTGATAGCAGATAAGTCCACACGATACCTAGACAGAGCATAACCTCTTAGTCTAGGACAGTCCATCAAAATCTCTCCCTGGCTTGTGTGCCAGTCATTTTAAAAACTTCTAAATTCCCACGCGTCTCCATACCATCAGTGGGCTTGCACTCAATCTCTATTGGTGGATTCAAGTCAGGTTTATCCCCCCTCCCAGGTACTGCTGCTGCCCTCCCCCTGCTGGGTCAGGCCCCAGAAAGTCTGGAAGGGGCCAGAGATATGCAGCGCAGTGTCAACACAAGATACAAAACACAGTCTGATTACATTATGTCCTGATTACCCCCTGTGAACATTTCCTGTTGATAGCAGGGGAATTGGATCACCCCCTGTGAAGATTGTCCCTCAGCTACCACCCTCCTGTGATAGCAGGAACAAAAGTATGGTAATTGGACATAACCTTTTGGTGAATTTTTTCCTGGGTATTTCCTGTCCGACCATATTTGCTTAACAGCATCTAATACTATGGTACACACAGATATGGGGGATAGAAACATCTGCAGTGAACAAGAGACCTAAAATGTACATTAATTACTGTGGAGTTCTACAGCCTAATACTATATGATCTGGAAATACACACAGATTTGGGGGATAGAAACATCTATGGAGAATAAGAGGGTACAGACGGACTAAAATAGTACATTAATTACTACACCTAATAAAATATCATAATTACAGTCTTACGGTCAGTTTGCTAACCTCACACTGTTCATCAAAGTGTACCCTTCCACTATGTAACCTAGGCTCAGCATCACTCTCCCCACCTTCTGCCTAATGCCTTGGCATCTCTATCATGCTAACTTCAGTACCTGAGTTTTAGGGATAAGGGGAAGAGGGATATATCCGCACAAGCAGGTGCTACAGCACCAAAGTTACCCCAAACGAGACATTATCAATTGTAAATCTCAGAGGGGGTGCAGCCAAAGACAATAAATGTAACGACAGAAAAGAGGACAGGGAAGAATGTCTTTTTTGTTGGCGCACAAGAGGAATTTTGAAAGAAATGTATGAATTAAAATCGTTTTTAATCTTTATTAGAATATATTTTAAATAAAACTGTCCAGTCTGTGAAATATTTCATATATATATATGTGAAAAACCTTTCTTAATTTTATAGGTTTTAAATAATAAATTCCACTTTAAATGTGATCTGTGTCCTTTTATGTGTTATGTTAGGTCCTTATGTACTAGGGAGCTTTTTGCTTGTTCTGTATATGTATATGTAACGTCCTTACAGAACAAGCAAAAAACTCCCTAGTACATAAGGACCTAACATAACACATAAAAGGACACAGATCACATTTAAAGTGGAATTTATTATTTAAAACCTATAAAATTAAGAAAGGTTTTTCACATATATATATGAAATATTTCACAGACTGGACAGTTTTATTTTAAATATATTCTAATAAAGATTAAAAACGATTTTAATTCATACATTTCTTTCAAAATTCCTCTTGTGCGCCAACAAAAAAGACATTCTTCCCTGTCCTCTTTTCTGTAACTACAGTACCTGCCCTTAGGCCCCCTCCCTTGCTCTCGCCTTATTACTTAAATTGTTCCGTCCCTAGTATTTCACTAGAAAGTGGATGGGAATTGTAAGTTGGAGGGTTTCCCAATCTTCCTGGAGTCTCCCAGACATTTTAATAGAATATGTATGTTATAGTTACTGTATACCAGTTTTCCAGCACCTACAAGACCTGCACATCCTGAAAGATGCACCTGTGCTTGCAAAAAAGTTTATTCTCAATTACAATTACAGTATGTGAACACTCCTTTACTATTCACTGCCTATGTCTACCCATTCAATTAAATCCTCATACCATATGTTTTGACATATGCACTCATTTTTAAGGTGGTATTCATTCAATTGTCCAGGTAATATACTGCCTAACTTATCAAATATTTGGTTCACTTATCTGAGAATCCCTAATAAGAAGACCTATTTCACCGAACTGTGCCAGGAAAACACATTGGTCTGTGGCTTTTATGGAAACTGTGGAGTAAATTCAGTAACGCTTCTAAAAGTGAAAAGTGGAAATGTTGCCCATAGCGACCAATCATATTCTGTATATCATTTTCTAGGAGACAATAGAGTAATGATGACTAGAATTTGATTGGCTGCTATGGGCAACATCCCCACTTTGCGACTTTTCACTTTTAGAGCAAAGTAACATGTCTAATAGGATACCACACAGCACAGGTTCCTATATTGCTGACTGCATGTTAATATGGGCTCTATTTGAAGGTAAGACCTATATAAATGTATATAATGTGTTAGTATTAGAAATGTTAGGGACCCATCTAATGAAGTTCACCTGGACGCGGTGGATGGGCCCACATATTTGCGCAAATGTGTGCTAAGAACTTCAATTATACTCCATGTTAATTGTAAGAGTTATCAAAATAATTTTTACTATCAGTGTTCTTAGCACCTAGAGTGTGCATCAGTATTGTTCTTTTTTCCTGTATGGTACTGGAAGCCTTAACTTGGTAGCACCTCTCATTATGTTTAAAAATATGGTGTGCAGTCCAGTCCCCCCCTCTTTCCCAAATATTTGTGTATATATTGTACACTGAAGGTAAGGCTCCTTCATTCTGGCACTGGCACCCCTCCCATCTACCCTCAGGTGTTTTAATTAGCACAGGTTCCTACATTGCTGACTGCATGTTAATATGGGCTCTATTTAAAGGTAAGACCTAGATAAATTTATATAATGTGTTAGTATTAGAAATGTTAGGGACCCATCTAATGAAGTTCACCTGGACGCGGTGGATGGGCCCACATATTTGCGCAAATGTGTGCTAAGAACTTCAATTATACTCCATGTTAATTGTAAGAGTTATCAAAATTATTTTTACTATCAGTGTTCTTAGCACCTAGAGTGTGCATCAGTATTGTTCTTTTTCCTTTTTGGTACTAGAGGCCTTAACTTGGTAACACTTCTCATTATGTTTAAAAATATGGTGTGCAGTCCAGTCCCCCCCTCTTTCCCTAATAGGATACCCCCCTAGTGTGGAAATGTATATATTATGCAAATAAAACTAATGTTCATCAAACTTTAATGGACAAAAGATTTTTGTGCAGTTTACCAATGTCCATGGACCCGAGATTTTACATATAAATGTATAGGCAGCACCATTTTGTTGGAATCTTTAAAACGTTTGCAGGTACTGGTGTATTATCACGGCGCCCATCGCATCGAAGACCATAAGGCATGCGATGGTATGCAATGCAATGTGATATCCCACGATGTTCCCTAATGCCATACAATGTTAAAATTGTATGGCATTGTATATGGCATACAATGCCATACAATGCGATGGAATGCAATTGTAAATTGTATAAGCACCCTAATGGGTGCTTACAATGTATAAGCACCCTAATGGGTGCTTACAATGCTAAATGCACCCCCACGCCACACCCACTAAATGCACCCCCACGCCACACCCACTATGAACGTGAACCCGAAGCGTGGTGAGCGCAGCAAGCCCGCGAGGGGCCGCGGTACGCTTCGGGTTCACGTTCATACTGGGGGCTGCCGTGGGGGTGCATTTAACATTGTAAGCACCCATTAGGGTGCTTATACAATTTAAAATCGCATATGGGGCTTAAATCGCATCGGGTGTATGGCATGCGATGCGATGCGATGAAAAATCGTGCGACTTATAATCGGGGGCGCCGTGATAATACACAAGTACCCATTTGCAACATGTTGTGGCAGTACGGATGCTGTAATGGTTACCATTACTGCCTCACGTAGGTCGTGGGTTCAATCCTCACTATGGCCCGAACTGTGCAGAGTTTGTATATTCTCCCTGTACTTGCGTGGGTTTAATCCGGGTACTCTGGTTTCCTCCCACAATCCCAAAATATACTGGTAGGCTAATTGGTTCTCAAAAATATTAACCCTAGAATGTCTGTGTGTGCGTGTACATGTGTTAGGGAATATAGATTGTAAGCTCCACTGGGCAGGGACTGATGTGAATGTTCAAATATTCTCTGTAAAGTGGAATATGTGTGCGCTATATAAGAAACTGTTGTTGTTAATAATAATAATAATAATAATAATAATAATGATAATAATAATAATAATAATAATAATAATAATAATAATAATAATAATAATAATAATGTGGACTGGGACTCAATATTCTGACATTGGGACATACAGTTAATGCACATAATATCTATATATCTAAAAGAAAAATTTGTATGTATATTTGTTCTTCATAGACTCCTACTTGGTACACACACCCTTCATTATCCAACTTAAAATCCTGGCAGGGTTTGCACAAAAAAAAAAAAAATCAGTGCAAGGGCCATATATTTTAGATATAAAATTCAGTGGTATGTTTGTTTGTTTGTTTGTTTGTTTGTTTGTCTGTCCAGGTATGATTTTGGAAACCCTTCACTGTTTTGGATTAAACCAATGTAAGGTGGTCTAGTTGGATCTAAGACAGGTTTTAGCGGAGTTCGGGTCCCATTTGGACCTCCAAGAAGAATGCACCTGCAATAATTTTTACCCAGGTATGCAGAAGTGGAATATTCACTGTACGGATTTGGATGAAAACTTAACATAGTGGTAACATTAGATTCCAGAAGACACATGGTTGGGAGATAACACTGTATCTCAGAAGTCATTTTAGGGGGTAGGGGTCCCAGTTGGACCTTCTGTTGGTGTATGTTGGCCAGAACTTTGATCTGGGCCACTGGATGGATTGTATCAAAATGTTAATGAACTATAATAACTGACAGAAATAACCATAATTCAATTACCTAAAATAACTGACTGAAATAACCATAAATGTCACAATAGGAAAGATCACATATGATGCACAAACTATTGATATGTTCTCTGCATGGATTTCCATACATAAGAGAAGAGTCTAAATAATCTTTACAGCTATTAATGTGAAATATTGGCCTAGCTTCTAGTATTGATGTATTAATTCAACATAATCAACATGAAGGACGTTGAAGGAGTTTGAATTTTGTGGATACAAGCTCATAAGATTGACACAATTTTTTTTATTATCAGTTCTTCATGATGAAGGTTGTACAATTGTGCCTTTTAACTATGAGACTTTTATGATAAATATGAAACTTTTATGATATGGAAATGTATTTTATTGTATAGATTTCTGGGTGACATTTTCAGCGTTTCCAATGAGAGGTTATAATACTGAAATATAATTTTTGGTACCAAAATATTGTGTGTGTGTGTGTGTGTGTATGTGTGTGTTTGTGTGTGTATTGTCAATTTAAATGTAGCAGATACAGTGCAGTTTATCATAGTTATCACAGTATTTACAACTTTGTACAATAAATCAAACAATGTTAACAGTAATTAATGAGAATGCACATAGTTGGTAATTATAAAAATAATTATTTTTATTTAGTTTTTTCATTTTAGATGTGTGTGTATTTATTTGGATTATATTTTAAAAAAAAGATTTGGTATTAAAAATTTTCTGACAAAACTATACATTTCAATGTATTTTTATTTGCACTTTTACTTCTGATAACCAACTATTGATTCTTAGGGGGATATTCAATCGCCGTCGAGCATCTCCCGTGGGGGAGATGCTCGACGGGCCCTATTCAATGCTGTCTTCCCCGACAGCATTGAACAGGGTTTCCTGGCAGAACGAGCCCGACATCTCTAGCTGTCGGGCTCGTTCTGCCGAGAACAGCCGGGAAGTGACGAGCTGCCGGCTGCATCTCGTCACTTCCCGGCCGCAACTCGCGGCCACGCCCCCTTCTCGTCCCGCTGCAGGCGGGACATTGAATCCCGCCTGCATGTTCTCGGTCGAGCTGACCGAGAATGGGACTGGGTCACGGCAGGCGAGCAAGCTCGTCTGCCGTGACCCGAAGATTGAATACCCCCCTTAATATCGGATTGTTAAGTATAGATTTTGTGATGTCCAACACATTTATCATCCTTTAAATGTTACGCATCATTTTCTTTTGTGTTTTACTTATTCTGCAAATGTTCACCATCTATCAGCCTATTGACATTCTCCTCTCTAGATATTGATGTAGCCACTTTATATTTATAATAATCTTTCTTTATGTTATTTAAACATGTTTGCAAAAAAAGCACATATAATGTATGTAGCAATTACTATGTTTATATTTGTAATGTAATTATTAGGAAATATGTGCCTTAATACACATCACAATGACGTCCTTGTAGTTATCTGTATTGGTTCTTTGTTATTGATCACTAGTAAAAATAATAAAACACTAAGAGCAGCTACTGCTGCAGGAAGCAATCTAATTAAGCAATGGAATATGCTGCGCTAAATAAGAAACTGTAAATAAATAAATAAATAAATTATACAGTATTTGGTCATTGATGATGATGGTAATTCATAGTTGCCATCATTGTAAATACTATTTAGGGGCAGTTAGTAGACATGACACAAGCAATGCTGGGTGTGATTCTGAGGTGGATGCAATTGTTTGTGCTTTTGCTACTTTTATGGATTTGCGGCTGTAATATGTATATGTGTTATCTTCAGCAATCCCTTGTTTAAGAAACATAACATTTGATGGCCAATAAGAACCACTGGGCACATCTAGTGTGAACATGTACACACACACACACACACATATTTGGGTTGATTTTTTGTTGGGAACCTATTAATTTACCAGTATATTTTTTTGATTGCTAGAAGAAACTGCAGTAACTGGATGAAATCCACGCAAGCACGGGGAGAATGTACAAAATCAACACAGTTAATACCATAATGAGAATCAAACCTTAGATCTCAGGGATGACAGTCTGCCACCGCAGCACAGGCTCTCTCCCCAGCTCAGCACATGCTGCTGAGTGCCCTGTGCTGATTTGTGGAGAGAGACAGTTGCAGCGGCAGCCTGTCCTCTTACTCTCTCTCATTTGTTTTATTTGTTTTTTTTCATCACGGGGGCATGACCACCACCATTCTGGAGGCTCTGCACGCTGGCCATACCCCCTCCTTTTTACCGAGGCATGGGCCACATGTAGGTGCCCCTGGGTGTACCAGGATACATTAAGCATGCTCTTTCATAGAAAATCAGCTCATTTTTGAGATTTACAAGCACTAAAATAAAATATTAGCTATAATTCAGCTTTTATCCATTAGATTCCATTAGGTATCAACGTTTTGCTTTGTTGTTTTGTCAACTTGCATCAGCTGTTATAAAATATTTTATTAATGATTTAATGTATCTGAATTATCTTTGTATTTAGAAACGGATGTCAGGAAAGTTAGAAGCTGGCATGGCAATATAACATCCCCTGTGCCAAGTCGCCAAGTAACAACTGCTATTTGCTTTCGTGCCGTAAAAAATATCTGCCAGCTTAACTCATATGAGATCTTCAAGTTACATTGAAGTCAATGGTATTGATGCCACATACGCATCTCTTTGTGTCGTAAGGTCTAAGGAAAAATCAATTCCTCAGGTCTTTAAGTGAATTAGATTTATCTTTTACAATTAAATATACAAGCAAATTCAGCTGGCTGTAACAGTAAGTCACAGACTAGGCCCTGAACCAAGGCATGTTGCAGAAACAAATTGATTGCAACGACATTGCCCCTTAACACCAAGCGAGCAAGTAATATATGTTGTTACAAACAGAACCATTAAATTGTCCAAGGTCAACGTTACTTCCCAGGAACAGGTGAAAGTGTCAGCCTCCACAGACACATTGCATTATCTCGGCTGAAAGACTATGTTATACTTTAGAATTATGATCAGCATAAAGCTCTATAATACAGGATGTTTAAATATAATTGGTTAAATAAATAGGGCTGAATTCATAGTGACCAATCAACAGCTATTGTTTTGTATTTCTGTTTTAATGTGCCATTATGACAGAATTGTTTGTTCTGCATAAAAACAGGCACTAAATAACACTTTATTAAATGTATCAAAATGTACAGTATAATATCTTCATAAACATGTAGAACACTAGACAACAAAAAAATTACAAATGCCGGGTCGCACTCGGGATTTGGACATGGGTCCGTTCTGGGCGCGGCCCGGCATTTGCAATGTCGCCCCCCACAGTGACCTGGCAATAAGCCGGGTCACTGACATCGGGCGGGATGGAGGGGTGGCACTGCCTCTTCCATAGTGTGAATCAGACCTGGGTCCCTCGACCTGGTGTACCCGTTCACACTGCACAGCAAACAGCGTCCATCCTGGGATTATTCCTTCTTTCAACCCGAGTCGGAATGCTGGGTTGCTGCACCCGGGAAATTTAAAATGGTGCAATGTTATTGCAATGTGGCAATAACCTGGGTCAAGCATGCGGTGTGAAAGGGGTATTATTGACCGCTACTGAGGAAAATCCAGGTGGTGTTGACTCATTTCTGATTCCGTATCTTCGCTTATCATGTCAGGCACCAAAAGTTATGGTCACCCTACTGTTTTAGGTTTTAAACATTATACTGTACAATAGCTATTAAAGTGACTGATTATTTGTAACTTCTGTCCTGAAATTCATTTTGTATGTTATTCTTTCAGATAACCATGAAGAAAAATCAAAACGACTCTGTGCTAACATTCCGACAACCTCCGTTATATCTTTGGTCGATTTACACATCGGGATCAATGTAAAAACCTGCCTACAAATGTGATGTTTACCGCCATTATTTTGGTGTGAACACTGTTGATCAAAACAAATGGCGGGCACTTCATATTTGCTTTACTATGTGTAACATATGTCTGATGCAATGGCTAAGAGGTTAAAAGAAGGCTATGATTTGGCGGGAGCCAAAAACCATCAACTCAGACTGTTCCAAAAATAAAGTAAAAATAGCATATTAGCAAATACTGTAGCATATCCACACTGTGAATGTCATATGTGTAGAACACTATACAAAAAATGTACTGTACAATCTAAACAACTACTGTATAACTTCAGATTTGGAATCAGCAAACCAAAATGAGCCCAGAACAGAGTTTCTGTAGTGGAATTTTTTTTATTTTCCAGTGTTATAATAACACTGAGGAAGCCGATGACAAGGAGAAGGTGGAGAAACGTGTAAGGGCTTTGTTTGGGACCCATTTACATGGTGTCCTCTGTCTGTATATTCAGCCCCACAGTTGGACTTTAGATAAGTGCATAAAGTGCTTACCAGCCGTTAGCCTTTTCTCTATGGGGATTAAACTAAAACAAAAGACGCACAGGTACCTGAGACACTTATAGTATAAAAATTGAACTTTAATCTCTCAATACAGACAATACAGACAATGGCAACTATATGCCTGAATTTGGAGATACTAACAATACTAACCATGGTACTTGTTACCTAGAACGACGCCGCCGAATTTGATCCTAGGCATCGCAAGGAAAAAAATCGCGTCGGTCGCATCGCATGCGGCCAAAAAATCGCATGCGATGCGACCAACTCGATTACCGCGATTTTACATGGGGAACAATGTTAAATGGCCCAATTGACCCGATTTTACAAAGGGAACAATGTTAAATGGCCCACAGACCCCAAATAGCCACCCTGAAGTGTGAAATGGCCCCCCCAATGAAAAGGTCGGAGGACGCGTACCGCCGCCTCTCGCGGGCTCGCTGCACACGCCACGCTTCGGGTTGACGTTGATCGTGGGGTGGCGTTAACAATTGGGGGGGGGCATTTCAAATTTCAGGGTGGCTATTTGGGGTCTGTGGGCCATTTAACATTGTTCCCTATGTAAAATCAGGTCAATTGGGCCATTTAACATTGTTCCCTATGTAAATCACGGTAATCGCGTCGGTCGCATCGCATTCGGTTTTTTGGCC
The DNA here is from genome assembly GCF_055691185.1 of Crinia signifera. Classification (NCBI taxonomy): domain Eukaryota; kingdom Metazoa; phylum Chordata; class Amphibia; order Anura; family Myobatrachidae; genus Crinia; species Crinia signifera. Next base: position 100,979,202 of record NC_139225.1, on the reverse strand, counting down.
GCATGCGATGCGACCGACGCGATTTACCTTTTACCATTCATTTCTATGTGAAATCGTGGGCATCGCATCGGTTGAATCGCATGCCATTATAATGGCATGCGATGTACATGCGATGCCCGCGATGGGCGTCGTTCTAGGTAACAAGTACCCTAACCATAAATACATTTGGAGACTACTAATTCTGGCCATAATCAGGATCCATAATTTTTAATATTAATTGCATACAATAATGGCTTCATATTAACAAAACTAATCAGTTTTCACCTTTTTCTGTTATACCTATAAATGTCTTTTATGTAATGTATATTAGTGCCGATATTAATTTTTATTTAGAAATATTATAAATTTTTAATTTACCATTGAAAAATAAAAAGGTGGTTTTTAATTCAAGCGCAGACTTTCTTTTGTTTCATGTTATAATAAAGTTAAAGGGAACATCAAATTGGCATTTTTAAAAGACAACATGCTCAAAATTGAAACTTGCAGATATAAACCAGGAAGATAGAATTCTTAAAGATGTGTCCTAAATCACTGTGGCTTCAGTTGTGTAAAACAGCCCCTCTCAGCTTGCCAGGTCCTGGGCAACTCGGCCATGCTGAGTGTCTTTTTTTCATGCTCAAATTGTGTCTAATTTGCAGAAACCAAACTGTAAGACACAAAACTACTTTGCACCAATCAATTTGATGTCTGACATTTGTACAGCTATGTGAGAATGAGTATGGACATGATTATGAAGTGTTACGATGCAGTGGCTGCAGCTTCTTCTCACACCAAGTTCTGTTGTGATTCATCTCCAACTTTGTGGGTAAAGTCAGAGCCTAACATCTGGACTACACTTTAAGTGATGTTTTGCTGTGTCTGTGATGCAAATAAGATGTAAAATTTTAAGAAAAAGACATCATGGAGAGGCTCAATTGTGCCAGATGTTTTGTACTGAATGGCATATAAACACTACAGTAGGTGATATATTTACTAAAGGCCAATTTTGATCAGTGCCAGTGGATGCTAATTTCTACCATTACAATTTTATTATTACTATTATTATCAATATTTTCTTTTTTTAATTCTTCAACCATTGTTTAGCAATACTATGAACAATCCTGAGTATCTCTTAATGCTCAGGAGAGATGAACAAATGAATAATTTAGCAACTGTTTCACCCCATTAGAGGTCAATTATGTCAATCACACTCTACCAGCCTGATTGGCTGGTGACTGACATAAGGAGAAGGGCAGTAGACCACTACCTAGATGGTGCCCTGAGTGATCAAGTCCTATAGGTGAAACATGTGTCTCCAATGTCCACCCTGCTCCACACAGGATTTCTGGCTGTCCCTGCTTGCATGTGCCCGGTCTTGCCCACCTATCCTCCTGTACATCAGCAGTGGTCACAGGTAACCATGGACTCTAGCTGTGGCTCTGTCTCCCTCATGGAGACAGAGTAACTGACCCTAGAGTAACAGTGTTTATTTGAGTTTATTATCTGGAACTTGACCCATAAGAGAGGAGGGTATCCAGAGGACAGGTCGACAGTGTGTAGGTCAACAGTCAATAGGTTGACACCATGTAGTTGACATGTATTAGTGTCCACATGGACTATGACTGAGAATAGCAGCCTATGGTGAGCTTGACAGTAGTGGAGCAAGCCATCTTGACTGGAGCAGGACAAATGGAACAAGCTCATGAGAGGACACATTTTCACTGATTGTGGTTACATTTGATAAAACATACAAAATGACACCCAAGAAAATAAAGAAACTAGTGTCTACCATTTCTGCATTGAACATTGTCATGTAGACTTTATGACGTTTTGTACATATTGACCTTATCCACTGTCTACCTTTTACCTGTCAATCTTTTCTCCCTATGGATCTTCTCACTTCTCATTTGGCAGTCTACCATGACACTGTAAATCTTCTATACCACACCAAGGGAGGAGAAGGGGCCTTCTGGTATTAGAAGCCCAAAGAGAATTTCCCCACTGATGTGTGGACAGGTCCAGCAAAGGACCCACCCCTTTTCAGTGCATCTATAGCTTCTAAAACAGGTTTAGACACAGAGATGGCTCTTGAAGGCACCTCCAACATCCCTTAGAATAAAGTAACCAATCTTCGGGAACTTGCAAGCAGAAGTCTGTCAGCCAATAACTCATTCTCACTTAACTCTCACCTAACTATACACTTGCACTTACAGTAGTTATAGCAGATGTGAAGGTTCCCAGTACTCCTTCCAATCTCCCAACTGTGTTATCTCAGGCAGAGGAGCCTTTTTTTATGTTAGCCCCTGTCCAGTGTGTATGAGTATCAACAGCATGGCATCAGTGCTCAGTCTCCGATCCCATCAATAACATGGCTGCCTCCTGTCCCAGCAACATATTTGTGCCCCAAAAAATAATATTGATAAATCGAACACTATAAGCACTCTCATGTACATGACTCATAATAGTTCTGCCAAAATTAATCTCCCATCTAAATACTGTACAACTGGCTCACAAAAAAAATATATAATAATAATTCCTATTTAAAATTAATTGTCCCCAGAGATGGCTCATTCTAGTAGGCAACCTTAACCAGACTCTATGTACCTTGGTCAATATACCGTATATGCTCCCAACCAAAACCAAACAGGCTTCTTTAGAAGCTCAACTCCCACCTATCTAAAATCCGCAAAGGAGAACTTATAATTGCGTGCAATTTTAATGAGGTCATGGACATTTCCCTAGATAGGTCCTCCCCCACATTTTCTCCTACACCTAAACCCCCTTCACCTGCATCACTGGCTTTGTCTTCTTTCCTGAAAACCACCTCCTATTTGACTCATATAGATTAACCGAACCACTGACAAGTAGAGATGTGCGGCGGCCACTTTTTCGGGTTTTGGTTTTGGTTTTGGATCTGGATCTCCCTTCGTGTTTTGGATCTGGATTGGTTTTGGCAAAACCACCCTTGTGGGTTTTGGTTTTGGTTTTGGTTTTGGATCTGGATTTATTTGGAAAAATGCTAAAAATTGCTAAAATAATAGTTTTCGGGCCTGTTTTTGCCCCTAAAGTGTTATTAAGCTCAATAACATTAGTTTCCACTCATTTCTAGACAATTTTGATCACTTCACAGCTCACAAAATCGTTTTCATATACTGTAGTAGGGCCATAAGGTTATCCCGAGGTAGCTGGATGACTAAGCTAGGCGACAGCAGTGGGCATCACATACATGTGGACCTTACACTTCCAACCTGGCACATGTTGGAAGCAGAGCAGCACTACAGGGGCAGACAGGGTGGCAGTTTAATAACCCCCCCCCTTGTAGCTGCGCTCCTCTGTTAGAACCTCCACACAAGTACCAAGAGCCCAATGTGGATTGATTTTGCAGTTTGGCATGTGCAGCCAAGGAGCAATTAAATCTGTAGTAGTACACACTGGAGACTGGATATATGTTGTCACACTGGACACAGGATATATGTCGTCACACTGGACACAGGATATATGTCGTCACACTGGACACTGGATATATGTCGTCACACTGGACAATGGATATATGTCGTCACACTGGACAATGGATATATGTCACGCTGGACACAGGATATATGTCGTCACACTGGACACAGGATATATGTCGTCACACTGGACAATGGATATATGTCACGCTGGACACAGGATATATGTCGTCACACTGGACACAGGATATATGTCGTCACACTGGACACAGGATATGTCGTCAGTCGTCACACAGGACAGGACACAGTATATATGTCGTGAGTGACTCATGACACTGGACAATGGATAAGATATAGGCCGTCACACTGGACACAGCCCCTTGTATTAATGCTGCCCCTGTACACAGTGTACTACTCAGCAGCACTGCAGCCCTGTGTGTGAGCACTGCAGCACTGAGTTAGTTAGTTAAATCACAAAAAAAACAAAGGGTTCAGGGCTAAACACAGGGCTTAGGGCTAAATAAATCACATCAGGGCACGGGCCACAGGACAGCCCCTGGACAGTGGACACTGCAGCCCCTGCGTGTGAGCACTGCAGCACGACACAGGATATATGTCTTCACACTGGACACAGGATATATGTCGTCACACTGGACACAGGATATGTCGTCAGTCGTCACACAGGACAGGACACAGGATATATGTCGTGAGTGACTTGTGACACTGGATAAGATATAGGCCGTCACACTGGACACAGCCCCTTGTATTAATGCTGCCCCTGTACACAGTGTACTACTCAGCAGCACTGCAGCCCCTGCGTGTGAGCACTTCAGCACGACACAGGATATATGTCGTCACACTGGACACAGGATATGTCGTCAGTCGTCACACAGGACAGGACACAGGATATATGTCGTGAGTGACTTGTGACACTGGACAATGGATAAGATATAGGCCGTCACACTGGACACAGCCCCTTGTATTAATGCTGCCCCTGTACACAGTGTACTACTCAGCAGCACTGCAGCCCCTGTGTGTGAGCACTGCAGCACTGAGTTAGTTAAATCACAAAAAAAAACACAGGGTTCAGGGCTAAATAAAATAAATCACAACACAGGGCTTAGGGCTAAATAAATCACATCAGGGCACGGGCCACAGGACAGCCCCTGGACAGTGGACACTGCAGCCCCTGCGTGTGAGCACTGCAGCACCTAGTTAGTTAAATCACACTACAGGGCTCAGGCCACAAGTCTACAACACAGGGCACAGCACAGCACGGAGCACATGGCACGGAGCACAGCACAGGGCAGTGAGGGCAGGTCACGGAGCACAGCACGGAGCACATGGCACGGAGCACAGCACAGGGCAGTGAGGGCACAGGTCAGGTCACGGAGCACATGGCACAGAGCACAGCACGGAGCACACGGAGCTTCCCAACCACCCTCTTCCCTCTCCAAGATTGGAGTGAAGATGGCGGGCGCGCGTGCGTCTTTTATAAGATCCCGCTCCCGCGAGAATCCGACAGCGCGATGATGACGTTCGGCCTCGTTATTGGTCCGGAATTCAGGCGGGAACACCCGAGCCGGCTCGGATCTGGCCCGGATCCCCGATATTCGGATCTGTCGGATCTCGGGGATCCGGACCCGCTCATCTCTACTGACAAGTGATTATACATTCTATTCCAGTGTTCACAATTCTTATTCACTGATTGATATGATTCTTCTCAGCCGGGACTTATCCCTAAAACTTATATCAGCTCATATCCATCCCATGGTTTGGTCTGATCACTGCCCGATCACAGCTGACATTAGTTCAATTGTCTCCCGACCCCCTCCTACCTCCTGAAAACTAAATGACTCTCTTTTACACAACCCGGAATTCATTGATATTGTTAAAAACTGCCTCAGTGACTATTTTCTTCTAAATGACCGACCAAAGACCTCCCCCACTATATTATGGGAAGCCCATAAAGCTGTCATACGTGGACACTTGATAAGCCATGCCTCCAGACTCAAGAAGAAACGGGAGTCACACTTTCTCTCCCTCTCTTCAAAGCTCCAACTATATGACTGACAACATAAACTGTCCCCCACACAGGCTAACTTAGAGCTGTTGCTGAAAGCTAAATCTGAATATTTCAATTTCCCTCTCCGAGCGCACAGCAATGGCGCTACGGACACTTAAACAGACTTTCTACGAGAAAGGCGCTAAAGCTGACAGAATACTTGCATCTAGACTCAGATCCCAACACTCTCAAAATAATATTCTAGCCATTAAGACCAAGTCGGGGTCAGTATCCTTTAACTCTAATGATATTAACCGTGAATTCCAAGAGTATTATTCCTCACTTTATAATCTGAAAGCGGGGGATGGGGGTCAGTGCCCACCAGATGCTCTTATATTAGACTTTCTACAACACGCACATCTGCCTAAACTGTCCCCTCAGACCTCCTTGGAGTTGAATAGAGATATTTTTGATGAAGAAATCACTGCGATCCTAAAAGGTTTAAAATCCTCTAAGGCCCCTGGACCCGATGGTTTTACAGCCTCCTATGATAAAAAAATTTGCCCCATCCTGGTCCGTCATCTCCGTGTGCTGTTTAATGCAGTGTTACATGGCACCCCTTTCCCCAGTACAATGCTAGAAGCCAAGGTGATTGTAATTCACAGGGAAGGCAATGACCCATGAGAATGTGCTAGTTATAGACCGATGTCACTATTAAACATAGATATAAAAATCTATGCTAAAATTTTAGCTACTAGACTTAATGGTGTTCTCCCTGATATGATCCACTATGATCAGGTGGGCTTCATTCCTGGAGGCCAGGCCAAGGACAACACAAGGAGAGCAATATATCTCATTCAAATACTGAACCGTAGACAGACTACAGCCATTGTGCTATCTCTAGACGCCGAAAAGGCATTCGACCGCATCTCGTGGCCTTTTCTATTCCACACACTACAGGCTTTTGGACTTACTGCGGAATTCCTAACAGGGGCTTCAGCTCTTTATTCATCTCCTATAGCTAAAGTTATTACAAATGTGATCTTATCCACCTCTTTCCCGCTTTCCAATGGGACAAGACAAGGGTGTCGTCCATAGTATTTGCCATGGTTATAGAACCCCTCGCTGCTATGATTAGACTCTCTGATAGAGTGAGTGGGGTATTGGTAGGCCTTCAGGACTATAAAATATCACTGTTTGCAGATGATGTACTACTCTCCCTTACTAATCCGCAAATCTCTCTTCCTGCTTTATACAAAATCATAGAGGAATATGGGGTTCTCTCTGGTTATAAAATTAATTATACTAAATCTGAAGCCATGCTATTACATTCCCCTGATGACCTAAAACAAACCCTCCACTCTTCCTATAATTATACATGGCAGGACCGTAAGATTAAATATTTGGCCGTATACATCACATCTCGTTATGATTTATTATATTCTGAGAACTAACCTTGTCTCTTACAAAAACTAAAACTAGATCTCGCTAAGTGGAAAACTCACATAATTTCAAACCCTACCCATTAAAGTGCCGGAGAGGGCTCTTAGAGATGTCCAGACCTCTCTTAAAAAATTTGTGTCGAATGACAAAACCCTGAGAATCCCCTGCCATGTCCTCAGATGCTCCCGCTCTGGAGCAGGCAGGGGTTTCCCTGATGTTAGGTTTTATTATATGGCCTCCAATCTGAGTCAGCTGGTGGCCTCATATGCTACAAGGGGCAGCATGACCTGGTTAGATTTGGAAGCTTCATATTTAGGCCTCAACTCGTTGGCCTCCCTATGGAGTCTGGACAGGTCCTATGCTCACTGGATGGAACACACAAATTCCTTTCCATCTCTCCGTTTTTATATCTCCCTGTAGTCTAAGTCCCTTGGACAATACAAATTGTCTTCCCCGTGCTCTCCTCTCACCCCCCTGTGGAACAACCCTGCTTTCCCCTCTGGAGTGACACCCCTCCGTTTTACACAATGGCGACGAGCTGGTGTCTTCATAGCACACGACCTTTGCTCTGTTGACAACTGGGCATCCATGGATGAAATTAAAGGTAAATTCCCTTCCTTATCCCCTCCTTTCTTGAATATTTCCAGATTCGACATTTCCTTCTCTCCCTACCACAAACAGATATTAAACGTACTCTCACTCCCTTTGAATTTGTCTGCATTGACAACCCCCTACGTAGCGGACTAATTTCTTCTATTTACCATATTTTAGTGGAGACCTCCTTGGCTTCACAGACCTATCATGAGCAGGAATGGGAGAGAGATCTGGGTCCCCCCCAGATGCTAATTGGGAGGAGGTAGGAGAAGGCATTGCCAAAAGCTCTATCTCAACCCAACTCAAGGAGACGTCTTACAAACTATATTACAGGTGGTATTATACCCCTGACAAACTATCTAAGATGTTTACCTCGGCCACGCCTGTGTGCTGGCGGGATGTGGACACCGAAGAACTCTTCTTCATATTTGGTGGACTTGTCCCCACATTGTCCCTTTCTGGACTAAAGTACACGACATTTTGAAGGCCATCTCTGGTATCCCATTTCCCCTAGATCCTTGATCATTCCTACTATCCCAACCTTTCCCAGACTTAGACCCGCCCATAAGCAAACTACTCTCTCACATTTTATCAGCCGCTAAATCGTTAATAGCGGAAAAACTGGAAATCTCCTACCACTCCTACTATTCCTGCCCTACCCAATTATATCTGCTTTGTCGAAAGTATGGAGAAAATAACATATTACCTCAATGACAGTCCCAATAAATTTGATCTAATTTGGGGCCCTTGGCTTTCGGTAATGTCCCAACATGTACCACCCTAATAGTGTATTTGCTGACATCTTCATGTTCATGATGCCTAGTCTGCTCCTGAGCCCCTCCACCTGGAGTCCTCCCTCCTCTCTATTGTTTCAATAGTAGAAGCCTTATTAACATACATTGCACTATGAAAGACTCCCTATCTCTATAAACAATTGACTCGCTCCTGACCCCCTTTTTTTTCCCATCCTCTCTCCCCTTTACCCCTGTTTGTTCTTTTCAATTTACTATAATGTGTATTCTGTTCATGAAAAACTCTTGGAGATTTGTCAATGTCCCTTATTATGCCTCCATCTATGTATTGCTTTGCATATAACACATTGCTTTCTCTTTGTACAAATAAAGTATTTAAAAAAAATGTAATTGCCCCCATCTGCACCAAGACATAGTTCTTATAATGCCCATTTAGACAAAACAGTATAAAGGTGTCCACACAGTCAGATATTTTAAATGATATGACCATTTCCGACCGATCGGAACAACCAATTGAGTAAAAAAACTTACTATGTGTGGGCATAAGCACGATCCAATGCAGGTTCCCGCGGGTGGCTAATCGAGCCTGCTGTTCCCTTCAGCAGTTGGAAAGATGAATGACCCATCGTGCACGATTCGGCCACATCGTTCCATGTGTATACATGATGAACAATGTGGCAATGATGTGGTATAGGATTTGTAGGGTTAGATGTGTCATTAACCAGAATCTAACCCTCTGATCTTTTGCTCAATTGTTTTGTGTATGGGCATGATCAGGGGTGTTCTGGATTTCAAGGGGAATTGGATACTCTCTTAGAAAGCTGCAGATAATCTGAGGCGAAAAAACGTGTAAGTGAAGAACAATTCTGGTACCAGTGTTCATTTCCAACCCCGTAGCAACTACTGTAAAGGTGGATTCCAGGCAGATTGGAGTGGTAACCAAGTCGGGAGCTGCCAACCTTTAAATCACCATCTGGGTGGCCACCCGTGCCCACCTTACTATATCTGACATAAGCCAGCAACCACTATCGATTGCAACAGGAGTGATAAATATACTAACATCCAGGGCCGTAACTAGATATCCGTAGGCCCCATAGCAAAAGTTTATAAGGCCCCCTATTTAGCAACTGATGGTGATAAATGTATGTAAGACATATTACTTAGATGGTAAATATGGGCCCCCTTCAGCCCTGGGCCCCATAGCAGCTGCACCCCTTGCACCTATGGTAGTTACGCCCTTGCTAACATCAGTTGATTAATTTCTCATAATGATGCCATTCTGACTTTCTAACACCTACTAATGGCAAATAATTAATTTGTTACAGTGGGACTTTTTCTTTTCTTCAGCTAATCTAACCATTATCCCTATCATTTTAAGGACGTGATCATTAGCACAGTACTATACTAATTTGTTTACTACATCAGCATTGCTAACACCTTCTCAGTACTGTTTATTGTTATTCTTAAATTTAGTTTGTTTCATTTTCAAACTTTATTTTATATGCCTTATTAAATTGGTTTATATTTTAGCACAGTCTTGCTTTTGCTTTTATGTTTATCGGATACAATATCTATCCATGTGTGGGCACCAGGGGTTAAAGTGAGGGGGAACTGGGGGGAACTGAGTTCCACCACCTCTAATGGTAGTGGGAACTGAGTTCCACCTCTACCACAGCCCTAAACAGTAATTCCAACAGAAAGCCTGTCCCGGGGGTTTCTTCTTCTGACTTGGCATATGTAATGTAAAGTTAAGATGAACAGTTGTGGACATTATGTGTATAAGAGGCATCACTGTGTGATTTAATATGAATCAAGGGCACTACATGCGGTGAAATGTGTATATGATTGTGCTAATAAGTATTGTGGGACCATTATCCCTTTATGGGTGGTAGGGCACAAACTCCCTGGCACTGGTCTAGGCTCTGCCTAATGGAGGGGGGGGGGGGTGTCGGTGTTAGGGGAACGGAGTTCCACCACCTCTCCATGAGCACTTTAAGCCCTGGTGGGCACCATAAGTCCTTCATTAACTCTGGGGGTGATTTATACTTACAAAGAGTTCAGAACCAGACAAATTCAAAAGTTCCCCACACAGTATCAGCTAATCAGTTTCTATCATTTTGCAAAATGTACTTGATAAAAACTAGTGAGCTACTTTATTACTACAAACACTTTTTTTTAAATAAACTCCGAGGCTACACTTTAATTCATATTCAGCCTTCATAGGCCGTTTATTTGCTAAGAGAAGCATCTGCTTCCTAACAGAGCAACCTGTTGCAGAGGAGTGAAAAAGAACATATTTAGCAAACTAGAATCATTTCAGTTATTTCATGTATATTATTCAACTCAGGATATACAAATGTCTGTCACAGTCTTGCTTGTTTTTTAAAGCAGCAGTCATTTGCAATCTGGTTTTGATAACAGGCGAACACAGACAAAATCCCAGGATGTGTTATAGGTTTCCGACAGTCGGTATCCGGACAGTCATTAGCCCGACGTCGGGATCCCGACTGGCCGGACTCAGGCAGCATGGCGAGGGCAACAATGCTGTTGAGGGCTGTTGAGGGCTGTTGAGGGCTTGATAAGCATTGTATTGCCTGTATTCACCTTTTTCTTATTCTGCCAATAATATATCATATATCATTCTAAGCTAAGGGGTAAATTTACTAAAATGGGAGTTCTATTGAAGATGGGATGTTGGCAATAGCAACCACCAAATTCTTTGTATTATCTTCTGGAATGTGCTAAATAAATAAGAAGTATAATTTTATAATAGTGCGCCCATCTTAGAAAATTGACACCAACCCTTTTTCTTCATTTTTTTAAAGGTCATTTCCCTGTTCTCAAAAAAATCCCTTCCAATTCCCATAAAAGTCTCTATATTGTCCAAATTCTGCAAAATACTACATTACCATTGGCAGCCAGTAGATGGCCTTCTCATTTAAACATTACATATTTATGGTAACGTTTGCTTTGTAGACTAGGATAGGATTTTGAAAGTATAACTCCAAAGCTGTAAATTACCATTACATTCACTAATGAATTGTTTTGCCTTTTTGTGTCCTCTGATGGATTTATTTACCTCTTTTCATTTAAATCCTGATTGACGAAACTCATATAAACTAGGCTGGATTAGTGACTCTTCCTTCCCTCATGGACACTAGTAAGTAATGGATCCGATATTCCCTTATCATCTGCTTGCTTATGTCTATCTGTGCTAAGGGCCTGATTTCAATTTGTATACAATGCCAGTATTATGCAGCTGATTATTTAATGACTGCACATGTATCATGGCTGCACTCCATACATAACAATGTACCTTATTGGGGGCCACTGACAGTGAGGATTTTTTTGTAAAGTGACAGTCAGAGACCATTTTGTGGAGGTAATGGAAACTGGCAGCAAAACATGACAGACATGACCGTTTTTTGGGCATGCTTCTGTTTAAATGTGATCACATGCAAACTTGGTGCCATCGTTAACACTCTTGCAGCTATTCTTCAAAATCCAAGGCTCACTTGAAAAGTCTATTGGCCTGATTCGGACCTGATAGCTCATCTGCAAAGTTACAGATAATTGTGAGTAGTCAGCTGCCACCCAGACAGAATAAAAACTCAGATAAAGAACAGTACCAAGAGCGGGAAGAAACTCGTTGGTGGAGGTTTGCAGTGGACCCAGACAGACGAGGAAATAAATTAAGTCTGGATTAAGTGCTGCATCTGAGATTAAGTCTGCCAACGTGACCGGGACCTTAATGACATTCTCATGCTGTTTTAGAACTGATTATTCCCAGTTCTAATTACTTTGGTAATTCTCCACTATATACTGTTTATGTGGCTGGTCCCACATTTGTATGCATTGTTTATATATTTATTGTCTTTAGAATTTATTACATTTTGTATGCTGTACTTCACTATGATATGATATCAGTTTTTTCTTGGTAAATCCATGCAAAATTGATGAGGAGACACAGCAGTTTCAGATACAAGAATTCTACATACTGTAGCGCCAGGTTTTATTCCAATTATTTTTCGTTGTGTACAGAATAAAATCCCGCCCTGTTCAATATTGCAATTGGTACTTGTTTCCTAGCACGGCCACAATCGCGGGCATCGTGTGCCTTAACTTTAAGGCACATGATGCCCGCGATGCCCGCGATGCCCGCGATTTCCCCATAGGCTTCAATGTTAAAATATTTTAACATTGAAGCCTATGCGCGTCCGACGCGATGCCCCCGATTTCTCCATAGGCTTCAATGTTAAAATATTTTAACATTGAAGCCTATGCGATGGACCCGATTTGTCCATAGGCTTCAATGTTAAAATATTTTAGCATTGAAAATGAGTGCATTTAACATATGAAAAAATGGGAAATGGCCCAATATGGGCCATTTCTCATTGGGTATGGCCCCGGCATATGTGTGTAAAAAATAATGGCCCCCCATTGTGACCGCCACCCCCACAATTGATGCGAACCCGAAGCGTGGCGAGCGCAGAGAGCCCGCGAGGGGGCGGCGGTGCGCGTCCTCCGACCTTTTCATTCCCCTACTATCCACGTCGGCGTGGAGTTGAGAATATAAAGTGTGGCGAGCGTAGCGAGCCACCGAGCCCAAAGCGTGGCGAGCGCAGCGAGCCCCGCGCGGGGATGCGGATACCTGTCAAGCCCACGAGGGGAGTCCCTCGCGGGCTTGACAGGTATCCACGTCCCCTCGCGGGGCTCGCTGCGCTCGCCACGCTTCGGGCTCGGTGGCTCGCTGCGCTCGCCACACTATATGTTCTCAACTCCACGCCGACGTGGATAGTAGGGGAATGAAAAGGTCGGAGGACGCGCACCGCCGTGGGGGTGGCGGCCACAATGGGGGGCCATTATTTTTTACACACATGCCGGGGCCATAGCCAATGAGAAATGGCCCATATTGGGCCATTTACCTTTTTTTTCTATGTTAAATGTACTCAGTTTCAATGTTAAAATAATTTAACATTGAAGCCTATGGAGACCCGATTTCTCCATAAGCTTCAATGTTAAATTATTTTAACATTGAAGCCTATGGAGAAATCGGGTACATCGCGTCGGTCGCGTCGTGTGCGTTTTGGTATGCACCCGATGCGACCGACGCGATTTTTTCCGACACGACCACCACGATATAAATCGTGATGGCCGTGCTAGGAAACGAGTACCTTGCAATTTGCTATCCTGTGGCACATCCACTCGCATCAAAGGATTTTCCATCTTGTGCTAATGTGAGTAAGTCTGACCCTTCCATAACTCTATGAGAGATACAGGCCCTCCCTGAGAACGCTAGCACACCTGCATTATTTCTGACTTTCCCAGGAAACGTCCTGTTACCACCCCCAACGCCAACTGCCTTTCAGTCACATTGTGAGGGTATTGGGGTTAGATCCATTCGCTATTTCTGTCCTTATTTTGGCACACACATGTGCACTAAGATCCGTATGCAGTCATTCAATAATTAAACGGATTGTGAATTCGCACAACAGCAATCAACTCTAAATCAGGCCCGCTGATTTGAAGAAGGAATCAGTTCCTCTGATTTTCCCCAATGCTGTATAAGTGATAATGAGCTCAGATGAGCATCTTAAAGGGGGCCAGATGCACTAAGCTTCAAATTTGATAAAATGGAGGGTGATAAACAAACCACCAATCAGCTCCTGTCTGACATTTTTCAAACCCAGCCTGTAACATGGCACTTAGGAGCTGATTGGCTCTCTCCATTTAATAAAATTTTGGGCAGATTTATTAAGCTCAGTGAAGTGATAAAGTGTCTGTTTTTCATCACCGCTCAATTAGCTTCTAACTGTGAAGATACAGGCTTGGTTTGAAAATTCTCAGGTAGGAGCGGATTGGCCAGTGATAAAAACCAGACAGTTTATCACTTCACTGAGCTTAAAAAATCTACCCCTAACTGCCTTCTGGCTAGGGTTTCCACCTCATTATTTTAATCACACCTTCACTCCCTTATATAGCACATAAGTGCTATATAAGGGAGTGAAGGTGTGATTAAAATAATACATATCCCTATGTATAATCCCTATCACATTGTATGTATTATTTTAATCACACCTTCACTTCCTTATATAGCACTTATGTGCTTCTTATTAACCCTTACTAACTTTCATTTGTGTGCTGCCCTGGAGTAGTCAGCCTGTGCCAGCATGTTGGGGGCCCACACCCCAGACCCATACCCCATATTATGGACCCCCAGTGACAAAGAGACACCTTGGTGTACGGCCTGGGGGCTTAGCCCTATATCTGCAGATATATGCAACCAAGATCTCTCTCTCTCTCTCTCTCTCTCTCTCTCTCTATATATATATATATATATATACTGTGTGTGTGTGTATATATATACACGCATATATATATATATATATATACAGAGCTGAATTTCCCATTAGGCACGTGAGGCACGTGCCTAGGGGCGGCACATGTTTGGGGGCGGCACTCGGATGCTTGTGATAGTACGGTCAGCCTGAAATGTACCAACAACAGCAGATTATCCACTGTACTGTACCATATTCCATCTTAAATGGATAGGACATGCAGATACTGTCCCTGTAACTGCCCTACTTAGAAATATGCATACAGAATAACAAATAAAAATGTCACAGTGATACAATTATGCGGCGGGGGGGGCATTATTGTTGTGCCTAGGGGCACCCTCACCCGTAAATCCACCCCTGCATATCTATATGTATATTATACTTACATTGCGGCAGGTTCATCCTGATCCAGACCCGGGAGGAGCAGCTGCAGTCAGAACATAGAGGAGAGTGAGAGGAGGCCGCATCTGGTGGGGATTGCAGCTTAGCCTCTCTGGACGTGTGGCGGCGACTTCATGGCAGCGACCAGACCAGCGGTGGGCGGGTGACGGATCTGCAGTCTCTGCAGACGATGTCAGTCAGCGGAGGCAGGGCATGCGCGCAGCGTGGCAGCGGCAGTGGGCACAGTCATTTACTGACTTGGGGGTGGGGATAGAGGCTAATGGAGAGAAAGAGGCTTTTTTACACACCCGAATTCCGGGAGAATCCCAGAATCCAGGAGACTGGAAAAGCCTCCTGGAGGGTTGCCACCAAAAATGGGAGAATCCCGGAAATCTGGGCGAGGTGGCAACCCTACTTCTGGCCCTTAGTCATTTAAAGGTGGCTGCTTTGCTTGTTCTTTAGTCTGTAGCATGAAAAACCAGAGTTGCACAGGCTTTTGCCTACAAATCAGAATCAGCCACTCTTTTTTGAACAATAGTATTTTGATGGTCTATAGTAACATGGAGAAGCCTGTAGCAAGGAAGGTGGGAGTTAAAGCAATGAATGTGTTACTGTATATTATCCATGTTTCCTTATCAACCAAGATGGCTGCCATCCATACTTCTGAACATGCGTGACACCATCTTATCACTATGTTGGAGTACCACAGTGAGACATGGACATCTGCCAATTAGCTTGGTGAGACCTGGCAAATATCCATCTGCAACAGTAGACACATATTTCAATACCTAATTGTTATAGAAACTCCACAAAGTTATGCCCATTGTGGGAAATGAACCCACTGTGAGACATTAATGCTGATCATTACATTATGCCTTTACCTTGCCTTAATTAATATTGCTGTTTGCTGCCAGCCGCTGAATCTGTATTGCTGGTGGCTGTCCAGTTGTGCTTCTAGCACTGCATATTATACTCCAATGCTGTCATTATGCATGTAGACTACTCATGTAGCTCCACATGCTTTTATATATATATATATATATATATATATATATATATATATATATATATATACCTTTGTTGACTACACCACCTTTCAATTAACTTATGCTATACTATAAGTCTTGGGAATTGATTACAATTACCATAATGAAGACTAGCAGACAGATTGTTATCTGCCTATGGACTTTATTTAAGGCCCATACACACTAGTAGACTTTCATTTCAAAAGACTTTGCCAAAATCTTTGATAGATATATCTTTCACCAAAGTAGTGCGTACACACTAGACTATTTTCCTCAAAGAGCGAGAGATTTTCAGGAGGCGAAAGACTTTGCTGAAAATCTTCCATATACAAGGCTATTTACATAATGGGCTGGGTTTAATTCCAAGGGTGGGAGCAGGGTCCATTTTAATCAGTGCATTCCTGTGCTTGGTGCCTGATTCAGAACTGATTGCTGGCAAAATCCCGCCCGTGTGCACGGCAAACATTTTATTTGTAGCCGTGCACGTAGGGAGAAAATTATTCACACCATCATGTCCATTACACATTATACCACATACTAGAACGCCCATTACACAATATGCCACACACCATTGGGTGATCGGCAGTGAGTGATAGTGATGGATAGCGGGTGACAGCAGTGTAAGGGTGGTGGATGAGGGTGACGGGCAGTGGGTGATAGTGACAGATAGTGGGTGACAGCAGCATGAGGGTGATGGGCAGTGGGTGATAGCGATGGATAGTGGGTGATAGCGATGGATAGTGGGTGACGGCAGCATAAGGGCGACATCGGTGTGAGGGTGACGAGCAGTGAGTGATAGTAATGGATAGTGGGTGACAGCAGCATGAGGGTGGTGGATGAGGGTGACGGGCAGTGGGTGACAGCAGCGTGAGGGTGATGGGCAGTGGGTGATGGTGACGGATTGTGGGTGACGGCAGCATAAGGGTGGCCGGTGATGGTGACAGATAGTGTACTGGCTGGGGGGGCACATGCCATCCTGCCACCCTGCCACCTGACACAGTCCGCTACTGGAACTTGGGCCCCTAGGATTATGGGGCCCTAGGGCAACTGCCCATCAAGCCCTTGCATTAAGATGTCCCTGAATATATACATTGCTGGCCTGTGCCAGCAATGTATATATTACTTGCTAATACGTAATCATTGGTGCCCCGTGGCACCAATAATATATACATTGCTGGTCTGTGCCAGCAATGTATATATTACTGGCTTATTAATAACATTGGTGCCCAGTGGTGCCAGTAATATATACATTGCTGGCATGTGCCATCAATGTATATATTAATGGATTATTAATAACATTGGTGCCCAGTGGTGCCAGTAATATATACATTGCTGACCTGTGCCAGCAATGTATATATTACTGCATTATAAACATTATTGGTGGCCAGTGGTGCCATCAATATACACACTGCTGGCATGTGCCAGCAATGTATATATTAATGGATTATTAATAACATTGGTGCCCAGTGGTGCCAGTAATATATACATTGCTGACCTGTGCCAGCAAAGTATATATTACTGCATTATAAATATCATTGGTGGCCAGTGGTGGCAGAAATATATACATTGATGGCATGTGCCAGCAATGTATATATTACTGCCTTTAACATTGGTGGTCAGCGGAGGAGCAGGGAGGATGCGGCCAGTGGGCTGGGGGCGGGGCGTTCGGCTGGGGGGGGCGGGGCGCTCCGACGTGCTGCTGTCTGTGTAGCCTGGAGGAGGAGGGTGCATATCTGCAGCGGCAGCCTGTGAACGGACAGCGTGGGAGCGAGGAGGGGTGAGTATAAGCAGGGGGAGGGAGCGGGCGGTCAGCTGGGCTGAAAGTCTGTGATCTTTCAGCCCGGCTGCCGTACACATTTAGCGATGATGGCTAAAAAACCAGCCATCATCGCTAGAGGTGCTGGTAAAACCAGCAGACTTCCCACCTCGCTAGCGATGATGCGGGAGCGCGCATCATCGCTAGTCGGGGATCTCTGCAAATCGTCAAGTGTGTATGGGCCTTTAGACCTGAGCAGTGAGCACAGCCCTGTGATTTCACCAGATGGCCCATTATCGGATGACTGTGCATGCGTATGGATCATAGAGTGCATGCAATAGGCCTTTCGCAAACCGTTCACAAGTTGATTGACAAGAAAAACCATTGGTAGGTGTCACCCAATTGTTTTCTGGGAGTATCATGAAAAATGCAGACATGCCCAAGCATTTCAGATACAGTGTGTAACCTGCCGCCTGCCCCGTAGCACCCGCCGCTGTCTGCCCTTGCACATAATAGGTGTGTTCCAGCGGTGCTTCACTGCTGGCACATGTAACACGCTGCTGTACAATGTATTGTGTGTGATGATGAAGCACGCTATAGTGAATTTGTTTACAGTGGTGGATAATTCCCAGCAGCCTCAGCAGCTGGACAAAAAGTCACATGACCAGTGTCAGGAGAAGAGTGAGCAGCAGTTGGGCAGTTGGGCAGTGCAGTCTGTGTGCAGAAGTCCAGGGAGAAAGAGTGTGGCAGACAGAGGGAGTACGGTGGATGCTTATACTTACTGGGGTATGCAGAGATGGCTCATCACTTGTGGGGATTCCCTCTCAAGTTCTTGCTGTCACCTGTCGGACTGTAAATGATAAAAGGAGAATTGTGGGGAGTCCAGCACCAAAATACATATATACCAGCCAAGGAAAGAGATGTTCTCATATTTACCTACACAGCTGTATACTGTTTTTAGGCATTTCACCTAAGGAAAATGACATTTTACCATAGAGAGTTAATGACAGCTATATTTATACACAGCCACAGACAGAAAAAAGACATTTTACCTCAGAAAGGCTGTAATACGCTCTTCTCTCGCTGAGATGTATTGTAATGTGAAAATGGTAACAGGAGATCTGTGTTGAATATATATAGATATCTTGTTCAGGATTAAATATGCTAAAAGTTTGCAAGTAAATTTAGATTTGTTACAGGCATCCTGAAGAAAGAAATGCATTTTAGATGATACGCTTTGTTCCAGCTCCAGTTTAATAAAATTGTCTTATTTCTATGCTTTGTGTCATCGTAACTATCAGGGATGTGCACCGGCCACTTTTCAGGTTTTGGGTTTTTGGTTCTGATTACCTTGAGGTTTTGGGTTCTAATGGGTTTTGGCAAAACACCTCCTAAGTGTTTTGTGTTTGGATTTTTGTGGTTTTGGTTTCTGATTTTTTTGTTAAAAAAGCATAAAAACTGATAAAATTCACAGATTTTTTTTTTTTTTGCTCCTACGCTATATTAACCACAATAACATTAATTTCCGCTCATTTCCAGTCTATTCAGAACACCTCACACCTCACAATATTGTTTTTAGGGCAAAAGGTTGCACCGAGGTAGCTGGATAACTATGCTAAGCCACACAAGTGTGCGGCACAAACACGTGGCTCATGTAAGAGTGGCACTGCAGCGATAGATACGGCAGTTCTAGGCACCAGACAGGTAGATACGGCAGTACTAGGCACCAGAAAGGTAGATAAGACAGTACTAGGCACAAGACAGGTAGATACGCCAGCAATACTAGTATTGTGCGCCAGCAGAATTTATAATAATTAATTTTATTATTAGATACTGCTTGGCAGTGGCACTCAGTGGCACACGTCAGTGCACCAGCAGCATGGAATTATTTGGTACTTATGTATTATCTGGGCTCCCATGTTAAATGCACCCCATTTTTTCATACCCCTACTATCCAACTACGCATGGAGTTGATTTTATATAGTGTGGCGAGCGCAGCGAGCCACCGTGCCCGAAGCGTGGCGAGCGCAGCGAGCCCCGCGAGGGGACACGGTCTCATAAGAAAAACGGGAGCCCAGATATTACATAAGTACCAATTATTTTTTACAGTGCCACGCAGCACAAGTATTATTTTTTAATTAAATTAGATATAGCAGCCTAGTATGTAGTTGTACTACTAGGTAGGTACACTTAGGCAGTAACACTGCCAGTGGCAACAGTGGACTGAGTAAATAATACTGGCAACCTCTATTCACAGTATTCAGTGCAGGCAGCACCAGTGGACTATATATAATTCAATTAATTAAGTATTAATAATATAGCAGCCTAGTAGGTAGAGAAAATAAACTACTAGGTAGGTACGGCAGTAGCACTGCCAGTGGTCAACACAAAAGGTAGTTACACACCACCAGTAGCTTTATGCAGTGCACCAGCAGAATTTATAATAATTAATTTTATTATTAGGTACTGCTTGGCAGTGGCACACGTCAGTGCACCAGCATGGAATTATTTTTTTACAGTCCCACGCAGCACAAGTATTATTTTTTAATTAAATTAGATATAGCAGCCTAGTACCTGTATGTAGTTGTACTACTAGGTAGGTACACTTAGGCAGCAACACTGCCAGTGGCAACAGTGGACTGAGTAAATAATAATGGCAACCTCTATTCACAGTATTCAGTTCAGGCAGCACCAGTGGACTATATATAATTCAATTAATTAAGTATTAATAATATAGCAGCCTAGTAGGCAGAGAAAATAAACTACTAGGTAGGTACGGCAGTAGCACTGCCAGTGGTCAACACAAAAGGTAGTTACACACCACCAGTAGCTTTATGCAGTGCACCAGCAGAATTTATAATCATTAATTTTATTATTAGGTACTGCTTGGCAGTGGCACACGTCAGTGCACCAGCAGCATGGAATTATGTTTTTACAGTCCCACGCAGCACAAGTATTATTTTTTAATTAAATTAGATATAGCAGCCTAGTATGTAGTTGTACTATTAGGTAGGTACACTTAAGCAGTAACACTGCCAGTGGCAACAGTGGACTGAGTATAATACTGGCAACCTCTATTCACAGTATTCAGTGCAAGCAGCACCAGTGGACTATATATAATTCAATTAATTAAGTATTAATAATATAGCAGCCTAGTAGGTAGAGAAAATAAACTACTAGGTAGGTAGGCAGTAGCACTGCCAGTGGTCAAAACAAAAGGTAGTTACACACCACCAGTAGCTTTATGCAGTGCACCAGCAGAATTTATAAGAATTAATTGTATTATTAGGGACTGCTTGGCAGTGGCACTCAGTGGCACACGTCAGTGCACCAGCAGCATGGAATTATTTTTTATAGCTCCACGCAACAGTGAGCACAGGTATTATTTTTTAATTACATTATATATAGCAGCCTAGTATGTACTAGGTAGGTACACTTAGGCAGTAGCACTGCCAGTGGCAACAGTGGACTGAGTAACTAAATAATACTGGCAGATTCAGTGCAGGCAGCACCAGTGGACTATATATATATATAATATAATTAATTATTAATATAATATATAATATTACGGCACAGCACCAGAGGTAGGCCCCAGCACAGAGGAGACAGTAGTACTACAAGTACACAGTTAGACTGTCCTCCTTGCTAGGGAGAACCCACCCTAAGCAGAGAGGAGAACAGAGTACACAGCAGCACTGAGGAAGACAGCCCCAGCGAATAAAATAATTACAGCACAGCACATCAGAGGTAGACCGCACAGAGGAGACAGTAGTACTACAAGTACACAGTTAGACTACACAGCAGCACCGAGAGACAGCCCCAGCAAATAAAAAATATTGCGTTCAAGGTCAAGCTCAAGCTCAAGTTTAAGCCCCAGCAGCAGCACAAACACACCCTCTCCCAACCCACTACTAGACTGGAGTGAAGATGGCGGGCGCAGCAGCCGCTTTTAAAGCCTCGCAAAATCCGGCGCCGGGAGATGACGTTCTGACCACGCGGACGGACCTGAGTCAGGCGGGAATGTCCGAGCGCTGCTCGGAACCGGGATCGGAATTATGACGTCCGTGGGGGCTCGGATCTCTGGAATCCGAGTCTGCACATGTAATGTTTATTGCATATACCTATACCTGTACCTTTTAATGTTTTAACATGTAAAATAAAATACCTGATATTCAAAAATAAAATACCTGATATTCAAAAGAAAAACCTGATATTCAAAAGAAAAGAAACATTCCTACAGATAATATACTTACCTGCTAGAAGAAAGTAAAAGGGAATTAATTAATATACTTTCCGGTTCATTAAATACACGCCTATGGATCGGACCCAATACATCATGGGTGATAAAAGCACCCGCAATGTGCCGCTGATGGGTCTGACCTGATAAATTTTATGTGCAGCGGATTCAATCTTTAGGGTCCGACCAGATGCACACGGGACCGCGTGTTGGGTCAGATGGGATGTCATGCGCATCCGATTTGGGCCGATTTATCGGCTTGATCTGACAGGATTGGGTGAAACCGGCCCAAATCTTACTAGTGTATGGGGCCTTTAGAATAAGGAGGTATTGGTCTTGTGGGGAGTTTAATAGAGCTCCTAGGCAGCCAGTAAACAGCACCCTCATCGTAAATTTGGATGGGCTCATGAATGGAGCCCATGATTGGACAAAAAAGAGATTAGGATTAAACCACTGCTGTGCACAAACTATGCCAGTAATTTAAACTGTGACCAAACTTGCCTTATTAAAAGTAAATATATGCCAATTGGTGTGATTCTAGGGTCTGGTTTGCCCACTTTATTAGACCATATAACTGTGGGTGGTAAGCAGTAGAACATGTTT
The DNA here is from genome assembly GCF_055691185.1 of Crinia signifera. Taxonomy (NCBI): domain Eukaryota; kingdom Metazoa; phylum Chordata; class Amphibia; order Anura; family Myobatrachidae; genus Crinia; species Crinia signifera. The sequence continues at coordinate 100,956,640 of NC_139225.1, read as the reverse complement.
TGTAATCTGCAGCAAATCACAAAAGCCTTTGCAGATTATGGCACCTCTAAAAAGGTTTTTTTTTTCAGACACCCAGATTTCTCTGATAATAATCTAACTTTGAAAAGCTGAGGGACAAATTAGCCTGTTTGTTGAATCTAATCACCGCCATGAAGATTGTATTGTGACAACACAAGGGGGTGATAGTTTTCACATTACATACTCAGAGAAGATGCTCCTTGGCCCTTAATACATATATCTCTTTACTTAAAATATCTCCCATCTTGACCACTCCTCTCTGCGCAAGATCTGTGTCTCTCTTCTGCATGGATCACTAGCTCCCATTCATTATTACAGGACTTTCATCGGGCTGCTCCCATCCTATGGAATGCCCTTCCATGCACAATAAGACTCTCTATTAACTTCCAAACTTTCACTTACTGTATGTATTATATAGCTTCCCTTCTGGACTTGCAACTTAGTGGGACTGCTATGCTATTACGGAATCTGCTGTGCTATATATGAAACTATAAATAAATAATAAATAAAATGTGTTGCCAGAATGCACAGGATGAAACATATATTCTTGAAAGTACAACCAGCAGATGACTGTGACCTCTTGTGAACAGCTTGATCACCTCCATAACCAGATATAGTCATCTCAGGTATTTGGGGCCTAGACCTTCTATCCTTCTCCCTGTCTTTCCTATAACCTCTTTCTTGCTTATTTCCACATTTCTCTCTTTCCTTTAACCTTTAAGTTGTTTACATCTTCTTACTTTCCATTCCCTCCTTCCCTCTCAACCTTCCTTCCTTCCTTCCTTCCTTCCTTCCTTCCTTCCTTCCTTCCTTCCTTCCTTCCTTCCTCCCTCCCCCCTCTGTTCTCTGTTCTCTGGGCCTGACTTTGGTTAGGGTGCAGTAGTTCAACACATTGCAAAGTACCAATGTTTGGTACTTTATGAATGCACTGAACTTGTAGTGCACAATGTGCAGTACAGGTCTGCTGTTGAACTACTCATCCTGGAATGCCCTGTGACAGTTTTAGAATGGCCAAATATCAAAAACGCTGGGATGAATAGTTCAACATCAGCTGGAGGGCCAAAGACTGGCCTACAGCATCATACTTTCAGTCATTGTCTGTCAGATGCCATTTGGGGGTGGAGAGGGGGCGGCAATGTCTTCCGTTTCTCAGAGGAAGTGGAGCAATAGCTACTCCACCCACATCCGATTCAGGACCCGTGTGAGGCAAAACATACATAAATATCATTATAAATGAGAGTTAACATACTGTTTTCCCTTTCCTTGATAATGAAATTAATAAATCAAGATATCAATATTAGGCGATTGACTATGTCTGGAGACAGGAAAGTGGTAATTATGTTACTTTGCCCAAAAGGGAAGAAATTTTCCAATAATAGAACCAAAGGGATTATACAAAGAATCTGATGTTATGATCATGCTTATAACATTCTCTAACACGGTTTGAGGTAAATAACTGTTTTCCATTCTCTTTAGAATAAGAGGAGTTATTCAGATCTGATCACTGCTGTGGAAAATTGCAGAGGACTGCGATCAGTTAGCTGTTGCCCTGTCAGCGTGAAATCCCGCCCCGTGTGGACACCAGGTTGATATGCGTAAATGTGTAAAAAAACAAACAACAAAAAAAAAACATTGCTTTTTACAGGTGAATTACAAGTCACAGCAGGCCTCCCCGCATGCTGGGACTTGGCAAACCATACGGGGCATTAATGGGCCCCCTTGGACTTGTAGTCCACCTATAAAAAAGAATGTTAAAAAAAAAACACAGACACATAGAATAGTAAAACATTATTATGCATACACTAATTTTACACCTATACTCACAAACCCAGGCTCCAGCGTTGTCTCCCTCTGTCTCCTGCAGCAGCTCACCACGCACTGACTGGAGGGGGTCCCCACTCCCCCAGGTACCCCATATAAAAAAAAAAAAAACAGTTTTGGTCCCCCTTATTTTTGGGACCAGGACCGGTCCAAGAGTCCAGGGTTGGTTTCAGAAATACTGGGGACCCCTACACTTTTTGTCCCCCCGTATTTTTGGAACCAGGTCCGGCTCAATGAGCCCAGGGCTGGTTATGCTCAAGAGAGGGGACCCCACACCATTTTATCTGCTTTTTTAAATAACCACAAACCACACATCAGAGACACCCTACAAAAAAAACTATTAACAACAAGGACACCTGTGAGGGTTATAGTTATGGAGTTTGTGCAGTTTCATCTGAGGTGTATGGAGGAGCAGCACAGGAGAGAGCAGCCTGTGCACCAGATACAGGTACCCACAGCACTTTGTGGGTCACGTGTGTATTGTGCAACTGTGTACCTGGAGTCCCTCTCAGATCAAGATATGGTGGAGATGTTTTGGGTGAAACGCACAAACCTTTTGATGTTTTCTGAGCTGATGAGATATGGATGCTTATGCCTTAACTTACATTGCAGTGTGTGCCCTGTAAAAATTTATGTGTGACCTGCACTTTTTAAACTCAGGCAGCACACGTGTATTGTAAGGGGATTTAAATTACTAAACAATGACCTTGCATTTGTAACTTCCATAATACCTAATAGAGAAGAATGGCAGTACAAAGGACCATTAGATAAGTGTATACAGGTATGTAACCATTACATTTACCGCTACCAAAATATCACACAAACACATCTGATTAATGATGTCCTTGATTCAAAATGCACAAAAAATTACATCAATCCAAATATAACAATGATTACATAGATTATAACGTAATAACAATTTAAATTAATTACCTCAATGTGAAAAAAACATATTAAGCAAATGTTACCTGGTGAAATACTTAATACTATATTTGGCTTATTTTTACACTTGTGAGATTTTGTGAGATTTGACCCAATTTAGGTGGATTGAGTTAATTTATCTGACAAAATCTGATGTGCTCTTAATGCTGAGGCTGCTTCTCCTGTCTCCTCCCAGCCACTGCCCTCCTTCCCACCATGCTCCCTCTTTGCATGCTCACTCTCCTGCCTCGTGTCTATAGTAAACTCCTCTCAAACCTATCAAATGATAAAATGGTGCTGGGGACCTTTATATAGGCGGTGTGATCCATATGTCTGGAACTTAGTTTGGCCAATAGGTGTTGTTTTCTTAGTGTGTGTTTTACAGGTGATATAAGTTGCTATGTGGTTGGTCTAAAAAATGCACGTTGATGACCAAAAATCGCACTTTTTTCCCTAAAATTTGCACCTTTTTTAAAAATAAAAATCCCACATGTTCCTTACTAAAAATCGCAATAAAGTGCGATTTTTAAACATGAGAAAAAATTGCATCTCATTAAATCTCGCCCTGTATGTGTTTCTGGATAGAGATGCCAAATGTTTGAATAATAGTAAGGAAAATATTTTTTTTATGAAAACCTCAACAACTAATTTTATTTAATAATCAATGGGATGTTAATCATAATATGACCCTTAGGGGCCACAGCAGCCTGCACAGTAGTTTGCCAACACGGTGTAGCGATCTTTGTATACAAGATCTTTTCTGCTGCTTTTTGTCATTTACAGCTGCAGGAATAGCATCTGGAATCAGTGATCTCTAAGATCTCTTCTGATTCATGTAACAAGACTAGTAGATCTCCATTGCTAGTACTCTCCGAGGTCACCTAGTAAAGAAGTAAATGATATATGTTATATGTCATATGAATAGTTCTGGCAGTGTGACTGTTACCAACTAGTAGATACCATCCTTAATTCATTCAAAAATATATTTTTCATCTTTCCAAATGGAATTTTGGGTTCATTTATGAAATTGTAGGTTGTAAACCCAAGATTTCTGAGCATGTTATGCCTAATATTTAAAGAGTCAATGCTTTTACAAGATAGTAAAAGGATTTCTGTTTTAAAAGTCAGGAAAAAATACAGTCAATAGAGTCGGGTCTTGCATAAATAAATCCTTTCATGTTGCTACAGTTTTTCTAATTTTATTAGAGATTACTGTATAAGAAAAATAAATTGAGCTGTTACACAGGGGCGTATTAGGAGGAAAGGGGTCTCTGTCTGGACCATTTCCGCTCTAGGTGGTTTCCTAATTTGGCAGCAGCACATTAGTGTTAACTAGAACCACTACACCATTTCCTCAGTGATTTATGCAGAGCTGGACCTGCCAATTCCAGAGAGTATAGTATAGAATAAATATGTGAAGTGTGGGCCCTTCAGGATCCTGGGGCCCTTATTAATTACACACCCTGCAGCCATAATAGATAAACTACTGCTACTATAGTAGCTTAAGCAGGGTCGGTGCAAGGCACCGGAGCGCACCAGGCGGGGGGTGCTCCCCCGGGGGGGCACTGCAATTCGGCACGCGGGGGGACAGGGGGGATGGGTATTGAAACGGCAGGCCGCCACGTCGTTCCACAGGGGGGGTGTCGGGTGCCACTAAGTGTACCGGGTCATGCGGCGGCAGGCCGCCACATCGTTCCGTGGGGGGATTGCCAGTGGTAGGAGGTGCCGGTGATGTGGCGAGGGGTGGGGAGGGGGAAAGGGGGAAGACACCTGCCGGCGCCAATCACCTCCATCCAGGGGGGGAGACCTGCCAAATCTGCCGCCCTCCAGTGGCCGGCACCCTAGGCAAATGCCTAGAGCTGCCTAGTTGTGGCGCCGGCCCTGAGCTTAAGATATTTGACTTAAATCAGATTAATCCCCCACATTTTTCCATCCAGAAATTGGTGCTGTTTTGGCCAAAAAATGTATTTGTTTTATTGTACAAACAGCAAATTCACTTCAAAATAGGCATACAGTACGATGTCAAACTGAAGCTCACATGATCACATGATTAAATAACGCATAAACAGTCATCTAGAGGTGCCCACATCATATATACTGTACAAGCATATACTAAATGTATAGATACATACATACATATAATTGTGGACCCCGTAGCAACTTTTTGAAGGTCCTTTTACAGCCTTCTACTGAGACACCTATTTCCACAACAGTTGTAAATTTCATGAACCATAATAGCGCTGTAGTATATTGTGTGCCCCACAGCAGTGCCCCACAGGTCATCAAACGTGGGATGTGGGGGGATCAGGATGCAATCAAGTGTCATCCTTCCAGCTCTCTGCAGTAACAGGGGCCAAGTACTGCAGTGTGACATATTCTGCAGCATTCTATAACTGAGAAGGAGCCAGCAATGCATGTATTAGTCTGCAGAGGCAGTCCAGCCTCTCTGGATTAGCTGGGGGCATCCCACTTGGCTCTGACCCTGCAGAGATATTAGACGGGGATTTCCATGAGGCCATGTCAATTTCTAGGCGCCCATGCCCTTTTTTGGACGTACATGCCTAAAGCACATGAGAGGGGTACTTTTGGCTGCACCAGGTGTAATTCACCTTGGAAGTCTCACTGCAGTGCCCTAGTTCATAGCGCATATTATAGCACATTGTGGTGCCCCAAATGTGCCACACAGTGTGTGAGACAAAGCAGCTGCTTTCGTGGTGTGGCTGACCTATGCAGCTCCATTCATGAGTCATTCTTATTTAATAAGAACAATAATAGATTAATTGTAATGAGTACAGAAGTGGACTAACTAATTTGTACAGTAAGGGCCATTGTTAGAAGTTAAAAGTGCAGAGTAACTTACAGATGCCACATTATGTTATGATCCATTAGATACATGACTGCTGTTACAATCACTGTTGCTGATCACAGCATCCTGGATATAGCTCAGGCAGTTGTTATCATTATCCTGGTTGTATAGTTTATGCTGGTGGATCTGGATTTCAGGCTGCAGCTCAGGCTTGTATTATCAGAATCATCAATGAATTTCAGGCTTATGGATACGTTATCCTAGCTGATGTTTAGGATGTTCTCCCCATAGAATCCTCACTATAGCTCAGGTCTGTAGCATCCAATTCCTGGTGGTTACTCAGGCTGCTGGTGGAATCCTAGCTGATGCTTAGGATGTTTTCACCAGAATCCTTACTATAGCTCAGGCATGCATCATCCAATTCCTGGTGGTTACTCAGCCTGGTGGTGGAATCCTGGCTGATGTTTAGGATGTTTTCACCAGAATCCTCACTATAGCTCAGGTCTGCAGTATCCAATTCCTGGTGGTTACTCAGGCTGCTGGTGAAATCTTGGCTGACCAAGCAGACCGTCTTTTAGCTTCTAAGCTGAGGTCAAAACTTTCGCATAATAATATTCACTCAATCAAGACGTCTACAGGCAAACAGCTTTATGATCCTAAACACATTACAGAAGAATTCCTATCATTTTACTCCAACCTGTATAACACCTCTCAAAAAGATTCTAACTCGCTTACATCCTCGATTCAACAATTCTTATCCAAATGTAAACTCCCACATCTGTCTGTAGAAACTGCAAAAACCCTTAGCACAGCTATCACTGAAGAAGAAATTCTTCAAACAATTAAACTTTCAAAGTCCAATAAAGCTCCAGGCCCAGACGGGTTTATCGCAACATATTATAAAGCCTTTCCAGAGATCCTGGTACCACATTTAAACTCTTTATTTAATAGTATTATGCATGGAGAGCGTTTTTCTCCACAAGCCTTAGAGGCACGTATAATAGTCATTCATAAGGAGGGTAAAGACCCAACAAATTGTACTCATTATAGGCCTATATCTTTACTGAACAATGACTTAAAATTATACTCTAAAATTTTAGCATCGCGCCTAAACACTATCTTGCCATCCTTAGTAGATAAAGATCAAGTAGGATTTATACCTGGTCGTCAGGCGCGAGATAATACAAGAAAGGTAATTAATCTGATACATATTATTAATTCTAGGAAAATACCTGCAATAATGCTTTCTCTAGATGCCGAGAAGGCATTTGACAGAATTAATTGGCCTTTTATGATAGAGACACTGCGTCATTTCGGTTATATGGTCCGTTTTTACAGGGTATATTAGCACTATATTCGTTTCCTTCCGCCAAAATTGTGATCAATGGTATGGTGTCAAACTCATTCCCAATATCTAATGGCACAAGACAGGGGTGTCCATTATCTCCCCTGATCTTTGCTTTGACTATAGAACCTCTGGCAGCATACATTCGTCAGTCAAGGACGGTAAAAGGTATTTTAACTGACCGAAAGGACTATAAAATGTCACTGTTTGCAGATGACGTATTACTTACGTTATCTTCACCCCAAACATCACTCCCTAACCTATTTAACATACTTAAAACATACGGCAATTTATCTGGATACAAGATTAATCATACAAAAACGGAGGCACTACCTTTTCACATGACTCCAGAAATTCTAAATCCACTTAAAGCAAAATATAGCTTCACATGGAAGACAGATAAAATAAAATATCTTGGCATTTACATCACTAATAAATATAACTCACTATATGATGCCAATTTTCCAAAAATTCTCAATTCCATAAAAAAGGATTTAAACTTATGGCATTCATATTATATATCCTGGTTTGGTAGAATAGTCGCTCTTAAAATGAACATTTTGCCACGCCTTCTCTACTTATTTCAAACACTACCAGTTAGTGTTCCTATCCAGATTCTCAACCAGCTCCATAAATGGTTTATTAAATTTGTCTGGAAGGGGAAAAATCCCAGAATCAGTTTTATGACTTTACGCAAAGAAACCTCCAGAGGGGGTCGAGGGTTTCCGGATATTAAATTATATTACTTAGCTACACATCTCAGTCAGGCGGTGGTCTGGTTTTCGTCATCATCGGGACCAAGTTGGGTAGACCTTGAGGCTACTTCGAGTGGAATCGTGTCACTCCCTCTAGTATTAATGCTCCCCACAAAAAGTAGACCTTACGAGGTGGCTAGCAACCCTGTAGTTAACTTCACCTGTTCAGTGTGGAGTCAGGGGATTAGAAAATATAAGTTACTATCTGATCCTTCTCCCCTTACTCCACTATGGAAAAACAAATCTTTGGTGCAGGGACGGGCAACCACTTTAGCAGCAAAGTGGATTTTCAAGGGAATTATATTTGCCTCAGATGTCCTCCAGGGGGGAATCTGTATGAGTCTAGGCGATTTGCAGTAAAAATATTCGTTCCCAGATTTGTATGCCTTCACATATTTACAAATAAAACACCATATAGACACCCATCATTTTCCCTCCAGGATGCTAAAATCTCCTTTGGAACGCTCATGTTTAGATGAACCATTCAGGAAAGGAATGATCTCGTCTTTATATAATTTACTATTAACATCATCAGAACCCCCTGCTCCAAATTTTGAACGCCAATGGGAGATTGATTTGGGAGATACACCAGAAGAAGATTCTTGGCCTGTAATTTGTGAGCGATTATCTAAAAATTCAATCTCAACCCTGATTAAGGAGAATGCATATGGTACCAGCTAGACTAAATAGAATGTATAGTTCAGCTTCCCCCCTATGCTGGAGAGGTTGTGGTGAGTCGGGCACTTTCCTGCACATATATTGGACTTGTCCTAAAATAGTGGCTTATTGGGAAGAAGTAGCAAATTTATTAAGTAAAGTATTACTAACTAAAGTAACTAGGGACCCATGGTCTTTTCTGTTGGGACATCCGATAACTTCTCTAGACCCCCTTTCAGAAAAATTAGCAAGCCACATACTAAGTGCAGCAAGATGCCTAGTTGCATCACACTGGAAGAATGAAAACCCTCCTTCAGTTCAAACAGTGGCAAATAAGATTTGGTTTGTAGCTTCAATGGAGAAGATAACAGCTTTTCTACAGAACAACTCCATAAAATTTATTAAAATATGGAATCCATGGTATGTTTTCACACAATCTATACAGGGCAGGAAAAAACATGACCATCTTGTGAATCTAGTATTATAAATTTTAATTTTGACCTTTTACATGGTAACTCTTTTGAAAAAGCATCTCTGAAGAACTCTTACAAATTGAATATCCCCGGGCTATATTTTATTTAATTTTTTTTTTTTTTTTTATATATATACCATATATACTCGAGTATAAGCCTACTTTTTCAGACCATTTTGTGTGCTGAAAAAGCCCCCTCTCGGCTTATACTCGAGTGAGGGTCCCACTTGAGTCAATGAGTTTTCCCAGTTTTTTGTTGTTAAAATTAGGTGCCTCGGCTTATATTCGGGTCGGCTTATACTTGAGTATATACGGTATATATTTTTTTTTTATATATATATACTATGTCCTTCAACATTATTCATCCGTAATAACTTAAAACATTAATGTAAGAGTAGATATGGTAAGAACACTTTCAAAATGGTATAGGTACTATTTTAAAAGCAAAATTTATGTGTCATTTTGCAATCCCGTGATATGTTCTTTGCAATAACATGGAGGACGTTGTCTTGTTTTATTGTACTTATTTTTTTTATTATTATTATTATTATTAATATTTATTTTATTATTAATATTATTAATTTTTTTTTTTTATTAATTTCATTTTTTTTGTAAATTGTGCATTTATTGAGAATCTTATACATTGTTATTTGTATAAATATGAATAAACTATGTTAGACAATAAAAAAATAAAAAAATGTGTTTATTAAAAAAAAAAAAAAAAATCTTGGCTGATGTTTAGGATGTTTTCACCAGAATCCTCACTATAGCTCAGGTCTGTAGTATCCAGTTCCTGGTGGTTACTCAGGCTGTTGGTGGAATCTTGACTGATGTTTAGGAGGTTTTTTCGCCAGAATCCTCACTATAGCTTAGACATGCAGCATCCGATTCCTGGTGGTTATTCAGGCTGGTGGTGGAATCCTGGCTCATCACAGTGCCGTGGCTATAGCTCAGACAGTTGTTATCATTATCCTGACTGTAGTTTATGCTGATTGAACTGGAATTCAGGCTGCAGCTCAGGCTTGTATTATCAGATCATCAATGAAGATCAGGCGTATGGCCTACATTATCCTGGCTGATGTTGAGGATGTTTTGGCTAAAATCCTCATCCTGGTAATTAAATACCAATCCTGGTAATTATAATAATAATATATCTTTATTATCATCAAATACCCACATACAATGAACACTTAATGAAATTCAAATGTGAACAGTACAGCGTAGACAAGAACAAATCAAAGAAAGTAACATCGGAATACGAGACCTTGCTTAATTCCAATTAATATTCACACTAGTTATTCAGAGTATGAATTGACACTGGGAAGAAACTCTCTCTGAACATCTGGTTCTACACAAGATTGAATGATATATCTTGTTTGATGGCAATAAAGAGAGCAGTTCTCCACTAGGGTGCAAAGGATCCCTCAAAATACTCTTTGCTTTTGAGAGGAGCAGATTTCCATATACGTGTTGGATGCTTGGTAAGACAACCCCAATTGTTTTACTTGCCACTGATACCACTCTCTGAAGAGATTTACGGTCAGCAGCAGAGCAGGACCCAAACCATATTAAAACACCGTAGGTGAGAACACTTTCAATAACACTAGAGTAGAGCTTCACTAGAGTTCTCTTACACATGCCAGACGAACATAGTTTCCTAAAAAAAACATACGCTGGTGAGCCTTCTTTATGACAATGTTTATGTGCGTGATCCATAAATTACTCAGGCTGGTGGTGGAATCCTGGCTGATGTTTAGGATGTTTTTACCAGAATCCTCACTATAGCTCAGGTCTGTAGCATCTGATTCCTGGTGGTTACTCAGCCTGGTGGTGGAATCCTGGCTGATGTTTAGGATGTTCCCCCGAGAATCCTCACTATAGCTCAGGTCTGTAGTATCCAATTCCTGGTTGTTACTCAGGCTGCTGGTGGAATCCTAGCTGATGCTTAGGATGTTTTCACCAGAATCCTTACTATAGCTCAGGCATGCATCATCCAATTCCTGGTGGTTACTCAGCCTGGTGGTGGAATCCTGGCTGATGTTTAGGATGTTTTCACCAGAATCCTCACTATAGCTCAGGTCTGCAGTATCCAATTCCTGGTGGTTACTCAGGCTGCTGGTGGAATCTTGGCTGATGTTTAGGATGTTTTCACCAGAATCCTCACTATAGCTCAGGTCTGTAGTATCCAGTTCCTGGTGGTTACTCAGGCTGTTGGTGGAATCTTGACTGATGTTTAGGATGTTTTCGCCAGAATCCTCACTATAGCTTAGACATGCAGCATCCGATTCCTGGTGGTTACTCAGGCTGGTGGTGGAATCCTGGCTGATCACAGGGCCGTGGCTATAGCTCAGACAGTTGTTATCATTATCCTGACTGTAGTTTATGCTGATGGAACTGGAATTCAGGCTGCAGCTCAGGCTTGTATTATCAGATCATCAATGAATATCAGGCGTATGGCCAACATTATCCTGGCTGATGTTGAGGATGTTTTGGCTAGAATCCTCATCCTGGTAATTAAATACCAATCCTGGTAATTATAATAATAATATATCTTTATTATCATCAAATGCCCACATACAATGAACACTTAATGAAATTCAAATGTGAACAGTACAGCGTAGACAAGAACAAATCAAAGAAAGTAACATCGGAATACGAGACCTTGCTTAATTCCAATTAATATTCACACTAGTTATTCAGAGTATGAATTGCCACTGGGAAGAAACTCTCTCTGAACATCTGGTTCTACACAAGATTGAATGATATATCTTGTTTGATGGCAATAAAGAGAGCAGTTCTCCACTAGGGTGCAAAGGATCCCTCAAAATACTCTTTGCTTTTGAGAGGAGCAGATTTCCATATACGTGTTGGATGCTTGGTAAGACAACCCCAATTGTTTTACTTGCCACTGATACCACTCTCTGAAGAGATTTACGGTCAGCAGCAGAGCAGGACCCAAACCATATTAAAACACCGTAGGTGAGAACACTTTCAATAACACTAGAGTAGAGCTTCACTAGAGTTCTCTTACACATGCCAGACGAACATAGTTTCCTAAAAAAAACATACGCTCGTGAGCCTTCTTTATGACAATGTTTATGTGCGTGTTCCATAAATTACTCAGGCTGGTGGTGGAATCCTGGCTGATGTTTAGGATGTTTTTACCAGAATCCTCACTATAGCTCAGGTCTGTAGCATCTGATTCCTGGTGGTTAATCAGGCTGGTGATGGAATCCTGGCTGATGTTTAGGATGTTCCCCCGAGAATCCTCACTATAGCTCAGGTCTGTAGTATCCAATTCATGGTGGTTACTCAGGCTGCTGGTGGAATCCTAGCTGATGCTTAGGATGTTTTCACCAGAATCCTTACTATAGCTCAGGCATGCTTCATCCGATTCCTGGTCGTTACTCAAGCTGCTGGTGGAATCCTGGCTGATGCTTAGGATGTTTTCACCAGAATCCTTACTATAGCTCAGGCATGCATCAGTCGATTCCTGGTGGTTACTCAGGCTGGTGGTGGAATCCTGGCTGATGTTTAGGATGTTTTCACCAGAATCCTTACTATAGCTCAGGCATGCATCATCCAATTCCTGGTGGTTACTCAGCCTGGTGGTGGAATCCTGGCTGATGTTTTGGATGTTTTCACCAGAATCCTCACTATAGCTTAGTCTGCAGTATCCAATTCCTGGTGGTTACTCAGGCTGCTGGTGGAATCTTGGCTGATGTTTAGGATGTTTTCACCAGAATCCTCACTATAGCTCAGGTCTGTAGTATCCAATTCCTGGTGGTTACTCAGGCTGTTGGTGGAATCTTGACTGATGTTTAGGATGTTTTCGCCAGAATCCTCACTATAGCTTAGACATGCAGCATCCGATTCCTGGTGGTTACTCAGGCTAGTGGTGGAATCCTGGCTGATCACAGTGCCCTGGCTATAGCTCAGACAGTTGTTATCATTATTCTGACTGTAGCTTATGCTGATGGAACTGGAATTCAGGCTGCAGCTCAGGCTTGTATTATCAGATCATCAATGAATATCAGGTGTATGGCCTACATTATCCTGGCTGATGTTGAGGATGTTTTGGCTAGAATCCTCATCCTGGTAATTAAATACCAATCCTGGTAATTATAATAATAATATATCTTTATTATCATCAAATGCCTACATACAATGAACACTTAATGAAATTCAAATGTGAACAGTACAGCGTAGACAAGAACAAATCAAAGAAAGTAACATCAGAATACGAGACCTTGCTTAATTCCAATTAATATTCACACTAGTTATTCAGAGTATGAATTGCCACTGGGAAGAAACTCTCTCTGAACATCTGGTTCTACACAAGATTGAATGATATATCTTGTTTGATGGCAATAAAGAGAGCAGTTCTCCACTAGGGTGCAAAGGATCCCTCAAAATACTCTTTGCTTTTGAGAGGAACAGATTTCCATATACGTGTTGGATGCTTGGTAAGACAACCCCAATTGTTTTACTTGCCACTGATACCACTCTCTGAAGAGATTTACGGTCAGCAGCAGAGCAGGACCCAAACCATATTAAAACACCGTAGGTGAGAACACTTTCAATAACACTAGAGTAGAGCTTCACTAGAGTTCTCTTACACATGCCAGACGAACATAGTTTCCAAAAAAAAACATACGCTGGTGAGCCTTCTTTATGACAATGTTTATGTGCGTGTTCCATAAATTACTCAGGCTGGTGGTGGAATCCTGGCTGATGTTTAGGATGTTTTTACCAGAATCCTCACTATAGCTCAGGTCTGTAGCATCTGATTCCTGGTGGTTACTCAGTCTGGTGGTGGAATCCTGGCTGATGTTTAGGATGTTCCCCCGAGAATCCTCACTATAGCTCAGGTCTGTAGTATCCAATTCCTGGTGGTTACTCAGGCTGCTGGTGGAATCCTAGCTGATGCTTAGGATGTTTTCACCAGATCCTTACTATAGCTCAGGCATGCTTCATCCGATTCCTGGTGGTTACTCAGGCTGCTGGTGGAATCCTGGCTAATGCTTAGGATGTTTTTACCAGAATCCTTACTATAGCTCAGGCATGCATCATCCGATATCTGGTGGTTACTCAGGCTGGTGGTGGAATCCTGGCTGATGTTTAGGATGTTCCCCCGAGAATTCTTACTATAGCTCAGGTCTGTAGTATCCAATTCCTGGTGGTTACTCAGGCTACTGGTGGAACCCTGGCTGATGTTTAGGATGTTTTCACCAGAATCCTCACTATAGCTCAGGTCTGCAGTATCCAATTCCTGGTGATTACTCAGGCTGCTGGTGGAATCTTGGCTGATGTTTAGGATGTTTTCACCAGAATCCTCACTATAGCTCAGGTCTGTAGTATCCAATTCCTGGTGGTTACTCAGGCTGTTGGTGGAATCTTGACTGATGTTTAGGATGTTTTCGCCAGAATCCTCACTATAGCTTAGACATGCAGCATCCAATTCCTGGTGGTTACTCAGGCTGGTGGTGGAATCCTGGCTGATCACAGTGCCCTGGCTATAGCTCAGACAGTTGTTATCATTATTCTGACTGTAGTTTATGCTGATGGTACTGGAATTCAGGCTGCAGCTCAGGCTTGTATTATCAGATCATCAATGAATATCAGGCGTATGGCCTACATTATCCTGGCTGATGTTGAGGATGTTTTGGCTAGAATCCTCATCCTGGTAATTAAATACCAATCCTGGTAATTATAATAATAATATATCTTTATTATCATCAAATGCCCACATACAATGAACACTTAATGAAATTCAAATGTGAACAGTACAGCGTAGACAAGAACAAATCAAAGAAAGTAACATCGGAATACGAGACCTTGCTTAATTCTAATTAATATTCACCCTAGTTATTCAGAGTATGAATTGCCAATAGGAAGAAACTCTCTCTGAACATCTGGTTCTACACAAGATTGAAAGATATATCTTGTTTGATGGCAATAAAGAGAGCAGTTCTCCCCTAGGGTGCAAAGGATCCCTCAAAATACTCTTTGCTTTTGAGAGGAGCAGATTTCCATATACGTGTTGGATGCTTGGTAAGACAACCCCAATTGTTTTACTTGCCACTGATACCACTCTCTGAAGAGATTTACGGTCAGCAGCAGAGCAGGACCCAAACCATATTAAAACACTGTAGGTGAGAGCACTTTCAATAACACTAGAGTAGAGCTTCACTAGAGTTCTCTTACACATGCCAGACGAACATAGTTTCCAAAAAAAAACATACGCTGGTGAGCCTTCTTTATGACAATGTTTATGTGCGTGTTCCATAAATTACTCAGGCTGGTGGTGGAATCCTGGCTGATGTTTAGGATGTTTTTACCAGAATCCTCACTATAGCTCAGGTCTGTAGCATCTGATTCCTGGTGGTTACTCAGCCTGGTGGTGGAATCCTGGCTGATGTTTAGGATGTTCCCCCGAGAATCCTCACTATAGCTCAGGTCTGTAGTATCCAATTCCTGGTGGTTACTCAGGCTGCTGGTGGAATCCTAGCTGATGCTTAGGATGTTTTCAGCAGATCCTTACTATAGCTCAGGCATGCTTCATCCGATTCCTGGTGGTTACTCAGGCTGCTGGTGGAATCCTGGCTAATGCTTAGGATGTTTTCACCAGAATCCTTACTATAGCTCAGGCATGCATCATCCGATATCTGGTGGTTACTCAGGCTGGTGGTGGAATCCTGGCTGATGTTTAGGATGTTCCCCCGAGAATCCTCACTATAGCTCAGGTCTGTAGTATCCAATTCCTGGTGGTTACTCAGGCTACTGGTGGAACCCTGGCTGATGTTTAGGATGTTTTCACCAGAATCCTCACTATAGCTCAGGTCTGCAGTATCCAATTCCTGGTGATTACTCAGGCTGCTGGTGGAATCTTGGCTGATGTTTAGGATGTTTTCACCAGAATCCTCACTATAGCTCAGGTCTGTAGTATCCAATTCCTGGTGGTTACTCAGGCTGTTGGTGGAATCTTGACTGATGTTTAGGATGTTTTCGCCAGAATCCTCACTATAGCTTAGACATGCAGCATCCAATTCCTGGTGGTTACTCAGGCTGGTGGTGGAATCCTGGCTGATCACAGTGCCCTGGCTATAGCTCAGACAGTTGTTATCATTATTCTGACTGTAGTTTATGCTGATGGTACTGGAATTCAGGCTGCAGCTCAGGCTTGTATTATCAGATCATCAATGAATATCAGGCGTATGGCCTACATTATCCTGGCTGATGTTGAGGATGTTTTGGCTAGAATCCTCATCCTGGTAATTAAATACCAATCCTGGTAATTATAATAATAATATATCTTTATTATCATCAAATGCCCACATACAATGAACACTTAATGAAATTCAAATGTGAACAGTACAGCGTAGACAAGAACAAATCAAAGAAAGTAACATCGGAATACGAGACCTTGCTTAATTCTAATTAATATTCACCCTAGTTATTCAGAGTATGAATTGCCAATAGGAAGAAACTCTCTCTGAACATCTGGTTCTACACAAGATTGAAAGATATATCTTGTTTGATGGCAATAAAGAGAGCAGTTCTCCCCTAGGGTGCAAAGGATCCCTCAAAATACTCTTTGCTTTTGAGAGGAGCAGATTTCCATATACGTGTTGGATGCTTGGTAAGACAACCCCAATTGTTTTACTTGCCACTGATACCACTCTCTGAAGAGATTTACGGTCAGCAGCAGAGCAGGACCCAAACCATATTAAAACACTGTAGGTGAGAGCACTTTCAATAACACTAGAGTAGAGCTTCACTAGAGTTCTCTTACACATGCCAGACGAACATAGTTTCCTAAAAAAAACATACGCTGGTGAGCCTTCTTTATGACAATGTTTATGTGCGTGTTCCATAAATTACTCAGGCTGGTGGTGGAATCCTGGCTGATGTTTAGGATGTTTTTACCAGAATCCTCACTATAGCTCAGGTCTGTAGCATCTGATTCCTGGTGGTTACTCAGCCTGGTGGTGGAATCCTGGCTGATGTTTAGGATGTTCCCCCGAGAATCCTCACTATAGCTCAGGTCTGTAGTATCCAATTCCTGGTGGTTACTCAGGCTGCTGGTGGAATCCTAGCTGATGCTTAGGATGTTTTCACCAGAATCCTTACTATAGCTCAGGCATGCATCATCCGATTCCTGGTGGATACTCAGGCTGCTGGTGTAATCCTGGCTGACGCTTAGGATGTTTTCACCAGAATCCTTACTATAGCTCAGGCATGCATCATCCGATTCCTGGTGGTTACTCAGACTGGTGGTGGAATCCTGGCTGATGTTTAGGATGTTCCCCCGAGAATCCTCACTATAGCTCAGGTCTGTAGTATCCAATTCCTGGTGGTTACTCAGGCTGCTGGTGGAATCCTAGCTGATGCTTAGGATGTTTTCACCAGAATCCTTACTATAGCTCAGGCATGCATCAACCGATTCCTGGTGGTTACTCAGGCTGGTGGTGAAATCCTGGCTGATGTTTAGGATGTTCTTCCGAGAATCCTCACTATAGCTCAGGTCTGTAGTATCCAATTCCTGGTGGTTACTCAGGCTGGTGGTGGACTCCTGGCTGATGCTTAGGATGTTTTCACCAGAATCCTTACTATAGCTCATGTATGCATCATCCAATTCCTGGTGGTTACTCAGCCTGGTGGTGGAATCCTGGCTGATGTTTAGGATGTTTTCACCAGAATCCTCACTATAGCTCAGGTCTGCAGTATCCAATTCCTGGTGGTTACTCAGGCTGCTGGTGGAATCTTGGCTGATGTTTAGGATGTTTTCACCAGAATCCTCACTATAGCTCAGGTCTGTAGTATCCAATTCCTGGTGGTTACTCAGGCTGTTGGTGGAATCTTGACTGATGTTTAGGATGTTTTTGCCAGAATCCTCACTATAGCTTAGGCATGCAGCATTCGATTCCTGGTGGTTACTCAGGCTGGTGGTGGAATCCTGGCTGATTACAGTGCCCTGGCTATAGCTCAGACAGTTGTTATCATTATCCTGGCTGTAGTTTATGCTGATGGAACTGGAATTCAGGCTGCAGCTCAGGCGGCTTGTATTATCAGATCATCAATGAATATCAGGCGTATGGCCTACATTATCCTGGCTGATGTTGAGGATGTTTTGGCTAGAATCCTCATCCTGGTAATTAAATACCAATCCTGGTAATTGTAATAATAATATATCTTTATTATCATCAAATGCCCACATACAATGAACACTTAATGAAATTCAAATGTGAACAGTACAGTGTAGACAAGAACAAATCAAAGAAAGTAACATCAGAATACGAGACCTTGCTTAATTCCAATTAATATTCACACTAGTTATTCAGAGTATGAATTGCTACTGGGAAGAAACTCTCTCTGAACATCTGGTTCTACACAAGATTGAATGATATATCTTGTTTGATGGCAATAAAGAGAGCAGTTCTCCACTAGGGTGCAAAGGATCCCTCAAAATACTCTTTGCTTTTGAGAGGAGCAGATTTCCATATACGTGTTGGATGCTTGGTAAGACAACCCCAATTGTTTTACTTGCCACTGATACCACTCTCTGAAGAGATTTACGTTCAGCAGCAGAGCAGGACCCAAACCATATTAAAACACCGTAGGTGAGAACACTTTCAATAACACTAGAGTAGAGCTTCACTAGAGTTCTCTTACACATGCCAGACGAACATAGTTTCCTAAAAAAAACATACGCTGGTGAGCCTTCTTTATGACAATGTTTATGTGCGTGTTCCATAAATTACTCAGGCTGGTGGTGGAATCCTGGCTGATGTTTAGGATGTTTTTACCAGAATCCTCACTATAGCTCAGGTCTGTAGCATCCGATTCCTGGTGGTTACTCAGCCTGGTGGTGGAATCCTGGCTGATGTTTAGGATGTTTTCACCAGAATCCTCACTATAGCTCAGGTCTGTAGCATCCAATTCCTGGTGGTTACTCAGCCTGGTGGTGGAATCCTGGCTGATGTTTAGGATGTTTTGCCTAGAGTCCTCACTATATCTCAGGCATGTAGCATCTGATTCCTGGTGGTTATTCAGGCTGGTGGTGGAATCCTGGCTGATGTTTAGGATTTTTTCACCAGAATCCTCACTATAGCTCAGGTCTGTAGCATCCGATTCCAGGTGGTTACTCAGGCTGGTGGTGAAATCAAGGCTGATGTTTTGCCTAGAATCCTCACTATAGCTTAGGTCTGTAGCATGCAATTCCTGGTGGATACACAGACTGGTGGTGGAATCCTGGCTGATGTTTAGGATGTATTCACCAGAATCCTCACTATAGCTCAGGTCTGTAGTAACCAATTCCTGGTAGTTCTAATAATAATAATAATAATAATAATAATAATAATAATAATAAAATATCTTTATTGTCATCAAATGCCCATATACAATGAACATTTAATGAAATTAAAATGTGAACAGTACAGCGTAGAGAAGAACAAGAAAAAAAAGCCACATCAGAATACAAGACCATGCTTAATGTTAACTAATGCTCCCACTATTTATTCAGAGTATGAATTGCCACTGGGAAGAAACTCTGATCGTCTGGTTCTACACAAGATTGAAGGATTTCTCTTGTTTGATGGTAATAAAGAGAGCAGTTCTCCACTAGGGTGCAAAGGATCCCTCAAAATACTCTTTGCCTTTGAGAGGAGCAGTTTTTCATATACGTGTTGATGCTTGGTATGGCAACCCCAATTATTTTAATTGCCACTGATACCACTCTCTGAAGAGAT
This sequence comes from Crinia signifera, assembly GCF_055691185.1. Classification (NCBI taxonomy): domain Eukaryota; kingdom Metazoa; phylum Chordata; class Amphibia; order Anura; family Myobatrachidae; genus Crinia; species Crinia signifera. The sequence continues at coordinate 100,937,094 of NC_139225.1, read as the reverse complement.
TTACAGTCAGCGGCAGAGCAGGACCTAAACCATACTATAACACCGTAGGTGAGAAAACTTTCAATAACACTAGAGTAGAGCTTCACCAGAGCTCTCTTACACATGTCAGACGAACATAGTTTCCTAAAAAAACATACGCTGATGATCCTTCTTTATGACAATGTTTATGTGCGTGTTCCATAAATTACTCAGGCTGGTGGTGGAATCCTGGCTTATGTTTAGTATGTTTTCACCAGAATCCTCACTATAGTTCAGGTTTGTAGCTTCCGATTCCTGGTGGTTCCTTAGCCTGGTGGTGGAAGTCTGGCTGATGTTTAGGAGTTTTTGCCTAGAATCCACACTATAGCTCAGGCATGTAGCATCCGATTCCTGGTGCATCCGATTCCACTCAGGCTGGTGGTGGAATCCTGGCTGATGTTTAGCATGTTTGGCCTAGAATCCTCACTATAGCTCAGGTCTGCAGCATCCAATTCCTGGTGGTTACTCAGGCTGGTGGTGGAATCCTGGCTGATGTTTAGGATGTTTTCACCAGAATCCTCACTGTAGCTCAGGTCTGTAGCATCCAATTCCTGGTGGTTACTCAGGCTGGTGGTGGAATCCTGGCTGATGTTTAGCATGTTTTGCCTAGACTCCTCACTATAGCTCAGGTCTGTAGCATCCCATACCTGGTGGTTACTCAGGCTGGTGGTGGAATCCTGGCTGATGTTTAGGATGTTTTGCCTAGAATCCTCACTATAGCTCAGGTCTGCAGCATCCAATTCCTGGTGGTTACTCAGGCTGGTGGTGGAATCCTGGCTGATGTTTAGGATGTTTTGCCTAGAATCCTCACTGGTCAGGCATGCAGCATCCAATTCCTGGTGGTTATTTAGGTTGGTGGTGGATTCCTGGCTGCTGCTTTGGTCTTTTGCATCTAAATCCTGGCTGCAATTGAGTCTGCTGCCATTTGAATCTTGGCTGTTGGAAATACTGCTCTTTTGGTTGCCTGAATCATCTTCTGTGTCCTGTAATATTGAGATTAAAAAGTATTATGACTGGTCCTTGTAGAGCTATTTTGATTATTATGGGGTGTCTCTAGGTTAGTTGGCTCTCAATTTAAGTATTTTAATGAATGTGCTATTATCATGTGGTTGCTGTTATTATTTAGCATTATTGATAATTAGAACAGAGACGTCTTGATGTGGCCAGGTGGTTTAAACATATTTTTGCAAATACTCTGTATGCAATCTGAGCGCTATGTATTTCTGTTATCATGTAGCATTCAAATCTCATTGTGCCGGGTAATATGTTTTCCTTTTTTCATTACTTGTCTAATAAAGTGATTACTTACATTGCATCATCCTCACTCAGGATAGTGATGCAGCCAAAGTTGTTCTGTAATATAGATTGCAATAGAATATTTATATTAGAATCAAAGTTTGGGTGCCCAAAAATAATCATAAAAATTGATTACAAATAAGCCCTGTTTAGTACTGAGTATAATAGTTGAGTAATACTCATACAGTACTACTTTTATATATTAATTTTCTAGTGAAGTAGAGTTAAGGTGCCCATAGACTGTCCGTTCCCGGTCCGTCCGTTCTGTACTATGAGATGCGCGCTCCCGCGCATCTCATCGTACGGTACAAAAAGTATGTGCTGCACATACTTTTTGTACTATGTACACATCGCATCGGATCACAGTGCATGCAAAAGGCATGCACTAGGGATGCGATCCGATGCGTGCTAATTAAGTCCCAAACGGATCCGTTAAATGGACCGTGTATGGGCACCTTAAGTACTTACCACTGTTGCTCCCTGGCTGATAACATTCTGGATGTTAATGCCACTGTACACAGCATAGATGTTCTCAATCAGTCTTACCTCTGTCCAGGGCTGCCATCAGAATTTTTGGGGCCCGGGACTGAGATAATAGGCAGGGCCCCACCTATTGTTACAAGTGTGTGCAGGCTCAAGCAGCAAGACTGTAACAAATATTAAGTGACTACCTTAAAAAAGAGAACAACATTGTTTACAGTGTTACACACTCACAAAATAAAAATATAGCTCTGCTGGCTCCTGTCATTGTTATAGACAGCTCGTGAAGGGGGTGCTGGCGGCCATGCAAGGATAGAGCTGCCCGGGCCCTACCCTCTATCAGAGTGCCCAGGCCTGGGACAGTTGTCCCCATAGCACCCCCTAATGGCAGTCTGCAATATACATAGCAATAATACACAGTGGCCGATTCAGGGGGGGGCACCCGGGCACGTGCCCCCCCCCCGTCATTTATTTTGTAGCTGAGGACCAGGGCTTTCTAAAGAGCTCAGCCCCGTGTCTCTAGCCCCCCGGGAACCGGAGATATCGCCTGGCAAACCTGTAACGTTTTTTCCCCATAGGATAATATGGGACCCGTCAATTCCTACCCCCACCCGGTTCCGACGGCTGCCAGTTCCCGCCCTGAACCTCAGAAACTTGAGGTTGATTTCATTCAATTCCAAATCGCTGGGCCTTCAATATGATACCAGGCAGGTCCAAATCGGTCAATCGGTTCCAGAGATATTGCATGTAAACCGATTTTTTTATTTTTGAAATGTAATTTCATGGCTGTTCATGTTCTTTGAGGGCAGATTACTCTGGAACCAAACATTCCAGTTTCACTGGACCAAAATCATTCAAAGCCCACTCAAAAGTTCTTCAATATAATACTTGTCTCATGCAAATGGGTCAGTTGGTTCCGAAGATATAGCCGGTTAAATGAGATAACTGGTTAAAGGGGGAGGGGTGGTTTTCTCTCCCCCTCACACCAGAAAATGCAGGGACTAGGCTGGTGTAAAAGGGGCCAACCTGGGAATGCATTTTCTGGTGTGAAAGGGGTATTCTTTCAAATAGCCGGGACCTGCAGTGCTCTGAATAAAGCCAGGCTCTGCCACTGTGAGTGGCTATCACTTCTGCCTGGCGGCGGCTGTCCCCCATTTACCACAAGCATGTATTCCCCCTTGGCAATGAGCATGTAATCCCACATGGCAACGAGCATGGAACCTCTGGCAATGAGCATGGAACCCTTGACAATGAGCATGTAGAGAAGCAGCACTTATGTAGCATAATTTTTAATAGGCATTATGGTGTTTGACACAACACATAATGGACATAATGGCGTGTAACTTAACGTGTAATGGACATTATGGTGTAAATGTTTAATGCGAGACTTTGGTGGACAATGTCCCTGTTTATGAAGTGTATTGTGAATTTTGGCTTAATCTGTGTGGCATTATGTGAATTCTGGCTCAATCCATGTGGCATTATGTGAATTTTGTCTCAATCCGTGTGGCATTATGTGAATTTTGGCTCAATCCATGTGGCATTATGGGAATTTTGGCTCAATCCGTATGGCATTTTATGCGTTTGGCTCAATCCGTGTGGCATTATGTGAATTTTGACACAAGCCATTTGGCATTATGTGAATTTTGGCTCAATCCGTGTGTGTTATTATGTAAATTTTGGCTCAATCCATGTGGCATTATGTGAATTTTGACACAATTTATGTGGCATTATTTGAATTTTGGCTCAATCCTTGTGGCATTATGTCAATTTTGGCTCATTCCATTTTTCATCATGTGTAAGGGGCAAGTATAATGGGGTCTAGTATTTTGTTGCATAATGTGTAGAAGTTGTATATGGTGTTGACACGCCCCTTGTTGAGTGGCCACACACCCTTTTCCGGAGCGCGCCTTCGGCGCGCGCACAACTACAGCCTTCACTTTTGTCGCCATGGTGGGCCTGCGTACTTTAAATGCCAGGGCCTATTTTTAATTCCATTCCCACCCTCTCCTGCCTCTCTCTTAGCATGTACACTGGCACCACTAACACCGCCCCTCCCCCACCCAAACCCTTTTTTATCATGGTGCCCCCCCTGTCATTTTATCCTGGAGCCGCCCCTGATAATACACTTAGATGGAAAACACTGTATTTGCTACATTGGGTGGGCAAAATATCATCCTATATATTGCTGAAAAAAATTCTCTGCAAAGCGTTGTATAATATATCTGTTCTGTATAAATAATAATAATGAAAATTTAGCATTGTAATGAAGTTAATGGCTCACCAGTATCACTGCCTGGGTGTAAATAGCTGATGTTATGTTCCCGGCAAGATTTGCACATGTGAATGGCATTTCACGTACCTCAGTCTGTAATACAGATAACAATAGTCAATTTAGATGAAAAACAGTGCGCAGCCAAAACTTAGTAACAAAAATTGAATAAAAGCATTATCTGGAAAGCTCTGGTATAAAATATATTTGTAAATTTAACAAAACCAACATGAACATCTACTACTATTTACCATTGCGATTAAGTATTACTCACCCTATCAACTTGCTCCACAGTGCAACTTTCTATTATGCATTCACCACAACTCTCATACATATTGTGGTCATTTCAAACTCCACCTGTAGTATTGTTAACAGTGGTCCGCTTATATTAAACACAATATCTTACTTAAATGTGGAGTCCAAAATGTACTAAAATAACAGTTATACGTTTTCTGTAAAGCACTGCATAATATTACTATTGTAAAGCGCAACGGAATCTGCTGCGCTATATAAGAAACTGCAAATAAATAAATAAATAAATATGTTGGCATGATAGAAATAAAGAAGAATAATAATAATGCATCTGTGTAGCAAAGCCATAAGCCACTTGCAGCGTAGGGCTGTCTAATGCATGCATGTCCAACCTGCTGCCCTCCAGCTGTTGTGAAACTACACATCCCAGCATGCCTTGCCATAGTTTTAGCATTCCCTAATAGCAAAACTGTGGCAAGGCATGATGGGACTTGTAGTTTCACAACAGAGGGACATGCCTGGGCTAATGTTTCATTACTGCAGATAGGCGCTTTGGTTTTGATGAAAATTTAACCCATCCAAATTTAGGGGTTTTGATTCAAACCAAGTCCAGACTCAAGTCATCCCGTCAAGGAATGATCTCAGATTGTATTGGAAAGGATTGGAAAGGATTGTTATTGATGCTAGTAATACCGTAGGGACAACAACTGGTTCAGATTACATGATTTTAGCTGTTTTCATCAATTTTAAGGAAACTCAGTTCCAAATTTGCCTGCAAGTGGGTTTGCCAAAACCAAATGGTCTGTGCACATTTCTGTTCATTACTACTGTTTAGATCCTAAATGTACATCCAGGATCATACTTTGGTCTGTAATAGAGAGACTAAGGTGCGAGTTCTATTGGCAATAGGCTGTTTCCCATAGTAACCTCTCAGATCATCTTTTGTGGCTTGTACGAAGCAGGACTTATACAGTGCATTTCAGGACTTGATGTATCTTAATACTGCCGCTGTTTACCAAGTAATCCTGTGGCGGCCCCTACTCATTTATAATCTCAGGGTACCCATCGTAAAGTACCTCCTAATAAATGTCAAAATCTTGGTGAACCCTCTATAGTCTTTGATATAAAGTTTTGGATTGAGTCAGTCAGTAAAGCGGTATTTCCAACACCTCTACATTATTTCCGTGAGGGCACCCATAGACAACGGAGGGGGTGTCTGGCACAGCCGCTCACTGTGCACTTACATATATATATATATATATATATATATATGTTCCTATTTTCTCCCTCTTTACAGGCTCAGCAACCATGATAGGCAATGGAACAAACAGGGAGCATTCCACAGACTTATTAAATCATATATATTTATATATATATATATATATATATATATTATGTGATTATTGCATGTAAGCTTGCAGCAGGGCCCTCCTACCTCCATGTCTGTCTGTTGTTACCCAGTTTGTTTTATCACTGTTTACTATTGTAAAGCGCAACGGAATCTGCTGCGCTATATAAGAAACTGCAAATAAATAAATAAATAAATAATTGTATTATATGTTTATTGTATTTATGTGTGTCTCTTCCTATTCAATGGTTTAGCCATGAAATAATTCTTTAACCTTTATTATATGTTTTGTTTCCTTACAGTTCCGGCTTCTCACCAGCGCCTGTCAGCTGTGTTCTCCGGTGTATAGCGTCTCCCAGTGTATAGAGATGAGCCGGCCCTGCTTGCGGGTATTTTAGGGGTAAGTTGTTGGTCTTTCACTTGTCTGTAAACCTGACGAAGGGCATCATACCACAAAAGCTTGCAAACTTAATACAGACCTGTTTGTTATTCATACAAATTGCCTCCTGAGTGCTGCCACGGCTCTCCCCCAAGCAGTGCGCACAGGCTTGCATTATCCGGATCAATCTCAGAAAAAGCTGTGCCACCACCTCCGCAATGATCTGTCACCACCCCTGTCATGTCCCCGACACCCCGGTCGCTACCTAAAGTGCAGTTGTGGCAAAACCACAGTTTAAGTGCTCTCGCATATGCACTGAGAAGTGTGCACATGCGCAGATCTTTGGAAATCGCCTAGTAGCGAATTTCTGAAATCAGCATCAGGATCTGAATCAGGCACTGTAAGATGTGGGGACTTTGAGGGTTCTAAATCTACACAATCATTTATATATATACAAAACACATTGTGGCAGGTATTACAATACATTAAAACATCCTGAGAAAAAAAGTTTAAATTCAATATACTTATCGCCAAGCACATGTGCTACAAAACTATGTGTGGAATAACTAGAAAATTAATCCACTAGCTGGAGTCATAGGTGCCAATTCTGTGGGTGCTTGAGGGCCCGAGCACCCACGGAAATTGATGAGCACCCACCCGCTTAGCAGGGGCCCACTTGCCCGTGTCCCAATGTACTCCCCCTCCCTCGTCACTGGCACAGGTACTGTGTGGGCATTTATGAACCTGCACTGTGGGGGCATTTATGTATTTGACACTGTGGGGGTGATTTTTGTACCTGCACTGTGGGGGCATTTATGTATTTGGTACTGTTGCCATAATTTGAATATTGGAGACAACTGTGCTGCGTAATATAAATCAGTATCATTTTGTGGCCACGCCCCCCCCCATGAAGCCACTCCATGGCTATATTTTTGGCTTGAGCACCCACCAGCAAAAACATAAATCGACACCTATGGCTGGAGTACCCAGCATTGGCCAGGATTTTAAAAATACTTGTTTACAAAAATCAACTTAACTATTAAACATACAGAATAAATAATATTAGTTGTTAGTTAATTTATATTGGAGCACAGCACATTATGTGTATCCTGATATACTCTGTGCTGCTGAGGTACCCTGCTACTGCCTCAGTGTGTGGGTTGGTGCTATCTCCATTCCCCTCCTCATATCATATCACTGTCCCTGTCACATGAAGCCCTGTCATCACTGACATATCATGCATGTCCTAATATAGTCTGTGCTGCTGACCCACCCCTAGGGGTGCTAGGGATGTGTTACCGCCACAGTATTTGTTCACAGATTGTAATTGATATGTGTACCAAGTTTTGTGCTAATTGCTCCAGCCATTCCAGAGTTATGCTGTCTACTGAAATACTCTGTTCTGCCGCCCCACCCCTAGAGGTGTCTTACCACCACATTGTTTGTTCCCAGATTGTAAATAATACGTGTACCAAGTTTGGTGTAAATTGCTGCAGTGATTCTGGAGTTATGCTATAACATACAGCAAATATTGTGTTTTTTAAATAATAAAAAAATTAACAGTAATTCAGGGGTAGATTTATTATAGCGGCGCCTATCGCGCCGCTATAACAGTTCCTGCTTCGCCTCATTAGCGAGGCGAAGCAGGAGGGGACACCGACAAGATCTATTGAGATCTTGCCGCCGGAGTGGGGGAGCGCTAACTCCCCCCTCCGGCGATGTCCCTCCTGGAGACAGCGCATCAGTTAATACTGATGCGCCGTCTCCTTCCCCCCTGGCCGGCTGACTGCGCATGCGCGGGATCTCGCTAGTCTCGCGAGATCCCAGCGCAGCTCAGCACCAGCAGCAGGGACAGAGCTGTCCCTGCTGTTAGGTATAGGGCATCGCCGCCTGCAGCTGGCGAAGTCGACAGCTGCAGGCGGCGGAACGGTCAGCGATGCTGACCGTTCATAAATCTGGCAGGAGGCAGGGGCGCAGTGCAAAATATCGCCCCTGCGCTATGCCTCCTGCCCCACACCGCCGGCGTTAGAGTAAACTCTCGGCTGGTGTGATAGATCAGGGGAAGCGCTATTCCCTGCTATAACGCACGGGGATAGCGCAGATTCCCCTGATCGACGAGTAATAAATCTACCCCTCAGCCTTCATCCTGGAGTAGCCGAAACGGGCTTGTCGACTGTCATTCCTAATTGATCTATCTGGATGGGTGAATATATAAGTGTCCCACCATGATTTTGTCTATTTTTTTTTGCAAATCAGTCTTTTGTACTGAACTTTATTAAGCAAATTAAAACTGGATAAAAAAAAAAATCCTCATAAAAAGGTGTGCTGCCTATCATATATCAATTATACCCCTTTCACATTGCTGCTTTAACACAGTATATTGCCATTTTTTTACCATTTTAAAATGGGTACAGCTGCAGTGTGAAAGCTCCATTGTCAATTTACCGGTTACCTACTGTAATACCGGTATTTTGAAACGTGTTAAAAGCAGGATCCTATACTTTTCTGAGCTGTTTTCCCTGCAGTCTGAACTGCTCAGAAACAGTATTTGCTACACATGATAACCACACCAGGGTGATAGGTTATCTCCCTGCATGATCCCCGCCAACAAGCAGGAAATAAACATTTAAAATTACATTGTATGGCTTTCTATGGGTGAAACAGGTTGAATCTGAAAGGTACAAAAACGGTATTGAAACTGCAATTTACCGTTTACAACATGCAATATGAAAGGGATTTAACTGGCTTTTGACCCATTTTAAGAGACGTTTACAAAAACGGGTTGAAAGCAGGTTTGCAATGTGAAACCAGTAGTGCGGCTCATTAAAGTTTTATATATATACCCAGAACGCTGGGTGTCCCCCTGCAGGCTGCGAATGGATGTTTATGTAAAATATCCATTCGCAGCCAGTGCATGCGAACATACACTGCGAATGGGTGTCGCATATCCGCGTCCCCTCACGGGGCTCGATGCGCTCGCCACGCTTCGGGCTCAGTGGCTCGCTGCGCTCACCATACTTTATAAAATTAACTCCACGCCCCCATATGGATAATGGGGGTATGACGTGGATAGTGGGGATATGATCCATTATGTATTAGCACAGCTCCAGTTACGTAAATTACGTACTTTATGTAAGTTACTGTAATTTGCGTAAGTTACGTAGTTTGCGTAGCCAGCATAGTGGTGTATTGGTATTCTCAATACACCACTACGCAAACTACGTAATGGGCGCCCTGCTAATACATAAGTACCCCCACTGCCCGCACTCCGGACCCCGCTCCGCTATTCTGCCGCCCGCACACTGGACCCCACCCACCAAATCTGCCACCAGTTGCTGATCACATAGGTAAAAAAACCACATGCAATCACTCATGCAATTCGATAAATATTATGTGCTGCACATAATATCTATTGACGAGATATACGTCCGGCCTGCTCGCGCATCGCGTCGGAGGACCCATTCGATGTGCATACAATCCCTCGATTTATCGCACAGATGAGGAGAGCTCAGGTATCTGACTTGGTGTCACACAACCATTAGGTTGACAATGGGAAGGTGGACAGTCATAAGGTGGATGATTTTTTAACATTTTTATGAGCCAACAGGCAGTATCACTAAGAGGTGGTGGGAGAATATACAGTAACAGTGTGCAGATTCCGCAACCAGCGAGGCACCGTGCCCGTGAGCCATGCAAGGGGACAAGGTACACGTAGACTGTATCCATGTCGACTATGTCAACATTAGGTACAAAAAAGGTGAAAAACTCATGTCTATCTTTTGAGTGTTGACTTCCCCATTGTCAACCTAATGCTTGTGTCAACCTTCAGTGATCGACCTAATATATATATCATGTGGTTGCCCTAACAGTTAGGATACATAGCCAAAAGAAAACAACAGCATCAATGGTTTATTTAGATGGTATATTTTATATATTGTCATTGACATTTATTCACCTACACATACATTTATTTAAATAATTATCCAGCGGCAATATATAATAACTGGCCTCTGAATAGCATATGAACATGGAAAATATGTGTAATGCAATAATCTCCCTCAAAGAACAGAAATATCTGAATAAGCAGCAATGGATGTGAGCAAGCAGCATGTTCGGGACCCTGAGATGACGCTTCTCCGGCTAGCTGTCACTGTGTGACCCCGCCGGCCCTGGTGCAGCTGATGGTGACAGAGGTGGAGCACAGACACAGCAGATCCATGCCATGATAACTTGCTGGCTCCATGTCGCGGCTTGTGGCTTCCTTTGCTCCTCCCCCCATGTCTCTCTCCCAGTGTGATGCTGCTGCTGCTGCTGCTGAGCCTCTGCTGCTGCTGCCTCCTCCAGCCAGCCAGGCAGCAGCCGGAGCTCGTAGCATTCTCCCAGTGCACAGCTCAGTGCTGCCAGGCACTGCCCCCGGGAGGGAGCCCTCTCTGGCCGCTCTCTGCCTATGCTGCCTGCCCACCTCCTGCAGGACACAGCATTGCACTGACTCTCCACTGTTATGGATCTATTCGACTTTTTCCGAGACTGGGACCTGGACCAGCAGCAGTGGTAGGTATTGCCATCATTATCTGCTTCTGTCCTGATGTTACCTTTGTTAAGGTGCGGGAGCCCCATGCCCCTCTCTGCCTGGAGAGAGAACCCCTGGGGCATCAGTAGTGTGCTGCTCCAAGTTCCTGGAGTTTCTGCACTGGGCTTGTGTATTTATCTAATAGCTGCCAGTGATTTGATTCTTTGCTTTCCCCTATCATACTGTATTGTGTTGCCGTTGTGCCTGTAGCCAGCAGGAGCCCGCAGCCTTGTTCAGCAGATGAGCTAAGTTTAGAGATGCCTGTGCAAGGGACCAGGTCAGATGCTGCAACCTGGGGACACCACGTATTGTCCAGGAACCTACTATACGATCATTTATCAATTTTATTGTCAGCAGTGTGTTGGCTGTAGTGCATTCATTATTATTCCACACGGTATCATGTGAGCACAGACTTAACGTGCAATGTACTATACTATTTATACTGTAATTAATCACGTGTGTAACAATCACACACAAACACACACACACTCAAACACAGATACAAAATGTGTATTATTTAAGGTTATATATATATATATATATATATATATATATATATATATATATATATATATATATATATATATATATATATATATTAGAGGTGAATTTAATGTTGCTCTATGAGAATTTGGTCCTCACTTAATCATTTTTGTCTATTTAAATGGTGCAGCTGAAAGTTGTTGGGAAGTGCACACATCTCCCCTCTGAAGGGCTGGCTGACAGCTTGTTGAAATGTACAGTACAAGATGCCAGTAGTGAGGTGTTGTCAGGTACATGGATGACTGACTTGTTCTGCTATTAATTACAGAGACCTAATGAAGAATTATTTATTATCAAAATCCTATGCCATTTATTCATGTCAACCAATGGGCAATTGCTGTATATGCTGGACTTGCATTGCATTTAGGTGGCTGTTCATACTGAATGATATTTTATTCTTGAAGTCTGATACTGACATTTTGTACTGTAATAGATCCTATTATAAGTGATATCTCATATGATGCTATGTATTTATGCCTTTATCCCTTAATCCTCTTGGTTTTCACATCAAAAGTCATGGTGCCAAATACACTTTATATGTATTTATACACAGAAGACCATGCATATGATAATGCCCACTCGGTAGCCGTCTACAATTTGCCTAGACTAATAGAATACTTTTATAATTCACAAAATATTCAGTTTTGTTACAATACTTTGCATTGTCATATATTGCACACCGTAATTGTTCTGTATGGTGTTTGAAGTGGGACTGTAATGTTTTATTTGAGTTTACACTGTTGATTGATGCAGGTGATTATTATTCAGTTATATATATATATATATATATATATATATATATATATATATATATATATATATATCATCTACTTACACAATCTATTGAAAAGTTATTTGAATAAATCTTTGTTTTGGCACGTGAAGCATACCATCAAACTTGCTTATTATTTATTCAATAGGTATTGTTACTGTATGGAAGTTTAATTCATTACTGTGCTAGTTGGCAGGCTACCACTCCACATTATTTGCTAACTCCAGGGAATGTATCCTTTATGGTGCAAGTACACTGTCATTGTTTTATAGTGTTGACTTTAGTGACTGCAGCTGGAAATATGCTACTGAAATCACTGTACGTGAAGATAACAAAAAACCATTGTCACTGCTGAGTCCACTGTGTCTCCATTGCAGTAATGCATAGTGCTTATATGAGTGGTGCTTACTTCTTAGGGAATAGAGTATTTTTAGGATGAATGATATGATAGTTTTATTCGGTTCCATTTAACCTCTTAACCGCACAGAGGAGGTGTGCAATGCGAAAACTGGTTGTATCTTAAATAACAAGCATTTTTGGTGTCTCTTAAATACATTGTACTTTACATACATTATTACATTGTGTGTTGATTTGAAAACCCTTGTGTGACCTTCAGTTGCCATGTTGTTAAGTTTTAAGGCTTCTTTAACCGCTTACTAAAAACAAACCATAAAGTTCTTTTTTACACCATGTATGGCTGACATTCATGTAATCGGAGTATGGAGTTATTAAGGATCATTGTTCTATGCCTTCATCTAACAGATTCTCATGTTTGTAGTATCTGTTCTTTGTACAGTGACGTTGATTATTTTGTGTCTGTATAAATATGCACAACATTGACAGCTAAATGACAAAATCATATTCTCTATTTATCTGATGGATTTGCAGCAAACCTACTCTTGATCAGCATTCAAATTTGTCAGAGTCATCATTATTTCCTGAATGAAATAGATTGCTTTACGTATCACACTGCACAGGATATCCAGAATCGTACAGCAGGCATAGGATTGCAGACAATAGTGCATATATTTGTTCAGATGACCTTAGTCCATTCTAATGCTCAATTACTGTTATATTCAGATTCAGTTTGATCTTCATATGAGTCTCTTGGGGAGCATTGGGTACACACAAAATAGGCAGTTGTTACCCCATTGTTTTATTTATTTATTTTATTTGGTTTTATCAGTGTTTGCATTGTACAAAGCCAGCACTTCTGCATTTTATTTAATTTCCCGCACCTTCTTTGTTTTGTAAGGACTAGTGAGCAAATCCTTCTTACCTTATGTATTATTATATGTTCCCACGTTATTGTAATCATCACGGACACACTGTCAGCTTATATAAAACCACAAAAGAAGAATATGTTGGTTGTTAATGCTAAATACATGATTGTGTGTGTGTAGATAGATAGATAGATAGATAGATAGATAGATAGAAAGATAGATAGATAGATAGATAGATGTCTTTACTTTTACTGTCTGGCCTACAGATTTCATGGCTCTAACAAACGTAATCTAGGACAGTCACGCAGGTTACGTCTTAACTAATAAGTGCTATTTATTCTTTCTCTATTTGGCTTGTTGTTTTCCTGATGCCAGTTTTATTAGCTTCCAAGTGATCCATAGTATATTTTGTAATTTGTGTATATAGTAGTTCTACAAGGCTGCGATTGTTTGGTATTTTATTTTGTTTGATAAATGCTATTTGTTTGTCATTTTCTTTAGAAACATTATAGGTGTTAACATCAATTTACACAGATATAAATCTATCATGGTATGTGTAGTGTATATACAGTGTGATCAACTCAGGAAACCTGATCCATTGGCGTTATACCATGTGTTGTTCAAAAAACACTGTTCTACAATTATGATATTTATACATTGTGATTTGGATACAGTTAAGTTAAAGACATAATTATCAGTATTCAATGCCCTGATGAAGAGTAGACATAGACGTGCCGATAACTCGCCATCAGGGTATTCAATTAATCCTCGCCTGTTCCTTCATGCGAGGTGGCAGCAGCGAGTATGGCCATTAAAATGGCGGGGCCCCCCATAAAATGCGGCGGACTCGCTGCATTTACGGCAAACCTCACCATTTAAGGAGATACTCGCCGGCCTCTCATGGCGAGGATCCGGCAGCGATCATTGAATACGACAAAGGGGTTTCACGGCAAGGAAAAGCCATCCTTTCCATACATACCCCCTCGCCAGCGGCATTAAATAGCGCTATATATCTTAATTGGTATGGCATTTGTAGTGTAACATCTGAATTGGTGTTTATGTTATCTTATAAGAAGGCCTTAAGTACAGGACAGTATGTCCATGTTGAAAATGACAATAGTATACAACGTAGTGGAATTCATAGTAAACCATGTTTAGAGCCACTTTCTATACATTAATTGTATGTATTACCATACCTCCCAACATGACCCATTCCAGGAGGGACGTATATATTACTATGCATATTGTAGCTTTCATACAGCATATACTTGGGTGAGAGTCACAATTTATTTGATTGACAGTGAATATTTTTGCATTGTACGGTTGCAACTGCTGGTTATGTGAAACATCCACATTTGTATGACTTTACCATCAAAGACAAAATAAAACCCATTTTATGACTTCTGCATAACAGAACAAAATTAGAACTTCCTGCTGCATCAATGGCTGCTAAATAAGGGGAAAGATTTTATTCTGCCAAAAAAACAAATCAATTGGTTTTACTTGTGTATAATGCCTTGCAAGTGGCCTAATTACAGCAAAGCTTGCAAACTGGCAGTTATGCAGGAAGAGACACATATTCTCTAAACTGTTATATAAATAGAAAGTTCAAAGGTCTCTGTGTGGTTGTCAGAGGCAGAGCAAGACATCTGCGGGCCAGGTTTTTCTCCTGTACGTGTGTAAAAACATAGTACATACCACAGCAGCATGTACTTCTGACATATTTCCTCAGCCTAGAGAGGGAGATCCTGCACTCCAGACAAAGGTGGACTGTTTTAGTTCCAGTCATTGCTACATACCATGTGTTCCTATAGAACAGCCTTCAAATGACTGGATAATCCCAAATTATTTTTACATTATTTTTTTTAAAGGGTGCTGCAATTTTTTAGAATGAGTGAAATGCAGATTTGAAGCCATGATGTATTCTGTATAAAGGAAGTACAGGGTATCTTTGCTGAAATAATACTGGTAATTGAAAGTGTATCTGTTGACTATTCACAGTATGGGTATTTTTTTTAATTGGGCCAATATTCACAACAATGCAGCCTATTCATTCAGTGAGCTAGTGACATCACTGAGGCAAGAGGGACTTTATGTCTCACAGTTCCTGGTGTCACTAGTTTAACAACTTGTTTGCCAAGTTCACTCTTATATCACATTCAGAGTGAAAAAAGGCATATTTCAACCTGGGCCGCTCCAAGCTCCTAGTCCCCCCCCGTCCCCCCCTTTCCCACAGCACATTTAAACCTGGTTATTCCAGGGTCGACACGTTTCACACAGAACTCTGGTGAGCCCTGCAATATACTGTGTGTTATAAGAACCGTGTCCGGTGAGTTAATACTAAGTAGCTCAGAGTTTCTGAGTTATTGCTGTTTTAGACACACTTATGCTTGGAGGAGAAGGCCACAATTTCCGGCAGAGAGGGCTAATACTCTACACACTCCTACCAGTGTGCCATTCTGTTTCTTCTGCAGCTCCCTGATTACCTCAGATTCTAGCACCAGTGTCCTGCCCACTCATTCAATCAGAGAGACCCGCCTGCTCAGCCAATCAGCCAGGGTCCCGCCAGCTCATCCAATCAATGCCACTTACTGTGACCCGACAAACCAGGATTGTGCTCTTTGGGACAGTATGCAACTCGTGTTGGACCTGGTAAAAATCCTAGTAGTTACCTGAGTTGAAGCCCCGGGATTTTCAGCCGTGGTTGACCTTTTCAGACAGAAAAACGACACGGATCAACCCGGCTCTTGGTGGAAAATCACCAGGTAGTTGCGTCTGATAATATTTAGCCTATTATCATTTTTAGCATAATAATTGTTACAGATGACTGGTATTTGTATATATTTAACATACATTGGGCGGGATGTATTAAAATACATTGACTCCCCTCGCCGCGCCATATGTACTAACATATGCGACTAACATCGCAATGCATTGACGGAGGCCCCCCCCCCGCGTTACCTTTGATGTTCGGGCGTCTCCGTCACATCCCTGGACTTCAGTGGCTGTCTTCGTCGCCTCATCCTCCCCAGTGCTACCGGAAGGACCTCCAGCTGTGACATGTTGCTAGGGGGAGGAGGAGTTTGATGGAGAACGGGACTCAGAGTAGGGTCAGCTTCTGTGGCAGACGGCGATAAGAAGCCTATAGGCTTCTATAGGGTTGTGGCGATACCCTGGCCAGCGAAGACGCAGTGGCCGGGTCTTAGTACATTTAAAAATGCGGTAAAAACCCCGAAAACAGGAGTTTTACTGCATTTTTCCCATAGTACATCCCGCCCATTGTCAGTCCGTACGTCACAATTTGAGTCCTTATCAGATGCAATTTGATAATGATACCTCTGAACACTTAATGGGAATGTGATCATATACAATTTCTGACAAGTACTCGCTTCTTTTTGCTTTGCATTATTGTCAAGGTTGTCTGCAGCATTCAGAAGCATTAGTCCTAAATAAAATCACAATGGCTTTTACTTGCAGGTTCATTGACTACCTAATACACTATGATACATGGAAGCTTTGAGATGAGTTAATAGATGCACTTTGAACATATGTTAAAATGAGGACACGCAGCAGGTTTTGCACATGCACTCAGGAAAGTACCTAACACTAAACACATAATATTAAACTGTTTAATCGGTACTCTTTACCTAGAAGGGCGCCCACGATTTTGATCGTGGGCATCGTTAGTAAAAAATCGCGGCCATCGCGGGCATCGCATGCACTAAAAAATCGCATGCGATGCGACCGACGCGATGCCCGCGATTTCCCATAGGGAACAATATTACATGTCCCAATTGACCCGATTTTCCTGTTCAATGTCTCAATTGACCCGATTTTTCCATAGGAAACAATGTTAAATGGCCCACAGAGGCCAAATAGGCACCCTGAAGTGTGAAATGGCTCCCACAATTGTTAACGCCACCCCACGATCAACGTGAACCCGAAGCGTAGCGAGCGCAGCGGTACGCGTCCTACGACCTTTTTATACCCCCACTATCCACGTCGGCGTGGAGTTGAGAATAGAAAGTGTGGCGAGCGCAAGGAGCCACCGAGCCCAAAGCGTGGCGAGCGCAGCGAGCCCCGCGAGGGGCCGCAGACAGCTGTGAAGCCCGCGAGGGGACGCGTATACCTGTGAAGGTATCCGCGTCCGCTTGCCACGCTTCGGGCTCGGTGGCGAGCTGCACTCGCCACACTTTCTATTCTCAACTCCACGCCGACGTGGATAGTGGGGGTATGAAAAGGTCGTAGGACGCGTACCGCCGCCCCTCATGGGCTCGCTGCGCTCGCCGTGCTTCGGGTTGATGTTGATCGTGGGGTGGCGTTAACCATTTTGGGGGGCCATTTCACACTTCAGGGTGCCTATTTGACCTCTGTGGGCCATTTAACATTGTTTCCTATGGAAAAATCTGGTCAATTGAGACAATGAACAGGAAAATCGGGTCAATTGGGACATTTAACATTGTTCCCTATGGGAAATCGCGGGCATCGCGTCGGTCGCATCGCACCCGATTTTTTAGTGCATTCAATGCCCGCGATGGGCGCCCTTCTAGGTAAAGAGTACCGTTTAATCCAAGCTACAGTACCGTCAATCCATCCAGGGCAGGATTATGGTGCGTGGGGGCCCCTGGGCAAAAATTTGTGCCATATATATATATATATATATATATATATATTTTTTTTTTTTATAATATCCTCCGTTCAACAGCACCTAATCCTAGGTTTTCCTTCTACTCCTAATCCTAGGTTTTGTTTTTTCTCATTTATGTATTGTTAGGCGCTGCCGAATCTTTGTGGCGCCAAACAAATAAATTATACTAAATAATATTTTTTTATTAAAATGAGAATAAATAATAATAATAAAATCTGAAGCATGATTTTTATACCAATCAATATTTATTGCTCTTCTAAACACCATTTTCTATTTCTAAATCTTTGGAGATAAAACAATTATGTCTACCAGACATATATGCACAAGCAGCCAATATTAAGCCCACCTCAGTGGGGACCTACGTTTTTGAGACCCTGAAACTTAAACTGGTATAAGTGCCACTTTGCAACCCACAACAATAAGGCAGCATCTAACAAGGTCCGAATGTCTACCTCTCACAGCAGTCCCCCATCTATAACTAACTGCACCCCCTTTCAGTATTCACTTGACAGGCGCCCATACTCATTAATCACCTCACAGCAGACTCCTGTGAAGCCCGCGAGGGGACGCGTATAACTGTGAAGGTATCCGAGTCCGCTCGCCACGCTTCGGGCTCGGTGGCTCGCTGCGCTCGCCACACTATTCTATTCTCAACTCCACGCCGACGTGGATAGTGGGGGAATGAAAAGATCGTAGGACGCGTACCGCCGCCCCTCGTGGACTCGCTGCGCTCGCCACGCTTCGGGTTTGCATTGATAGTGGGGGTGGTACAGCCTGAAAAATTACATTTGGGGGCCATTGAACATGTTTGATACTAATTTCAATGCATTTGGATGCATTTCTGTTAAAAATCGCATGCGATTTTTTTCTATACGATGGACATCGTGGGAGCCGTGATTGTCCACAAGTACCCACATGTGGGTGTATGTGCATGTGTGGCTGTGTGTATACATATATGTGTGTGGTTGTGTGTATACTGTATATATGTTGCTGTGTCTATACATGTGGGTGTATGTGCATGTGTGGCTGTGTGTATACATATGTGTGTGTGGTTGTGTGTATACATATGTGTATATAGCTGTGTATATGCATGTGTTTGTGTGTATATGGCAGTGTATAATTGTGGGTTTATGTGCATATGCACTGTAGCTACTGTCTGTGTATACATGTGATGTATGTGGCAGTGTGTATACATGTGGCTCTATGTATGTGGCTGTGTATATATGTGTGTTCCTATGTGGCTGTGTGTATTTTTTTTTTTTGGGGGGGGGGTTGTAACATCACACTTTTGCCTCCGGCATCTGTTATAAACTTACGCCACTGTGTATATGTGCGTTGTTGTGTGTGTATGTATGTATGTATGTATGTATGTATGCATATCCACCTAGCCATCACAATTTTGGTGGGACAGTCCTGTTTTTTCTTTATTATCCCACCTGTGGGCTGAAAGAAAGACAGGGAGATGAAGGTAGTTAGGTTAATATCCCTCTTGTGACCCTGGGGACAGTCCGGGAGTGATTGCACACCCTCAGCTTGAAGCGAAATGGGCGCCTGACATGTGGCCATGCCCCCTGTTCATATGCAAGGCACTATGATCCAATCCAAATATTGGTCTTTTGGGAATCTCTGTCTTAAGTGGGCCCCCTTGAGCCTTAATCCAGCTTTGCCTGTCCTACCTTGGGTTCATCAGCCATTCCTTATCTAAGTACCAGAGTAAGCCAACAAGTAATGAGCACTATGACGATATAATTGCAGCTATGATGATATAACAGCAGCTGCTTGAGAACTAATCCATGAAAGCCGTCTTGCAGTGCCATTTACTTGTTCCCTGCTTAACTGCTGCTCTGCACAGCAGGAGATAGAAGGGACATTGCAAGAAAGAGGATTTAAATAAAAACAATATCCATTTATGTTTACTGGCCTTTTAAACTTGAGTGATCACACAAACCGTCTCCTGAGCCAAATAAGTGGTATCTTTTCCATGTGTTACAAATGAAGATCAAAGGGAATACAAGCAGGATAGAGGAAACACACACTATACACCAGTATGCCTTGTGTGTGGGCAATACTACAGTGTGCTGGGGTAATTTAACATTTAAATCAAACAAATTGTCATCCTAAGAGTAAAGATTTTCTCATTTGATTTATATAATAGAATTTTGTAAAAAGGTAATAATTTTACTAAATCACTAGTTCCAATACATTCACTGATCAAAGAGGAGATGTATTAAGCCTTATATAGAGGTGAAGTGGAGAGAGAGTACCAGCCAGTCAGCTCCTAACTGCTATGTTACAAGCAGTGTTTTGAAAATGACTTTATCACTCTCTACCTTATCACGCCTCCAAGGCTTAGTACATCTCCTTCCAAAACAGTCAGAATCCAAGTTGATAAACCTCCAGCAATCACCTCCTAACTGTCATGTGTTCAGCCCCTAACTGTCATGTCAGAAAAAAAGTACAGCTGGGAGCAGATAAGGTAGAGCACTGTTTATCATATGCAATGGGTTTTATCATTCACAACAAGTTTTATCACTCTTTGATAAGTTGGCCTCAAAGTCTTGGATAGAGTTCAATATCAGACCATGAATGAAAAAGAGATTTGGCACTTGGCTTATTTGGAAAAGCAGGAAAGCCTACAAATAGAGCATGCTTCGATTAGACAGGTGGTTTAGTTGAGTAACTGTCTCATGTCCTGCTCAGATCAGATTTCCCCTTAGTCCTGTTCCGGATAATGCACGCGACTGATGTTTTGTGTAAGCGCATTTCTGTGCTTGCACTTGGTGCATACAGCCACGGTGAACATACCCACACACCCAACCTTGCGAACGCTGACCGCGGGGGCCGTCCATTAGCATATGGGAATGCAGAGCGTTTCATGGGCGTTCCCATGAGAATGCTGGGCGTTCTCATGCTAATGAGTCCGTGACGGACATGCGGTGGGTGGGCAGCTGACATCACCGGATGTCAGCTGCCCACCCACTTCCACCGAGCATACACGCATATGTAAGGTTGCTCAGAGCAACCATACATATGCGGGCACCTTCCACATCTTTCAATGATCTGCGACCATCGAAAGATGTGGGAGGTTCCCACTGACATGCGAATGGAGGTTTACGTACAACCATTCGCAGCCAGTGAAAAGGAACGCGCCTTTTAAATGGTAGGGCGGCGTACCACCATTCGCAAGTCAGGATCTGGTTCACTCAGAAGGCTGCGAATTCGCATCCAAGCGAATGAACCAGAATAACCCCCTTTGGTTCGTGTAGATTTGCAATACAAGGCTTTCTGTTGGCATTCTTAATTTGGGCTAACCCACAAACATATACTGTGGCTTGTGTAGTTGTGTAGTTGTGTAACCCAGTTGATAATCAGTTTATATGCAAATATTGTAATTCATTTTCTACTGCTTTTGTTTCAAAACCAGCCAAGTGTTTGAACGTCGGAGCACTGAAAGACAGTGCTTGTTAAAATCATAGCCAAACCTTGTACTTTGTTCTTGCTTTCAACCACTACTCTCCAACCTCCCCTTCAGTATTGTGTACAATATGTGTAATTAATGATCCCACAGAACTCTAGTGCATTTTTACCTAGTATTGATGCTTATGAACACTGCAGGTATTATTGAAATGTCAAAATAGTGTACAGGTCAATTTATTTACAGTATTTACTAAACCACTTTATTATCATTAAAGCAGATTTACAAAGCATTGAATGCAGAATAATATTTGCCTGTGTTCAAGATCTCCAACAGGAATTTGAATTTCCATTTAAAAAAGACCACTCTATATTTTTGAGCTTTTTGATTAAGAGCTTGTTCACATCTGTTAGTGACTAATGTACTTTTCAGTTGTTAACTACTGTAATGCCTGAAAATCAGTTTAAAAATAAGAGTTATTTATGGCATAATATCACAATTAAAATCTTATACAGTAACACCACGTGACCTGTTTCTCATTCATTAATGGAAACCACTAACCACTAATACAGTAGGTAATGCTAAAGGGTACATATAGAGCACACATGTTCTTTTTTCTTGTACACATATGTGTGAACGAACACTGAAAGCCTCCAGACATAGATAAAATACCTAGTTCCCACTGTACCACTTCCTTCTGAAAAGTCTGTTTCCACAGCATGTCATAATACTATGCTTTAAAGTCGAATAGAATTTATGTTAGAACCTTGTTAATTCCCATTAATAAACAATGGTTTAGCCGCATGTGTATCATATGTCATTAATACATTATTTATTTTAACATTTGTAGTGTCCTGGACTCCATCATGAAATGGAATAACGCAGTAGGTTCAAGATGTACTGTGCACTTAGTTTTTATTTTACGACACTAAATACAATATTATAATTAATATTAATCCTCCTGACAATGTGCTGTAAGAAGGAAATTAACATTAAAGAAACATTGCAATGAAAATACATTTTATTGTGTAACAGGATTTTTGAAACAGTGGATCATAAAGAAAAAGTTTTCTGTTGCCAAATTTAGAAACATAATATTTAAAGAATATGTCTGCCATTCTATTAGTGTTTATTTTCCAGTGTCTTTATATAAATGACAGTAGCGTCAGGGCCATTCCCCATGGTGACTTCGGGGTGCTGTGGGGGCTGGGGATTCATGGTGGCTTTTGCTATGCCACTACTTGGACAGTCCAGTCCATTGAAAATGTCATTTCGAAAATGGATGCTGCCTTAGAGGAGACAGTTATTAAGGATGCTAGAGGTCTTGACGGCCATTTTGGGACAGGGATATGGTGGCGATGGCTGGAGTGGTTGAATCCCCTGAATGAGCAGGTAGCATGGGGGGACACCCAATACCTTTTGGGGTAGGGGGCATCTTATTTATAGTTACGCTGCTGAGTGGCTGCGTCACGTACAGTCACTTATGTGTTAAGTCAAAGAATTACACTCAATTGACCCTTCTGTGTTCACTTGCAATGCAAGTAAGTAGAGAGACAACATCCAAAAGGCTCTGCTGTGCCACCACTGCTTCCGATTGGACAGATGGTCTTCCAGATAATGTATGCCTTGCTTTAAAGTTCACTTATACCCCTTTTCCACTGAAATTCCTGGTCAGATACGGGACTTTTTAGCTAGGATTTTATTAGGTCTCCCTCTCCAATGTCCCTGTTTCTCAGGCTGAAAACAGCTGCTCCCAATATCTGGTGATATAAGCTGCCAGCGCCCGGGATGGACCAATAAGCAGTTTTTTAAATTCCTGTGTCAAAAATCCCAGGTAAGAGCATTCTCCTGCTTGTGACCAGGGTTTAAAATCACAGGTTACTTAACCTGGGATTTTATATTTGTAACCATTCCAGGTAGTTCCACGTTCCTGTGAAAAAAAAAACAACAAGATTTTCGAGTCAGTGGAAAAGGGGTATAACTGTAAATTTAACAAAAAAAAGTGTGTGTGTGTGTATGTATATATATATATATATATATATATATATATATATATGTCTAGTGTCCGTGAGTCTCCAAAACACTGCTCTCTGCTGGCAGAGAGTGAAACTACATCTCTTTCTCACACATGCACAAACACAAAAGGTAGCAGACTAGCTTTCACAAATTTTACTAGCATATACAGAGCCATGTCACAAATTGAATCCCATGCACTACTCAATCTGCCCTATGTGACCAACTATTTTTAAAACTTTACTGCATGTGCCCTTGTATCTGGCAGTGGTTCATTAAAACTGATTATAAACATTACATATTAACGAGAACAATTGTTTGGCCGCTAACACCCCCCCCCCCACCCACCACCACCACCACCACCACCACCACCACTCACACAAACACACACACACACACACACACACACACACACACACACACAGAATAACATTGCTCTTTTACCCTTTCAATGCCAACATCTCTGTGAAAGATGTGCAAGATATCCACTAAAAAGTCCAGCACCGTGCACGCTGTTATATAAATTCAAATAAATAAATGTTGCCTTAAAAAATTATATATCTACTCTATAAGGTAAACCTTACAGATCATTAATTCTATAAAAATGTTTGCTTGCCAATTTTCACACCTTTTTTGACTTGGCACTCAAAGGGTTAAACTATCCCTGTAGCACTGTGGGCTTCCAGCTGCCTGCTAAGGTCTGTTGTAGTAAATGTAGCACCGCTAAGTAAGGGAGAGAATTTATTCCCCCATACAGAAATACCACGATTAGCAATTGTTTTCAAAACATTGTTCATTATTTGAAGGCTATTTATAAAAAACAAACAAAAAAAACACATATTGGGTGAAGATCTCTGTTAATAATGATGGGAAAATGTAAAAGGTTAGGAAATATTTCCCCATTCATCCAAAGCATGCATACAAAAGGGTAAAACTAGGGGGGAGGAGGTGGGGTTCCCAATATAGAAGGGCCAATTTAAAATTTTACAAAAGAAATCCTGACAGATGTCAGGTGTGTCTACACCTAATTAAATGAAATAAATTGCAAGTGAAATGGTATGGTTTTTCTAACCACCTGCTAAGCATTTGCATCCAATTCAGTTTACTTAATGATGTAAATTAAGAATGCATCTTTAATAGTATATTTGCATAGACCAGGTGCAATCATTGTAAACAGGAAGACCACAATATTTCAGTATTGATCACAAAAAGGCAGATTTTGTTGGTATTTTTGCTCTTTGTAGAGATTATATTTTAATACAACTATTTTACAGTTAAGCATGTATTTTTTGGCAAAAACAGGTTTTTGTTCATTTTAGGGATTTTGTATTGATTGTTCAAGTATTTAAGCAGAAAAAAAGTGAGTTGGAATAGACAAGTTTTTTGGTTTTATTTTTGTCTGCCCCCAAATGTAGTGTTTCTGTTCTACTGTCATACCTCCAAACTATCATGGTTTAGGAAAGATACTTCGACCTAAGTGCCCTGTCTCTCCAGCTGGGTGGTCAGAGGGACACGTAGAGCAATAGAAGTGCGTTTGGCATTCCATAAGTCATTTAAGAGAAAGGGAACGGGATTGGAGGATGCATAACCACTTCATCCCTTGTGGCCCAAGACTATACCCACTTCTTGCACACACTGGTCCTGATTTCAGAAAGCTGGAAGATATGTAGTATGTATACAATTTGGTGTTTATATTTCCTGCACTGCTCTAAATCAGTTCCTTTTGCCTTTAGTGATGTCAGTCATTCCTAGTGAAAGAATACACTGTATGCTCATTAAACATAGGTCAGCCCACAAAATTGCTGCCTTCGCTACGATCAGGAAACAGGTGCACTTTTAAACATTTTAATAGATTGGCTGGAAGATTTAGAATTTGTCAAAACAATGTTGTGCGAGAGACAAGAATGATTTGTCTGGGAGTCTTTAACTTCTCAACAAAGAGATTCTCCAGCAAAGTAAGAAATCATGGATTGTTAAACAAGAATGAAGTTAAGTATTAATCCCTTTACTGCTAAGAAGAGTCTGTAACAAATCCAAATCCAAAGTAATCCATCGCCTGGGTAAAGCGGTGTTTGTTTAGTGTATGTACAATTTACCACTCTGGAATTATTGATTTCAGCATGTTAGAAGGCAGCCTTTTCTGGCTAGATCATCAATTAGCGCTAGGAACATTGACATTTGGTTTCAGGAAAGTTAAAGATCACAACGCATACATCTGTTGCAGTGCAAAATAAATAGAAAAGTAAGAAAAAAAGTGATAATTTAGAAGCCTCTTAATTATGGACAGACAGAAATATCCCAAATATTTGCCTTTAACATCAGTGGAAACCTAGACAAAGAGATAACATATAAAATCCACACAGATGAGACCCTTATTGGGAATTAGAGTCGTGGCCATAGGGCCAGTAAAGCCAACCACTGTGCCATTGTGATTATTTAATGCATATTACCATCAAAGGAAAGGACCGTTAAACGCAATGCATATATCTGTGCTTCCTAAACTCTGTGCCCTGGCACCCTTGCGGGCCTCAGGACACTTGCAGGGGTGCCTTGGGTTGGTGGTCCATGACCAACTTAAAGGGAAAAATTTACTAAGATGGGATGTTGCTATGGGCAACCAATCAGATAATATCTATTATCTTCCAGAAGGTGCTAAATAGAAATAGAAGTAGATTCTGATTTGTTGCCCATAGCAATGTCCCATGTGAAATAGAACTCCCATCTTAGTAAATTTTCCCCATATTGTTTATGGTCATTATAACTGGAAGCCACAAGCTCTGTTTTTTTCCTCTCTAAAGGGCAGATGTATTAAGCCTGGCGAAGAGATAAACTGGAGATAAATTGGAAAGTGATAACGCAGCAGCCAATCAACTCCCAACTGTCATATTTTAAACACAGCTGATTGGCTGGTGCGTTATCTCCTTCTACTTTATCTCCAGTTTATCTCTTCTCCAGGCTTAATACATCTGCCTTAGTGTTTCTTAATAACATACTTTTTGCCTAGGGTGCCATGACAAAATTTCTGGTTCTCTAGGGTGCTGTGATTTGAAAAAGTTTGGGAACCATTGGCATATATGCAGATGTTGATGAGCTGAATAAGGTTTATTTACACTATATAAAGTTATTATTATTACTTGGATGAACTTCATATTTATTCATACAAGTCTGGCAAGTGCATCTTCCATTCAGTTATTTGTGTTTGGAGCTGTTGGGAACTTGAGTTACCAGCCCACCAAGATTGTGTGCATGGCATGAGGTGTGGACCTAATGGAACATACAGTAGGCCCTTATTCTAATTGACATTGTGACGCCCCACCGGCGATAATAATAATAATATATAATATATAACTGAAACCACAGTATGTTCTAACTTTTCAGATTTCAACCCATCATCTGATAAAGGTTTAAATTCAGAAATTCAGAATTAGAAGATACATTGTTGTGGCAGTTCTTTTTCATTAGAAGTCCCAGCGAGTGCCGCCAGTCCATGACTTTGTACTCATTACTTTGGTTGACACAGGCATAAGTGCTTTAAACCGAGTGCCCGTTTCTCAGCTGTTATATATGTCTTTGTGTGTGTATACTATCTGTAATATATAATATTTTTCAATTTAAAACTTCAGATAGCAAAGAACTTAAATAAAAAGTTCTTCTGAATATATTAACTTAGATATATTTGAAAATCAATTTTCTGCTTTAACATTCTAGTCAACAAAATTTCCTTCTAGGCAAGGAAAAATGTGTTTTACCCAAAGACATATAATGATCCCCATTACGAAAATGTCTTAAAAATGAGCAATTAGTGTAAGAGCCTTGGTTAGATGCCATTTCATTTCTTTGTAGAAAAGAACTGTGTTAAACAAATATTTACTTTGTAAGAGAACACAATTTTTAAAACATTTGTTTTACGACAATAAATCTGTCTTCAGTTACAGACTGTACAATTTCAAGTAAGTTGGATAAATAATGAGTACTCTGGATACCTATTACTTTTCTGACATTGTGGCACAGTGCCATTAAATGAACTCAATATTCGGAAACTTCTAAATGTATTTTCAATGCCTGATTTGTTTTCTCTGCAAATTATTTTCTTTTTAAATGTGATCCTTCAGTGCAGCTTCCCAGCATAAAATCTGGACATTTTTTTTTATACGGAAATTTTATCTGTTCGATTAATGAAAACACGAGCTAGCTTCAAGGGCATCGTTACTTCAATAGAACACAAACGGTTTTATTTTTTTATTCAAAGTGCATTTTGTGGAGGGACCTGGTAATCAGATGTTGAAACTGAGTCTCGCTCTATCTTTTTCCCATGAACCCTTTGACCCTGTATTAACTGTTAGTAATTTGGTAGGCAGAGTGGGGGGAGGGCACATAACAAAAGCCTGTGAAGCTAAGTTGAATATGTTATTATTTATAAAACAACTTTGACAATTCTAAATGAGGTTTCCCTTGTTTTCTATAAGATCTACTTGTGTAACCTCATTAATAAGATGTCCTTTTTTGTTTACTGGCAAACTGGCAAAATTGTTGACTTTGTTTAGCATGCTATAGCAAACTTAAGTAATTTTGGCATGAACTGTCTTCTCTGGAAAGAGCTATTTATGAATTTTATGTTTTAAATTGTTGACTTAAATGATATTCAAAATAACTAAAGACAAGGTATCGAGCCTTGGCAATAGATAAGGTGGCGGAGATAAAGTAGCAGCTAATAGGCTTCTAACTGCCATCTGATAGGCTTTGTTTGAAAAATGACAACTTGAAGCTGGTTGGTTGTTTTTTTTATTTATTTTTTATGATCTTTCTCCAAGTCTTAAGGTGCATACACACTGGGCATTTCTGCCCAGCATGTATACACACCAATGATGGGGAATATTGCTGGGCTGAAATTCGCTCAGTGCATGTACACTTTTCACCAGTCCAAGCCATTTTCCTGTGGGTGGACAGCATCCTGCTATGGAGAGCCATCCACCCTGTTGTTCATCTGCTGGTAATACCAGCAGATGAGAGACGGCGGCCAGCGATGATGCGGGAGTGCGCATCAGTGCTCATCGCTCAGCGCTGGCCCATACACACTGGATGACTTTTGAGCTGAAAGCAACTCAAACGACAAATCTGAGCTGCTTCCAGCTTAAGATCACCCAGTGTAAGTACATAGGCTCCGTAAACAGTTATTGGATAATTAGTACATTGTATACTGTATAGCTTTTTTCCTATCAAAATAACAATTCTTGTACAGCGGCTTTCCCTGGCGATCAGCTGTTTCCTCCTGCGCCTATCTCTGGTCGATAATGAAAAAGGGATGCTCAGCAATATATTGCTTAGTCAGAGGCGTCCGCACAGAGGCCCTGCACATGCGTATATTCTATTATATGCATGCGCAGAGCTAAACCATTGGTCTATGGTGCAAATATGCCGGGGACCAATCAAATGCTAATCAGGCCCATAGTCTCCTGTGTGCATGTCTTGTGTCTTTGTGTGCAGCCACTTTCAACAACACGCATGTGACACGCTTCCTACACTCCCATAGTCTGCAACATCTCAGTGCTACTCTTAGTCCACAGTCACTGTCCAGGAATGCCAAGAATCAGGACTCGTTTGCGGTGCAACCAAAGATGCATGTAAGCTCCTTGGAGCAGGGCTCTCTCCCCCACCCCCGACCCCTGTTCTCACAGCACTCTTCTCTCTCACATGAATTACAGGCAGACTACTCTGCTTCCCTACATCTCAGCTGTTTTGTGTACTAAGAGTTGTTATCTGTGCTCCAGAATATTTGTTCTCCAGTTACTGTTCTGTTCAGTCCTGTGTACCCTGTATTGTTCCAATTATGTGCCCTATGTACAGCACTGCAAACCATTTGTGGTGTCTTAGAAATAATATTTAATAATAATAATAATAATAATAATGAAAGACATTGCTCCACTGCATCCCACTCAGAATTAGACACTACCTGTGGCACAGAGGAGGAGGGGGTGGGCTTGTTGGAGTGTCCCAGGTCTGCTCCCACTCAGAATCAGACACTCAGTCTACCTGTGGCGCAGATGAGGAGTGGGTGGGCTTGTTGAAGGATACCAGGCCAGCTACTCCCCTCCCTCGTAATATGCAGCAGCACTGTGCATGTTGTGCAGTGTGAGGGATCATACAGTGAGCAGTCATTCCACCCTCTCCTGCCCTCATCAGCCTGGACTCCCAGTGATATCCCCGGACTCACCCCACTACAGTTACTGCACAGGAAGGAGAGGAGTGCTGGGAAGCTGAGAGGAGGCACACAAGGACAGGGGTTAGAGAGGGCACAGAGCAATGGATCTCCAAAAGAAGACCCACCCCTTTCCCACTCCATACTACCTGTCAGCACAAGCACAGCAGCTCATACATCTACCCAACTGTGAGAAAATAACAGGTTATATATTATAACCACACCTGTCTACTTCCAGATGTTTCTGCCTAGTAGACAGATCTCCTGAATCACACCAGGTTTCTAGTGAAGCAGACAGGATCAGGAGATGATCATGGAATCACAGTGCCTTATGACGAGGGCAGGGTTAAATATGCAAATAACTTTAGCTCCACCCTTCCCCATTGTCCCATGAATCGCAGGCTGTGTTGGGGGCAGGGTCTACTGACGTAAGAGCCAGCCCCGCCCCTGAAAGTGGCCAACAGTGTCTTCTTTCCGGTCTTCTCCTGGAAAGGAGATTCATAGTTAAGCTAGTATGATTGTAACTGCGTTTCTGCTTTAGCTTGAGCTTGTGACTGCTTGCCCTTTTAGTGCAGCTGTGTGTTGCCTGTGCAGTGACCTAGGTGAACTAATAAAAAGAGCAAACCACTTTATGTATTTTTTACACTATAAAGTTCCAAGATCCATTTGATTTTTTTTTCTCTCTGTGCCTGTTTTTGATTAATTGGAGCAGTTAGCTATTCAGTTTTGCTCTCCACTTTGCATAGGTTTAGTACAGGAAATGACTGAAAGCACCAGCTACAGCTGCACCAGAACCACCAGGGAGAGGGAAACATTTGAACTTTGCTATATATTTCCTGCATCTTACAAACTGTCTAGGCCTCATTGATGTGATTACCCAACGGGTCCTGCTATATGCTGTTGCTTACACATGGTGTTTTTTTAATTTGTCGTTATGATATATTTATTACCTTTTGGACTGCAAGCTTGCACAATGCGGTATCAAACATAATTGGAATCATACAGGTTCTCGGTTTAGCACGAATACCGTAATATCTACTAACTGACATCTGGAAAGCACATCATTGTTTTGGATGAGAATGGTCATACGGAGAAAAGATTGAAAACTTAGCATTGTAACAAGTGAAAGAATATTAAATGCACAACTGGAGTTAGCATATTAGTGGATATACAAAGAGGTCCCAATGAAACCCTGGTTTACATGTTCAGAGGTGTAACTAGAACCTTGTGGGGCCCATAGAAAAATCTTGAAAGCCTTCAAAAAAAAAACACCCCTACCCATAGGGTAAAAAAAAAGACGCACCAAATAAAAAAATATATATTTAAAAAAAAAGGAAGTGACCAGCTCACCGGACAGCAGAACTATCACTTGCAGATCTCTTTGCTGCTCTAAAATTGTGACCTCTCTTCACACCTCCGAGGCTCCAGTTCCATCTTGCAGCTAAGAAACACTCCCCCTTTCTGGACTTGTGAAATGATGACATCATCATCTTGTGGGTCTATCTAACTAACAAGCAGGCTCCTCCATCAGCAGTTTAGGTAAAGCCCCTGTGCTCTCACCTTGCATGCTACTCATACCCCTGAGTGACCGCACACACCCCCGGCACACTACACATACTTCTCCTCCCCGTCCTGCCCCCAGCACACCCCTACTCCCACCATGCTATCGCTGGAAAGCTCCCGCCTAGCTGCTATCCCCTGCATTACAGATAGGAGCAGGGGATAGCAAGCTGAGCTTTAGGGTCCCCCAAGCATCCAGGTTCCATGGCAGCTGCATCCCCTGCACCCTCTGAAGTTACGTCTCTGCTTAAATTAAATATCTTTATTTTAAATAATTCCATTTTAATTGCACAATATTTTCTGTTCTTAGTTTCAATACATTTAAAAACATCACAGAAAATACTGTAGAACACAGTTCATGATCCTTTACTGCAATATAATCTGTATAAAAGGTTTTCCACCTTTGTAATACATATATTTTTTTAACCCTCTTTCTCCCCAATTATCCAATCTAGTACTTCTGTCATTGGCTCCATCTTTTTGCCTATTCACAAAGTTCATGATAATTACAGTTAATGGGACCACTTCTGGACAGCTGCCACCAAGATATCTGAGCTGCTGATGAACCAAAAGTCCGGCACACACATCTAAAAGTGAAAGACTCCTGACTTTGTGTCAGGACACTCCATAGTCATCCAATCAGAAGCTGGGCTTAAATTGTATCTTTGTTTTGGATCACTAGGCACTGAACTATTTAAAAACAGTCTACATTTAAAGGTACACAGATATTTAAAGTAACCTATTGCAGAAACTGGGGTTTTTAGGAAAGTTAATTCAGCCAATTTGAGAGTTAGGAATTGGGTGATTGTTATAGAAAAAAAAGAAGATAGAGACCATCATTAATAAGTAAACGTTAATGGTATTGTATCATAATAGCATGTGATCTCACTGGCTGTACCAGAATTGATAGGCTGCGTTATTATGGAAAAACTATTTGTTTCCCCAAGTACACTGCATGATACCAGTAACCAGATTTAAATACTGCACGATAATAGAATTCAGAGATCTTGGTTACATACTGTATATTTCCAAATATATGGCCAAGCCAATCATTATAGATACTGGCAGAGCAAAAAAATGGATGGCCGAAAGTTCACTTCAAGTTTATTATTCATTTAAAACCATTGATAAATGTGTGAAAATAGGGAATTCTTCATCCATTTCTGATGTCACTGAGGAACAATAAAACTTTTGATGTCAGTGGAGCACACAGCATGCAACACTGATCCAGAAAAATCCCGGATACATCTGGGAAGTTGGCAGGTTTCAAACTATTTTTATTCCTTTTCTTTATTTTTATTAGCGCTGTAAATAAGATGTGGGATACAAAGTACAGAAAGTTATAGTGAAGGGATTGTGCTAAATCTCAAAAGAGTACACTACACTTGCAAACATGACATAGTTGTACATGCATTCTCTTAAGACTTACAAGTTTCTATTAAAACAAGAGTATGTAATAAAATAAGTCATATATATACATTTCCGATCTCATAAATCCATAGCACCATTGAAATCACATCATTAAAAAGCCTTGGTAAATTCTACTCAAAATCGGTGTCCGGTGAAGTAAAGGGTCTTTAGGGACATTGTTTTTCCTTTTTACAGCCTTGGTTTATATTGTTATGCTAAATTGTTTGGTATGATATGATTATTTCTGTACGATTACTTTTGAGAAAAGTGTTTATGAGGGTTAAGAGTTTAAAACCCTTTAAAAAGTTGCAACACAAATATATATTTGTAAACGTTATGTTGTAATTTCTCTGAATTATGCTTTCAAATCTTGTGTTGAATTATGATTTTAAAATCTTGATGCTATTGAATGTTATTTAAGGTTGATTGGGTTATAATGTTCACAAAAGTGTGCAATATTTATTATTTACAATTTCTTATATAGCGCAACAGATTCCATTGCACTTTTCAATTGTAATATTATAATTAGCCACTGGGCTTTCTTATAACTGGACATTGTATTAACAAGTATAAAGATTTAATCAAGTTTTGAGGTTCCAGAGCTAATGTGCTCTACTAAGACATCCATGGTGATTAAGGGGCATGTTCAAATCCTGGAGGCATAGCCACACCCACCCATACAACATAAAATGCTAATGCCACACACTGGAGAGGCCTGGGGTCAGTTAAATAGTACCTGTCCTCCCCCTCTTGGCGTACCTATGATAGGTAAAACTTTTGAATGTAATGTAACTATACTTCCAGTTTTGCAAAAAAAAGGTGATTGCATGAAAAACATGGAAGACGCATTGAAACATTACAGAAACACATATAAAGATTCATTTTTCAAGTGTCTATAACAATTTTAGCTGTGCATATGTGGGAATGAGGCCTAGATGGGCATTACTGGTCATACTAGCAATAGAGAAGCTTTAGGGCTATTTCACATGGTCCGGCTACTGTCGGGCGGCTAAACCCCGCACAGCCAAAAGCGGTGCCGCACACAGTAGTTAATAATGGACATAATTGTGTCCATTCACATGGGACTGCCACGGCCCGACTGCCCGGTTGCAGCGGGATCCCATCACTGGAAAGGATGGCTGACGGGCTGTGGCCATCCCCTCCATTGTAAAGTTCTCAGTGTGGCACGGCTTCTTGGCTGCAGGGATTCGCTGCCCGGCAGGAGCCGGAGCGTGTGAAATAGCCCTTAGTGGTAAAGAATTGGAAGGTTCTCTTATTAGTGCCAAGCTAGATGGAAGTCGTTGGAATAGATAAGTGCAAGGAAGTGATAATGGAGTGATGGAAATGCAAAGGAAAGATGTTTCTGATTTTTAAGAACTAAGCTACTTTATGTACCTTTGGAACAGCTTTAACTTGCTAATGGGAAGTTTTTGTTGTTGCCATGAATGACCTTGACAGATAACATGAGAGCACAAACAAAGCTTTTTACAGGTTTTCCTTAACAAATCATATTAGGATTCTTTGTATAGTGGTATAGAAGGTGTCAAGATTTGGGTTGGTGGGTACTAATTACCCCGGCCCAGGTCAGCTGTTGATGAGGTGCTGGGGTAGCCCACCTGCTACAAAGGACTAGTGTTCCTCATTTCAGCATGCAGTAGTGGATGGGGTGTGTGGCCAGGCCTCCTGATTTGGCCATGCCACCTTCAGTTCCTTAGCCGCATGGCTGTCAGTGTGGTCCTAGAGATATATGCCTCTTTTAATAACCATAGATGAGGGCCTAGAGCTTGAAAGTTCAAGAGCTTATACTGTATTTACTGTATGCTCTTGAAAACATTCCAGCATAACCTGTATGGGTCTTTTTACATTTTTAGTGGCTTTTTAGGCAGGCAACTTATTACCTTTGCATATATTCATTAAATCACTGGATGATGCCAGACCACTGGAACACTAAGTTCAGTAAACCCGCACAATACATTGATCAAAATTACTATTAAAATGATGATGAATTAGAAATCTGATTTGAAATCTGTTACCTCACTGTTGGCAGAGTATTAACCAAAAATAGTATCATGTTCTCTGCTTTTTGTAAAGCCCTGAGTTTTTGCTTGGGGGGCTACTATAGAATAGCATTTCAAGGCCCCTACCCAAATGTTGCTATGTGGCCCAATGTGGTACAGTTCTACCCCCGTTTATCAGTGTGAAACTTTGGGACCCTGTGAACTGTTTTTGGCATTCAGAAGGAAACCGTTGTTACTTGATAGAAATAAGTGATTCGATTTCAGTTGACGCTACAGAAATAGGATAACATGAATGTTTACTACATATATTGTTTTTTATACTTGATATTGCAGTATAATGTAACCTCAAAAGCAGTGTCCTGTATACGTTATCTTAAAATGCAGGATCCTTCAATGCTAACATATAGAGGCATTTTGTTTTGCTTCCGAAGCTTATTCAAATGACACAAGGGAATACAATTGCAAAACCTCAGCACATAAGACATTTTCCTTTCAGTCTGGAGCATGGAGAATTGATGAACCTGTTCCAAAGGGTTTGGAAAGTTTAAGTGAATTCAAAATGTAGATTAGTAAAAAACGATGACAGCTTGGCTAGCATTACCTCAGTTGATTAATTTATAAGCATTCTGGTCAATGATTGTAACCAACAACTATGCTTGGTGGATGTCTAATGGGAGCCATCTTTCAAGATTACATGAAGAACATCATTTGATTTATTTCATAGTTTTCCAAAACGGCATTTAAGCTTAATACAAATACTGCATTAGTCATTCTGGAAGAAATGGCGCACTAAAACTGTGAGTTTATCGGGCTCTGTTAATTTGATTTTCTAAAGAACTGAATCTTTTTTTTAACCATTGTCTTTAGATCATAAAACAATTGTATGAGGAATGGAACTCAATCTAGTTTCATTTTGTGTAATGAAAAGCTATTAGATTTAGTTTCGTTAAGCAGGTTATATCAATGATATGTGTTTTCTTTTAAATGGAAAGTATGTGGTTTTATGTTTATTGTGTTTCTTATATACAGTTTTGTTATTGTAAGCTTTTCTGAAGTATGTAAGTCAATTGTTCCTTAGAATTTTACATAAGTTTTATTAATTGTAAATTTGTGCTCATAAAACTTCAGTAGCTTTGAACCTAATACAAATACATATTTGTTTAAGATAAAAGTATGCAGTGTTCACACAAATTAGTACATGTGGAAGCAGGTGGGATCTGGGAGATGCTTAGCATACTGTGGGATAGATGGTAGACATGTAGAGGATGATTTACAGTACATTACACCTGTAAGAGGTAATCATTGCTGGAGTTACCCAGAGCAGGCACTTCTTCTCTCCTGGTCTGACTTGTTACCATCAGTAGGAGCATTGGGAGAGGTGCATGACTGGTCATCACTGATTATTATATAGGCAATGTTCTGCTTTAGCAGTAGATAGACAATAACACCGAATCAATGCGCGTGAAGGATGAACGGGAATGTGGTCGACAGTAGCAAGGTTTTTCATTATTATTTTTTTACTGACTTGTTCATACTTTACCATGCCAGTGGGCAAAGAGGGAGAATATATTAGCATGCGAAGGGACGCAGTACACCAGTAAGGTGTCCATGTTGACCTATGTTGACATGGACACCAAAAAAATACATACAAATCATGTTGACCTTTTTTTGCAGGTCGACCTTTTGCTTGTGTTGACTGTTTAACCATGTCGACCTAAAAGCATGTCAAACTTTTTTATGTGTCGAACTTTCTGCCTGGCATTGACCTTATGCTTGTCGACCTAGTGATCTCCGCCCCACAGTGTATATTGTGGCTGCACTTCATAATGTATCGCTGCTGCTGGAAAAGCAGCAATCCATAATGATAAATATGTATCTCTAGAAGAAGCAGAGACGGGTATGTTTACAGATACATTTTCTGTACAATACAGTGTCATTATTTCTTTTCTTTTAAAGCACTGTAACATATGAAGCCATTTTTTGGCACAATAGAATTTCTATTGCATGCTATTTATCTTGGCTGAAGCTGTGTTTATAGAAAGGGTGAGGTATCAGTGTCTTAGAATAGTATCTGCCTCAGTCAGCAATAATGTTTTCTCTTAAAGATTCTGTCACAAACTATTGAAATACAGTATTCTGTCGTATACACGCCTATGTAGTATTTAATTCCATAGAACACTACATCATTTACAAAAACAAGTTTAGGTGACTAATTAGTAAAGCCGTCAGGTTTGTGGTTGTAATTGAAACCGTAGGGAATATATGGCAAGTATCAGTGCAAAATTTCCTGTTTCAGTGAATATATACCAGGCTTTAGCTGTCTATACAAAACCATATCTCTGGCAACATATCCTGTAGGTCCTGCCGCAGTGTGGTCATCATCTTAGGATGACCATAGCAGAAGGTGATGAATAATAAAAATGTTTTGCTACAGATTTGGCCTCATACACCTGGTCACAATACGCCATACGGCACAAGGTCCTGCCTCTGCTTTCCCTGGGCACATCAGGAGACTGCACTTTAATACGTGACACTTGTATATCTGTGTGCGACTGAGTCTGTGTACAAACCACAACAGGACTTGCTGTGGAAACAATCAGCACAGTCTAATGATGCACCCTAGTCCCATCACATTGGGACTAATGCTGGCCATACACTAGACCAACTTTCATCCAACGATCCAACTAGTTGGTTGGTTGGACTGAAAATCTGGTGTTGTATGGGGGCAAATGCCAATAAGCAATTTGCTCACAATCTCAGGAGAATGGACAAAAACATTCAGTGCAATTGTTTAAATCTAATAGGTCCAACTACAGCACATTGTCTGAGTGATGGTTGTTGTCCATTTTCCGATTTGGGAAACAAATGACTTAATTACAAATGACATTTGCTCCTATCCAGTACCAGGTTTTTATTCCATCCAACCAACTAGTTGGGTGGTTGGAGGAAAGTTGGTCTGATGTATGGCCAGCATAAGATGCATTTTGGGGCAAAAAAGAGACCTGGCGCTATTAGAGTCACATATGACCTGGCGCATCGAGAGGTATGGTTTAGTGTGAATGCAGCAATAGTTCATTTAAATAAAACATTGTGAATACTTTATAACTATATTAGAGTTTAACATCATTCAATCTGCTAAAATAATGAATTGGGGAGACTGGTACAGATCTAAGGTACTGTGGGGTAGATGTATGAAACGTTGATAAGGGAGGAGAAATGAGCCAGATGAGAAGTGGCCCATGGCAACCAATCAGCACTGAAGTAACATTTATAATTTGCATAATATAGAATTATACAGAGCAGCTGATTGGTTGCCATGGGCCACTTCTCCTTTTGCTCACTTCTCCCTTATCACTGCTTCATACATCTATCCCAGAATACAGATGTGAATTTAGATGGTAGAACAAGACTTGTTATATAAACCTTAATGCTCTTTTGTAAGTTAATCTAGTCACACTACAAAACAAAGTTTAACTTGTAAAGATGTCTTTATTAAATGAATAAAGCTTGACTATTTAAAGCAAAAAGCATATTTGCACAAATCATGACATTCAGCCTGTATGTAACTCAACATCTGGCTCACACTTTGTTTTGTGTGTGGGCTACAAGATGTTTGTTGCTCAGAATATTAAGCTATGGTTATGCTAAATTGTATTTGATGTATGATATGCAGGCAATACACAGTGTACCTAGGTATTTTTTCTGTAGCCAAGTAAAATGTCAGACACAGTAATAAGGACAATCTGTGTGGATTTGTGATGCCGTAGAAATAATGAAAAAATGTACTTATACAATTTTTGTACTACAGATACTACATAAGTACCCAAGAATATCACTCATTGATAAATCTACCCCATAGTTTTTCATTATTTTATTTAAATGAAACCTTAAAATTTGTATTTGCAAAATGTAAGGATTAGCAGAGAGGAAGGTAACATTTTGTTCAGGGTTGTCAATCAATAGATTAATAACCAGGTTTGAGTTTGTGTGGTGCTGCTCTATTTAAAACATAAACCAGAGTCTTAAAGTCTGGTCATTACCACATAGGGCAGTATTCAATGAGAAAAATTCTCCGTGTTTTATGGAGAATTTTTGCTTTTTTCGCCCTGGACGGAGCATTTTGCTCTCCAAAAGTGAACCACCCTATTCAATGTGAAATATTCGCCGTCTTTCTAAGTGATTTTCGCCGTCTCTCTCCGTGTAGAAATTCTCCATCTTTTGATGGAGAGCTGGAATGTGAACTTTTAATCTAAA
Organism: Crinia signifera; assembly: GCF_055691185.1. NCBI lineage: Eukaryota > Metazoa > Chordata > Amphibia > Anura > Myobatrachidae > Crinia > Crinia signifera. The sequence continues at coordinate 100,898,427 of NC_139225.1, read as the reverse complement.
AGGGTTTTTTTTTTAAATTTTGGTGTAAAAAAAATCAGGTTTTTTTTTCTGTGAAGGGGCATGTTATTTTTATTCATGTGCTTATAGCACATGAATATATATTTAATTAAAAAAAAATATATTTTTTTTAATTTTTTTTTTTTTTACACAGTGCAGCCAGCAGGGGGCCGGAGCGCTCGAGCCGCTCATTAGATATTCATATATTCACTGCACCCGATGCACGTTCGGGTGCAGTGAATACTGGGTCCCCCGCTGGCTATAGGGGGGGGGACAGCCTGTGCTGCCTGGGTCCCGGGGGGGCCCCCTACCCTCCACATATGTTCTGGGGCATCCAGGGAGACTTTAATCTCCCTGGATGCCACCGTCCCATGGCTCCCTGTCAGCTCCCTGCCGCGGACGCTCGTCCGCTGCAGGGGTTAAGACTCGCCGCGAGTGGCGGCGAGTCTTAAATACGTTGAATAGTGGGAGCAGGAGGCTCCGGAACACGGCGAGTGCATGGCGAGAGAAAAAATCTCTCGTCATGCACAGAGAATTTTCTACATTGAATACTGCCCATAGGCTTGTGAAAGCAGACATTCTTCAATTAAAAGAAGTTTACTTAGGACCAAACATTCTGGAAGGTTCATTGTCTTTTTGTTAAAACAATCCCGTAGTCTACAGTACAGTATATTTGTGTGCGCAGTGCAACGGAGAGGGTGGGGGTACTTATTACCTGGGCCCAGGTCTGAAGGAGGGGCCCAGTAGGGTGTCCATTACCTGGCAGCTACAGGTGCAGTAACTCTTCTGAACCCAGCACATGGTACTCTGTGTTGGGATGTAGTGCAGCCTGGGAGGTGCTTAAAGTACTATTTTTTCTGTATTGCACGGTCACACCTTCCGCTATTAAGCCATGCCCCTGATAAGTACCTGGGCCTGGCCTTGCTTTCTACTGCCCTGTGTGTGTGTCCATGTGGTACAGAATATGTATCATAAGCTCCACTGGGGCAAGGACTGAAATATTTGTAAAGTACTATATAATATTTGTATGCACTGTATAAATATCTGAACACATTTAGGTCACATTTATAGATACATGTAGAGTTCACAAACTTTCTAGCACCACTGTGTATCATGTGTCTTGCGGTAAGTTTTATGTTTTTGAGAACTATTACCAGAGCTTTTTTTTTAATGTGAAACATTATTTGGTGAATTACTGGTCAGTATTCAATGCGGCCGACGAGGGGGTAAACGGTGGGGGATCGCCAAAAACAAGCGACCCTCACCGTTTAATCCCCTGCGCCGGCTGCTCACCCTATTCTATGCTCTGGGGGAACCCTCGCTGTCAGAGGATGGCGGGGATTCTCCCAAACTGTGAGGTTTGCGGCAAATGCAGGGAGCTTGCTGCGTTTAGCCACGAGCCTCGCTGTTTTGGTGGCCGTACGCTCCATTTCCCCCTCGCTGTAAAAACAGAGCGAGGTGGAAACGGCGTGGGCAGAGGGTCAGTTGAATACTCGCCATGCGAGCTGTGACAGCTTGCAAAAAGCATTAAATAAACCCCACTGTGTCTTTTCCCAGTATGTGGTATATTAGTGTTAGAAGGTTATGTTTTTCCGTCATTACATGCATAAGCCCCTGTTATGTCGCTCTTACTGCAGTTTTGTCCTTTAGACAACTGTATAGTACAGTATTTCTTTTCATATGTTAGTCATATATCGATTATACATGCATTTGTAGTGCATCGGACACTCAGCCGTATGCAGAGATGTACAGTATGTAATATATGTGCTGGCTTGTTTAATTCTTGGATGGCACCGCTGTTGGTAACATTAGCCGTGCGCATCTGCGACTTGAAATTCAGTGAAGTTGAACAATGTGTCCAAGGTGCAGTGGTGGCTGTGATAGACACATCGCTGTCGATACCCGGAACCTGCTGCCAGCACTTATATTATTGTTTATTTATTATCAGTTATTTATATAGTGCACACATATTCTGCAGCATTGTACAGAGAAAACAGTCACTTCAGTCCCTGCCCCAGTGGAGCTTACAATATTCCCTATCACATGTACACCCACACACAGACATTCTAGGATTCATATTGTTGGGAGCAAATTGACCTACCAGTATATTTTTGGATTGTGAGGAAAAACCGGAGTACCCGGAGGAAACCCACGCAAATACAGGGAGAATACACAGTTAGGGCCATGGTGAGAATCGAACCCATGACCTCAGTGCTGTGGGGCAGTAATGCTAACCATTACACCGCCCATGCTACATACATCTACGCACCTATGTTGAGTTAAAGGCTTCCCCCTACACTATGTGGTGTTTGTTATATACTGTACATGCAAGTAGTGTTTATTTGATCTGAGCTATGAGTTCTAGGTGTAGTACTTTGTCCCTAAACGAATGAAGGTGATCATAGATTTGCTTGTGCTTTGTTTACTGATGCCTATATTGGTGCTGCAGCGTGTGAGTGATAGGCTAGTAGTTACACAGTAGCTCACACACTTAAGCTTAGAAGCTCACATTTTAGATACTATAAGTGATTTCATATTAATTTGCATTCAGTAAAGTAGAATTAAAATTCCCTTGGTATTGCTCGGCATTAATTGCTAGAAATCAGACTGCCGAAAGAAATGTATGAGCTGATTTTGAAGAACAGCCGTTGGTACTGAAATCATTCGTGTTAATGCTGGGGTTATTTAAAGGACAAAAGAAAAAAACTTGATTAAAGTGGATCTGTAGTCCTATGATATGAATTATTGCATTTTCTTATTTTGTTTGGTTGTTGTCCTTATTTAACTATACTTTGCTTGTGTAGAGGTTGTACAAATTGGGTGCTGTGGGTATAGGCATGAGTACAGACGAGTACAGGCAATATTATCCATGATTCCTAAATTATGAGGAGAGGGTGGGAGTTAAAGCCAGGCCGGGTCCTGCTAATGTTTCTTGAATGTACAAGCCTGAAGAACTTATTATAATATCACAGCCTGATTAAAGGATCCAAGTGCCCAAGGCTAATACACATGTAGCTCACCTTGTAATGCTGCTAAACACATGTGTATGGGTGCTCAAGAATTCATCAGTCAGACTGCTTGAGTTCACTTTGTGTGTCATCTTACCTACTTTAGTGCTCCCCCTACTGTCCCGGATGAGATGTTATGTCCTGTCAGCCGAAACATTCAGTCAAGCGGATATATACCCAACCATACCAGCACCTCCCTCCCCCCAGCAGTTACACCATGGGAAAAACAGAACTACTCCTTTTCCCACACAGGAACACTCGTATGTTCCTCCACCTGGGCAGAACCGCATGCAGTGCCGCTCGGTGTGCACTGTGCACAGCCTGAGTTCCACCTTTGTCCTGTACCTGGAACAGCATGCAGATCACCCCACAGATTGGCGAGTGCCCATGGATCCCTGTACAACCTTCCCTCCAGTGTGTGACCAACTTCTTCTGTATGTGTGACCCCTTCTACCCACCTTAACCCAGGTTTGTGACCCCCATGCCCTGTGTGTGTCCTTGCCCCCCCCCCCCCTACCCCTTTCTCTATGTCTGTGACCCCTCTACTCCAATTTCCCCGGTGTCTGACCTCCTCTAACCTCTATCCCTGTTTGTGTGGTAAACACCTTGCCCCCCCATCCTCATCAATCCCAGCATGTGTTCCCCTCTACCCCCTTCATCCCCAGCATGTGTTCCCCTCTACCTCTTTCATCCCCAGCATGTGACCTCTGCCCCAACATCTGTATGTGTGTGCATGTCTGTGTGTAAGTCACTAAGTACCCCCCTACCCCCCCATGCATGACACACTATACACCCTCTACTTCTGTGAGTGTATTTGTGATACCTTCTACCCTCCTACCCCCATGTATGACATCATTTACACCCCCTATCCCTGTGTGTGACACCCTGTGCCCCCTACCCCAGTATTAGTGTACATAATATTACGCATAATATTTAGCTTATGTAGGGTACACACCAGGACGACCCGCTCACGATGCACATCGTGAGTGGGTCATTAGTGTCTCGTCCGACCTGCTCACGGTGACGCGGGGGGGGCACGACCCGCTCACGATGTCGTCCGATCCGATGGCGACCCGCACCCGGCTGTATGGTCGTCATTCAGATCCTACCTGCAGCAGGTAGGATCTCAATAACGACCGACCGACCCGCGGGACCTCGCAGCGGATCGGTATCGGTCCACACCAGGACAGAAAAGGGCCCAATCACCACACAATCTACATCCAATTGGTCGGAATTGGATCTAGATTGAGGGGATCGGGAGTTCGGGACCTAGTCGTCCTGGTGTATAGTCACCTTCACACTCTATATTGTTTAGGTTGAGACACTCCAAGAGCCTCACATGTTTGTGTATAAGGTGATAGGCACTTTTAATGATTATTTGTTCCTATCTACTATGATATTACGTCTGATCTTTTCTATATAATTAGTACTGTATAAATAATATTAATAGTATCTCACAAATATTTGTTTTTTTGTCTTATGAACTACAAGCTGTTTCCAGAATAACTAATCTTTCACTACATTGTACTGCACCGCATCAACAGTGACACATTTCTTGTGTCAGCCTTAGAAATTGTAGAAGTCGCCTTACACGTGTGACAATCTTATGCTATGCTAGTACAAAGCCTTTTTGGCAGTTCTATACCATATTGATTTTGGCTAATTGCACACACACACAATGTACTGATACAGCTGCAGCAGCTTAAAACTGTGTACACATGCATGTTCAAATCAATTTATTTTAGTAAGGGGAGTACAAGTAGAAAAACGCAATCAAATGAAGCGATATATACACACTTTGTGACCAACATTCCATTCACATCAATGCTAAATCTCCTACAGCGTTCACGCCTGATACAGTATGATGGTGTTCTGTGGAAGTGCTCATTAAGTGCTTGGTACACTGTGCTGCAGGAAGGTTCTGAGAACACTCTTTGAACACTTTGTTAAAAGCTGGAATAGAGCACAAGGTTTTTATTTTTGTCTTTAACATGTTTTTCAGCAGCCCTGGTTTAAAGCACATTAAATACTTGCAGTACAAATAGATTGATCTCCATTATCAGACAAATTATTGTGTTACCATTAATGAATCAGTATTTCTTATGGAAAACACTTCTTTTATGCTGGTCACATCCTTGCATATCACAGTAAATATTAGGCATTTGCCTCAATGTAATTACACGTGTAGTCTAAAACTGACCCCATGTATGGTTGTAAGTTGATATTGAAGATATTATTATAATGCAGGTTGGTAGATGTGTGCAGACATCTTTTTGGTTACTTTATCAAGCACGATGGATACAGTCCAGACACTTGGATCAAGGGCCAACTGGCTACTCATTGTACGTGTGTGTACAAATCAGGGAAAATGCCCCAGGGTATACTTGTACATGTCATCCTGCCCCTGGGTATACACGTCACCCTGCTTCTTCTGTAAAATGCATTGATTTGCAGCATTATGCAGCAGGGGAAGAGAATACAATGATGTGAATCACAGCACATTTCATTTAACCCCTGAGCCACCCGCGCTACGGTGGGGAGAATCTAGATGTCTTTTCTGCTTCCCGAAATCCAAGTGTCACCCAGTCAGGGCGAGAGGGCAACTGCTGTATGTCACTATATTGTAATAGTAACAGCCAACATATATAATAATAGGTGGTAGTTACATATATATATATATATATATATATATATATATATATATATAGGGTTACATATATATAGGGTCTGACACATCCACTAGCAACATCTCAGATACACCATTTGTGTATGAAGATGCCACATGCGTATGCACATCAGTCAATTATCTAGCATCTACCTAAACCTGTGGTTGTGCTACATAGCTACCGGAAGTTAAGACGCCAAGCCATTTTAATTGTATATGTGACCATTGTCTCAAGCTGTGACACGCCCCCAAAACACCCCCCAAAAATGTCACAGCGAGCTGTCCGCGGTCCTGCCTCGAATCAGGTAAGTTTGGGGGGTTTGGTTCTCTAGGAACCGAACCCGCTCATCTCTACTATTGAGATACTTGTAAATGTTCCCCAAAACTAATGGTCATAGTCACCTGCAGTGCAGCTGGTATTTATTAAGCTTGTAAACCAAAACTTGCTTTAAACACTATTAGCTGGGCTTCCTGTCTGAAAGCATAGGGGCTGTTTCAGTTGCATGTTGACTAATACAGTTTTGCTTGCGGTGCAAGCAGTATAAACTCAGAGAGCACATTTAAATCTGTTTAGAGTTCATTTTTTGCCAATTTGTCATGTTTAAATCAGCCTGAAGAATTTTAGCGTGGGCAGTTTTACGTTGACTTTGCAAATCTCTACTGTTCCTAGCTTCCCTATAAAAACTGAGCATTTTATCTTACTAGGACATAGAATAAATGAAACGCCAAGCTTCCTCATTTATTACTTGCACAGGGACTGAATGGTCTTCAATAATTTACCAAGTAACATAAATTGAATGCATCCTCATGCCAGTGATATATATGTTTATGACTCAAGGTCAAGAATGTATTCTTCCAGGATGTGCAAGGGTTAATCGGGGCTGAAGAAGGAGAAGGGCAGTTACAGTAGGTCAAAGCAGACAATGCATTCGAAAGCAGATAAATCACAATAACAGCTAATTATATGTAAAATGGTCACTTTCATCATTTTAATTTGCCTCTTTCTTGGATTTACAGCCTAAAGAGCGCGGTAACTATTTATCTCGCCTTTTATATTTGTAATCATTTGTGAAATTAGAGGTACATGAAACAAGGTAATAAAGGATGAGTGGGATGTGTTTTTTAAACAAAGAAAAACATAAAATTCTATTGTACAATACACAGGGTACTGTAATAAAATCTGAACAGCGAATCTCTGAATTATGCATAGTACATTTCTTTCTCTGTCATGCACGCACGATGATCGTAACAATATATTTTCACTGCGCGCCACTTGCTGGAGCACTAATCTAATTCATTAAATAAAGGCATCTGAGAAACTTTATTTAGGGAATGCAACAATATTTTCATTACATTGCTGTAATTGAAAAACAGAGGGCAATAGATTCTGAGAATAGAATGTTTGTTTTTTTTCATTTGTTTTTAGTTTTAACTTTAATTGGCCGCTCACATTCCAGTTTGATCACCCCATTTCAACAGTTTATATCAAGTTAGCCCAAAATCATCAGATGTATACTCACGGCTACCAATAAGTCAGCATATTCTACAATATTTATTTATTTGTTCACAGTTTCTTAAATAGTTTCTACAATATGAACAAGACTTTTGACAACCAATTCCACGGTCATTAGCTTCCCTATTAGATCCGAAGGAACAGGCAAAACAGCCAGTCCCTTCCAGTACGGATGTCCGCAACCAACCATGTAAGGGTAGACCGTGTCAAGGTTGACACATCAAGAAGGTTGACATGGTCAAAAGCTTGACACAAGCAAAAGGTCAACATTAAAAATAGGATGACATGAGTTTTTTGCTATGTCAACATAGGTCGACATGGACACTGTAATAAGTGAACCACATGCTTCGGGCAGGTTCCTCACTGTACTCGGCACACTATTTTATTCTCCCTCTATACCCACTGGGATGGTAAAATATGAACAAGTCATTTAAAAAACTCATGAAAAACTCATGTCAACCCTTTTTCCATGTTGACCCTTTTCTGTGTTGACATTTTGACAATGTCGATCTCTTTCATGTGTCGACCTTTTGACTGTGTCCACCAATAGCGGTTGACCTTTTGACTGTCACCCAGGGTTGCCTACCTTTAAAGCCCCCCCCCCCCCCCAAGTAGACGCCATCAAGCCCCGCCCCCCAGTACTGCAAATCCCACAATTCACGGGTCTTCAAGGAGGAGGCGGGGCTAAATGATGTGATTTGCATAGTTAGCCCTGCACTGAAAAGCCGCGAATCGCTGGAAATTAGGGTTGCCCACCATTCTGGCAGGGTAGACAACCCTGCTGTCAAGCTAATCCAAACTGGAGTTTGCGCCACCTGTTTGGCAATGAGGGAGAACAACTGGGTACCAGTTTTGGATTATATATACAAGTTGATCCTTGATCTTTATTTTTATTTTCGCTCCCCATATAAATAACTTTGCATTATACCCAATAAAGCAGCAAAGTGCAGCTTTGTCAGCAATAACTGGCTGTCACGGCATCTGTAAATGGTGTGTGTGTGCATCAGAATTGTATTCATGCTGGACATATTTATATGCAGAATCAGCAGTGTATTATACAGATCTCCACATGTACATAGAATACACCACTGCAAAAGCCCACCAGGAAAATATTGCCATGCTCCATTCTAATACTGTTCCTGCACTACACAAAAATGTGACACCAGTGACTTGTATTTGCTTTTTCTTTTCAGTCCTTTATTTGTCCTTAAATGTAAACCTCTAGACACCATAACAAACCCTAAAGGCATTGCTTTGGGCTCATTGTCAGCTTGTGCCTCTAGTTATAGTGAGTGCTGATTTTGATTTACTTAGCACTCTCAATGCATTTGGTATTCACAAGGTACGTATAACAAACATGTGCCCATTCCACCTGCTTGGAAGAAATACTTCTACAAATGAGACAGCTAAGAACATATTCACTTCCCAGGTAACTATCAGATCTTATTTAACTGTGGAAGCAAAGGGAACAGGTCACAGCAGGACACAGAACCAAAACTACACAATGCTGCAGAAAGCTCTGTGTATTTACCCCTCCGTTGTAGAGGCTCTGTTTTACTTTATAGAACCCTTGGTGCACATAAAATTCTACATAGTTGTAGAACACTCACCGTCTTGGTAGCCATCCCATTTATTAAGAGTATGCCCAAAAGATCTCAAGAGGAGGCAACTTAAGCTGGGCATACTTTAGGGCGACTTCTCCCCTTGTCATCGCAATCGCACGAAAAGAGCCCAAATGTATTTATTCTTTATCAGTTTCTTATATAGCGCACACATATTCCGCAGCGCTTTACAGAGAATATTTGAACATTCACATCAATCCCTGCCCCAGTGGAGCTTACAATCAATATTTCCTACCACATGAACACGCACACACAATCATTCTAGGGTTCATTTTTGTAGTTAGCCAATTGACCTACTAGTGTATTTTTGGATTGTGGGAGGAAACCGGTGTACCAGTAGGAAACCCACGCAAGTATGGGAGAATACACAAACTCACACAGTTAGGGTCATGGTGGGAATCAAACCCATGACCTCAGTGCTGTGAGGCAGTAACGCTAACCATAAAACTGTCCATGCTGCCACACTGCATGTGAATCGCCCAAGTGTATGGGGGCCATAATAATATACCACCTTCACGTCAAACTATTAACCAGGGTTATTGCCTGGGCAAGCCGGGTCCAAATTTTGATGAGAAAGGTCTAACTGGGTTGTGTTACCCAGGAATCCGGCCAAACCCGGTACCGACCCAGGTAGCCTGCCATGTGAACAGGGTCATCCAACCTAAATCACGCTAAAAGCATACAAAGAGCTAGAACAGTGTTTTCAGGTGGTGTCATCTCCAAGCATGGGCAGAGGGAAGAGTGGCGTATTTATAATGGATGCAATGAGCACAGTGCACACGGGCCCCTCACACCGCACCCATTTTATATACTTACCCCCATAGGTGACGATTCTGTGGGTGCTTGAGGGCCAGAGCACCCACGGAAATTGATGAGCACCCAACCGCTCAGCAGCTGCCCACCCGCCCGTGTCCCACTGCACTCCCCCTCCCTCGTCGAACAGGTACTGTGTGGGCATTTATGTATTTGGCACTGTGGGGGCATTTATGTATTTGGCACTGTGGGGGGCATTTATGTATTTGGCACTGTGGGGGCATTTATGTATTTGGCACTGTGGGGGGCATTTATGTATTTGGCACTGTGGGGGCATTCATGTATTTGGCACTGTGGGGGTGATTTTTGTACCTGCACTGTGGGGGCATTTATGTATTTGGCACTGTGGGGGTGATTTTTGTACCTGCACTGCGGGGGCATTTATGTATTTGGCACTGTTGCCATAATTTGAATATTGGAGATAACTGTGCTGCGTAATATAAATCCGTATTATTTTGTGGCCACGTCCCTTTCCCATGAAGCCACTCCCCTATATTTTTGGCTTGAGCACCCACCAGCAAACACATAAATCGGCACCTATGCTTACCCCTCTGGTGTTCCGCAATGAAGGTAGGACATTTTCCTATAATAGTCACTGTAAGACAATAACTCATAAGGAATCATTTAGCAAAATTCAGTAAGATAGCTGTTCCCTGCTATGATAACATTCCTTTGATGTGATGGAATTTCCGGCTTGCCTCAGTCATGCATCAAGCCTAACACTTCATTGATTTAAATTGGGCAAAATGGCAACATAAATGTAATTTGCACTTATGTCATAAATGTATCAGATTCTCAAATTAATGGGAAACACTTAAGAAAATGGTCTAACATAAAACTGTTCAGCAGAAAATAATGGACACAAATGGCATACCGGACATTTGTAGAAACTGGAGAGATTTAGACATGGGAATAGCATCTTAGTGACCTGATGTAGGACAAGTGTTTTAGGGGGGTATTATCAATCAGTGGTCGCCCATTCATTTGAACATTAAACTTCCCCGGCAGCTAATTCATGTTCCCCGGCAGCTAATTCAACTTCCCCGGCAGATCCCCTGGGGACACTTTTTACATATAATTAAAGATGTGCAGATCCGGATTTACCCGGATCTCAAAACGGGATCTTATTGGCTATATGCTGTCATATGTTTTTGGTAGCCAATAAGATCCCGTTTTGAGATCCGGCTAAATCCAGATCTGCACATCTCTACATACAGTATAATTAATTGAATGCGATTTATCCCATGTACAAAATGGCACATCAAGTGCCAAATTGTGTTTGGGCCCTCCCGAGGAGTTGCCGGGAAAGTTGAAGGTAAATCATGTCCGACTTGTCCTTAGGACAAGTTGGCCTAGTGTATGGGGGTAAGAGTGTGTGCAGACTAGATGGGCCATGGGGTTCTTATCTGACCCAAATTCTTTCTTCCTATGTTTTTATGTAAGAAATAATAAAAACAAATGTGTATCATAGATATCAGGCTGTACAGCGTACCATTATTGCAAATAATGTCCTTTACCAGTAATCTCTATAAATGTCCATTACTATTTAGATAAAACGATCTAATACTGATCGTAAGGAAAACATCCCCTAACATTATCTTTAGTGATAGTTTCATTTTGGCAGCAATTTAGGTGTTAAATCAAGAAGTGTTCTGCTGCCATCATTTCAGTAACTGGCAAGCCCACTGGAAAGAAAGATGAGTCTTTTAACTGATAGTTGTCTCACGGAGTGCCTGAGTCACAAAACTAGAAAGGGTCAGTTTCACGGAAAGAATCCAAACATAATAGTTGTCAAGGATCGAATTCAACTCCGAGCCAGAATTGTGTTGTTTTTATTTTGCTGAAAAATCTGTCTAGAGGCAAACACACATTAATGCACAGTAAAGCATATCACTGCGTTCCCTAAAGGTAGTATTGAAGCACTTGTCGGTATGCTTATTGTGTTTAGAATGATGTATATATGTTTTCAGATGTTAGACAATGGTTACAAAAAAAATGACATTCATATCTAGTACACGAAAGGCACTGTACATTGTTCTACACCACACAAGTCTACTCTCATGCCATGTCTAGGAAACCCATAGATTTTGGGCAGTCCTCCAGATTCAGGTGCCGGACGGGGTACCAACAGTCGTGATCCTGACAGGCATTTACCCGATGTCGGGATACTGACTGTCAAAACACCGACAGCCGGGTTCCTGACAGCCGCCTGCTATTTTTCCTCGTGGGGGTCCGCAAGGGGCTTTGTTGCACTCACCATGCTGTCTGAGTCCGGCCAGTCAGGATCCTGACGTCGGGCTAATGACTGTCGGGATCTCGACTGTCTGACCCCTATACCACACCCTCCGGATTCCCATCAGAGTAGGCCTAACTTGTCACCGCTGCAGAGTAAAATTGGCTATGGTAATAGATTCCATGTCACTGTGAAACGGTGGCCATGGCCGGATGCTGTGTCATTATGTCACTGACCACGATGCATAATGTACAGCAGCAGGGGGAGGAGCTGTGAGGATACACAATGCAGGCAATTTCTTCGAGTATGAGTTGAACTTTTGTAGTTAGTAGAAAATCACATTAGGACCGGTCTATGCTGTAACACAATGGTCCAGAAGGTTTGATTGCTGTATTTTATGTAGAACATATGAAGGGTTGGACGTAGCTAGGCTGCACACTCTGATTCTGAAATGAATGAGAGGTGCTACCATGCTGAGACCTATAGTGCCACACAGAAAAAAAGAGAAAATTCAGATACACACTCTAAGGGATGATTCTGATTGACTCACTAAGCAGCAGAAATTTGCTGCTTAGCGAGCCATCTAACCCCCCCTCGTGTGAATGCCCCCCCCCCCCCGCTGCGGTCCGCACATCCCCGCCACTTTGCAAATAAATGTATTGCATGTACATCCATTCGCAGGGGAAGTATACAGGCCCGAAATCCTTTGATGGTGGCCGACCATGGAATGATTTTTTACCCTGTTCGCAAATCTAAATCAATCTGAACTGACCTAGACTTGCGGCTTCCGGGTCTGAGAACAGGGCGGGTGGTTGATGTCCTGAAACATTAGCCACCCAACCATGGAAGGCAGGTGCCCGCCTGCGTTCGCATAGGGAAGCCCAGCGTTTTCCTGGCCGCACCCATCGCTTTTTGGGTACGCCCAGGACACATGTGAACGCCCCCTGACCGCCTCCATCCCACCCTGTGTAAACACCACAGCGACTATGAAAGTTGCTGAAGGCATCCACAGAGCAGCCACACAATCGAATATGCGCTTGCGCAGTGCATTAACATCAGTCCCCGTTGCAAATTCACCAGAGACCGAATACGTCAGAATATTTGCTTATATACCACAACCAGATGGCCTCATCCGGTGGGTCCCTAACATTTCTAAGGTTCAAGTCCAGAGCATGGGACCCCCGGGTTGCTGATTTGTGCTTGCCCATGTTTAAGCACCGGCGATTTCATTAGTACTTAATACATTTTAATATAGCCATCTGTGCTCAAGCACAGATATTCTTAAACCCTGGACTATTAGAGTGCTTGTACATAGATATCGTATGGGTCTATGTACTAAGCCTTGGAGAGAGATAAAATGGCCAATCAGTTCCTAATTGCCATGGTATATGCAGTGTTTGGAAAATGACAGGAGCTGATTGGTTTTCCACTTTATCTCTCTCTAAGGCTTAGCACATAGACCCCACAGTTTGGGAATACCACCATAGACACTCTGCCAAGATTTATGTTGAAAGCGCTCTCTTCTATTGCAGTGCGGACTGGCAGCCCCAGGCGGAGACAACACTTCTTCCCTGGGACTGCCTCTCTGGCTGTGATTAGCTAGGAGTGCTTCCTTAGGGCAGACCTTGCTGCGGGCAGATTTTACTATGGGGTCTGCAGTACTCCAGCCCCTAGGTAAAATCTGTCACTGTGTACAAATCATTATTTTCTTCCCAGTTCTAGATGATTTGTCCTTGAAAATGTCCATGCTTTTCAACATTAACCAAACCACAGTGCAATTCTTTCATTGGGACGCATACAGAGTTCAGTTGGAGTAGTATGATATGTCACCAGTCATTATATAATTTTGACATGTGAATGGCAACATGGTCATAATTTCAAGTTTGACCACAATGATATTCATAGTGTAGACCAGGCATTTCCAACCTGTGGCCCTCCAGCTGTTGTGAAACTGCACTTCCCAGCATGCCTTGCCATAGTTTTAGCATTCCCTAATAGCAAAACTATGGCACGGCATGTTGGGATGTGTAGTTTTACAACATCTGGAGGGCCACAGGTTGGACATGCCTGGTGTAGACAGTAATAAAATGTTGACATGTTAGATATCTCCCTGGTAGCACAGAGTTCACTTACCTGCTCCGGACAGCTGCAGTATCTCCGGTGCAGCTTCCAGGTCCCATCAGTCATGGGACTTTGTTCCGGAAAGTATGCCCCCCCCCATCTCTACCCTAATCACTACCTCTCCGCCTTACCCTGACCTCCCCTACAGCCTGACACTCCTTCTTCCTGCCTTACCCGTACATGCCTACCCTCCCCACCCTGGCTGGGTGCCCCCCCCTTCCCCCAGGAAGGTGGAAAAGTCTCCTGCAAGCACCCCAGAGGCCCCTCTCGGAGCCACTGGAACAAATTCTGTAATCCGTGGGGAGGGCGTGAGACTAAAGTGGCTTGTAATGCATCATTTTGCATCATTCTGGCGCCACCATCTCCTCTCGGACCTCGCAGAGTTTGTGTGGATTGGGGGCAGGGCATTGTAACTTCAACCTTGTCCCAAGCCCCCCCCCCCCCCACCCACTGATGTGAAGCAACTTCAAAAGTCGGTAAGTATGGCCTTACGCTAAAGGTGACAGTCTCACCATGTTGTTATTTCATATGTAGACATGTTGCCTGACATTATTTAATAATGTTGAAATCACTGTTAACACTGTCGACATTGCCATTGTCATCCTTTTGAATAAATCCTAAGTACCTACAATATGCTTCCAACTTTGCATCAAGCCCGTTGTATGTTCTTTATCTCTGATCTTTATAAGTAATGTTTATTAAATAGGTGTGTTTAAAATTAAATACCATAAAACTGCATTATGGCCAAGTTTAGTAAACCGCTAATGATCTGGTATGTAGCATCCCACATGGCAGGCTTACAGGCACTTGCTTAGCAGCAAAGTATCCCCGGAAATTATTTTTAATTTCCAGTTATCACAATGCTGCATAAAATTCTATGCATTCCATAAAAACAATACATATTAATGATGCTAATAACAATAATGGCATGCAATGACTGTAGTTGAGACATCTTGGTTTACTTCAGATCCTTGGGAAATCTAGAGGCCAGTGCATACTGATATTTCTACATTGTAAAAAGCAGTGAGGATCTTCACGTTGGCAGTTACTGTTTACAATCATAAGAGGCTTATTTCTTTGTAGCATAACTGTTCTTGTCAGGCCGTATCTTAGATTCACAGATGTGTCCTCATACAGTGTGGCTTCATTCATGGCAAACAGCCCTCCTCGGCGTGCCAGGTTGCCGTACGTCTTTCCCGCTCCAAATGTGCTTCTTATATGTACAAATACAACAATTTGAAATGACAAAACTACTTTGCTGGATTGCACAGATAATTTTGATGCGTGGCATTTGCACGTCTGTGCTACGTTGCAATGGATTAGGATTTTTCTCACACCAAGTTCATGTGCACCATTGTAAAACTAATTTTTGTACAGTCAGGACCCTGGCCCGTATTTGGCCTGCTCGCCAGTTTATCGGCAGCTGCCGATCGGTGAAAAGGGGGCGTGTCTGCGAAAACAGGTGTAGATTGTCAAGATCCGCCCGTGATCTCAACAATCCACGGACGTTTTCAGCAAAACAGGCCTGACTGCTTTTAAAGTGGGGTCCCTTCTGACGAGCTGCCTCTTCATTGCCCGTCGCTATTTCCCTTGACGGAAATAGTGGCGGGGATTGAATCACGGCCATCACACACCCGAGTACTCGGTGGCTGCAAAAGTCGCAGCCTAGCATCTAGCACACTTTGGTCCTGAGTCACACCCAATCGCCCAAGCGATTATCAAATGACTGTGCATGTGCAGGGTACGCAGTGTGCATGCATGGGGTCCCCTTGCGAATGAAACCAGGCTGGCTGTTCCCAAGGAGATTGACAGTGGGCGGCTTGTCAGAGATTTCAGGTAGTGCCCCGGAAACCACAGGCGGCGCACTAGGAGGGCCGCTGATGTCAGCAGCCGCCTCCATCACCCCACGGCCATCACACACCCGAGTACTCGGTGGCTGCAAATGGGTAAAATCATTAGATGGTGAGTGGTTGCGAATGTTTTCCCCCCATGTGCGCGACTGCGAACGCATTCGCAGCCGTGCACAGGGCCGGGGATGGATTCTGGCGGGGTGGCATTTACCTGAGCGCTGGGCTCCGAAGATTCACAAACTAGCAATCAGGTCTGAATCAGGCCCTTTGAGTGGTACTCGGCTGCGTCTATGATGTCGTGCTATACCTTGTGAAGCATCTCAGTCACACCAGGAATCTCACGCTGGATGGCATATTGAGGCTAAGTGAATGAGGGAAAACCTATAGGCTCCGTTTCCACCCTGCTGCTTTGGTGGACTGTAACTGTGCTGTGATATAATTCTGCATTTAATTAAACATGTAGCTAACTTCACATTGACATGTCATAACAAGGAAATCTGCTGCACATTTAACATCCATGTTATTGGAGAAACCTCTCTCAGTAAGCAGCTCGTTCAGATTGATATCTGTAATACATAATTTGTTCTGACATAGCTGATTTTTTTTTAATTGAGAATTGTGTTATAGGGAAATGGGTTGTAAATTATAATAGAAGCTTTAGCTACTTTAACGAATACAGTTTGCTTTATTGCCTTCAAGAGGAATGGCACATGCCTTGTTGCGCAAGTTATGGGGTACTTGAAAATATAGAGAAAATAATATAAAAATAGTTTATAACATCATTTTAAATATGTACAGACCCAGGGCCTAATTCAGGATGAGTTTTCATTTTGAAAAATTGTGGGGGGGCATTGCTAAAATGCAAGCGTGCTTCGCACATCACTGGCTGGCCACTGGTTGCGCAGCCCGGCTGTGGAGCCAGACGCAGGCTGGACAATGTTTTGAGTCGCATTGGCTGCGTGTGCTGTGAAAAAGCTGCATCGGCTCCCAGGGGTGTAACTAGAACTCTGTGGGCCCCATAGCAAAATCTTGTAAGGGCCCCACCCCCATTGGCACAGAGGGGTAAAAAAAATACATATTGTGTTCACATTACACACCACACTGTGCGCCCATTTCACATTAGACCTCACTGTTCCCTTAATTCATAATACACACCCCACTGTGCCCCCAATTCACAATACACACCCCACTATGCTCCCAAATCACATGACACTCCCCTCTGTTCTGACAAATCCCATGACACTCCCCACTGTGCCACCAAATCACATTTAATTCCCTACTGTGCAACCAAAATCCCATTATACACCCCATTGTGACGCCAAAATCACATTATACACCCCATCGTGCCACCATATAACATTATACACCCATCGTGCCACCAAATCACATTATACACCTCTCTGTGCAGCCAAATCACATTATACACCCATCGTGGCACCAAATCACATTATACACCTCACCTTGCCACCAAATCACATTATACACCTAACCGTGTAGCCAAATCACATTATAGACCCCACCATGTTCCCAAATTGCATTATACTCCCCAACATTCCCCCAAATTACATTAGACTCCCTACATGCCCCTAAATCACATTATACACCCCACCATGCCCCTAAATTACATTACAATCCCCACTATGCCCTTAAAAAGCATCATATGCCCCAAGTTTTACCACATGTCAAAATGTGCCTCAGCTCTATTATGCTGCTATTTGAAAGCCAGCGTGAATGTATTTCAGTGAGCTGAATGGTAGTGATTATGACCCTGGGAGCCGGTGTCTGAAGAGGAGAAGGAAGTGGAGCTACAGGCCTGCAACTTGAAGCTGACTGCATGGCACTTCTATGCTTCTCTAGTCTGACCTGGCCATGGCAGTAGTGGCAGCAGGAAAGGCTAGTGAACCGCCATAAACAAGCGCTGCGCTACACTGTGCTGCCCAGCCTCCGGCTCTAGTGTCAATTCCAGGTAACGCGATAAACAGGAGGAAGGGGCAGATCCGAACCGTCCACTGACCACCATGTTCCTTGTTCCCAGCGGCGACTGCCCATTTTAGTATGTGACTGGATGCAGGGAGGAGCTGCGGGCCCCTGGAGGCAGCCAGGGTGGCCAGGCCTCAGTATCAGCTGCACCCCCTGCACCCTCAGTAGTTATGCCACTGGCAGCCCCCCTTAAATGGTCCAGAAAAGCCTGAGTTGTCCTGATCATACCCACAAAATGGTCGGTCGCCTCCCTGCGAACACTCGCTCCCCAACCATATAATAACAAAAAGAATTAAAAACAGGGTAAATGAAAGAAGATCTTCAGGAAAAGGAGTAAAGCAGTAAAAGGAAACAAAGAACCAGAGATATCCCTTAACATATCTGGTACTCATCATTGCTGTCTCAGACATAAGGCCCCATCCACTAGTGCGATGTATCACGTACGATACCCCTTCCCCTAACTCTGTGCCACTTATGATGGTCTTTCCTCTCTAGACTGTAATAAGCAGGGCCCTCTTACCTTGTATGCTCCTCCACCAAGCCTAGTGGCTTAACAAGCAGTGCTACCTCTGGGGATTACTGAGATTACTTTTGAAATAATGTTTATATGGCGTGTATGCCATGTTCTGCATTGTTTCATTGTCATTGTCTTTTGCATTTTTTGATCTTGTTTTGTTTACTTTGCACTGTTTATAGTTGAGTACTTAGTAAGGCACTGTGGAACCATTGTGCAGACATTAAGATATAATAATAGGAATAATAATAATATGACTAATAAAAGTACAATGAAGGTCACTGAAGAGTTCAATTACTGTATGTACTGTACTGTATTACGGTATGGAGGGCATGTCATCTATCCTTTCATTCAGAGGCGTAACTCTGGGAGACAATGGAGTCATCTGCCACCGGGCTCCTGCTCCCAAGGGGGCACCTCTCCCCCCCTGCGAGTTTAAATCAGTTCATATGGCTTCTTGACTGACTTCCCTCCTAATTCCATTTTTGCAAGCGTCAAACCTGTATTAGAACCCATGACCTGTCTTACTGGTGACAGACACCTTACTGGTTGAGCTATTTGGGGTTCACCAATATTTATCTTGCCTCCGGGCAACTGGGGCGAACTTACGCCACTGCTTTCATTTAGCCTACTAGATAGGATTCTGTGGATCTGTCATAAGGGAGAATACACATATACATACATTCAGGAGCTTAAACAAACACAGTATAATAAGCGTGCTCAATAAGGTATCTAAAGATGGTAGAGACTGA
This sequence comes from Crinia signifera, assembly GCF_055691185.1. Lineage (NCBI taxonomy): Eukaryota > Metazoa > Chordata > Amphibia > Anura > Myobatrachidae > Crinia > Crinia signifera. Next base: position 100,879,359 of record NC_139225.1, on the reverse strand, counting down.
CGAGGTGTTTTCAGATCCGGATTTAGCTGATGAGATTTCTGTAAGAAGAGCTCAGTAGCTCAAAAGTCAAAATCTATTTTAAAATCAACTAACAATTACAAGTGTTTTCAATGGTATAAACCACCAATTTACTGCATTCGTTTATCTATTCGCCCGTGAAATCTAATAGTCTATTCCCGGGAGGGAATATTATAGGCCCTACACAAATAGCGATGTGCGTAGGGTGACCTAGCTATGCTAAGGGGGGTAGTGCTGCGCCGCTGTAGCTCACCACACAGTGCTGACAGCCCACACACAGAGCAAGCTGTGAGCTCTGTTTGCTGAGCGAACTGACAATGCCAATGGACACTGCCCATCAATCTCGGCTAGAGACAGCGACGCGCGGGGACGCACATTGCTGTCGCTATAGTCCCTACACACACATAGGGGCATTTTCTAAGCAACTTTGCCAAACTAAGCAAAGCCGCTTAGAAAATGCCTTAAGGGGGTCTGACCCGGAGATCTTACATGCATCGGATTGGACATCAGACACATGCTATTTATTGCCATATTCTCAGCTCAATTGGCCGGAATCGGGTGAAATCGGGCACAAATCGCATAGTATTTGGGGGCTTTTAGATATATGCTCAAGTAAACCTATTAGTACATAAGTTTCCTACAGAAGTCTGGATTCATAAGCACATCTAGACTTCTATTGCAAGTGATTTAAACTAAGTCCATCAGGGATGTGTGGTCAGGGAAGACAGAGCCTCCCCTGTCATACTCCAATACACTGCAGAGTTTTCAGTATTACAATGATTAGAATAATACAGATAAAATAAACCATATTTCAACATTACATCCACAATTAAGTTTTATATGTTAGATCCTTGCATCAACATAAATCAGTTAATTGACAAATAACCTTAAGTACAAGTCCCTCTATGTAAAAGTCCTACTCAAGTCAAAATATATGAATGAGCAATGCATCAGCTTCTGTCATGAATCTGCAATCAGCCAATAAGGGCTCTTAGAAAAACTGTTGCTGGAATGTTCTGTTGTGGTGTCATACACAGCATTGTGAATAACAAAAAAGTTTATACATATAGCTTACGTTCATACGTGTAGCTTACATTGCTTATAGTTTTTGTATTGACTGGATTATTTACATACTTTTATGGGGCATACTTTCCCACTTATCCATACCCTCCAACATCTGAAGGGCAGTAATCGGTACACATTCATAAAGGGGGCGTGGCCACATATAAACAGGGCGTGTCCATGGGTAAATGGGGCGTGACCATGCCTCCTTTCCAAATGTGTACTGGCCATTTTTTTTCTTTTAAAAGGGGATACTCCTTAACTGTTAAGGGGGTGGGAGTGGAAGAAAAGCGAATAGAACAGGGAGGGCTTGTGAAGCCTTCTTCTGCACCACAATTTGAACTGCGCGCCACGGTCAGCCTCTGGCAGCTGGCCAGCTTGCAGGGGAGACGGAGGGTCATGAACAGGGGGAGCCTAGAGCTGTCTTCTGGACAAACAGCTGCTACAGCTTCGCTGCGTCCTAGTGCTCGCAAGCTCTAACATACTTGCCAGGGACAGCAACAATAGGCAGAAACAACAAGGGGGTATGGCTGTGTTTCTGGGAGTCCCTCTGCAGCTGTCAAGAGTGTCTACCTCCGCCAGAGCCCATGCTGACAGGGCTGCTGGAGAAGGAGCTTGTGACAGCCAGCAATCAGCAGCAGTGCTCTCTGCACTGCAACCTCAAGTCGGCTAGCGCTAGCCCTGACGGCGCATCTTTGCTGGGGGGATGTGTCACCCTGTCCCCCGGCCCAGCCCGCACCACACAGCAGGACATCCAGGATACAACTACACTTCCGGGTGGGGTGAGTGGAACGCTGGTTGGACGCAGAACACGGGAGTTTAGGAGGAAACTGCTGCGCATTGGAAGGTACGGCGGGACCCGGAAGTTATGACAGTGACAGCCCGGAGCAGTGACAGCCCGGACAAAGACAAAAACCGGTACATTCGGTACAGTTCATATTTGCCGATACAGACCGTTAAAAAACGGTACTGTACCGGCAAATTCGGTACAGTTGGAGGGTATGCATATATGGCAATAGTCACTGAGCAACTACATTTAAATATTTTCAAATATAAATCTTCTGACCTCCCATCAGCTGAAAAATGCAAAAAATGTACTTTACTATGAATTTTAAGCCAAATAATGCTGTATATGTTTATCTAAAACTGTATTCTTGTGATCTGGGTCATCTAAATATTCTATCCTGTAATTCTGAAATTATAGCTTAAGGTGTATATATATATATATATATATATATATATATATATATATATATATGTGTGTGTATATATATATATATATATATATATATATATATATATATGTATTGCAATGACGGGCAGTCAGGTGTCTCAATTGTGTTAAGTATTTTATTGTTACAGTATATGACATTGACTGATGGCTCATTGTCGATTGCTTTTCACCAAATGTATGGTTTTTAATGAAGCCATTAGCTCAGCAGTGGCAACTGGAAAATACAAAATCACTATTATTTCAGACCATTAAGTTGTAATCTACTAGTTTTTACTTTATTCAAAACGACACCTTGTTTCTAAAAGCTTTTGTGGCTGCCTATTGAAGATATATTAGTTCATTAATACTTTAGTGGAAAGGAAGGTAACACTTTTGAAATTTTAATCAGTTGTAAGCATTATAATCTTATTTTTGCTTAATGTTGCTACACAGCAAAGTGCTGTGTATTTATGTAAAATTGTAAAAAGGGTCTTGCTTGAATGATCAATTCTAATGTCTTTTTAAATGCCCGTCATGTGAATTGTAATATTACTATAAAATCGTGTATTATCATTGTATATATTAGCTAATTAAAGTATGTAATGCTTAGTATTTACACAGGAGAGGAAAATAATACATATATGTACTAAACTGAATAACGAAAACGTCATAAAATCCGTTTGATAGTTTTAAGGCATGCCAAAAAAACCTGTGTGATGCAGGCTACCCTAAAATACCTATGCAGAACAACAGGATAGGGACGTTGTGCCTTGTGCTTTGCCGTGCTAGACACACCCCTGAGTATTTGGCCACTCCCCTCCATTATTAATTCAGTTACCGGCTCACCTTCGCGGTGAGACAAAAAAATTTGTGTAAAATAAATGGTCTCATAAAATTTGGGGTACAGTATATGTAAATTGTTTTAAATACATATTTATGTTAGTTGAAGGCATTGCAAAAACAACCGATTACTTATGGCTGCAAGCCTACAAAAACGAAAACAAACACTTGTTCTACTCATAAAACTCCCCAATGTACCTGTCCGATATTTTGTACCCCTCATTATTTATTGGTACTGGGACCAATAAGTCTTGAGACGAGCCCTATTTCCAGGGACAGTATTTATAACCTTGAAACTATCCCCAGAAGTTAGAGACAGTTGGCAACAATCTGTGTGGCCAAATTAAAAGCGGATCCTGTCAACCATCAGGATAAGTGATAGGATTTGACTTTGTCCAACGTTAAAGAATAATGAGAATCGTGCATGGCCTCCTTTCTGCATTCTGATTACAGCAGTCACACTTGTGGTGCCTGGAGGCCTGAAAATAACTCTGATTAAGTGATGCTTTTGAACTGATTATGTAAGAGACATTTAATGGGCAAAGTAAAGTTTGTGAATTCAGCAGAATATACAAGACTGATAAAATATTTTCCAGTTATTTTCCGGAGTGTGAAAAAAGTGTCAGTTGAACATATAAAAAAAACCCGTAAAACATAGTAGTTACCGCATGTACAAGAGGGTCAGCAGCGTTACCTGTACTGACAGATATACTCCTATACTATTTCTACTACATATATTGATAGCAAGTCATTTTTTGCTTCTTTCAATTTTTTATTAATGTGTATTTGCCCAACTGACAAAGGGCTTCCCCATACCTGCTCCTAGTCTGCTTTTCCTTCAGCATTCTGTAGAAATCCATTGCTCGCTTCATACATTTTTGCCAGTGAATGGAGCCAGATGACACATCATAAATGTATTCTGCTGTGTGGTGTCATTGGGGTCAAAATGGGAACATTTTATATCTCTACTGTTCGGTATATTTGTTATCACACTGCTTTCCAGCATTTCATCAGACCCAGAGCCAGATGCACTAAGCTTCAAAAGTGATAAAAGGGAGAGTAATAAACAACCAACCAATCAGCTCCTGCCTGACATTTTTCAAACACAGGCTGTGACATGGCAGACAGGAGCTGATTGGCTGGCTGTTTGTCACTCTCCATTTTATCACTTTTGAAGCTTAGTGCATCTGGCCCACAGACTTAAACAGATTATGGGCTGGATTCTTCTAAATGAAAAATGCGGTAAAAACCCTGATATTGGGATTTTTACTGCATTTTGAAATGCAGGAAAACCAGACAGTCTTTATGTTGGCTACATATGGTCTACAGTGAGTAGGTCGACACCTTGAAATGAGACATACCCATGGTTGACATTGAAAAAAATATTGACTCAAGCTTATAGTTGACATAGAGATTGTCAACATGAATAAAGTTTTTTTTTTAAAGGTGTTTTTTCATACTTTAATATCCAAGTGGGCACAGAGTAGGAATATAATACTGCCTGAAGCATGGCGAGCTCAGCAAGCCATGCGAGGGGACGTGGTACACTTATACGATTTGGGGGCCTTTTTTGCTATGGGAAGGGTAATGATGGATGTCAGGGACCCAGACTACATTTACTGTATCTGTGGGGAGGGAGTGGAGAGTCTGTTTCATTTGCACTAAGCCCCACAATTTCTGATGGAAGCCACGCCAGCTTGTAATACTGTATGGGCTATTACAAATAATTACTTTGCTGAATGCAGCTTCTATAACCCCTTAGAGATTAATATATTGGGCAACAACTTCAGCGGACCCACTGATACTTGCAAAAAAACAAGTAGGATTTGACCATCATTAAAATGTGAGCTGTCAAAGCTATGTAATTGTTGGAATGAACTATACCTTACTTATTATCTGTGTTCCATCGCTACACTTAGCTGAACCCAAAAGCACAAAAACATCCATAAAATCACCTGCCTTTTATTTTTATTAGTACTTTTTTATTTTATTTTTTCTTTGTGTGTGTCACACAGCTCATTGTGCCGAACGCGCTGGCAGTTCTGTATCACTATATATGAGATGACTGTAGTGATTTAATCAATAACACAATGGAGAGACATAAATAACTGCTTCAGTGGGTATAAAATCAAGTGAAAAGTAACAAGATCAATTTTATTGAAGATATTAAGGTTACGTTATGAATGCATCTTACAGCTATGGATGATACTAAATATTGATTCCAAATCATTAACTTTTCCTTATTGCTTAGTTACAATACAGAACATGTGTTATGGCGCACGGCAGCAAATAAAGCCACAGTCATGTATGGGGTCTGTGTGTTGTTGATGTTTTTATGTTGGCTTGTTGGTTGATTCTACGCAGAAGTTATGGGGATATTGATTCATGTTAACAAACATGAAATAATTAATCCCAGCTTCATTCTTGGAGCTGCTTTGCTATTTTTTCTTGTCGCCCCCTTGGACAATGTCACCAAATAGCAGTAACAGTGTGATGGATGAGATCTACACCGTGGGGGTAATTCTGGTTCACTTGCAAAGGCACAATCACTCTCTAATGGACAAAACCATATGCACTGCAGGTGGGGCTGATGTAACATGTGCAGAGAGAGTTAGATTTGGTTGGGGTTTGAGGGCAGATACAGTATGAGTGGGCAGACAAAAAGCCATGCTCCCTTCACATGTTGTTGTGCCTTTGGTGCATGCCATGACACCAACGATAAGGGTACACTGAATAGCCCCACACCCCAATGACCTCACTGATTCAGTTATCAGTGGTTCCCAAACATTTTTGAATCACGGCACCCTAGAGCATCAAAATATTTTCAAGGCACCCCTAGGCCAAATATTTCTTATTGAGAAATTCAGAAAAAAAATATTAAATTAAGTGCATTGTGTTTATATGTTACATTTTTCTGGTGAGGGACAGGATTTGCTTCTGTTTGTACACATATATTATGATTGGCAGCCAACAGCACTGGTTTTGCCTGGTACATTGACCATAAATAATATGAATTGATCTTGGTCCACCAACCCAAGGCACCTCTGCAAGTGTCCTGAGGCACCCCATGGTGCCAAGGCACACAGTTTGGGAACCACTGAGTTATATGTTGATGACAGGTGGCAGCTGGATAAGACTACAAGTCCACTTGTGTTCAGTAGCAAATGATAATTATGATAATGCCATTTTATTTGCTGCAATGCAAGTAAAAATGCAAATGACTATGGACTCTGAAGGAACAATGGTTTTTAGTGTTACACGTATCTTACATGTAAGTTATACATCGTTGAATACTTTTTGCACTTCCGCTCCAGGCTCTCCAAAATGCCACCTCCTGCTGCTCATGAACTTATATTTGTATGCAGTAAGAGTCAAATAAATACTAAATCAGGCAAATTGTAGAGGAAAAAAGTATCTCTTGTGTTAGACCATAGAATGGGCCCTCTAAATCTTGGCATCAACAATAGATAAATGATTTTAGAATTTGTATTTGGGATTAGGCCTATTCCCCCATAAATAGCCTGGCTTTTGGGTAGAATGTGCTGTAAGTGCTTCTGATAAGCCATGCTGACCATGTCTGCAACCTGTCCTTATGACCCGGGCCAACATCGTCATTGGGGAACAATTTGAAATGAATGATCATTACCCACCCAGTATTAGTGTAAACAGTATGGATTCCTTCATGCCATTTCCTAGGGGTACGTAAAATTCAATTAAAACTACAGTATTTAAGACAGTATAAATTACAGCACTGCTTCGTTATCACGATTGGCATATATGTTAGTGGGAGCGTTGAAACCGTGTTTCTACTAGCTGTCAGGCCCACTTTAATACATTTTATGTAATCATTTTTCATTAACTACATTCTTTGCACATTGTTTTATTTCAACATCATCATTACCATCTTGAACTTTCCTTATGAGCTGTGCACAGTAGAATCCGCACATCAAGGGGCAGCCTTATTGGTCTTTGTTGAAATGAGTTTTAACCTAAAGGGATTAAAGATGCCTATTGCACTGAAATGAATACACCACATGAGGTGCATTTTCATATAACCTGTTTCCAACCTGGTGTTTTCAGGGTATAATTTAGACACCACACTGGATGTTTATGGCTGTATAAAGTGTAGGTGTGCAGGTGGGAGGCTAGATAGATGTGTCTGTAAATAGCTAACCTGTACAACAAAGTATGGTATCCAGCTGTGCATATTTCAGCTCACAGTGTCACATCTCTCAGAGGACATTAGACATTGCTAATTCTCTAAAACCGTTGATGTTTTATTTTACAGAGGAACGCTGTGCCACAGTTGTATATGCCAGACTTATAAAGTGATGTCTGCATGCTCGTCAGTGACTTTATTGATCTTCAAACTATTTATTTTAAGATGAATAGTTTGAGTAGACAGTTATCTGCTCCTCTTGGTATAGTACACAGAGATAATGCAATTTGCCCTCAAAGCATGCAGAGACTAAGTAGACCGTGGATGAACAGACCTCACCTTTTTGTTGTCACTAGGTGGCCTGCCTTTGTAGGTCAGATCTGTTTAATTTACTTTGCTTCTCCGAGTCTCAGCAGCAGTAAAAAAAGAAAAAGGTTATTAAACGTGGGTCGTGTTACTCATGTGCGTTCTGTAGGCAGGTCATTCTCAGATAACAGTGGTCATTCAACCTAATAGCTCCATGTGTCACTCTTGTCCTCAGAGTGATTGGGAGTGTTCTGTGAAGTTGTAGGGGAATATATTTAAACCCAGTTATGAGATGGATGGTACTTGTGTCATCTGTAATTGTTTTCAGTTGTGGCATTTCAATAGTTTTTTCTCCCGCGCTTGGTCCCAAGCTCCCACTACTTTACATGGGGAAATATTCAATTGATTGTGCCAGATAGGATGAGTAAATAGGCAACTATTACTTTTTTGTGCATGTCTCCCTCAAATGGACAGGGTTTGGATGCATATAGCAGCAAAACCCAGCTAAACTATTGCTGCTTATGGCAGAAGCAAGATCATTTGTGTGAGTAGCAGGGACATAAGAGCCCTTAAGTTGGGGCCTTCTCTGCTTGCAGTCTCTCTCTCAGCAGCACCCACACACACACAACCTACAGCGGTGCCAAGATAGGGGGTGGGGTACTAATTAAATGGGCCTGAGCTTTATAGCCCCCATGCAGCTGCCTGTACAGCTACAAGAAAGAGGGGATGATAGGGTGGGGGGCATGCATGAGGATGTCTCTCCATATAAGTTGCTCTGGGAGGGGCCCTGCCTCCTGCAGATCCCAATCATATTCAACCTACCCCCTCCACCTTCACCACCACCATCCCAGCAGAACCCACACAAGGAGAACGAGGACCACAGCACATGTCCCCACTGTCCCTGCTTATTCTTGCTCTGGGGCGCATAAAGCAGAACCCGGAGTAATGTAGGAGATCAGTGTGTATTGGGGCAGCTGCCAGCTATTGTCTGCTATATATATGCCTCTGACTAGAAGACATCACGATACCCAATAAATAAGTTAATTCACCCCAATAGGTTATAAAAAAATCCCACTTAGAACATTTACCCCGTGAGTGCCAACATCTCGGTGAGAGATGCGCAAAAATATCCGCTAAAAATGCCAACGTATCTGTGAGAGGGGCAGGCATGAATGACATATGTCCAGACTTGTTGGAGAAGTCTGATGGGGGCCTGGCCTTGGGCTGCTTATAAGGGAACATTGCTTCTTAATGGTGAAATATCCCCCTGTGCATCTGCTGGTGACCCATTGAAAAAAATGATTTATATATTTTTTAGGGGACTGTAGATTTAGGCAGAACCTTGCAGTACACAGCCTCATGGCAGGTGTCAGCGACCCTGGACCTGTGCAGTGATAAAGAAGCGATTATTCTTTGGGATTCTTTGGTATTGGATACCAAAGTTATGTTAGTTGTAGAGATATAGGGCTGATCATTTAGATTTTAATATCTTGGTGGAAATATTTAAAAAAAGGTTAGCTTTAATATGGCTTCAATGACTTTAATGTGGCAGAAACTGCTTGTTGTATAAGTAGCTCTTTCTGACCTACTGACCTGTTTTGTTAATCACTATTGATTACCCATTTACTTTTAGCTACTACATACTTACAATTAAAGAAATGCAATCCTTGAGAAATGTTTAATGCATATTAATGTAAGATACTATCATACAGTGAGGGTTAATTACTAGCTTTGCTTAAACATGCAAATCTGCACTAAAACATATAGCACCAAATCGGAATGAGCTTTTCTCTGAATAGGGCAGGTTGGGCAATGATAGAAAATGTCTGACTCTTTGTACATCTGAATCTAAATGAATCATTTCCTCTTTAGTTTTATTGATCTATTTTCCTTATATGTGTCTTTACAACAATTATGGGACAAAGTTACGATAAGATCTCTTAGAAGTGGTCAAAAAGTCATATGCTTTTCTATTTGTCCCTTATAATGCTGTGTGTCCATTGGTATTTTAGATAAGTTAATCAAACTTGCGGAATGATTGCTTCATCATGACTTTGCATTCGTCAATACAAGACTGCAAATACCAGCATTGCAATGCAGGGGTAGTGTCACAGTGACGTGATTAAACCCAAATTGCGCAATCAAGCCTTTTGGACAGCAGCGAGCGACAGTAGACAGCATGCGGGAGATCGGCCTAGTCATCACAGAGACTAGGAGAGTCATATAAGAGTATTCCTAACAGTCTGCGAGGGTGGGTACTTCTGTTGATAATGCATGTTAAAAAGAAAGTAAAAATGCATTTTATTATATAGATTTCAACTGAAATACAAATTAGCATTAAGCAAAACAGGAAATAAACTCCTAGAGATAATCTACTGGAGGTCCTTCACCAATAACAGCCTCCCTTGTTCCCTTAGTGCAGACGGCACACCGGTACTTGAGATGCCACCTGGACTTAACCAACGGGCAGGAGGGATTCATGAATTAATATGCAAGAGACTGCAGAAGTATATGGAGGAGTAGGTAGAGGCTCTGGTTTGGTAGCAATACCATGCCGAAAACAGGTCTAGAGTATTATGTAACAACTGGACTTTTTCAGCTAGCAGAGCAGATTAGTCTGGCAGTACCATAGGAGTGATAACTGACTAATTACAAGCCCTAGGAGATATTATACTGTGCTGGAACAAACTGTGCAAGCTTAGAGTAATATAAAGGAACTGATGGGTCCCGTACACAGCATACACAGGGGTAAATGCAACAATGCAAATAGGTGTTATAAGCAATCAATCCAATAGCAAGCCTAACAGCACAAAGCAAGAGGTCAATGAAAAACACCAGGACTTAGATTTAGTAGGCTGAATCAGGATATCTGGAAACACAAGGACTCAGAGAACAGGAGCAAGACAAGGGCACCAACTACTCTTGAACACAGAGGATCCGAATGACGAGGCTCACAAAGAACTATCATCGGCATCAGAGAACAGGAAGGGAAGCTATTTAAAGGTGTGTACCAGCCATTATGAGGCAGGTAATTTACAAATTACATGCAGCTGATGGTGCTTGATAGTTTGCCAGAGTCTCCTTAACTAGAAGATTGCTGGTCAGTAGCTACCTATTCCAACCCACACGTCCCCCGTTGTGCATTAAAACTCCAATGTAAATGACTTAAAAAGCTTGAAAATTTCTACATACATCTAATAGCTTAAAATATTTCAAGAATTAATCAGTTTCCGAAACGATGGCAAAAATTTTAATTTAAATTGTTTCATTTGACACAGAATGACATAAAGCTGGTGAGTCACAACATCTATATTAAGGATAAAAGCCAGAAAATAGCATTCAAAGTTAATGGTTTGATAAATAAACTAAACACCTTTTGTAATACACAAATATTTTCACAGCAAAAAATGATGCATAAAATTGTAACAAAAGAATGAAGCTAATTGAAGTTTCCAGAAAAATTAAGATTTTTTTTTTTTTAGTCAGAGATGACCTTTACAAGGTCAATATTTATTTTCTAAAGTTAAGTCTTATTAATGTTTGTATACTACAAAAGGTTGCTCTTTTTATATCGACTTCTCTGGGATTTATAGAAGCCAACATCTTACCTTTAATTACTGAAACTGCACATAAAATCTTTATGATGGACCCAGAAATAATCCTGACTGTACACAAGCCCATGAAAGTGACTTATGACTTACATTTAATTCCTTATGTGCTAAAATAATGGCATCAGTTTACTAAAGTTTACTATTTCCCTATAGATTGTAAGCTTGCGAGCAGGGCCCTCCTACCTTTTGACTGTCTGTAAATACCCTGTTTGTTGTATCACTGTCTCCTTTGTAAAGCGCAAAGGAATATGCTGCGCTATATAAGAAACTGTTAATAAATAAATAAAGGAACACATCTTCAGTGGTTTTGGTCTCTGACTTTAAAGAGGCAAAAATATTGATTACAAAACCAGGCCTGTTTCTTATTTAATATTATTGCCCCTTTAAGTCTAGCATATGGAACCGAAGAAGACATGGTGGTTGTGAAAGCATCATTTAGTAAAGTGCCTGGATGAATACATTACCCAGAAGCACTTGCAATAAGGTCCAGAGCAAATTGGTAGAAGATGGTGCAAAGAGATCTGTGTAAGTGTGTGTGTGTGTCTCTCTCTTAACAAATACGAGGGTAACAAAATACCACAAGAGTAAAACACAAGTCAAAACTATCATTATAGCAAGGGTGGTATTATATGGAATGCAATATAGAGTTTAGAGTCTTCCAAAATACTCACAGGGGAACCATTTAAATCACATAACCCATGTTTGTTTATCCATGTGCCGATGAAACAGTAATTTCAGCCTTTGCATTGCCAGACATTGTTACTGGAAAGCTCATTATCACTCAGCTGATCCAGCAACATTTTAATGGCAATTTGTGGAGATAACGGATTCTCTGTTATCTAGTCTTTGCTATAGACGCAGCTACCGAAATATGCGACTAGAAGAGAGTCATTCCACTTGGTGCTTTGGGTAGTAAAATATATAGTGGGTGGAAAAAACATGTTATACACAAGAAAAATGTATTAATCATTTAAAATGTATTGAGCACCTGGCTGCTACCTTCTAATTATGTTTATTTGCTGTTTGCTTCAGAGCAATCAAGTGCTGCAAATAATGATTTGTATTTAACGTGTTTTATTTTCAGTTCAGGTTGCACAATAAACAGTGTACGGTTGATTTCAATTTTCCACTTACTGTAATGAGTCAAAAAAGAATTGTCATTTTTTGGGGAAATATAACTCATTTTGAGTATAACAATAGGCTGTGGTTTCCTCTTGGCTGTTTTTGTTACTCCATGCCCTCGAAGCCTCTTCTTCCCACTTTGATCCTCTGCGCTACATCAATAGACACAGCTACTGATACTGTACACAGTCATTGAATATACTGTCAATGAAAATCCTATACAGAAAGGCAACAGCAGAAAACCACTAGCCATAGGCAGGGAACGCTTGTAAGATTTATATCCCATCCTGTAGCAGTATATTATAGTCGCAAGAATTTGTTGCCCAAGGACAGCTAAGAAAAGCCACTACTGGAGATTCCCAGTCACTACTGGATGTTATTTATATTTCATTCATAATCAAAAGAAAATAACACTGCCTTCCAGTTGGTGTTAACTTATATTTGGCTTTATCTTCTACTGGACAGAAAACATTCTTTGTTGTTTTCTTTTTTTTCTTTCTTCTTTCTTTGCTCTTTGTTGCACACTTGTTAGTTTTACAATCTAAGTTTACTATAAGGTGTTCAGGGCTCATCTGGAAAACATATACTGTAGCCGATAGCAGTATATTTCCAACTATTTATTTTAGAATTTAACTGTATAATTTTTACTTAAGCTAACGTTTTTTCTCATTTATACTTATTTTTTTTTATTTTATATATACTGTGTGTATATATATATATATATATATATATATATATATATATATATGGTACTGCTTTCCTAGCACGGCGCCCACGATCTAGATTGTATGTGTGGGGCTGATATCTCAAGCATCTCATGCATCTTATGTGTTTGTGCGGCATAAGATGCATGAGATGATGCAATCGACGAGATTTTTACATTGGAATCAATGTAAAAAGGCCCCAAAACCCCAATTTTAATTGCTAACCATCCCTCATGGGTGAAATGGCCCCCCCATTGTTAACGCCACCCCACTATTGACGCCAACCCGAAGCGTGGCCAGCGCAGTGAGCCCGCGAAGGGGTGGCGGTACGCGTCCTCCGACCTTTTCATACCCCCACTATCCACGTCGGCGTGGAGCTGATTTTATATAGTGTGGCGAGCGGACGCGGAATACATGTAAAGCTTCGGGCGCGGTGGCTCGCTTCGCTCGCCACAGTATAGTAAATCAACTCCACGCCGACGTGGATAGTGGGGGTATGAAAAGGTCGGAGGACACGTGCTCGCTGCGCTCGCCACGCTTCGGGTTTGATAGTGCTGGTGGCGTTATCAATGGATATTGGGGGCTCACGATTTTTTTATCTCATGGATCTCATTGATCTCATGCATCTTACGGATGCATAAGATCCATGAGATTAAAAATTCGGGTCCATCGCGTTGATTGTATGCCTTAAGTACCTTAAACTTAAGGCATACAATCAATGAGACGGGCGCCGTGCTAGGAAAGCAGTACCATATATATATATATATATATATATATATATATATATATATATATATATACGTTAGGGGAAGAAATGGCGGCACTGGCAGTCTTGATGAAAAAAACAATGTATTTATTTTACATCACAGCAATCAATCGTGCGTGGGTGTCCGACGTTTCGGGGTGGTAACCCCGTTTTCAAGGTGCAGAAAAACAACAACGTTGTTGTTTTTCTGCACCTTGAAAATGGGGTTACCACCCCGAAACGTCGGACACCCACGCACGATTGATTGCTGTGATGTAAAATAAATACATTGTTTTTTTCATCAAGACTGCCAGTGCCGCCATTTCTTCCCCTAACGTACTCACCTGTATTGGAAGGCACGACAGCGCACACCTACAAGGAAGGAGTGCCGGTCCGCCACCATTGTCTATATATATATATATATATATATATATATATATATATACTAGTAAGCATGCTCAAAGCAAATGCTTCAAAAGTAACAGTAGATGTAGTTTCACTTGCTGCCAACAGATGGCAGTGTAAGCACGCTCGAAGCAAATGCTTCGAAAACTCGATGTAGTTTCACTTGCTGCCAACAGAAGTGTTTTTGTGACATACATTAGACATACATATAGATGATATATACAGTATATATATATATATATATATATACTGTTATAAGTTAAAGTGGAACTAGAAGTCTAGGCTTCGAGTTCACTGGCAAAATGTAGAATTCCAAGTTTTATATTGCTGCGGTAAATGGCAATATGCGTGCATATATGCTATGAACTAACAGAAATATTATGAAAGTGAAGGTGATTTTCAAATTTTTCTGAACTTGAGATAAAGTATATAAAACACTTATCTTTACATGAAATTATTTTTTTTTACTGGTAAAGGATAATGGGCCAGATTCTCTAAGCTTCAAAAGTGATAAAATGGAGAGTGATAAACAACCAACCAATCAGCTCGTGTCTGACATTTTTCAAACACAGCCTGTGACATGGCCGGTAGGAGCTGATTGGCTGGCTGTTTTCACTCTCCATTTTATCACTTTTGAAGCTTAGAGAATCTGGCCCAATGCCTCTTATGCCACACTAATAATATAGACATCATTATCTAAAATAGTTTATCATTATATTACCTGTGAACTGTGGGAATTTATTCACTTTTGAATAAATTGAATGTCCCAAAACTCCCAACTGTCCTTTTTTTTGCGGACTGTCCCATTTGTTTGGGACTGTACCATTCCTACCCTTGGTAGTACTCCCTGCCTGCCACTGCTTTGTGATGATGATAGATGATACTCGCATGTGCAAAGCATCTATTCAGTGACACGGAGGGACTAGGGGCATGGCCAGACTGTCCTTGTGGGAGTACCATAATCATAGGCCATGCCCCTCTGTCTAGGAGGCCACACCCCCAAAATTCAAAAATATGTCCCGCTTCCACCAATGCAAATGTTGGAAGGTATGACTTGCCATGTATACTGTGTCTCCCCTCCTGAAAATCAATCAGTACTTCACAGTGAGCATATAGACCCTTATTCTGATTGAGTCGGATGGCTCCGAGTGCGGACGCACAGCCGATGGTTGGTGTTTGCGCATGTGCAGAGGCATATCTGCGCATGTGCGTACGCCTCACATGTCCGAACAATGCGTGATGTCCGTACAGAAAATGATCGTACGGAACCATCCGATCAGGGGGTGGAGAGGGGCGTGAAGGGCTGTTTGGGCTCATTACCATATGCGTACGCCCCGCGTCTCATGGGCGTTCCCAGGAAAACGCTGGGGGTACGTATGGTAATGCGGCCGTGACGCATGTGTGGGGGGTGGACAGCTGACAGATAACCTGCTAGTAAGTTTTTGTTTTGTGGGACAAAACTCAGAACACCTGCTGGAAACCCATGTAAATCCACGTAAACACTGCATGACTATCATGGCATGGCGAACATTATCCCAGTGGATTTCTTACTGCGTATGTGCAAACACTGGCAAAATTCTACTCTGCAGGTGAGGTGCAAGAACAATTGTTATTTTTCATGAAGGGTAAATTTACATGCAGCACACTAGTACAGCATTGCTTTATTTCACACTTGCCTCCTATTTTAAACTTTGCTACTTCACTGGGAAGCGTGTGGGATGTGGGTGATTTGTGAGATGTAAGAGACTACCCAAAAATCATTGTAGGTAAATATGCTTTATTTTAACACTATAATTTAGGTTTGAGTTTGAACATGCCCCTTCCAAATCTATTCTGCCCATTTAACATCTCCTCCCCTAGCACTGCAGAATGTTTTTACCAGTTTATTGTCTTATTTCTAACTCAGAGACAGGCCTATGCAGTGGAATCACAAGGGGTGTGTGGGCCGCACCTGGGTATCACCTGCTGAGGGATTACACCAAAGTGCCCACTTACAGGAGCTGGGTGCTTCACTGTAACATTATGTGCTCCACTCAGATGCTGTCACAGGTTAGGTGCCGGCACTGCACACAGACTGATCCCCAGGGTGAAGATAGAGGTCCCTGGGCTGCTAGGCCATGCCTCTTGCCCAAAAAGCCACACTCCTACCCATACCGTCACACTCTATTTGTGGGCACATGACCAGCTTTTCTAGCAGCACCTAAGTTATAGACACCACTAGACCCATGGCCCAGTTTTGCTCAACAGTCCTTAATTTAAACTATCCCACCCACCAGGTGTTAATAGTACACCCCTAAATGTGCAGCATCGGCCATGCTTGTGAGGGGCATGAGAAGGTCTGTCATGACCGGAAAAGCAGCTTTACTGTAAGCTTATTATCAATCTCATCACCAATTTACATTGTTTCCTCAATGCCTGTGTTAAACAAGTAGAGTCCTGACAAGTTAAATTTACAGTAAGCAGAATGCTAATAATCACTTTATGTATATAACCATAAATCTAATGTTATGAGTACTGTTTTCCTACCGTTTATTGTGTTCACAGATAAAATGGAATTAACAGTACTATATTTTCATGTGGCTGTAACGTGTTTGAAGAATTGGATGAAAGAAGCTTTATTGTACAATTCTGAATGGAGCTAAACAGAAATTTGGAAAGTGATTATTGATGTTATATTTTAACAGTGGGCTGGATTCAAATTGTGGGGCTCAACTTAATAATTTACCAGCAGTAATATTACTAATACTTCAATGAATCACAACTCATTGCAAATGTCTACGGATTACATTTCTAGCAGACAGGTTGTCACAATACGGAGCAGTGCAGGGGTAAATCATAGTGTGGCAAGTCCACTGAGACTATACAGGTGGCGGGGCCTGAACAATTGCATTGTTGCAGCCACGCCCACATTTGAAATGCAGGGATTACCAGCATTGCACATAGGAAGGGGGGGGGGGGGTGGCATCATGATGTGATTTAACATGAATTTGATAATTTGATCATCACCGGGTTAAGTCAGGTTTTAGGGGATTTGCCTACTTTTACAGGTGGCGGGGAGGACCACTCGATTTTTATGATTTTTGTTTTTTTTAAATGCCGCAAAATCAAGTGTGGTATAACACACCGACAGGATTCCAACAGGCATTACCCAGACGTCGGAATCCCGACTGCTGGGACTCAGAGTGCAAGGAAGCCTTTTGTGGGCTCGCTGCGTTCGCCATGCTGCGGGCACAGCTTATTTTATTCTCCTTCTATGGAAGTTGTGAACCCCCTCGAGGGAGAATAGCCGCTGCCCATCTGTCGGGCTTTTAGCAGTTGGGATTCCGACGTTGGTGTAATGACTGTCGGAATCCCGACTGCCGGACAGTCATCCAGGACCCACAAAATCAGTACTAGTGGTAATTTATGTGTATACATAAGTCTGGAGGCGGTGCAATACACCTGCCAAACTAAGAGTTTTTTAAAAGACAAGGTATGGTTGTGGCCCCTTTAAAAAAAACGAGTTTGTCCTTGCTCCCACAAGACCGCTGAACTTGAACAGCATTACATCAGGTCAATATCTACATGTCATGTTACATGCCTTAGTAATTCTAGTAGTGGTAATAGTCACTTCACCAGTGCTCAAGACCATGGAGAAGTTTAAATTAACATATCATTCAGCGTAATAATGTGTTGGCAAGTTCTAAAACTGCTGCCATAATCTTGAAAACCCCATTGCTTTGCCACTTAATTAGCGAGGATAAAGCTGTATTACAGTTCAACCCTGTAAAACCATAGATAATATTTGCTTGTTACTAAAATGGTTGTTTGGTGGTATCATAAGGAGATTGAGGGCCAGACGTATCAAGCTTCAAAAAGTGATAAAATGGAGAGAGAAAAACAACCAGCCATTCAGCTCCTAACTTCCATGTTATAGGCTGAGTTTGAAAAATGACAGGTAGGAGCTGATTGGCTGGTTGTTTATCATTCTCCACTTCATCACTTTTTGAAGCTTGATACATCTGGCCCTCAGTAATACCCCTTAGATACGGCTGCAAAAACCCAGGTTTTTCCCTGGAGGAGGTCAGCGGCTGTGTAAAAGGGGTTAACCCGTGTCCTTTTACATGGGACATCTACCCAGGTCCTGACCAGGGTAGAATCCCCTCATAACATTGCATAGGGGGCTGAAAGACCCCAGGTAAAACAGAGGGACTTATCCAGGGCATTATGCAGTATAATACAGTATAATGGCCCTTATTCTAGTTGATTCGGACGGATGTGTATTTCGGACAGGAACCGAGTGTTCTTAGCCCCGCCTACCGTACGGATTGCTCACACCGTCCGAATGCGGTAAGACCGAGCATACGGACCGAGAGTGGATGTTATTGTGAACACCTCCTCCATCTGTGGGAACCTCCCCCATCCTCCGATGGTCTCCAACCATCGAATGATGTACGGAGCGGTTAGGCAGCACCGAGTGCTCCAGACCACTTAGACATTTTTCCGTATGAAAACAGGGATATGTCAGTTGTCCGCCCCCCACACGTGCGTCACGGCCGCATTACCGTACGTACGTCCAGCGTTTCATGGGAACGCCCATGAAACGCAGGGCATACGCATATGGTAATGAGCCCAAACAGCCCTTCACGCACCTCTCCACCCCCTGCTCAAATGGATCCGTACCATCGTTTTCTGCACGGACCTCACTCCGTGGTCCGACGTGTGAGGCGTTCGCACATGTGCAGATACGCCTCTGCAAATGCGCAAATACCAAACATCGGCCGTCCGACCGCAAACGGAGCCGTCCGACTCAATCAAAATAAGGGCCAATGCCCTGTTCTGAGACAATTATCACAATTATAGGCTAGAAATCATTATTATTATTTTTATTTTTAACTGACACTTTCATTTGGTAATTATGACTGTGATTGATTTAATATAGATGAATGCAACCATATATTGTATTACCTCTCTAGGTGGTCAAAGTGCCAGCATGGTAATATAACTTTAATAGATGGAAATTAACCCTTTGACTGCCAACATCTCTGTGAGAGATGCACAAATATCCATTAAAATGCCAACATCTCTGTGAGAGATGCATACCTCCCAACTAGTTCCGCCTCTGACCCTGCTCCCCTTTCCCAGCACCATCAACCCTCATCATAGCAGTCATCATTTTGGTGCTCCTACCCGCAATATTTTAAATAGAAAAAGTGCAGACATTTGGTACACAACCCAAACAGGGGTGTGTTCTTGCTGGGAAGGGGCATGGCCACACAATAGGGCCCCCAATTCAAATTATGCAACACAGTAGTGCAACTTTATTCACATTATATCATGCAATGGTGTCCCTTATTCACGTTACATCACACTGTAGTACCACTTTACCTTATATACATCACTTCTCACATTATTCACATTATACCCTCAGAAAAGAATCCTGAGAAAATATTATATTTTAACCACCTCCATGGCCACACTGCAACCCAGCACAAAGCAGTGTGTGCTGGGCAGAGGAGAAGAGCTGCAGCTGCTGCTGTCACTTAAGGGGAGGGGGCTAGGGGCCCCCACTGGGCCCTCCCATCAGACTTTGGCCTGGGTAATTTGTACCCCCTACCCCTTTCTCTCGGCACCCCTGATAATACCACACAGTAATTCCCCTTACACATCCCACATTATTAATGTCCTTATAACCATAATGCCCCTTACACATTATGCCAACCTTTATTAATGCTCTTCATACACATAATGACACACATAATGCCCCTTACACATATGTTGCACATTATTAATGCCCTTACACAAATGACACACAAAATGCCTGTTACACATACAGTATGTAGCACATTATTAATGCATTTATACATGACACACATAATGCCCCTTACACATATGCTGAACACTATTGCACAACCAACCCACCCGCAGACAGCACTCGCACAGCCGCTAACACTGTGACTTCTGCCTCTGCTTGGATACAGATGTTTCCTCATACATCTTGCCTCAATAGGCCATGCAGCTCCTGGCCAGTTCTGCTAACGTTGGGTGCCTTTTTTGCTGAAAATTCGTCTTATTTGCATTGTTATGACCAGCACACACAAGGAGCATCCGATGATTAAAATGATATGCTGCATGCCTATATTCTGTGTGCCACTGTGGCTGTACCTGCATACGGAATGCTATGTTACAGTGATTTCCATGAATACACTATTTCATATGCAGATACAGCCTCACTCACACACAGAATATAGGCATGCTGCATATAATTTAAATCAGCAGAAGCTGCTGATGCCCCTAGGCATTCCAAATGCCCTAGGCAATTGCCTAGTTTGCCTATGCCTAAGGCCGGCCCTGCTGGGAGGCACACAGATGCAGCCTGTATTGTGCTGGTAACTGCTGTGAGGCACACAGATGCAGCTAGTATTGTGCAGGGAGCAGCTGTGAGACACACAGATCTAGCCTGTATTCTGCTGAGAGCTGCTGTGAGGCACACAGATGCAGCTAATATTGTGCAGGGAGCTGCTGTGAGGCACACAGATGCAGCCTGTATTGTGCTGGGAGCTGCTATGAAGCACACAGATGCAGCTAGTATTGTGCAGGGAGCAGCTGTGAGGCACACTTATCTAGCCTGTATTCTGCTGAGAGCTGCTGTGAGGCACACAGATGCAGCTAATATTGTGCAGGGAGCTGCTGTGAGGCACACAGATGCAGCTGATATTGTGCAGGGAGCTGCTGTGAGGCACACAGATGCAGCCTCTATTGTGCTGGGAGCTGCTATGAAGCACACAGATGCAGCTAGTATTGTGCAGGGAGCAGCTGTGAGGCACACTTATCTAGCCTGTATTCTGCTGAGAGCTGCTCTGAGGCACACAGATGCAGCTAATATTGTGCAGGGAGCTGCTGTGAGGCACACAGATGCAGCTGATATTGTGCAGGGAGCTGCTGTGAGGCACACAGAGACAGCTAATACATGTAAAAATATTTTAAGCACAACATCGTTGACTGTTAATGGCAGCATGCTCAGCTGACTGGCAGGCCTCCAGCATTTCTGGGTCTTACTAATACAATAATGCCTGGAAGTAAGCCAATCAGCTTTGAGAGCTGCATACAATGGACATATTAATAAAGAGTAACATTGCCAATGTGTAGTAGCCTTCAGCAAGCAGTTAGTAATTAGCTTTGATAAGTCTGATTGGAAATGTCTGATTAGTGGTGAGGGTTTACTGCACATATGCTCTTTCTTAGCAAATAACTGAAATATTTTCATTGACTGCTATGAAATGCAACACACTTATGCTTTTGCATTGTGTCATACAATATCAGTTTTTCAAGTTAGCAACTAGAAACACAGAACAAATCTGGCCCGCACGTGGGCTTGGAAAGCTGGTCTGACAGCCCTATTCCTATGCCATAGTAAACATTCCTTGATTCCTCATTACCTACAGTTTGAACTTGATCTGATGGTAGATTTCCAGGTTGTTACTGCTGCCATGTCTATGTGCAGTACAATTTTGTACAGAAGGACATCTTGAGTGCTGTGATATGATGTAAAGAAGCACTGTGTAGTTATGATGTAGACCCGGACTGTCAGTTGTCAACATTGATAGCATTGCATACTGCTCACAGAGAAGACTATCCCTACTGTGAGGCCAAGTTTGGTCTGTATTTATGTACCGTATAGGGTTACCACCTAGTCCCTTTAATTCCGGACACATGTTAATTACACAGGTTCTGTGGCAGTTTAAAATCAGGTGAAGTGGAGTCTTGAAGTCAGCCAGCCACAGAACCTGTGTAATTAATATGTGTCCGGAATTAAAGGGACTAGGTGGTAACCCTAGTACCGTAGGTGGTATGTATCTGCATTAAATGACAATGACTACACTCTCATGGCATGGTCTGAGCAGTAGGACTCAGCTACGATGGAGGCTTGGCCCACGGTGGATACTACTGATAGGGTGACCAACTCATCCCTTTAATCACATATTAATTACAGAGGTTCGGTGGCTGGCTTTCACCTGGTTTTAAACTGCCACACCTCAAGACTCCATTTCACCTGGTTTTAAACTGCCACAGAACCTGTGTAATTAATATGTGTCCCGGATTAAAGGGATGAGTCGGTCACCCTAGCTACTGAGTACATTTTCTGGCTTGAGCCACATCTCCTGTACCATTGCTTTGCACAGGCCATACTGTATCTATGTGAGCTGTGGTAGCAATGCTAGTGATGGTGATTGCTCTTAGACATGAACAAAAGTGGGACGGTGTGATACATCTACAGGAAGATGTATGTGGCAGCATTGACATTCTGTTTTCAAATCCATCCGTATTCAGGCCTGTGTGGGACTCAGAAACAGGTCCAGACCTGTCCAGTCACCCCCCCCCCCCCGCATCTTAGCACCCCTGCCCACAAAATCTAATGCAGCCCTGTACAAATCAGTCTTCTGAGAAAGTACACAGGGACATACCCATACAACAAAACAGTGAGTGACATCTGCTCAATGCCCAGAGCTCGACAGATTAATTTAATAATACAGTACACACTGATGAGACATTGATATACAACACTGAAATACTGCTTTAAAGTCAATGTACATCTGACCCCTGGCTCTTAACTGGCTAACTGCCCTGTTAATTACAGCCTAAGATGACCTTTAATAGATCCACTGACCACTGTAAATTGTCAGTGTTATGATGCTTTAAACGACGTCCATATAATTTGTCAAGCTCATTGTTTTTCCAAATTGCATAAAGTAATGGCATAAATGCAGAAGCCTGATAGCTGGAGATGTTTTGTAGTGTATAAAAAAAGCTTGAGGGGAAAATGAGGAAAGTGGACGGCGATCCTTTCTTGTTTCTATAGAAACCAGGAGTGATCAGCGTGAGGAGGAATTTCTTTCTAGTGTTCGTTTGAGAGAGCGGCTTGGTTCATACCAGGGCTAATGTAGAAACCCTCAGTAGCTGGATATTGTGTGTTCACGTCTGCATGATACCAGTTTAGTAAGGGGATAACATATAGCTGGGAGAAGCCGCTTCCTAGGGGCACTGGGTGAGAAGGTGTTTTGTCTGTAGAGCAAATGCCTCCTGCAGAGACTCAACCTCCAGGGAAGACACAATCATAGAAATCAGCATCCGGCTGGAAGAGGAGAGGCATGGATGAAATCTATTAACTACAAAGAAAGACTAACAGATCAAATGCGGTGCTGTCAGATGTCAACTGACTTTCAATATGGACAGTATCATTCAGCAGCACACCTGAATAAAAGGCTCTGCTTGTACAGCGCTGCAGAATATATACAGCGCTGCAGAATGTGTACAGCGCTGATGAATATGTTGGTGCTATTGGTGTAGTAATAATAATAAAATCAATAATAATCACTTGAGATTTACTTGTAGCACTGTTTTACGTAATTACAATATTTTTATTTTATTTCAGAAACATTTACAGATTCATTGTGTTATTATTATTATTATTATTATTATTATTTTGAAATAGAACACAGTGATTGGGGATTTTTTTCTGAGGGTTTTGTATAGAAGAGTCCTGCAGCTGTCGGATCTTTACTGACCTGTTTTGTTTTCTAATGCACCTTTTACATCGCACCTAATTACCGGGTTTATGCCGGTTTCTTGCTGGTTCGACCCGGTAATAAGTGCGATGTGAAAGGGGTTACTGGTTACAGCTAACCTGTATCAACAAGGCAATCCGTACCAGGTAAATAGCAGGGTTCTTACTGGTTCGTTGCCGTGTTGCTGTGCAGTGTCAAAGGGTTAAATGGGTTGAACAACCCCTTTTCCATTCAAAATATGGAGGAGGCAGTGCTTGGAGCAGCGCCAGCTCTAAGCGCTGCCTTCTCCCCCGCCCCTGATGACGCACCGGCGCTCTGCCACGCCCTAACATAACGTCAGCGAACCGGCAATATTGCAGAACAGAACGCAAATGCAGGGTCACACCGGGATTGCACTGTTTCAAAGTCCTGGTGCAACCCTGCATTTGCGATCTGAAAGCGGTATTACTGACAGAGAAAAATTTAAATAACGTTTTACTACTGTAGCTGTAAGTTGTAACAATAACAGGCAACCCTGTTTGGCAGGTCTACAGTCATAATAAGGTTATGCTTATTTCATCAGTTACTCAGAATAGGTGATTTCATGCCTCTTTGACCATTTCATATTGATTGTCCTGCATGGCTTGTGTAAGCCTCAATATTGCATTTATTTAATAATTGTCATTTTTTCTCACATCCTGGAAGCCATAACATAGGTTAGTGCATATTGCAGATATGCAGGGCAGACGCGGTGCAAGGACATCATCAGGCTCAGGACACAGGATGAATTGGATATTGTAAGATTATATTTTTTTCACTCCACTCAGGGTGTAAGTTCATTGCACCACAATTGCACAGAATGAAATAATTCTCTGGAGAACTCATTTTATTTATTTCCTATATAGTCATCTGCTGAAGTGTGAATATGTTACTAAATACATCGTGTCCGCTCATTAAACCACATTGTAGCCATGTAGTGTGTCATATTGGAAATACAATTGTAAAGTATTAATTCATCTGGCTTTTAATAAGAGATGATTTTTTTCTGACAGTCACTCTCTGGCAGATCTAATAAATCACAAGGTTAAAAGCTCTTGGTTATGTATTTGTCATTTATTATTCTAGCATTGGTTTGCTGATTTACAGCACAAAGCATATTGGATTTTCTCGGGTCAGGACTGTCATTGCATGTAAAGTTGAATGTTGTTCAAAATATCAGACGTAGATGTATATGATCTATAATAAAATAAAAAGTAAAATTGAAAGCCATGAGAATTAAAAGTGAAATTCACACAATGCAGGTGACAGGGATCAGTTCAGATTGTGGAGCTAGATGGATTATATAACCCTGAGGATCGTCTGTAAATACACTGAAATGTTGAAAGGCTGGTGTGTATCATGCCATACCTGATGACAGATCAACCATAACATTAAAACCACTGACAGATGCAGTGAATGGAGTTTACTATCTTGTTACAATAGCACCTATCAAGGGGTGGGTAATACGGATTGGGGACAGGATCCTAAGAGTCAGGATGCCAACACCCTTCCCTCCCTGGCGTACACACTGGACGATTCACATCGGAATCAGCAAAATTATTTAAAATGTCATCCAGTGTCAGTGTGTACCCATCTTAACGTTGCTGTGAGAGATGTGCAAAATATCCCCTAAAGAATGCCAGCCTCGCTGACAGTGAGGATTTTTTTTGCTGCAACATCTGTCTCTGTTTTTCCAACAGCTTCCTCTCACCTGTTCTTCACTTTAGTAGCGGTGATGGTATGACATCACATACGCCGTGTCAGAAAAGAAAGCTACTGGGAAAGACTGTTCTGTTGGCATTACTGTGCAGAGCTGTGATGGAGGTGGAACTCAGTTCCCCCTACCATTACAGGTGGTGGAACTTAGTTCATCCATTCTTATACAATCTCATGGCTGCATGGATTCAGATTTCAAATACACCTCTCACTGTCTTTGTGATGGGATTGCAGCAGATTTTGATTTATGACAGCTGTCCTTCTAATGGGGCTGGCTATACATATCACAGTCCTACATCTGTCAGATGCTACAGTAGGGGATATTGACTTGTATTCATATATAAGCTATTGAAGATCTATGTTACATCGCTCTTCGGATGTTTATTGCTACATTATACTGCATAAAATCAACAAGTGCTATGTCCATCATGCTCTAAAGCACCTTCTAATTCTCTATTCCGTATATTAAAATCAAAATGTGTTAGTTCTCAGAGGCTTGGTCTCATTTCCGAGTTGTTTCTGTGTTGAAGGAAATCAGTATCCCGCACCACACTTGTAATTTTTCTACTGTCTCAACAAAGTCTCTGTTGATTTGCTTTATGATTGATACCGCATTTTATTTGTCAGCGCAGAAAACATTTGGTGATTGAAGTGCAGACTGATGATGTATTTACTGGCCCTTAAAAGTGTTATAGGAGAAAATAAATTAATAAAACATTACTAGCGCAGCGCTGTCCTCCAGCCTGAGCTTTCCCATTTATCTGCCTAGCTGGAAAGCAAACATTCAGGAAGCATATCCCCCCGTTCCTGATGACTGCAGGCTCTTTCATTCATTCAATTAAATCATTTGTTATTAATATTGCTGTTGTTATTATACACAAGTGATGTTAATCATTGCTTACAGTATAATTGCTACTATAAATGTCATAAACGCCATGTGTTTTAGGAATGCTACGCTATGATAGGGAATAAAATATGAACGGTGTGCAATAAGTTTCCATATGTGCATTGCATAGGTAGAGTTCACACAATCTGACTGGCTGGTTAGGAACAGTAATCTCTGACCAAATTGTTTGTGAAATGTGAAGGTACAGAACTGTATATAAGCAGCACTGCGTACTGGAGAAGTCAAAATATTCACTTACTTCACAAACTCGTTATGGAGCTGGATAACTGGAGAGTCATGGGGTCGGATGTAATGAAGCCCAAGTTCATGCGGCCAAGCGTAATGCTGGACAAATTTTGACGTTATTTAAAGGGCACTCATTTACAGGTATGTATGGTATTGCAATGTTAATACATGCCTCTTTAAAAAAAAGTCAGAGTTCAGCTGGCATTCTGCATGAACTTAAACTTCATTACATCCGGCCCATGGTCTTCTACAACTTCAAGGGTGATCTGCAACAGCTGGAGTGTGTTGACCGACTATGAGCTACTTTGGGGGTGGAAGCACCATCCTGAACCACTATGGTGCAAGAAATGCTCCCTGAAAGATGAGGAACACTGCTGCTGACATATGTTCTCCATCACCGAGGACAAGATTGCTGCTGTGAGGGCCATAGTTATGGTGGATACCAGGGATATATCCACTTGAGACTCCATAAAAAGCTTGGACTGAGCAAGGTTACTTGAGAGCAGTAGAAGGTTTTTGGTGATTTGGTCCAGATCTGGTCCCTTGTGACTTCTTTGTGTTCCCACAAATCAAGTACAAGATGCATGGGATTTGTTTTGTGTCAGTGGAAGCTGCAGTAGAGACCTTCATCCAGCATATAGAAGACATGCCTGTTTCAGACTGATCCACCTGCTTCACCAAGCAGTTTGAGTGCATTCAACTTTGCATAGACTCCTTTGGTAAATAATTGTAATGGTCACTTTGTAGGTAAAGTATAATTCTTTTTTGTATCCTGGAACTACTTCCTACCTCTTGCACTGCAGATATACAGCTGTTCCACATCCCTTTGTAATTACTGGCTAGTATGATATCTTGAATACCCTTGTAATTGTGGGGATTTGGCATACACTGGTTATGGGGAGTTGGCATATACTGACTGGGGGTGGGGTTTGCATACACTGACCGGGAGTGGGTGAGCATATACTGACTGACTGTGGGGAGGTGTTGGCATACACTGACTGAATGCGGGGGGTGTTGACCTTTCCCTATAGAGGTCTATAGCAACAGCAGAAAGAGATGTACCAGCAGAGACAACATCTGGGATTTCTCTGTGGTTTACGTCATGGTACTACTGTACAAGCAGTTATAACTGCTTGCTCCAGCTTAAATGCCAGAGAATGGGGTTATCGTTGCTGTATAAATAGACCCCAAAGTCATTAAACCAAGAAGGTACAGCATCTTTACATACAGATGCCAAGTGTTAAATGCCTTAGGCTTCAAAACTGTCAGAAGCTAATGAATGGGTTGATGGTGGATCAGGATTGTTTTTCAAGAGCCCATTATAGCATAGAAATCCCAGTTATGGCCATCTACTCACTTATGTATGCTACAAACAGCTGATATTTCTGGCTTAGTGATTCTATACAGGTCCACAGATAGATATTGAAATACTGACATTTTTAGAGAGATGCATTAACTGACAGTGCACCCTTGTTGCAGGGGAGACAATCATGCGGGAATGGATTATAGGTCATTTCATTTTATTCTGTGCTATTATTTGCTTTGTTTTGACGATAAATACATTACTATTTTTCCAATAAAACAATGTTTGTCTTTAACACCTTTTCATATAATCCAACAAGACCAAATATATCAATTAAGATCATTTCAAATATTTACATATGGTAATTTAAGTTCTTCAAAGGTCTCTTCTACATAATATGACATACAGGTGACCCCAGTACTCAGCACTTTTTAATAGTATACATAGAGATGTATCCCAGTGTTGCCTACCCTCCCGGAACGGCCGGGAGGCTCCCGAAAATTGGGAAAGGTGGCCAACCCTCCTGGATACCGGCGCCCTCCCCCCTCCGTATCTCCCCTATGGCAGCTTTTATTTCCCAAAGATTCACAGCTTTTTGGGAGAGGGATGGGGCTAAAGATGTAAATTATGTCATTTAGGGTTAGGGTATCCCTCTTAGAAGACCTGCAGGATTTGCCATTCTGGGGGGGGGGGGGGGGGACATCAGCTACATCAGCCCAGAGAGGAGACTTTAAAAGTAGGCAACCTTGATGTATCCCTTCTGTTTTAGCTTCCATACACTATGGAGTAAATGTACTAAGGTCGGAGTTCTATTGAAGATGGGATGATAGCAACCAATCATGTGTGGCGGCACACACGACGCACAAGAGCTGCCAGCTCTTTGTGATCTAGCTAAAGCTAGGTGTCTTTTTTCCATGAAAATATCACTTATTCGCATATGCACACATACGTTGGCTAAAATTATATGAGGCATGTATATTCTGTGTGTGACTGCGGATGCATATGTATAAGAATGTTATACAAAAGTGGATAAAAGTCGTATAGCGCCCTAGGGATGCTGCCTAGGTGGTTCTCCTGGCTCTACCACACCACAACTATTGTTGAAATATAAAAGTTGGAGAACCTCCTTTGGCGCTTCCCAGACTACTATAATACACAGACGGCAATCCTGTCGTCTACTGAATAAATTGATTGGAGATGAGGTAAGTTCAATAAATCTCCCCCACCAGCAATCTATCTCTCTTGATCACCAGACTGACCTTATAAAGAGGCCCTATATGCACATATCTTTAGCAGGTGAGTCATGCTTCTACTGCTAGCAGCCAGTTGTCTCTTCACGTTGAGTACTGACCTCTATTTAGAGCCCTATATACATATAGGGGTTTCTTTATCTACTAAATGTTAACCGAATCTTCTATCTACCACATGCATCAATCACTCATATGGATTAAAACTCACCTCCCGAAGAGGTCCTTTGTGCCTCAAAAGGTTTCTTTTTGTCGATGTCCCCCAGTGGGAATCATCATTTCAGGAGGAGAACGCAGTCCATAAAAAATATTTTTAATCCAAAAAGATGGCGACAGATACAACAGATAAAAACATATAAAAAAATATATAAAAAAATAGGCAACAGATGGAGTCACTCCTATACCTTATTCGGATAAGGACAACAGCATCACAAACACTGGCGGGCTACCAATCAGTCAGCGTACAGCCTGCATTCACAGGCCATCACTGACTGTGGCCATACGGAGGGCTTGTGCATGGGCACTGCAAACCGTGCGCATGCAATAATCGGCAGGGTTGCGAATTGGCCCTGCGTCGAGATCTGAATTGTCCCCAATATCTATTATAAAAAATAGTAATATTGACTATCTTATATATTTTATGTTCATCCCAAGAGCCAGAACTATTGCTCACCTGCTTTGTAGCACAGGTGGCCCCCTATATAACTCCAATATAATCCATAGCTGCTTAGTTTACAGAATGTATAACATATTATTTGTTTCAATATATACTATTCCGATTAGCAATATTTCTGTAGTGCGATGATGCATAGCTGAAAATAACATGCTCTATTAGATTAGCTCAAGTTAATTTTTAATGACAGGTTCAAGTTAAGGACAGTACGCTGTGAAGGAAAGAAAAGAGCAGTAACATATTTTAAACAGATCTTTGCTAATGTTTGAGGGATATCTGAAGATATTAAAATCTCATTCAGAGTCGGATAAAATATATGAGCTGCTTAAGCAAAATGAAAATGATCCTGGGCCCCCATCAGAGTAGTAGGAAATCCAGCTATAATATGTACATGTATAAGATGTACCTTGTAGCATCACATGAGGGATGGAAGGTGGGGTGCAATTTAAAATGTGTGGGCAGTTGTCAGTGGCGGAATTTACCTATGCATACCTGCCCCCCTTCCTAGTAAGATCTGCCACCCGCTCAATGTCAGTGAAGCCAGATGCAGTCCGTTACTGCATAGACATTGCTTGGACAGGCTGTGACTTCCTATTGGAAGTACTGTCAGTCACAGACACTACTGGCAGTTCCATTGGGAGGTGTTTCCTTGCTCTGGGACTGCCAGACCGGACAGAGAGTTGGCTTCCTATAGGATTGTGTCCCTGGCCAGCTTCTATAAACTGCTGCCAATGCACTCCAGCAAAGTCGGGGGTTTGCACAGTCACACCACAACCATTGCATAGGTGCCAGGACCCGGTGTCTGCCTCCACAATGGTAGCAAGTATAATACAAGTAATGTGAATCAAATAGCACTTTCCCTTTTTGGCACCAAAATAGTCTGTGTCACCACAGTTGTGATATAATATAAATGGCAAAATCTGTAGCTTGTATGCTTTGCTTTTCAGT
This sequence comes from Crinia signifera, assembly GCF_055691185.1. Lineage (NCBI taxonomy): Eukaryota > Metazoa > Chordata > Amphibia > Anura > Myobatrachidae > Crinia > Crinia signifera. Next base: position 100,848,592 of record NC_139225.1, on the reverse strand, counting down.
GATACTGTGAATAATATGAATGAAATACAGGTTCATGAAAGGAGAAGAAAGGTCTTTGTCCCTCCACAGGGAATGCCCAAAGACCACAAATTATATAATAGTGCAGCACTTTGGTAAAACAAACGGTTTTAATAAATCTTTGCACTTACAAATTTAAGACATAAATAAAAGCTCAATGAATATCCCACTGGCAAACTGGTCCAACTCGATCTCACCAGGGACTTCTCCAGCCTGTCCGATGGGAGAATGATGTTATACCAGTCCTCCAAGATGGTGTCAAAGCAGCCACGGGGAACAGATACTCTCATGTTTTTGTTCCAACCAGCCAGAGCAACCAGTCAATCTGTAGATGTATGGTCATCTTAAGCAAGTATTAACATTGTTCATTGACTTTTGGGATTATAATATCTGGCTTCCTATTATGCACATATGTCAGTTTGACATTTTGATTTTCTCCTTATAGTAGTGGCACTGGTAGATTTGTTTTTATATATACCAAAGTGGTAAAAATACTGTCTAATTATATAACCGATTTGGAAGAAAAATGTATTTTCTTTCAAAATATCTAAATATTTTGTTATTATTACTAATTTTGTGGTATAAAAATATACATAGGGCACAACTCTCCCTAAGTGTCTGAGTACTTTCAGTAGGATTCTGTCATCGTTTCGGTCATAATCCGCTCATAGGCTAAATTAACTTTTTAGTTTTTTAGTTATTATTACCATTTGGGAACATGCCCCCTGCTGGATAGGATTCAGGGGATAATGGTTATGTTAGTGTGAACGTTGTTACTTTGGACTGTCAAAAGGAATGCAGCCGATAGATTTGTAAGCACCACAAATCTATCTTTTAATGGCCTTCGGATTGTATTCTTTTCTACAGGCTGCAATTGTTGGTATTAAAGGCCGTAGGTGTTCTATCACACTTCCTCAGATCTGGACTCTATCAGTGCTCAGGGGAGAATAGACAAGCGGTTGTATCTCTTGTAGAGAAAGGATGTATAACCATGGATCTCTGCCACCCATCTTCATGGTGAGTGGCCAATTGAGAGCAGCAGGGAAGTAGGAAAATGCCCGACACATCTCGAGCTCAGCTGGATTCACAGAGCACGGACAAGGCAATCATTTTGACAGACTTTGCGAACTTGCTATTTTAAAGAAGAGAACGGTTACTGTTTTTTAGCAAGTCCCTAAAATATTAAATATTATAAACCTAAACTTATACATGTACTGTGTATATCTTGATATTTTTACATTTCTTTATTTAACAGTCAATACATAATGTATTGTTTTCATCACAGTAAGCTAATTTGCTTATAGTAGTACATTTATAAATGCAAATCAGTTAATTTGCAGAAAATTTACAAATATTTCTTGATGGACACTTAAATTCACTTAATATGTGTACAAAACTGGAGCTCATTATTGCAAACCAAAAAAACAACACTATGTGAAAAAACTATTACATGCTTGTGTTGGGAATCATGGATTGGGTGGCAGCTGTGGAACTTCTAAGATGCCACCGCCACTCTTTCTCCTGAAAGGCTGAAAGTCAGTATGTCCGGCAGTGTGGATTTGGTGAGGGGGCAGTACAGTAGGTTGAAGTTTTGTATAGGGTGCCAAGAACCTTACACTGATCCTAGTCATAAGAGCACTCAGCAGTGTGCACAGAACATACCTCTTAACATTCCCAGCAATAGGAGTACACAGGACCCTCTCAGCAGTGTGCACAGAACATACCTCCTAACATTCCCAGCAATAGCAGTAAACAGGACCCTCTCAGCAGTTTGCACAGGACAAACCTCCTAACATTCCCAGCAATAGGAGTACACAGGACCCTCTCAGCAGTGTGCTCAGAACATACCGAATAACATTCCAAGCAATAGGAGTACTCAGGACGCTCTCAGCAGTGTGCACAGAAAATACCTCCTAATATTCCCAGCAATAGGAGTACACAGGACCCTCTCAGTAGTGTGCACAGAACATTCCTCCTAACATTCCCAGCAATAGGAGCACTCAGGACGCTCTCAGCAGTGTGCACATGAAATACCTCCTTACATTCCCAGCAATAGGAGTACACAGGACCCTCGCAGCAGTGTGCACAGAACATATCTCCTAACATTCCCTGCAATAGGAGTACACAGGACCCTCTCAGCAGTGTGCACAGGACATACCTCCTAACATTCCCAGCAATAGGAGTACACAGGACCCTCTCAGCAGTGTGCACAGGACATATCTCCCAACATTCCCAGCAATAGGAGTACACAGGACCCTCTCAGCAGTGTGCACAGGACATACATCCTAACATTCCCAGCAATAGGAGTACACAGGACCCTCTCAGCAGTGTGCACAGGACATACATCCTAACATTCCCAGCAATAGGAGTACACAGGACCCTCTCAGCAGTGTGCACAGAAAATACCTCCTAATATTCCCAGCAATAGGAGTACACAGGACCCTCTCAGTAGTGTGCACAGAACATTTCTCCTAACATTCCCAGCAATAGGAGCACTCAGGACGCTCTCAGCAGTGTGCACATGAAATACCTCCTTACATTCCCAGCAATAGGAGTACACAGGACCCTCGCAGCAGTGTGCACAGGACATACCTCCTAACATTCCCAGCAATAGGAGTACACAGGACCCTCTCAGCAGTGTGCACAGGACATACCTCCTAACATTCCCAGCAATAGGAGTACACAGGACCCTCTCAGCAGTGTGCACAGGACATATCTCCTAACATTCCCAGCAATAGGAGTACACAGGACCCTCTCAGCAGTGTGCACAGGACATACATCCTAACATTCCCAGCAATAGGAGTACACAGGACCCTCTCAGCAGTGTGCACAGGACATACATCCTAACATTCCCAGCAATAGGAGTACACAGGACCCTCTCAGCAGTGTGCACAGGACATACATCCTAACATTCCCAGCAATTGGAGTACACAGGACCCTCTCAGCAGTGTGCACAGGACATACATCCTAACATTCCCAGCAATACGATTTGCCAACACAGTTCCCCAGAACGATTCGCTCCATGAGCAATATCTTCAACGATTTTCCCTTGAGGTTCCCTGGTATCCCAGACAAAGGATAATAAGTGTACAGTACACATTGAACGATATCATTAACAATATCATTCAGTGATGCCATCAGGTCCCCGTTCCATACATGCATTTATTGACGATATAGCCAAAATCGACCTGCATGTACAGACAACGGAGGATATCATTAATGTTGAACATACGTAGTAAGCAATATTTTAACTGATTTCGCTCAGAATAGGACAAATTAGCGATAATGTTTAACCCTTTGAGTGCCAGCATCTCTGTGAGAGATGCACAAAAACAAGGTACTCTTTACCTAGCACGGCGCCCACGATTTTGATCGTGGGCATCGCAGGTAAAAAAATCGCGGGCATTGAATGCACTAAAAATCGGGTGCAACGCGACCGACGCGATGCCCGCGATTTCCCATAGGGAACAATGTTAAATGTCTCAATTGACCCGATTTTTCTGTTCAATGCCTCAATTGACCCGATTTTTCCATAGAAACAGAGGCCAAATAGCCACCCTGAAGTGTGAAATGGCCCCCACAATTGTTAACGCCACCCCACGATCAACGTGAACCCGAAGCGTGGCGAGCGGCGGCGGTACGCGTCCTACGACCTTTTCATACCCCCACTATCCACGTCGGCGTGGAGTTGAGAATAGAATAGTGTGGCGAGCGCAGCGAGCCACCGAGCCCGAAGCGTGGCGAGCGGACGCGGATACTTTCACAGGTAAACGCGTCCCTTCGCGGGCTTCACAGGTATCCGCTGCGCTCGCCACTCTTCGGGCTCGGTGGCTCGCTGCGCTCGCCACACTATTCTATTCTCAACTCCACGCCGACGTGGATAGTGGGGGTATGAAAAGGTCGTAGGACGCGTACCGCCGCCCCTCGCGGGCTCGCTGCGCTCGCCACGCTTCGGGATCACGTTGATCGTGGGGTGGCGTTAACAATTGTGGGGGCCATTTCACACTTCAGAGTGCCTATTTGGCCTCGGTGGGCCATTTAACATTGTTTCCTATGGAAAAATCGGGTCAATTGAGGCATTGAACAGGAAAATCGGGTCAATTGAGACATTTAACATTGTTCCCTATGGGAAATCGCGTCGGTCGCGTCGGTCGCGTCGCACCCGATTTCTTAGTGCATTCAATGCCCGCGATAGCCGCGATAGCCGCGATGGGCGCCGTGATAAGTAAAGAGTACCAAAAACGATTATATTTCCCATATAAGGTAAACATCACAGGTCGTTATGATGAATAAAAAATTTTACTTGCTAATTTTCATACCTAATTTGACAAATTCCCTTGACAATTCAAAGGGTTAAAATACTGTGTATCCTTTAAAAGAAAATCTTTAAATAATATTTTCCTATATTCATTGACTGAACACGCATTGCTTTGCAGGTAGTCTCTACCGTAGCAGCGTACAGGGTTAAACAAAACGAGGGGCACCGTCGTTAGTCGGCCATGTTCTGTCACTGATGTACATTCTGACAGTGTTAATTATGAGAAATTAAAATGCAGCAAAGAACAGATTGTACCTTTCGCACTTGAGAGCATACTAGGCTCTGGCATGGGGGAATTTTTTTCATTAAAACACCTCTCGGAAGGGCTGTTGCACACAGCTCTCTGAATATAATTTATAAACTCGCAGGGACCCTGCAGGGATCAGGGGAGATAGAATTCAGTTGAGATTGACTGTGTTACTTTCGCTGCCTGGGTAAAATGATACCGGCTGGTAGGAAATCACTGAGCTGGTGACATTTGGAAAGCTGGATTTATTAATTTGCATGTAGTCATGTTACGAGCTTTGAAATATGGGTTTAAATACATTATGTACAGATATTGCTCTGTCAGTGGCCTGCGTGTCATTTCATAATACATGGCGCTGTAAACATGTAGCATAGATTAAATATTGTAATTGTACTGCATTTTGTATTTCCTAGAAACAGCCGTAGGGCACACAGGACATTTCCCTCTCTCTGTACCTGCATCGGCTTTTCCGCTTGGGTAGATTTTTTTAAGCCTGGATAATTAACAAAGCAAAACGCACAGGGAATCTAATAGGTTAAAGTGATTAACTTAAATAATTGTTGAAATAAGGAGCGATGGATTCTGTCCGTGGAATTGCCTGCTACGTTTTGAAGAGCAGAATATGCAATAACCAGTCTACAGCTAATGGTGCTTGGAAAGAGTAAAATTAGCTTCTTCAATTGTCACTCTGAACATGGTACATTGAATTTGCAATAAAGTGAGTTTGCTCACCCATAGCAACACCTTTTCACCGGTGCTGACATCTGTTTTAACCTCTTTTACATGAGCCCAATAGTTCGCTACCAGATTACACCGTGGCAAATGTCAGTGACTGTTGTCTGTATGACATTTTGATTAAAGTGAAATGTATCTTATTATAGGTAATGTTTATTCATGCTACACATCTGAATAGGTGCTAATAAATTACATTTCTCCATGTATTTATAGAAGAGGAGCCGCCATGTGGCTTTCTCAAGCAGGATAAAACAGGATCAGATTGCTAGACGGGGAGACGCAATAGTACAGCGCCATCCTATGGCCACATTTTTGTAGCAAATGTCATGTTCACCTTTCACCGCCACGTACTTATTTATTTACATAGCAGATCGCATACATCTCATACATTGCAATTTAGGATTCAGGAGTCTATTTATTTATGTATTTCTGCCCCAATTTGTTATATCGTATTTTGTGACAATACTATTTGATATTTTGGGGCAAATTATCAATATTTGTTATTGCAGGAACACATGATGGGATAGCAGGCCATCAGGGCTGCCATCAGAACACCCTCCCCTTTCTTGAACTCATGGTGAGACCTGTGTTTGCAGCACTGCCCACATGACTCTATCGTGTATGGCCAATCTGGAGTAGGTGTAGACAAGAGAGCAATGACCGGGAGGAGGGAATTTGAAGGAGGAAGGCTTTGGGAAGGAAGTGTCTCCCAACACGTGCCTGGTGCTGTTATTGCTGCTATCTGGACTGTAGGAGGTGTCTTCCTGATCACATAACCTGTCCACAACAGAAGGCACCTATGGAGAGAGATATCCTCCTGATTGCACATGCCCCCTCCTAATGTCACCTCCTCCCCATTGCTGTACAGGTGGCGCTGATGACTACACAATGTCTCCCTTAGCAGCATTCTGGGCCTGGATAATAAGTACCCATTGGACTATATTTGCAGGCATAAAGACAGGGAACTGACTGAATATCTCCAATGTCTGATACTTTATGACTTGTTAAATTCTACCAATGCTCAAAGTGCGGTCTTTCTCTAAAGCAGATGGACTTGATAAATAGGCACCCTGAAGTTTTAGTAGTGTGGTAATTATCACTAAATGATAACTTCTGTTGATGAGATAGGAAGCATAAAAACACAAGTGATGCTCCTAATTGTATCTGTCACTTTATCGTTCTAGTTATTTAGGAGCAATTGCCACATTGACCGATGTATTTCAGTGCAAAATATGATGTGGAATGCAAGGGTGGTAATGTGAGACAGTAACCTCCTGTATGCACAATGTTTTGTGTCATTTCAAATGTAGAATTTTGATGAATCAGCGAGTATTTGTGTGCGTTATACAATGTGTCAGAACATTTATTCTGAAAAACCATTCCCTTGTCATAAATGACTGCTCATACCCCACATACACTTCAAATGTGAGAATATTAGATAATACCTTGAAGATCTGTCATCAGTAATACCCTTACATTACATATACATGTACCGTAATTACATGGAATATACTGTACTACGTATACCTTATGTATAGCTGCAGATTGTGATCTTTCCTGCACAGATTGTTATGTTTCTGATTGTACTCCACAGGTTAGTAAAAGTAGATATGAATTAATTACTATAACCAAGAATGTGATCACAAATTGAATCAATCTATTAGACAAATTGTTTGAACTTTCAAAGTTCAGTAGATTCCGACGCTCTATTTACATTTTTTATACGAAGGTTCTGACCCACAGAGACAAATCACCAACTTTTACCAGAGGATATTATATTCTCCAAATTTACAACTAACTGGAAAAAAAGATTCTGTAATTAGAAATAGGGTGGTGCCGCTTAAAAGCCTTTTACTTTGTGGATAAAGTGCATTCTGTAATGACTCTAAAATGATCCAATTCATTTCTATGAATGAGAGGGAGAGATGATGCCGCGGAGGCACTTTAATCGCTCAAGTGCTTGTTTTTTAAGTTATCAAAGCGTTTGGTATAAATGCTCTCCAGGCAAAATATAATGTGAACAGGCCCTGTCTACAGATAATGTTAATAGGTACTTGTGTAGTTTCACGGTTAGGGGCTGACTGGCTGGTCAATTATCGTGTTTATCTCTTGTTAAGGCTTAATACATCTGCTCCACTGTTTGGAAGTTTAATATTGGGAGGGGGTGATTGACCATCATATTGGGCGTGTGGTGATGCCCGCCAATGACGTGTTTGTGGTTGGAAAAGTATTGTACGGCTTACGGCTTCATGCTCTGTAGGACCGTATCTTTTGTGTCTGTGGCAGGGAAATAACTACCAACCCACAAACAACAGCTGGATAGTGGTACAGTCATATCAGAACTGTCCCTCTGAAATTAGGAAAAATGAGAGCAGGCTTAGGCTGCATCTAGACATTGGGCGGTATTCAATGTGAATACCGGCGACGTGCAGCGAATCCTGTTTAGGATTCGCTGCACATTCGCCACTGCTCGCTGCGTTCCGGAGCTTCGCCGGCTCCGGTATTCAATGAGTCAGGGGCTCGCTGCCCCTGACTGGCGAATTTGAGCTCCTGCGGCGGACGCCGCAGGGAGCCTGAGGACGGTGGCAGGCAGGGAGATGGAAGTCTCCCTGCCTGCCCCAGAACGTTTGTGGGGGGGGGGGGCTCCCCGGGTGCCAGGCAGCACAGGCTGCCCCCCGGGGGTGCCAGCAGGGGACCGAGTATACTCACTACACTCGATCATGCATATGTAATTATCGGGTGAAGTGAATATATGAATATCTAATGAGTGGCTCGGCTCCGGCCCCCTGCTGGCTGGTCTGTGTAAAAAAAAAAATATATATATTTTTTTTAAATTAAATATATATTCATGTGCTTACAGCACATGAATAAAAATAGCATGCCCCTCCTCAGAATAAAATTCCAGATTTTTTGACACCAATTGTAAAAAACAAAACACTTTATTTTAAACGTTCACCTTCCACTTCACCATAAAAATATAGCGATTGCTACTCGGTGAATCATGGCGAAAAAAACCTTGAAATGTATTCGCCATCTGGTATAGGGTGATTCACCGTTTTAGTCAGAAATTCGCCTTACAGCACAAAATCGCCATAAAAACCTGGCGAATCAGCCTCATTGAATACCGCCCATTGTCTTTTGGCAGGTCCCTTTTAAAGGGACCTATTTGACAGGAAGGAGACTGCACATGGCGCAAAAGGCAGAAGTTTTGCCTAGGGTGCCATAAAACCTTGCACCGGCCCTAAATGCAGGGGTGCATGAAAAGAGTGGGACGTTGTCACTAAGTTTACAAGCATTAGGTCGACAGTCACTGGGTCGATACAGGAAATAGGTTGGCATGTATTATTATTATTATTTTTTTAAGGTGGATTTTCATACTTTACTTTCCAAGTGAGCATATCGTGAGAATTTAATAGAGCATCCAAAGCATGGCGAGGGGACATGGTACACTTATACGGTGTCGACATATTCTAATCACTCCAAAAAACATGAAAAACTCATGTCAACCTTTTTAATGTTGACCTAATGCTTGTGTCGACCTAATGACCATGTCAACCTATTTCACGTGTTGACCTATAGTGGTTGGCCTAATGACTGTCGACCTAAGTTCTGACCCATACCGAAAGGAGTATGCATGCACGTGATGCAAACAGATTTAGCATTGTATAAGACCCTAGTTACTGTACAGCAGGCATGTCCAAACTATGGGCCTGTAGCTGTTGTGAAACTACAAGTCCCAGCATGCCTTAAAGTAAAGGAAACATTAACCTAATAGACTTGTTTCTTTCTTTTATGTAATATTTCCCAACTCTATAACTATATAAGCCTGTGACCGTTCTGAATGCCTTTAACCCCTACCAGTGGCGGATCCACCAAGGGGCGACTAGGGGTGTGGGTGGCAGGCAGCGGGGTCCAGGCAGCGCGTCCTTGAGGTCCGGGCAGCGTGGCTGCGTGGGGTCCCTGCTGCGAATGGGAACTAGTTCCCATCTGCCGCAGGGACCCCGCCACTGCCCTTCCATCGGAGCATTGGAAGCATTGCAGCAGTGCTGGGGGATAGATGACGTGTTCTTCCACACACCTGCCAGCCCAGCATCTCCCCGCTGCCCTGATCTCTTGTCACACTCTCTCCGGGGGACCTACCCTGCTCTCCCCGCCTGATCACCCCATGTCCTAGATGAGGGGGGCCACACAATTTTGTTGTCCAGGGCCCCCACAGACCTTAATCCGGCCCTGACCCCTACAGTAACTAGGTTCCGCCCTGTTATTGCGCAAATATGGGCAGACAAATCAGAACAGCACAATATGTGTATTTAGCTTTAGGTAAAACAGATGGTAAATCCAGTCACATGCTCACGGCTACTGTATTAACTGATTTATGGAAGAATATACATACAGATGGAGCCCTCCTCATTTAGGGCGGGATGTATTAAAATACATCGCCGCCCGCCACGATGCCAGCGCATATGTACTATCATATGCGGCTGGCATCACGATGCGGTGACGGAGCCCCCCTGCGATACCTGTACTCTGGTGTGCGGGGGGTCCTCATCACCTCCCTGCCGCCTGGCTCTCCCCTCACACCGGGGACAGCTAAGCAGGCTGTCCCACGGCGCCTCCTCTTCCCCCCTGCTGCCGGATGAATGTCTGGCTTCTTTCCTTAGGGGGCGGAGGGGTTTACCTTCCGGGGTCCAGGAGGACCCTTCACGAAGGTAAGCCAGAGGGGGGGTCGGTGAGGAGGCAGGTTTGCTTCGGAGGCGGCGGGCGGCGAAAAGAAACCCATACCCTTCAAAGCGGTATCAGTTTTGATTTTGATACATTGCAAAATGTGGTAAAACTGGGGTTTTACCACATTTTCAGTTTGATACATCTCGCCCTTAGCCCTTTAATAGGGTTAAGTGAGTAATAAGTTTAAGGCCCATACACACTGGGCGACTTTGAGCTGAAAGCCGCTCAAAACAGCCTGTTTGAACGGCTCTCAGCTCAAAGCCGCAAAGTGTGTATGCCCCAGCAATGAGCGGTGAGCACTGCTGCGCTCTCCCACATCATCGCCGGGAAAGCCGCTCATCTGCTGGTAATACCAGCAGATGAGCGACGTTGATGATGGCTTTGCATAGCACTCCGCTATGTAACGCCGTCCTCCCCCCTCGTCGGCGCCGACCAGGGGGAAAGCCGCTCAGTGTGTATCATCGCTGTACATACACGCTGGGCATAGTCGCCCAGTGTGTATGGACCTTTACTCTGCTAATCCCCTACTCTATTGTTCTATGTTTTGTATGGGTTGGGATCGTTTGGTCGAATGCATTATGGTCGAATGTCATTACATCGAATCCATTAGGTCGAATTGCTAAAAGGTCGACATGACTCTAGGTCGACATGGGAAAAGGTCGAAATGATTCTAGGTCGAAAGGTCATTAGTTCGACAGGTCATTAGGTCGACAAGGTCATTAGTTCGACATTGTCTAGGTCGACATTCACAAAGTCGACATGGGGTTTTTCACTGTTTTTTTACCTGAATGTCAACACAGTCGACATGGACACAGTTTAAAGTGCACTGCATCCCCTCGCATCGCTCGCTGCGCTCGCAATGCGTCGGGCACGGTGCCTCGCTACGATCGGCACACTATTTTATTCTCCCACCACGCCCTAGTGGATGGTAGGGCATGAAATACCGCCTGTCAGCACATGTCGGCTCAAAAAACAGTGAAAAACCCCATGTCGACTTTGTGAATGTCGACCTAGACAATGTCGAACTAATGACCTTGTCGACCTAATGACCTGTCGAACTAATGACCTTTCTACCTAGAATCATTTCGACCTTTTCCCATGTCGACCTAGAATCATGTCGACCTTTTAGCAATTCGACCTAATGGATTCGATGTAATGACATTCGACCATAATGCATTCGACCAAATGACCGCATCCCGTTTTGTATTGCTGCTGAAAACAATAGGATGGCCATGGCTAGCCACGATGAATCCTGACCTAAGGAAGATAGTTGAGAGGGGCTCTAACTGTATAACATAATATAATTAATAATAATAATATAATATGTTGAAACACTGATTTTGTACACACGCAGCATGTAAATGATATTTCATAATGTATGTGGCCTTCTGATTTTAGAGGTTGCTAATCATCTACAAACCTTATGGGGTTTCTGTCAAACTAGTAGATTGTGGTAGATGTTAATTACTTCAGTTAACAGGTACAGTCAATTTAATTACTATAAGTGATAAGGAAATATTGTCAGAGGTTGTTAGACAAGGCATAACCTTCTCTTTATTCTGTCTACAGTGCCGCAGAATTTGTCAGACTTGTTAGCTTGTATCCAGAGATAAGATTATCACTTACGTGAACCTTCTCTTCCTTTCTGAGGACAAGTTAATACACAGGGCAGTGATAAGTGAAAGACAAGACAGAGATAAAATAGCAGCAGTACACAGCAGAGGTTTAATGTGAGCATACTGGTTCCAAAAAATTCTAACTATTTTTTTTTTTTTTTAAGTTAGATATTTGGAACAGTTTTCCATAGTCTACACTTGGCAGGATAACATTCTCAGGGGCTCAACCTTGATGATGTCAGCCTTCAACACTTTCAGATATGGAAAACATACTGTGAAATGTATAGTTCTTAACCCATATCATCAGGTCACCCTGAAGCAAGCTTATTATACAGACTTTAGTAAGCTGGGGCAAACCTGTACAATTTGTGGCTCATGGAATAGGTGCAGCGTGACTGTCAGTGCATCATACTGTGAGTGTGCCATAATAAATCACTTTTATTTCTTTTTAATAAGTTGTACACTATCTAATAACAATATTAGTACAATTCCATGTCTAGATTTGTACTGGAGACAGTTTCGGAATAAAGCCTTCACTCCTCCTCCCTTCTTGGAAGGGTGTACATAGGTGTGCGCACATTGAGTGTTAGGGGTGCACAGGCACCCCCTAATGCTGTGCCCACCCTTATGAACACCTCCCTGCCACTAGCAAGGGTGTGGTATAGTAGCCCGACAGTCGGGATTCCGACAGTCATTAGTCAGACGTCGGAATCCCGACTGCACAGCGTGGGGAGCGCAATGAAGCCCCTTGCGGGCTCGCTGCACTCGCCACGCTGTGGGCACGGTGGCGAGCTGCGCTCGCCACCTATTTTATTCTCCCTCTATGGGGGTCGTGGACCCCCACGAGGGAGCAGTCGGGATTCCGACGTCGGAGGAATGACTGTCGGAATCCCGACTGTCGGGGAGCCTTCCGGCACCCGCTAGCAATACCTTTTACCAAATACTTTTGCTTTTTAGAACTGTATTCCAGAAGCGCCCATAAATCAATCATTTGTGTTTTGCAATGTTACTTGTACTAGACCATTGTCATATCACTACATACCTTCATCATCCATATATGTTTTTGAGTTTTTTTGCATGTATCGTTACACAGAGTAATTAGAAGACTAAAACTGAAATAGGCAGGAGATTATAGTGTGGCTGAGAGACGATTTATATTGTAGCGAGTGCCAATAGATAATGGTAGACACGCCTAATCGGTGGTGTTAGACACCTTAGGGGTGGTGTTAGACATGCCCAATAAGTTGTACTTGACACCCCCCTTTGATGGTGCACCCCCTAATAAAATGTGCTACGCACGCCTATGAGGGTGTATGTATGTGTGTGTGTGTGGGGGGGGATTACATTTTCTGGACTAAACGTGACAAATTACATAATTTCCTGACGGTTTAGGGTTATGATGTGGGTGTAAGGGTTAGGGTTAGGCTGCGGGGCAGGGAGATAGGTTTAGGTGGCGGGGTACAGGGTTAGGCACTAGCAGAGCGGGTTAGAGTCAGGCTGCTGCAATGGAGGCTCTGGGTAAGAGGGGTAGGGGTAGAGGGTTAGTTAACAAATCCCCTTGTCAGGATTCTGCATATGGGGATGCCTGGGTCAGTCTTTTGGGCACCAGTAACCTCATTGCTGGGATATCATATGTTTACCTTGCACACAGTTCTGACATCCAGCGCCAATGCTGCTCTACTCTCTTCTTATCAGGGAAGACCCAACACAGCAGCTCTATGACAATGTGAACTGAAATGTCTTATAAACAACAAATGATAAAAGTACCATAAAGGATACCTACCAATGGTACAATGAATGGAACATTTAGTAGAATTCACATTTTTGGGGAAATGTAATAGGGTCCGACGTTGTCAGAGGTGCTGGATGTCGGAAGATCTCTGACTTTTTATTTAAAGCGGCAATCGGACAAGCCGGCATCCCACACCTCCAGCAACCTTAGGCCCTAGTACAGTGGTTCCCAAACTGTGTGCCTAGGAACCCTGGGGTGCCTCAGGACACTTGCAGGGGTGCCTTGGGTTGGTGGACCAAGATCAATTCATATTATTTATGGTCAATGTAAGAGGCAAAACCAGTGCTTGTGGCTGCCAATCATAATATATGTGGACAAACAGAAGCAAATCCTGTCCCTCACCAGATAACTGTGACATATAAACACAATGCACTTAATTACATTTTTTTTTCTGAATTTCTCGATAAGAAGCATCTGGCCTAGGGGTGCCATGAAAATATTTTGATGCTCTAGGGTGCCATGATTCAAAAAAGTTTGGGAACCCATGCCCTAGTACATTTCCAGATTACAGTGGGAAAAAAAAGGTACTTGTGTATTATCACGGCGCGCACAATATTAGTTTGCATGACATATAATCGCATCGCATGGCATACACCCGATGCACAGCGATGCGATGCAATTTTAAATTGTATAAACCCCCTATACGATGTTTAATTGTATAAGCACCCTAATGGGGGCTTACAATGTTAAATGCACCCCCACGCCACCCCCACTATGAACGCTAACCCGAAGCGCAGCGAGGGGCGGCGGTACGCATCCTACGACCTTTTCATACCCCCACTATCCAGGTTGGCGTGGAGTTGATTTTATATAGTGTGGCGAGCGTAGCGAGCCCAAAGCGTGGCGAGCGGACGCATATTACTTTACATTTGTTCTGCGTCGGCTCTCTGGGCTCGCCACGCTTTGGGCTCGGTGCTGCGCTCGCCACACTATATAAAATAAACTCCACGCCGACGTGGATAGTGGGGTTATGAAAAGGTCGGAGGACGCGTACCGCCGCCCCTCGCGGGCTCGCTGCGCTCACCACGCTTCGGGTTGGCGTTGATAGTAGGGGTGCCATTGGGGGTGCCCATCACGATTAATTATGTTATAGGGGCCACTTTTAACATGGAAAAACCCATTAGGGTGCTTATACAATTTTAAATCGCATACCATTGTATATTTATTTATTTATTTATTTACAGTTTCTTATATAGCGCAGCAAATTCCGTTGCGCTTTACAATAGTAGACAGTGATAAGACAAACTGGGTAACAACAGACAGACTTGGAGGTAGGAGATGCAATACAATGGCATACAATGCCATACTTTGGCCCTTATTCTGGTTGGTGCGGTCGAGCCGCATATGCGGCTCCGACCGCACCAGACGAATCCCCGCCCACCCTACGGATCGCCACGGCCGTCCGTACACGGACGGCTGGCGATCCGCATAAAAATGGTGGAGGCTATGCCTCCACCATGGTGGGAGCTGCCCCCTGCATTCGATGGTCGTCGACCATCGAAGGCAGGTCCGCACGCCGCGGCAGCTCCCGCAAGCTGAGACCACACGGACAATCGTCCGTGTGGTAGCTTGTATGGGGGCTGAAAGCTGACATCCGGCGACGTCAGCTTTCCGCCCCCATGAGTTGCGTCATGGCCTCATTACCATGCGTACGCCCCGCGTTTGCATGGGAACGCCCATGAAACGCGGGGCGTACACATAGGGAAATGAGGGCATGATGCCTCTCACGCCCCTATACGCCCCCTTTGCGGCGGACGAAATACGTCTGCGGCGAAGGGGGCTGCACATGCGCAGATTCACCTCTGCGCATGTGCAGAGTAAAAACATCGGCGGTACGGCCGCACGCGGGCCGTACCGATCCGATCAGAATAAGGGCCAATGTGATGGTATACAATTTAAAATTGTATTACATCGCCTGCCATCGCGTAACATCGCATCGCATACCATCGCATGCCTTATGGTCTGCGATGCGATGGGTGCCGTGCTAGTACACAAGTACCAAAAAAAATTTAAATGCCAAAGTTATTTGGGTGAGAATTATTTTTAATTTTTCCCTCCCAAGTTGTCATGTTGACATGCACTGTTGACACTGATATATTGATGTTTAATATGCAGACTGTGTTCATGTCAATTTCAACAATACCCTAACTGCAGCCTAACTGTCATAATTAACAAGGAGTGGTTTTGCCTTGTAATTGATTGCCGATTAAAAAAAAAAGTCAGAGTTTGGATGGGAACTCCGCGCCACCAGCCTACTTGGGCGTGATTACAGCCAGCACATGAAGTAAGTATAAGGAATGCAATACATTTGAACATAAGGGTTTTTGTGCTTTCCAATATACTACTGTCTATGTTCTACATTTGTTTTATTTTATTCTTTTGACTTATCTATTTCTATCAATTTCATTTGAAGGAATCCCATGCTGAGTATATAACTGTGGTATAAAGTGCGAAGGCTACAAAGCCAAGTGGCATTTCTAAGTAGTTATTCACGTTTAAGTCGTGATCCATAATGAAAGTACAACAAAACTGCTTTTTGCTGCTTACGTTACCAATAACAAAGGCAGACAAAATCAAATACAAATTCTCTTTGCAATGATATCCTCATTACACTATCTCCCAGTGATTGCATGCTGAACAATAATGATTATTTCCCAGCAAGAAGGAAGGATGGGTCACATCTTGCTTAGCTTCATTTACTGCTGGCATATCTTAGCTTGTTACTTCAATAATATGCACATGTAGTAGTCTGTAGCCGAGACAGTTTCATCTACAATGCAGATCACTTCCAACTTGTTACTGTCTGAAGAGAATGCTAACGCTTCCACATTTCCTCATTAGCTCCTGGTAAGACGGGTCCTGTGTCACAGCTTATAGAGCCCTTACGAGCTTTTTAGCCGGATGACTGATGCATCCCTCGTTATATCAAATCTGAGGGCATTACTGGCATCTCCCTTTATTCATTGTCTAACACCATCAATCGAGCAGCTGCCATGCACCCGTGATCAGGCTGATTATTAAAATGTGCTCAGGAGCCTGTCTATACCAATTTTCTCTCATCTGAAGAGGCCAATATAAACTGTCTCAAGTCAAATCGACAGCTTTGTTCAAGGAATATATACAATATGGCACATCAGGTGAGGTGAGAGGAGCAAGTATAAATATAAGGCTGTCTTAAGGGGTTAGCACACAATGTATAGAGACACTGTGGTGTAAATCCAGCCACTGTGTGTATGTATCTCACATGTTTGCACAGATGTTTCCATCTTAACAGTGACTTATTGCTTGGTGTCAACCAAATAGTGTCATTCTTCGGTACTCAAACTTGGTCCTCAGGACCCCACACAGTTTATGTTTTCCAGGTCACCTGACAGGTGCACTTATTACTGACTGACACATTTTAAAAGATTCACAGGTGGAGCTAATGATTTAACTTGATACTGTGAGGAGACCTGCCACACGTGCACTGTGTGGGGTCCTGAGGACCTGCGGTGTATTTGATTTTGTAACAGAATAAATACTATCGTACACTATTGTAAATGTATTTATCTTAAGGCACTAGAGTTTTATGCAATCAGTTTCATTATGCGCTATGTCAAAGCACTCCAATCTGGTTTGACTCCAAAGCTGTGTACACACTAAACGATGCCTGTGCCCAGCGATATAGTCACCGGTCACCGACAGGGACACTTGCTAATGAGCTGTCCTTCGTCATCCTACATGCAAGACCCACAAAGAATGAACGGTCAGCATCCAGCCGAATGTTTGCTGACATTACCCCTTTGAGTGCCAACGTTGCTGTTAGAGATCCTCAAAATATCCAATAAAAAATGCCAGCGCCAGTCACAGCGACTCTTCTTTTAGTATAAATCAATACAAATACAGCCAAGTTAATTGATTGAAGTTTAGTTAAATATCATTGCTGTAAGGGACACTGGCACTTTTAGCAGATATCTCTCACAGCAACGTTGGCACTGAAAGGGATAAGAGTAAAAATATAGAATTCCATAAACACTTATTCACAACTACATCATATTTTAAAGGGATGAATCTACTTTTAATTTCTAATTCCCAAAAGAAGATTGGACAGGAGATGCTTGATGTCACTCTGGAGGGTGGGGCTGGACTGTCATGTCATCAGGCCACGCCCCCGAGATGGGAAATGCCTTCGATTTGCAGGACTGCTAAATGGCGTCATTCCTGACTTTAGCCCTGAACCACCACAATGGGGGGAATTTACTAAAGAAAATTTGTAAAAAAAATAGGTGTATTTGTATCCAGAAATACACTTATTTTTGACATTTACTATCCCGAAAATACGGCAATTCGTATTAGTATTGATGTGCTATCAATACGAAAACGAATTGCCGTATTTTCGGGATTGTAAATTTCAAAAATAAGCCCCCATTGTGTCTTAGGGGTTTTATTGGTTTTATTTTCATTCTTCTCACTTGGTTTCAGCTTGTGGTTTGCCTGAAGGGCACCCACCCCCTACATGGAAGGCTGCAGGGCTCCTCCTCCTTTTTCATGATGTAAAATGTGTAATTTCGGGCAGCAATGGTCCATGGCACCTCTGGACCCTGCTACAGAAAAGGATTTGATTACAAAAATGTTCTAATCAAAATAATTGTGACTTATTGTATTAACTTGTTTCAGGATGCTTATACTGTACTAATAGAAAAATGTATTAACAATCCCAGAAATCTGGTGCTTTTGGCTATGTGCTGATCCAGGCTTTACTGCTAATTATTAGCACAACAGGCATGGATGGAAAATCTCAGCAAGGCAGATGGAAAGATCTGCTTCAAGAGAGGATCAGAGAAGGCATTGCTTTTCAGCAGGCCTAAATCCGCTAATCTGATTATTATCTGTTATTATTAGTGATAAGGAGAAGCAACCAGGATAAATTTGTGTTATGTGTAAATGTAATTTAAATAGGAGTCTAATGTGTAGAGCCATATAGTCTAATGAGCCCTACACATGCAGCGAGTTTGCTGAGCATTCTGAGTGATGCTAGATTACTCAGAGCGCTCAGCAAGATCACTGTGCATACATTGCTCAGAAAATGGCCTGATATCACTATGTGTGTAGGCCCCATTTCTGATCAGCGATTTTGCAATTCATCTGATTATCAAAGGACTGCTGGTGCGCGTCAGTTGCATGGTGCAGTCGGGGCCGCAAATATCGTCAAAAATCCAGAATGCTAAATACCTGCAGTTTGATCGTAGTAGTAGAAGTTTGATTGACAGAAGGCCGGCATTTGGTGTGTCCAGGGGTTTTTGAGGAAGGTCTGATATATCAGTGATGACCACTTCTGCTCAGGGCCGGTGCCAACACTAGGCAACTTTAGGCATTTGCCTAGGGCACCGGCCACTGGAGGGCGGCAATTGTGAGCAGGACACCCCTCCCCCTTAATGGAGGTAAGCGCCGCAGCTGCAGCACACCCCCCCACTCCACTCTGTAGAGTGACTTGGCGGCATCAGCATCGCATCCCCTCCCGTGGAGTGACGCAGCATCACCCGGCACACACAGCGGGCAGCACAGCATGACCCAGCACCCCCCCCTCATCCTGCCTGGGGCACTCTGGTGACTTGCATCGGCACTGCTTCTGCCTAATCTCAGTCACAGATTTGTGGAAGCCTGACCTACTGACAATTGCATATATGTGTGTGTGTGTGTGTGTGTGTGTGTGTGTGTGTGTGTGTGTGTGTGTGTGATAGAGACAGATGGAATAGGTGCTTTTTCATAATTTTTTTTTTTTGCTATGTTGGCAAACAATGCACATTGTGGTTCTTTATTTCCTTATTTCCACCAGTCTCAAAATGTTTTGGGATTGAAAAACAGGGCAATCAAATGGCTGGCATAATGAACGTTTGGACAGAGCCATGGTTATGTACAATAATTTCACAAGTAAGCAGCAAACTCTAGCGAGCAAGGCAAAACCTCTGTACCCCTAAAAACACTTGAATGCTATTGCCACAGAATCGTCAAAGCATATTTCCACAACAAAGAATGACAAAGAGGCTAATATGTGCTGAAAATCAAAAGTCGCAAACACTTCTACCCTTCTGCTCCACGGGAGATTTCTGTCCTGCACCTGCATTACGGTTTGACAGGTCTACCGCCCCAGTCAAACTCTCCACCTGCCACTGTCCAAGCCCAAGGTCCAAACACGTCTCTGGCCTGGCATGTAGCTCGTCAGCATTTCCACCTCTCTACAGGTTACGTGGGGCCAACTGGTTGTTGAGTGGAGTGACTGACAGTAGTGAAAAGCACAGGTCCCAATACGCCTCTAACCCTGTCTAAATTTTGGCAGCATCCCATCAATTGCAATTGTTGTGAGTTTTTTTGTTTTTACAAAATTTTCAAAGATTCATCATTTTTGTACATGTTTTTAATATATTCTATTGGCCAAAACGAGGCTATTTGAATTTGAACCTTTAAAAAAGTATTTTTTGGACATGCTGTATGTACACCTTTTCTGGTATGTGTGTATATATACACACGCAGAGGCGGAACTACCGCCGGTGCAGTGCACCGGGGCCCAAGGAGAACATGGGGCCCGCGGCCGTCTGCACCATATGCTGCTGCCGCTGGTTTCCTGTTTTTTTTTTCTTTAAGGGACACAGCGGCAGCGTGGATGTGCGGGGCGGGCCCGCGGACGGGAGGTAGCAGGCCTGACAGGATGTCCTGGGATCACGTGACCCAGACACTGCAGGCCTGCCGCGGGACCCCGATGTCTCTCCCTCACTCTGGAGTCTGCACAGCGCGCGTGTCTGCTCCGTGCGTGTCAGGAGTCACGCCGTCGGGGCTGCTGGAGGGGTGGGAGCCAGAAGAGGAGAGCAGCGCGGACGCGGTGCCAGGCCAGCCACAGGACCAGAGGAAAAGCGGGTCCCAGCTTTAGGGAGCTCAGGAGGGTGCAGTGCGGAGTGGAGGAAGGAGAAGAAGGCTGCCGGGATGCTGGAACCGGAGGTCCCCATGACTGAAGAGCTGCAGTGAAGGCAACTGGTCTGGAGTGCCCCCCAAAAGCAGCCTCCTTTGAAGCACAGGGGGTCAGGTTAGTAACTACAGCACACCCCCTGAAGCCTAACAATATCCACTCCCTCAGCCTAACTCTAACCATACACCCCCCTTCCCCACAGCCTAACTATGCACCACCCTCCCCCTCAGCCTAACTCTAACCATACACCTGACCCTCCTCCCCCGCAGCCTAACCTTAATCATACACCCCCTCCCCCACAGGCTTACCTTAACTATACACCCCCTCACCTGCAGCCTAACACTAACTACAGTATACACCCCCATCGCTTAATCCTAACTGTACATGCCCCATAGCCTTACCTTAATTAAACACTCCCATGTAGTCTAACCCTAACTATACATCCCCCCATAGACTAACCCTATCTATATACCCCCTCCCCCACAGCCCAACCATTCACCACCCTCCTGAAGCCTAACCCCACCCATCCCCCTCCCCACAGCCCAAACCATACACTCCCCATCCGCAGCCTAACTATACACCCCCTGAAACCTATAACACAAACCAAACAGGCACACACCGCAGCCTATAAGACTAAACATACAGGCACACACCCACAGCCTATAGCCTTAACATATACCCCCCACTGCAGCCTATAACACTAACCTAACCCTATACTTACTACACACACCACAGCTTATTATGTGGCCATGACCCTTCCCCAAGAAGTCATGCCCTTTTTGTCGCCCGCCTTTGGCGCACACGGTTTCTATTTTGAGTATGGGGTGGGGGGCCCAAAGCATATTTTTTGCACCTGGGACCATAACTCACTAGTTCCGCCTCTGTACACACGCACCCAAGGCCATAGGCATTACAGTATGTGATTGGCCTATTTGCACCCAGGCATGACTAGTTGCTTCTGCAATGCATGCTCTTGTGCGTACACATTGCAGGTAAGCTGAGCCAGCTTGATGTTTACTGTCATTACATTATAGTAATGAAAACGACAAGCACACGGCCCAAAATTGCATCTGTATATCAAAATAGCACCAATTTCATTGCAGTATAACATAGCCCATTTAACTGGCTTTAGGAAGTATAATTTCCTTCTAAAGTATCTGGCTGTTAATATGGAAGTTTGCAGAAAAACACATTTTTTCCAGTCTCCTAAATATCCTATATGCAAAATCATTCTGACTGAGAACTTAATGTGAAATTATTTTACAGTCTCTGTCTACATGAGCTTTCATTAAACCCACCTTAAAATCATCACTCTGTGAAATATGAGTTTCTCTGTTTAAATAAAAGGCTGTGGAAGAGCTGCGGCAAGGGAGATCGTCATTAGAATACTAAGTATGACTTACCACGTATTGTGAACTCCCAGTGACCCCTTTTGAAATAAGTACTTTGAGTCATCTCACACTGGTAAGTAATCAAAATTATTTTTAAAATTAAACATGAAAGCGTTCAAAATATGATAACTTAGGCAAAGGCCATGTTCTCTGTCTTCTGTACAGCAGAGAAAGCATAATCGTCATGATGACTAATTCCCTAGAGGCATTTCTCCTCATGTTTGGTGCCAATGTATGAGTTGGATTATTGACAGAATATGCACTGGGTATTAAATATAGTATTAAGGATATTAAATATTTGGCTGATGGTTGTGTTAAGTGAATTTTATATCTTCTGTGAGTAAGGTACCCGCACCTATTGTCTCCCTTACTCATTTGCTCTTTGTCTTTAACCTTTTCTGAAGTAGGTAGAGCTTGAGCACAATAATTGTATCCTGTACCCTTAACATATTAGAATTTAACAACAACACATATTAAGACAGTGGATTGTGGGTAGAGTGGTTGGGAGCTACCTAGTGATCTAGTACTTCAGAAAGATATGTCAAAAAGGGATGTGTCCCTGCACCCAAGGTGATTTGACCACAGCCTTCATACATTGCCAATTTTCCCATTAGTATGTTGGAAGTAATCATATGGAGAGTTGTGCCCCTTTCAGACTGCACTTTTTACCCTTTATTTTGCCATTTTTTTACCGTTTTAAAATGGTAATTTGTGCAGTCTGAAAGGTGCAGAGTGAATTTACGTTTAAAGACATGCGGTGTGAAAGGAGTTTTAGCTGGCAGACCCGTTTTTAGAAATTTTAAAATACCTGGTCAAAGCCAGTTTTGCGGTCTGAAAGCAGCATTGAATTCAGGAGAGTGAGAAGTCACAACATGAGAATTATATAATGACAGTTACAGCCAGTCAAAATTACTGAAACACATAACAGTAATGCCGGTGTGCAAAACACTTGAATTCCCCTCATAGAAGTGAAGAGCAATGTTAGCCTAAAATGATCTAGGAATGAAGAGGGTTCACAAGAAGCCAAAGTACTGGCTTTGGATGTCCTGATGCAGATATTATATTTTATATTGGAATGAGTGCCCTCACAACGTGAGCACTCTCTATACCACCTTCACCACTGTCACTGGTGAATATGCCAACAAAGAGATTGTAGTAGGGACAAGAGAAGCACCAACCATTCACTAGAAGATGTGGTCCACCTACTCCAGGAGACATGACATGCCTTCTCGTACATGGCCATGTCCCATTTCCTTATCCAGGATCTCACAATGTTGGTTGGTATCCATATAAACAGTATGGTTTCTATTTCTCTGGTGATCATTGTGATTTTAGACATAAAATATGTCCTATATTTGCTTAATTGACATAATGTAAATCTAAATAATGCTGTACTTTCATTTCCAGTCTTGTAAATTAATATAGGGGAATCATAATGTGTTTCACACTGCTTGCAAAAAAAAAAAAAAACATTTTGCATGGACTATGGACTTTTGTATATGTCAAAATTGAAAATTGAAAATTGTGCAAAGTCATAAGCCTCGGCATTCCTCTGCCGGAACCCTCATTGCATAATAAACAGCCCTATGGAATTCCCAAAATGAAATTAATCTGTCGGCCCTACTCTATTCTGAGTTGTGAACTTTTTTGTGTTTACATGTTTAATATTATCGTGCCTGAAGGCTGTAAAATAATCTGTTCAAGGTCATGGCCAGGTCTAGACATTAAAGCTGAGTGTAAATGTTTCAATGCTAGGTCCAAAATTACATCTTAAGTATTTGTAGGATATAATTTCTCAATTCACAGCTGGGATACCCCAAATGGGAATTTTTTTTCACAATTATCCTCAAATTGGCCCAAATTGAATATACTGTCATGTATTATTCCTCATCTTGCATTGCACTAGTAGACAATCAAAAACTAAACTAGTTATTCGTTTTACAGCTTTACACCAGCACAGAACTTTCTAACCATTATAGGGATTGCACATGTATTTCTAAACTAGCTTAGAAACATAGGGGGTGATTCATGTTGGTTCAGCCATTGAATGCTTTCTCCTGCCTTCGGAAATAAAAGTAATCTCAACTGACTTTTATTTCCTTCACTCCGAGGACGGGCACTGATGTCCTGTGACATTAGCCGCCCGCACCCGGCAGGCATCGGCCCACCTGCATACCCATGGGAATGGCCAGCGTTTTCATGGGGATGGCCATCAAACGCTGGGCGTTCCCATGGTCCAGCGTCGTTGCCGTCCCCCATCTGTCCCCGGCCATCCCTCCCCGCAACGAACGGCCCGGTGAGTGTGTAATTCACCAAAGCCGTTCAATGCTAGGGTTTGCACATGCATAGAAATGTGCATGCCAGATCCCCTACCATTGGAACGGGGCCAAATTTGCCCGTTCATAATGGTGTTGAATCATGCCCATAATCTGTTCTATTGGTTAAATAGGGCTAATGAATTTATCTCTAATGTGTTTGTTCATAAAGTACCTCCATATGTGTACATGTCACATACAGTAGGTACCAACTTGACCTGGTATAGTTTGTGAACGCACATCAGATTTTAAAAGATAGCAGTAACTAAATCTTACAAAAAATATATATCTTTGATGTTGCCTTCCCCATATTGCCGGGGATCTTTTGAAGGCTCCTACAGATCAGCATGATTAACGACACTGATATTGTGCAAGTATAACTAGCTTATTTTCATTATTGGTAGTTAGTCCCAGGTGTCCACATATGGGTCACTTGAAGAACTTCCAGGCATAAAATACTGAGGGTAATTCAGATCTGATCGCACGGCTGCAAATGTGCAGATCCTACTCTTCAGATAGACACATCTCTGGAGCAGGGAAGTAATTTATAGTGTGATCCAGGTGTCTCCACACCTGGTGACACCTCTGAAGATGTCCTGCATTTGTGGGCTACAGTACATGCAAAACAGCCAATAGACATTCTAACTATCCCAGTTTTGTCGTAAGTGTCACATTTTTTGGGCATTGCCCCACCCGGGGGAAAGTTAAGCAGGTCTCCCGCTGATCTGCCACTCTTGGGAGAGAGATCAGGGGACAGCCATCAGCTCTGGAAGCAATGGACATGCCTTCAGCACAACAAAAAATGGGGTTCTGACACAAGAACATGTCTGCATCATGAAGCCATGCCCTTTTTTACAAGGTCACAAAGTTATAACACAAGGTCACCACCCTTTCTTCTTTGTTCCTCTTCCCCCTAATATTGGGAGTTATGAGCCAGTATTTACATTGCATGCAAACATAACAATTGTGTTTGCACCCCTTGCATTATAATATGGTTTGTAACTCAGAATTAGTCCAATAAAGCATACCTTCCAGCTGTCCCTATTTCAGCAGGACCGTGTCCTGCTGTCCCACCCACCAGCTGCAGGAAGTTTGGGTGAGCCATTGATTTCCTCTGCTCCCAAAGCAGCAGGTGATCCCTAATTATATGCCGTGAGCATGTGCACAGCATCTATACAGTGCAGGGAAGTTAGCCAGGACTCTGCAAGGCCACGCCCTCCCACTCAAGGCAAAGCTCCATTCAGCTGAAGCCACTCCCTCTTCCCATACATGCATGCTTTGGCATGTAAGATCTCGCATTCCAATCAATATAAGTTGGGAGGTATGCATAAAGCACATGATTCCAATGAGATTTCTATCCCAGTTCTCTCCTCAAAGCACCAGAATTTACTTTCTGTCTAACTGACGGAAGATGTTGTTTCAAAGCCAGGTCCTAAAATAACTCCACAATTCATACTTATCATGTTATATTTGTATTGTTCATTCTCCCTAATAATTCATAGATTTGAATTCCAACTATGCTCTGTGTTTGATACAAACAATTCTTTATGTTTACTAGCCATAATTTGACTTTTCCTGTCAGTCATATTCAGATTCAGGGCTCTATTTTCAAAGTGGCAGATACAAAACCCTCATGAGCAAACAGCAATAGTTTGAATTATATAACATAAATCTTGCTCAGCTCTGACAAGCTTGTAAATAAATATGGCTGGCTTTGTGTAGGGTTCTGTCTAAATATGTTGATTTATTGTAGCAATAGCATTTTGCCTATGAAGCTTATTTATTTATATCCCGGTGTTGGAAAAATCCCTGATCATAGCCTAAAAGCTGAAAGGCTATCTGCATACATTTGTATTTTGAAGCAGGTCGGCATTTTAATACTTAGAACTGCTCTACCACCTAGGGAATGCCTGTGGTGCCCAAAACGGGTGCACCTGGGGGCTGCATGTTGGGATCCACCAGATCTGTAGCACTAAATCAGCAAATTAACATTGCTAATTAACCTAAATCTACTGTATGTGCGGCTTGTGATTGGTCCTCTCTCGTGTAATGGGGCAATACACATTAAATAATCCATATATTGTGGAACTCCTGTATTATGTTTTGTATTTTGTACCGTGATCATTTCCGTGCTAGTTTAGTAACTGGAGGAATTGTTCCATTGTTTTATAGCCGTTTTGTGTCATTGGAGTGAAGAATAACATTTTGTTTGCAGCTGTTGCTTACAGGTGCTGTTTTTTGATGTTTGTAAAGTGCTTATACTATAAACAAATACAGCTCGTTTTGTGTTTCAAAAATCTTCAACAATGATACATACGTCTTGAGGTGTAAATTTATCCCAGACACCTGGGCACTGCTTAGAGCAGGCATTCCCAACCACGGTCCTCAAGGCACACCAACAGTGTAGGTTTTGTAGATATCCAGGCCTGATTAAACCATCTGTGCTGAAGCCTGGATATCACTAAAACCTGCGCTGTTGGTGTGCCTTGAGGACCGTGGTTGGGAATGCCTGGTTTAGATTCTGGTGTCAACCCCCCCCTTCCCCCTTTAAAAAAAGTAAACAATTATGGAGTGTGTGTTTCTATATAGAAAATACAGACAGCAGGGGTGGGCAATAAGTGGCCCTCCAGCTGTTGATAAACTACACATCCCAGCATGCCTTGCATCAGTTTCAGCATGGCCAAATAGCAAAACTAAGGCAAGACATGCTGGGATGTGTAGTTCATCAACAGCTGGAGGGCCGCTTATTGCCCACCCCTGGTCTACAGGGACTGGAGCCCACAGGGAATTAGCATGGCTCCAGCTGCTATGTGTGACAATGGCCAGTGGGTCAGGGTCAGATTTAAGAAATTCAGCCATCTGCTGGCTACAGCTAGCTACAGAACATACCGAGCAGTGCCATTCAGGAGCCGTTCTGTAGTCTTATTGCAGGTGCAAGCAGGGCTCCTGGGATAGAGTCAGCAGTGAGTTCTCTACAGAGCTACATTGGAAGAGCAGTGGTCACTCTTGGATGCCACTCTGGACCACAAAGCTGCTGCTGTACAGTGGTGTAATTATGCTCCTTAGTGAAAGTTTGTGAAGGCCCTTGTGTACCATTCAATGGTGAAAAATATATATGGCATATGTAACATGGCAAGGAACATGGGCACCTTTTAGCTATGGGCCCCATAGCAGATGCACTCCCTGCACATGTGGTCATACTCCCTTGCTGCTGTACATGCAGGTGCCCCATCATGGCTTGGAGCCTGAAGACAGACTTCTCCATAGAAGAAGTAGCTCCCATAGCTCCCAACGTATTCTGAGCCTGGATCATGTCGTGATAATGAGGGTATGTCACACAGGGGGCTTGTTCAGAAAAGCTCTGGCCTTTTTTTTTTATCCCCATGTCCTTTCTAGTAATGTTTCCATTGCAGAATACACAAGAGGGAGGTGTGTGCCAGCTATTATGTATTGCAGGGCAGATCTGGATTGACTGTTGGGAGGTATGGGCCTGACAGTTGGGAGGCATTGAAGTTGAAGATAGAGCATCTGAACATCGCGTATCTATAAAGGGTTCTAGTTCTGCAATGTACATGGACCCCTGGGTGCAGGGGGCCCTCACAATGCACACCCTGCACCCATTTCATTATACTTACTGCTTAGTCAGCCTAGTGCTGACTGCTGAGCGGCAAAAATCACTGGGAAAATGGCAACTGCGAACAGATTTGCGCATGTGCAATAGAGTTGTCCTCGGGAACGTGGCGTTGGTGCCATGTTCCTGGAGACTTGTGCATACGAAGTGGACTCTGGCACAATGGCAGGAGGGGTCCTGATCAGAGCCTGCACACTGGACCCTTCCACTCTTAAAGCACCTCATCAAGCTGACTCAGCTTACGTGATACACCTACTTATGTATGTATGTATTTTCGGTAGGGAGACTGTTGCTACCCATTTGTAGGGAGAAGGAGAAGGCAAGAGGGCACAATGGATCTGGCAGGTGCCAGGACCAGCACATGTATACAAACGATGGCAAAACTACGCCTGCTCAATTCCCTGACTTCTATGGGCTGCATCGGCTGCAGTCCTGCAGCCGTTATATAAAATCTTCCACTGATCACAAGTGAAAGCTTGGGCCCAAGTGCCAGCTATTACTGATCACAGTGATCTCTTAAACTAAAGACGCATAAGGCAAGTTAGCAGGAGATTAAAGATGTTGCTACGTAAGATTCTCTATGCATTATTACATATACCAATGTGTTTTAATGAACATTATTTTTTTAAGGCAGTGAAATTTTTTTATATTTTAATTAGTCATGATCAATTTATTTTAATATTTTAAATTCCATAAATGTTCTATTATAGTTTTCTGTTTATATGGTTTACTATGTGATTTATGTTTTATTTATTGCAAGTATTTTTTATTGCTATCTTGTGTAATGTAAAATAAGAAAGAAATGAAAAAAATGTGTGTCTTTTATTTCACAAAGCTAGAGTAGACAGCCACTGGTATATTTTTCAGTGTGAGTTACTTCTTCAAGGTCTTGGCGGTTACACTTGCGAGACTATGATAAATAACTCATTGAGACTACAGCTTAAAAGAATGACATATTGGATATTGTCAACAATATTCTTTTTAGAAAGCAACACAGCGAAAGGGAGTAGGCATCATGAGGTCAGCCATACGTTCTCCTACATGCTTTCTGTTCAGCTATGGTTAGCACTGACATTATTTCCTTTTATTGCCGAATATCTAATTCCAAGTTATCATATCCAATAGATTTGTTCAATCTGCATATATTGAATTAGTTTAATAATTTTCTACACAAAATAATTTTTTAAATCTACAATGAAATTTGAAAAGCTTCTTGAGCTAGATGCAGTCGCCTCTCCATTGCCGTCATCTGCGCTTCAGGGTAGTGCCATGTAATGTAATCCTTTCTAAGTCCTCAGTGCAGCCTGTGGTTAAACCAGGGCTTTTAAAAAAGAAGTTCTCTTGTCACTTTAAGCCAGTGTACACAGTTTGGCCTTCTCGTGCTATATAATGGATGAGGTGCACCAGATACAGAATTGTGTTCAGACCATTAAAACATGCCACTGCAGTATATAAAGAAGGTGGCTTGACAGGCTCTCTTCCCTCGGTCTTCTATGCGAGCTTATCACTAAAGCTCCTCCGCTGTCAACAGCATTCAAACAGATAAAGGACAGCTGCACTCACCCCGGATTACAGGAACTCCGAGGAGGTCAGTCAGAGACAGAAACATCTTTATTTGTGGTAGTTCATAAAAATGGAATGGAAGACTTGGTAGTCTGTTATTTATTATAATTAATATTAATCTTTACAACTGACCTAGTCAAAGTCCCTTTGACTTGGCATGAGGTCATATAAGAATGGAAAGGGAAGGTATGCAGAGAGAGAATAATGAAGTGTATTATTCATGAAATAATGTGGAAAAGGCATGGAAGATCTGGAATAATTGTTGACACTGATGCAGGTGAATTTTTTCAGACAGGTAAATATTATGTACACAGATTGGGACTGAGTGCAAGACTAAGGTCATAAATAACTACTGGATCCCTGAGTGGGAATGGACAGTGGGTAGACTTTACTTTACATCTAATTCCAGGTAAATCTGAATCAAGGACCAGAACAGAAGGCTCGTTCGTCTGCACTATTACTATCTGCTGCAAACAGTGTTCAATGCTTCCAGTTTGCTCATTGACGCAGGAATTGGACAGTAATTGACTGAAAATTGGTCATCATCTATATATATATATATATATATATATATATATATATATATATATATAAAAACACTGGTGGATGGTGCAGCACTCCCCGCGATTCATGACAGTAAACGGGTTTAGTAAACCCGTTTACTGTCATGAATCGCGGGGAGTGCTGCACCATCCACCAGTGTTTGTATGAATCATTTTAGTGCGGGCACCCAGCAGAGTATTTTACAGCGTGGGAGCAAAGTGAGTGTGCCGGTCTATTGGAGCTAATTATATATATATATTATATATATATATATATATATATATATATATATATATATATATGTCTAGTATCTGTGTGACTGAAATACTGATATCAGTTGGCAGCGAGTGGAACTACATCTACTAGATTTGGAAGCATTTGCTTCAGCGGATTTACACTGCCATCTGTTGGCAGCAAGTGAGACTACATCTACTATCTTTCAAAACATACTAGTATAGAGACATAAAGCACAGTTCCTTGTGGATCCGCTGCCATCAACCATTTAGGAATTGGAAGATGAAGTTCACTACATACCAACAAAAGCATCCATGCGTAGAAGAATTCAAGCCACATTAAGTCAAAATGTGGCCCTAAGATGGTCATAATAAAGGCAAATTCCTTCTCAAATGGACAAAACCATGTGCACTGCAGGGGGGCAGATGTAACTTGTGCAGGGAGAATTAGATTTGGGAGAGTTATTTTGTTTCTGTGCAGGGACTGCTTTACTTTTACACTGGAATATAGATATCAGTTTGAAGTAAAACTCCACCCAAATCTAATTCTCTCTGCACCTGTTACATCTGCCCCCGGCAGTGCACATCATTTTGTCCATTTGAAAAGGAATTTGCCTTTGCGAGTGAACCAGAATAATACCAGTGTATTATTGTTATATCATAATAAGAACAGTATATTATTGTTAGTCTCAATAATAAAACTCTTTTTGAGATTTATATATGTCAGATAGACTTGCTATCTGCCCTCACAATAATATACTGCAAATCTAGGGGTATCTCTGCAAGTTCCTACACTAGCAGAAATGCCCAGTACACCCTTTAGCTACTGTTAATCAACTCTTAGGAACATGGTGTAACATCTAGACAAATGCACAACCGTCTAGGCCTTATACAACCTAGTTTGGAAGCAGCCATAATATAACTAGGGAAAACAGAAAACAAACATAAACAAAATTGTGGCTATATGAATGCTTGATAGGTACACAAAACAGAAAGTTATATGTACAGTCTCGGTAAGCGCACTTATAGCATAATAACATTGTTCAGCAAGATCCATAAACATTAAGGACTATTTCACACGCTCCGACTCCTGCCGGGCGGCAAAATCCCGCACGGCCAAGAAGCTGTGCTGCACTCAGGAGTTTACAATGGAGGGGATGGCCACAGCTCGGCAGCCGTCCCTTCCAGTGGTGGGATCCGGCTGCAACTGGACGGCCGGGCCATGACCGTCCCATGTGAATGGACACATTTGTGTCCATTATTAACTTCTGTGTGCGGCACGGCTTCCTGGCCGTGCGGGGTTTCGCCGCCCGGCAGGAGCCAGAGCGTGTGAAATAGCCCTAAGGGAGCATCAGCACTCGCAGATAAAGGCAAAAAAAGGTTGTCATTATTGTTAAATGTTCAGTACAACATAAATCATAGGCCATCTTATGTGTGAGTTCGGAGTGCCCTGGACAAGTCGCTGAAAGCAGTTGCATAAAGAGACTATCGACTGTTCACAGGCTATACTGAAATGTCGAAGCGGCAACTGATGGCGCCTCTACAAGCGCTACTAGTAGGTGGCTCAGTCCTTGAACACTGGGCCATGCAAGTAGGGGTTAATTCAGACCTGATCATTGGATGCTCCTCCTTCGCTTAGTGATTTAATGTGCTCGCTGTGCGAATGGATGTGTGTGCCTAGTGTAGACTTTGCAGCCAAATCAAAATACTTTGTTATAGGCTCATCATCAAATAATTTTTCCACTGGTCACCAGTCATCAGAAAATAGGAGTAGCCAAAGACTTACTCAGTGACTGCAATGAATATAGGCATATCCAGCCTGGAGCTGACATTACATACCCTCCTCTAAAGTGATTTGGCACGGCTGTATTACCCTAGGCCCGCCTAGCATTTCTTCAGGCACACCTGCCTTTTTCTTAGCACTCCCACTAAACGTCCGGTTTCCACCCCCAGACGCCTACTTCCTGTCAATCACATTGCCAATGGCTAGCTAAGGGGGAAAATAGCATGATTTCTTTGCTAGCAGACATCACGCATGTGTACCAGGGGCTGTATGCATTCGCAGTGTATCCATAATCGGCCACTCTGCGAATACGTACAGCTATTATATGGTCTCTATAGGGCCAGTAGCATCATTTGCATACAGTCAGAAGGGCAACCGCCAGAAGAGGCAGACACAGCGGCAGCTGAATCATGCCATTACCATGAGATGTAAACAACAATTCTATTGAAGTATCTATTGTGAGCATTGTGGCATTTTTTCAAAGTATGGGCCTGATTCAGGATGCAGATGCATTCACAACGACGTGTTCATGCAAAGTAGATATGCAAAAATATGATAATGACACAGCTGCTGTTAACTGTACATAGGCTCCCACCAGCGGAGTAGCTGATACACCTCTTGCGCACATAGGGCCCGATTCAGAGTTGATCGCTAATGTGAGAATTTGCAATTGGAGCGATTATCGAGTGACTGCACATATATACCAATAAAAACATGGATGCACAAGAGGAAATAATGATAGAAAATGCATATGGATCATAATCGGAATCCCCTTGTAATTTACTGACAGGCAGCCAGCGTTCTCTGGATATGTCTGAAAAAATGCAGACAGGCCCTGCCCAGGCATTTAGGAGGAGGGTCTGTGACATCAGCGCTGACCACCAAGTCTCAGTCACAGCTTAGTGGATGCCTCGGACCTACTCATATTTGCATAGACAGTAAAATCCTTTCAATGGTCCATGGATTGTGTATAGATTTGCGTGTAGATGCTGATTAGTGATCCATTCACAATTCTCTCTTTCTGTCTGGTCGGTCCACTGCAAATCCACTGAATATTCTCATATCAGCGTCTCTATGCTTTGCATGCTGTTAAACTTTGTCTGCCATGTTCAGCTGACACTGAAATGCAGCTTTTTCTGGTTTTACCCTATAGAATCGTATGGACTTCTTTCCGCTTCACTGGATCCAGTGGAGGAGCACAGGAGTCACTCAGCCTTCAGCAGGAGGCTCCAGGACATGAAGGAGAACCACTGGGAGTCTCTAACCTGAAGGCAACTTGGCAAAGGACAGCCCTTTTTGGGAGAGCTATCCTTTGCGATACTAATTGCCTATGTTAATATATAGGCGATTAATATCGTTGCGATGCTTGGCGGGATGTATTTTGCAATGATAATACATCGCCCCTAATCTACAGTTAACACAAATCAGATACACAACTCAGCTGTGCTCCTTTTGGAATTCTCGTTGCGTAAAGCGTTAAAGACAGAACCAAAAGTACAAAACACATCGCCTGTACAGCTTCCAAACCTTAACTTGGACACAATATAATGCATCTGTAAATGAAAATGGCAACAGTTGCTTGCAGTAGAATAGATTGACACTCTTCGTTTTTGTCAGCAGCTGCACTTTACGTGAGAAGCTGAAATCTGTTGTGTCAGATCCATTGTTGAAGTTGGGTATATAGTTTCACTTATGCTGATAAAAAGTCAGATTTACTTCAACAGTATGTGCATTCATTTTGAACCTGTAAAATCCAGACATTGCAAGCCGGTAGACAGATAGATGTAAAATAATGTATGACTTTTAAAAAGGGTGTAAAACACTTGTCTTTTGGTTGCGTAAAGGCCCATACACACTGGGCCATTTTGAGCTGAAAGCAGCTCACTTTTACCATTTGAGCTGGTTTCAGCTCACAAGCTGCCCAGTGCGTATCGCCCCGAGACTTAGCACTGGTACTGATATTACCAGCCAAGTGCTTGACTTTCCATAGCGTATTGCTATGAAAAGCCATCCACCCCGCGGAAATCGCTTGGGCGAGCGAAATTCGCTCAGTGTGTATGCACTCAGCAATTTTCAGCCCAGTAATTTTCCCATCATCGCTGGCCAAAAAACACCCAGTGTGTATGCACCTTATCAGAGATTGTACAACATAGATGCATACAATTGCAATGGTGCACAAGAATACAATTCCTAATAATATTTTTAACTAAAAAGGTGTGTAACAGCTTAACTAGATCTGTGCCTTCCAAATATCAGAACATTTTATCGATGCACATAATAATTGTCATATTTGCCATCTTTGCTCAGTGACAGTTTCATTCTGGGAGAGGAGGAGACGGGTGAGTGGGGTGGAGCATCATAGTAGTCCTGCCTCCTGCGGTGGTTTTACTTGCATTCCTGGCTTTGTGTGGCTGGGACAGGGGTGGAGCAATGCAAATCATGTCATCATTATCCCCTCGCTGTGACATTTTGCTAGGATCCCTGGCTTTGTTATAAAAGGTATGGGGTCACAATGGGGGTATTCACAGCACATGCTTCATAAACAACACCCACTTCACGGTTAAATGTTAGATGCAGAGGATTTGTCCACTTTACCACTTTACTGCAAAAAACGTTTACATGTTTTGTACATATAGGGGCTGATTCAAAGTAGTATGCAGGTTTCTAAAAGTGTAGCTTTTCCTGCATGGGGATACATTTAGATTTTTGGCCGATAGGTAAAGTTAGGCATATTTATGTGTCTACAAATACCCTATTATCAGAGCAACTACAAAGAAGCCCGCCTATACAGGAGGTATAATAGTATACTGTATGACCTCAAAGAAATGTAATATACCAGCAGAATGGCATTAAAAATTCTCAAAATTTTTGTTCTCAAAATGTACAAAACCAGGTGCACTGCAGATTGGGCAAATCGAATATGTGCAGAGAGAGAGTTAGATTTGCGTGAGTTGTTTTGTTTCTGTGCAGAATAAATACTGGCTGCTTTATTTTTACACTGCAATTTAGATTTCAGTTTCAACACACCTCGCTCAAATCTAACTCTCTCTGCACATATTACATTTGCCCCACCTGCCGTGCTCAAGGTTTGGTCCATTTTAAGAACAAATTTGCCCTGCGATTAAGTCTGAATTAGGACCATAGTTAGGCTGAAATATGCAAAAAATGTTGACATTTTGGAAACAACATGTTAACCATTTTGACATTTGTGTATGTCAGTATATTGCGTGTCTACCTGACTGTCAACATGCAGATCCTTCAACATTGTAAATCTCAGTAGTCAGAATGACAACTGTTCATACCACACCCCATTCATGTATTGATAGGTAATATACAGTGGTGGCTCCATGTCATGCTGCAGTGTAAAATTAAAATAGGTAAGCCACACCATGAGTCATGACAGCTTATGCAGTATATATACTAGTAAGCCTGCTCAAAGCAAAAGATTCGAAAGCTAGCCTTCTACCTTCTGTGTTTGTGCATGTGTGAGAAAGAGACGTAGTTTCACTCTCTTCCAGCAGATGGCAGTGTTTCTGAGACTCACAGACACTATATATATATATATATATATATATATATATATATATATATATATGTGTATATATATATATATATATATATATATATATATATATATATATATATATATGGTACTTGTTTCCTAGCACGGCGCCCACGATATTCATTTGTATGGCATTGTATATGGCATACAATGCAATGCGATGCGATTTTATATTGTATATACAATTTTTAATTGTATAAGCACCTTAATAGGTGCTTACAATGTTAAATGCACCCCCACGACACCGCCACTATCAACGCCAACCCGAAGCGTGGCGAGCGCAGCGAGCCCGTGAGGGGCGGCGGTACGCGTCCTCCGACCTTTTCATACCCCCCACTATCCACGCCACGTCGGCGTGGAGTTGATCTTATACAGAGTGGCGAGCGCAGCGAGCCACCGAGTCCGAAACATGGCGAGCGCAGCGAGCCCCCCGAGGGGACGCGTATTACTTCACATGTATTCCTGCGCCGCGCCACGCTTCGGGCGCGGTGGCTCGCTGTGCTCGCCACACTATATAAAATCAACTCCACGCCGACGTGGATAGTGGGGGTATGAAAAGGTCGGAGGACGCGTACCGCCGCCCCTTGCAGGCTCGCTGCGCTCGCCATGCTTCGGGTTGGCGTTGATAGTACAGGTGGCGTGGGGGTGCTTTTAACATTGTAAGCACCTATTACGGTGCTTATACAATTATTTATCTTATAGGGGGCACATTTGACATTGAAAACACCCATTAGGGTGCTTATACAATTTTAAATCGTATACCATTGTATATGCCATACAATGGCATACAATTCGATGGTATACAATTTAAAATTGTACAACATCGGCTAACATCGTATCACATCACATCGCATACCATCGTATGCCTTATGGTATGCGATGCGATGGGCGCCGTGCTAGGAAACAAGTACCATATATATATATATATATATATATATATATATATATATATATATATATTTATATTTATAACATGTAGTTAATTTGACAGCAGAAATCCTTGCAGAGCACTATGTTAATGCAATAAAATATAAAGATTGATATAATCAAGCTGGATGTTTAAATATACTGATCTTTAAATAGTTAGGAATCCCAATATTGACAAGGATCATCCTTTTTTCAGCAAGCTATGAAACTACAAAGTAGATTTCTTTTTGTCCAACTGATTTTCCCTGTCACTATTGCATAAAACTGATTGACTGTCCTACTTCTTTCCCCCAGTCCATCTCTAAAGTTACAAGTCTAGGTTTACTTACCCTTGGCAGAACTCACTATGTTGTAATTAAGTGGGAAGGATGTTATGTCAGGCATTGGTCTTGAGTGTCGGAGTAACACAGTGTGATTACTCGGGCAACTAGCAAACATTACAAGTGATGAAATAAGCTGGCAACATATCAGCACTTCACCCTGTAATATTGATTGTTTGCACAGTTACATCCATTGTAAATCAATGACACAAGAGACCAATTGTCCTTTGAGTTCCCCTGTCATGCTGCACTTTGATTACTGCTTTGCTGAAGAGCCTTTGATACGCTGGATTATTTGATACATGGTGTATAACACTCACTTTATAAAGTTCAATACTAAAACATATAACCCTTTTGTAGTATTTCATGGCATAATATACTTAAGCAATATGTTTGTCAAATTTTCAGCAAAAAAATAATAATATACAGATTTGCTTTTCTAATAGAGGGGGAGATGCTTTAAGAATCTCCGCCCCCCTTCGCCTCTCTTCGCAATTATAATTATCGCATATGTTCTAACATATGCGATAATTATAGCAAAGGACAGCTCTTGCGTTAAGAGCTGTCCTTTGCGGTGAGAGTCGCCGGGTCCCAGCAGGTCCCGGCGGCTCCCCCCTCCCTCCTACAACCGGCGCTGCTGCTGCTGCGCCGGGCTCTCCTCCTCCCTGCACCCGGAAGAGGATCAGTGCAGAGAGGAGGTCACAGGTCCGGGCAGCACAGCTCTGTGCTGCCCGGACACAGGTGAGGGGGCGATGCGGGGCAGCGGGGGTCCGTGCGGGGTGGTGGGGGGTCGTTGCGGGGTGGCGGTGGGATGCGGTAGAAGCCCATTGGCTTCTATGGGGCATCGCCAGATTATTCTGGCGATGCCCCCCGTCACGGTAACCCGGCGGGGGATGCTTACAGCATCCCAAAATGCGGTGAAAACCCCAATAATGGGGTTTTTACTGCATTTTTAGCTTAGAGAATTTCCCCCAGAGTCACATAGATTTCAATATCCCCTGCAATAAGTTACTTATTAATTAGCCTAATAATCATTGGTGGCACTGGACCATGTAAACTATGGGTGATGGATGACGGTCAGAATTCCAATGGTCCGTACTCCAACTATTTAAATTTCCATCAGGTGGGATCCACATAGCTGGCCTGATGTATCAAGCTTCAAAAAATTATAAAATGGAGAGTGATAACCAGCCAGTCAGCTCCTACCTGCCATGTTACAGGCGTGGTTTGAAAAATTAAAAGAATGAGCTGATTGGCTGGTTGTTTATCACTCGCATTTTATCACTTTTTGATACTTGATATATCTGGCCCACAGAGAGAATAGAACCTGTGGTGATCGAAACAAGCCAAGCGGCTTAATTGCGCTGACCCCCCTGCTGGAGTACTGGCTATTGGTATTCCAATGTTGATATTCCGACCATCAGAATCTCGACTGTCGGCCGGCCATACCATACCCCAGAAACTATAATTTTTTTGGAGCATCATATATCACAGTCAGTGCCAGATTAAGTCTTCGGGGGGACGGGGGCACTTTAGACAGGGGGCCCCCTTGCATTTGTCATTACTGGCCGCAAACTGCATGGGAGAATATTACACTGTCAAAACAGAGTATAGGCAGTATAAACTTGGTCAATGGGTAACTGCAGAGGGGATATATATATATATATATATACATACATACATACAGACCACATGAAAAGCCTGTGTTTGTCCCTCTGAACCTTACTCTGTAGGACTGTAGGAGACCTCACAGTCCCAGTGCTGCCTCTGATTCAAAACCCTCCCATGACAAGGCTGCTGCTGTCCTCCATGGGCCTGAGAAGCATGTAATGAGCTCCACCAATCAGAGCTAAGCACAAACTTCTCAGCCTCTGCCCTCTTGTACAAAGTGTCATGGGACTTAGTCAACGCCCAGTAATGCACTGCACACTTGTGCAGTCAGTATGCCTTGGAACCCCATGCTCAGCACCAATAATCATCCTCACATTGGCAGATAGGTGAAGCTGCAGCACTACCCCACTCTCATGCACAAAACCTTTAGCTAAAAAAAATACATGTCAACCCCAGGGGGCCCCTAGCTAGTGGGGGGCCCAGGGGTGCTGACCCCTTTTGCCCCTGCTTTAATCCGGCCCTGATGACAGCTACTGTGTAACAACTTACATTTATAGTTTAATACACCCTTCTTGTTTGGCCCTGATAAGAGTTGGTCCTAGCAAAAAAAGGAAAAGTAGGGTCCTAGTTGAGGTTATCACTTTACTGCCAGGTTTGGACCAACCTACCTACAGCACATGCAAATATAGCCTGGCATGGATCCGAAAATGTCCAGCTATGTAGCTTATAGAATACAACATAGAGAAAAAGGGGGTGGAGTGGTGCGCTATCAATAGCAGCTGGCACTGGGTTGTCAGACCCAAAAATGTGAAAGAATAATAACAAGAGGTGTGCCAGCGCTAGCTGTCCCAATGATATGGACAAGACGGTTCTAAAAAAAATAATTAATTAATAATTAATACCACAACTGATGTACATCTATCACTGGGTGCTAGGTCCAAAAAATCTAACCTTTTTGGTTTTAGGAAAACAGGAGGTGAAGCATTACTCCTTACTCTCTGTCGACCAGTATCTAGCGTTCATTCAAGCACCCGCCAGCTTTGAAAACCCATGCAGTTCCCCTTCCCTGCCTGGGGTGTCGCTGTCTGTTGTAGTGCTTCTAGCACAGTTTGGTCTGTATATCAGCACTGATATGCAAACCCGATCTGTGCTAGAAACACCACAGCAAACAGCGACGCTCCAGACAGGGAACAGGAACTACAGTACATGGGTTTTCAAAGCTGGCGGGTGCTAGAATGAACACTCGTATCACCAGAGGAGTTTTAATAAATATATTCCTCAGTTTGGAAATAGTATTTCTTTATATGTCCTTTTTTTCTTATACGGTATGTCCACACACGAGGAACCCAATTAGTGTATCTAGGTTCATATGTGTATAAATGCATGATTCTGCCATATTGGCAATAAAGTAGATTTTTTACAAAGAACATATAAACATAGAAGTGAAATATAGAAATAAACTTGAATTTAATTCACATTGAGGTATAAAGCCTATTAGTAAATTCCCTTATTCCATTGATATTTCCTTTCCAATGGTGTTTCATATATCTTAATGGTATGTATATTACAATCAATGCCAGCAATAAGCAGTTCTATATGAAGTAATACAATACCATCGCTGTAAGTCACATGATACACAATTTACTACAGATGTAAAAAGTGTGTCCTTAAATATAAGGAAAAGATTATTTTTGGAACATTGCCTATGTCTAAGCCATCGCTAATGGCTACCGCATTTAATATTGTCTTTCAAGAAAAATGTGCCGTAATCAGCAGGAAAAGTACAATCTGTGGAAAGTCTGTACTTTGGTAGGCAGCGGCAAGCGTAACAATTTTTATTATTTTTTTCTATATATAGTATAATTATCAGATTGGTCAATCTTTACAGTTAAAACATCTAACTGTTAGAATGTACAAAAATGTAAAAAAAAAATCAAAGCTTTAATCCTTTTCAGAGAGTGTAAGTGACAAGTCTTCTTTGTTCTCTGTTCTGTGTGTGATAGTGTCTTGACAAAGGATCAAATGCGGACGCTTCGAAGACCATTAGTGGAGCATTGGAAAATGTATATTATGTCTTATTGAGACAGAAGGTGCTGCTAATGGGATTCAGACATTGTTATAATCTTGCAAAGAGTTTATGTGCACTGCATTGAATATAGTTGTCATTAAAGTTGATAATGTCAGGGAATAAAAGTCAGATCTATAAAGAGCACAGTTCACGGGGATCAGGATGAAACTTCCCTTAGTGAAAGATAAAGACTTGACTAGAGATTATTTATACAGACACCGGTACAAATAGTTTTGTTCCGAGCTACTCTAACATGCTATTAAACACAATTTTGCAAAAAGAAATGAATAATCTATCTATGTATGTATCTATCTATGTATCTATCTATCTATCTATCTATCTATTTCCATGTATTTCTCTTTCTTCTTCACTTTCTTTCTTTATACAATATTAGTGTAGAGCCTTTATGGCTGACTAGACATGGGTCTATCTTACGTTAGTCTTCAGACGTTTATCCAAGAACACTGAAATCAATATGGAGATGTCTGCTCTCATCTGAAGAATAAAATGATTAATCTTGGCAAGTTACTTTAATTCAGATATATTTACCTAACTTACAAATGTACACTAATGGTTTGTCTGCCCAGTTTAATCAATATGAGTTCTGATCTCATAGGTTTCTGCCCATTCTTCCGTGATTGCATAGTTGATCAAAGAAATACAGAATAATCATATTATCACATTTTTCAAGGTACTGTAAATACAGTTTTGCATAATATTCATTACATGAAACTAATGCTTAATCAAAAGGATATTTTTTGGTTATTGAGGAATAGGGGTATGCAGAAGCCGGTGGCAGTTAGGGATGGCTGCACTGTAGATCAGATCTATGGTCAGCTCTACATCTCTTCTTCCCACAGTATAATGGTTACAGATTAGTGCA
The DNA here is from genome assembly GCF_055691185.1 of Crinia signifera. Classification (NCBI taxonomy): domain Eukaryota; kingdom Metazoa; phylum Chordata; class Amphibia; order Anura; family Myobatrachidae; genus Crinia; species Crinia signifera. The sequence goes on along the minus strand of NC_139225.1, from coordinate 100,807,371 downwards.
GAAATGTGAAAAGTGGGTGAACACTTTAATAACGGACCAAGATTATTGAGTTTATTAATGTATTGAGATTATTAACCAAGCAGCCAGGGGTGGCCTCACAAGGGCAGCACTAATTTATATGTAGAAGCAACTAATTAAGGGGATTAATACATCACTACACCTGTGTGGAAGCCATTGCTTTCAATAAATTTGGCAGTCTAGTGGCCCCAAGACCTTTGAGCTGCTGTGACAAACTACAAATCTCTGCATTGCAAATAATACCCAACCTCTCCCCACTGAGACTGAATACAGACCCCAAAACCTCCATCAAGCAGACATTATCATAATCTCCCATGTATCACAAATAACCCCACCCCTCCCCAGTGAAGCTCAGAAACACCCCCATATAGCACCCAAATATTGTCCCTTTAATAGCTGTCACAATGGATATAGGTGGGCACCCACCTTAGATGAGTATTTGCAGCATCGAGTACTCTACTGTGAACCAGCAAAGGTTGATTGTGTTGCAGAAAGAAGGAGAATGGAGCCACTATTCTGGGCAGGGCAAACAGTGTGGCTGACAAGCAGCCTCACAGGTGCATCAGCCTGCCAGGAATCTTCCCTGTAAGATCTGTGTCCAATCTACCCCTATGAACAGCTGATTCAGATACTCATATTCACTTAATGATGGGCGGCATCATATATCTGGCTAGACATCACAACTGATGCCTGCCTGGCTGTGATGTCAGTTTTGGCAGTTCTGGTGGATGACACATGGGTCAGTTGCAGTATCGTATCCAGTGTTGTGGGCTCCTGGGGTCTACACCCTGCACCTAATTGTTTCAATAGTTATGTCTCTGGATTTTTATGGCAGTAACAGTGACTCTGCGCACGAGGTGGCTTGCAGGCTGATGATTTGCACATACGCAGTAGGGAACATCAACAGGAAATCTATCGCCTGCTGAATTATATATTGCAAAGTGTGTGGTCGTTCAGTGTTTTCCCACCAAGGAAAAGATGGTTTAGAAGATTCACTAAAACGACTTGCCGCTGCAAGTAGATGCCACTGTAGAGAAGAAAACCTCAAACTGAAGCATGGTTGTCCTTGTGACTCCAATGGAAACCCTGAATTGATGAATGGCTGTACAACTGAAGTCTACACCCCTTTTTTATTAATAGATCCTCCCAGTTCTTTAGCTGTTTGAACACACAACCACTGCCATGAATGTCCCTTCTTAGATGCACTACCACAAAACATTAACCTACACTGTAATGCAAAACATATTGTATAATCTCACATAAGTTTCTAAATAATTAGTTCATATCTATGCTGGTGGAAACCATGATGTCAACCATGAAGCCATGATGTCATAGAGCATATGAGCATCGGAAATTTGTTCCTAAACACTGGAAAACAGCCAATGGTCATTCAGACAAATTAGTTAAATCCATTTGATTTAACATGTGTCCTAACAATCGTTTTTGACAATTTTTGAGCTTTTGGGTGTGAATGGATGATTGTCATATGCTCCCATACATTACCAGATTTTCATTCCCACCAGACAGATTGGACAGATAAATCTTTAGGTGTGTATCCAGCTTTAGTTACATGATTCAAGTTGTTAGGTATAAAAGAACATGAGCTAAATAGGACCAATACCCAGCCAAACACAATTTAGATCATTTCAATAAGGGTTAACTATTGCCCATTTCAGAGTACTATGAATATTTTCCTGTCACTACCAGAATTCATTCAGTACACGTGTCTTGTCCTCTTGGCGTTGTTTATTTTAAGCTATTTATGTCTGCTTGAGGGCCATTAGGAGAGTAAAAATGGTGCATATCTTTGTTTTAATTTGATGCATAGTTACGCCACAATTGTCTCCCTGTTTATTCTTGTCATGCTGCATTTTGCAGTCATTATCTTTCTGCTCCTCGTACGCCAAATGCAACATGACAAGGGGATTATAATAGTGATTTAAATGTACCTTGAAAACACATTGTTAACCAAATTACAATCATTGATGTCATTTACATGTGTCTGCTTTCAAAAGATGAATACGTTCTATTCATGCACTTTAACAACATCTATAATAATGTCCCTAAGAATTTTAATAAACCAAAAAGAAAAAAATACAAGTGACACGTTCTAGACCGAATAACAAAATATTGGGATCTAAAAGATGCTTGTAAATATTTCTGACAGCATTCTGCTATTGAAATAGAAAATTGTGTAAATTGCCTGTTATTATCTTTTTTTTTTTTTATAAATAAGCCTTATCTTTGTTCCTTGTCCCCACTGATGGCTGTCCTCTCTGTAGTGGGGGATCTGAAGCTTATTTTCATAGGGACCATTTCTATTACAGAGTGATTCCGCACTGATTTACACATCAATTACCTATCCTCACAAAGATTTTCATGCTCCCCTGCCTGACATCATTGAAGCATAACAGCGTAAATGCTTTATTTCATACCATTTTTTTTGTATAACGAAAACAGATAACTGATCACATGGATCAACAATACACTAAAAGGCACATAAAATAATATTCTTGTATTAAACATCATCTAATTTTTTTCCCTTAACTTCTATATGCCTTGATGAAGTCGTGTTTTTATTTTAAAAATTGTCCTTTTAAAAATATATATTCTTCACTTTAATATATGTAGTCAAAGTGCTGGGATTACTCATTGGAATCATATTTTATTGAATGACTGCATGATAAAATAGTCAGGTTCTCTTGTCTTTCAGTCCATTATAATTGGTCTATATGAATATAAAATATGTGGATTCTATTTTGTAGCTGAAATACCATTAGAGTGTTTTTGTTCAGGTCAGGCAGTTCTATTTGACTTTAGATCAGATGTACGTTCCTGAGGTTACAGTACATGTTAAATAACTCTTATTATAAATTGCACACGGATCTCTGAGGGACTGTTCTGTGCAGATAATTTAATCTCATGTGTTTTGGAACAGTAAGAAGTACAGTGGTTTATTTATTTCCATGGCAGCTAGAAGAAGGGTTTTAGTGAAATGTAACGCTTTCGGGAAAGAGATTCTTATTGTCAGGGGGACAAGGGTTATATTTCGGGTTCAGGTTGCTCAAGGCATTGTGAGGGAAAGCATGCTGAATTAGAAACTGCAACCACGTGCTCCTGTCCCTCATTTCCACACCCTTTCTTGCATTCTATTTAAAGGGTAAAAAGTGGTTGTTAAATGGCAAGTTCCAATGAAAATGAAAAGGAGAAAAGGAAAATACAATTTGCATAAGACAGTGTTTGTGATGTACCATGAAAAACAGCACTACCGTATCCACCGTCCATGTATCCGCATCCGCCCATCCACGTATCCGTACTGTATCCACAATATGCGCTTAATTGACCGGTACACTAAATGCAATGTGGAAGGGGTGCAAGTGTTTTTAAAGAACCCCCTTTAAATATATTTATGTTAGTGTAAAGCCTACAACAGTTTTTTGCTGTTGTGTTTTTGTTGTTTTTATCAAATATACAGTATATGTTATACTCCAGGAGGAGAACATAGGGATTGCAACATTCATCTTGATAGCTTGTTACCAAAGAATTACCATGTTTTGCCATACCTATAGAATTTATTTCTAAAGCAACAACGCTATCACATATAAACCAGCATAAATCAGCAGTAATTTTTCTGCTTTCTCCATTATTGCGCCCAAATGGAAAGTCGGGGCAACTTGGACAAAAACCCCAAATTTGATCAAATCATTCATCAATTCTTCCATAGCCACTTGTGACTGCAGTTTAATTTATTCTGCTAAATTGGGCCTGTACTAGGCATGAACTACTGTAGCTTGATGGTGTGCATGTACAGTCAGCTCCATCAGTGATTGTATGCCATGAGTTCTTACTCCTGACACTTGTATATCTCTGGGGCTGTCAATCAATGAGACAATGAGCGGACGGTTGAAGAGAGGAATTCTAGCAACCGCACAGAGGCAGCTGTGTTTGTAGATAAGCCTAGCGTAGCAAAGTGAAGATTGCTAAATAGTGGGGAGGAGAGGTATCAAACGAAATTACAAAATTACAAAGATTGTGCTTCGAGATAAAACAATCCATTTCCATAAACTCTTCTTTGGGTAACGATACCCTTCAAATATATTCAAACAAAGACAAATACTAAATAAACATTTCTCACCGTTTACCAATATTCTGATCATTATCATTGTGTGGATAACTGGTTAGCCTGTTTTTAGGTGTACATATAATGATGTTTTTAATGTTTTTTTTTTTATGTACTTGGGGTGTTTAAATAAACTGATTAGCTTTTTTTAATACTAGTAAAATGAGGGTTTAGCTTAAGTCGCCTTTAATATTATTAAGTCTTTTGATTTGTTTGGCCGAATTCATTAAAGCACAGTAAAATATACTGATTGGCACTATTCACAGCAATATCATTAAGAGGAAGATAAAACTCAGGCTAATGAAAGTATTAGTAATTAACTGGATGATATGTGGGATGTATAATGCAAGAAATTGCTGTAACATATTATTAATTTTTAAATACACCATATAACAGAACAATAAAAATCTCACTTTATCCTACAGTCTAGAAATGTACTGCTGAACAATTAGATTCCATTTAGCGTTAAGTGATTTTCAATGGTACTACTGTACAGTACTGTAGGTCCTTTTTTGTTTTCGTTTTTACTCTGTGTGAAAGCTATTTTTGCATGTTAGCAAATTACATTCATTTTAAGATGTTTTTCAAATTCTCTGTTTTATTTTGACAATGGGAAATGTTTGGTTTTATAAAATGGTCGAAAAAACTCATCCTTCTACTATTAATAAACCCTTTTTACATATATACACAATTAAAGCTTCTACTGTATTTGTGGGCTCAAATATAGATAATCAAATATATAGATTTACAGTATTTGACAGGCAGATAATTTGTGTTTTATCATCTATATATATGTCTAGTGTCCGTGAGTCTCTGAAACAATGTCATCTGCTTCCTGAGAGGGAAATTACATCTCTCACACATGCACAAACAAAGAACGTAGCTGGCTTACTAGTACTACTATATTAAGTTTATGTAAAGTAAAAGTAGTTGAAGTTTGCAGATACCTGTAGTAGCATTTTTTAAATGACTAAATAAGACCAAAAGTAACAGCAGTCAAGGAAATGTAACATTTTCCCAAAAATGTGCACATGCCATAATGCCCATTTACACGTTCTATCAAACACTTGAATGCCAATTACATATAATACCACACGCAGTTATTACACAGTTATTACATATTATCCCACATAAGTGGAGCTTACCTACATGCTTATTGTTATGGGTTTCGATGCTTGATGCCAGGGGTAACATGCTGGAAGCCATGCAGACCCACTAGTCCAGCAGCAAGAAGCGGTGGCACTGGTGGGGCTCAACAGTGCCCCGGATAAGTGGAGGTGCGGCTGCAAGGCCAGGGGAAAGACCTGCATCCCAATGGGGTTTTTTGGCAGGTGGTGGAGGGGGATAAGCCCCTGCATAAGAAATAGGTAGCCACTAGTCTGACAGGAGGGGGAGACAGGGGTCAGGCACTGCGGGCTGCTGGTGTGATAGGAGGGGGAGACTGTGCCCAGCCACGCTGCCGCTGGTGTGATAGGAGGGGGAGACTGTGCCCGGCTGCGCTGGTGTGACAGGAGGGAGAGGCGGGGATCGGGCATTGCACTGCTCTGACAGGAGGGGCACAGGAAACACCACCCCCCCCCCATCGTCTCTCACCAAGACAGTCTCTCACCAAGGTGGCTCCTGCCTCTGCCCTTTCCCTCGCTGCTGCATAGATAAAAGGCTCCCCTCTCAGATGCATGCAGCGGTAGAGTGGGCCGCCTGTGACTCCAGCCACCGCTCCAAATAGAATGTCCTCTGCTGCGCAGCTCCACGCGTGGTGGCGGCCATCCCCCTGCCCCAGCATACATTGCGCATGATGTAATGAGCGGAGTGCAATCTTGACATCCAGAGCAGCCGCTTATTACACATGAATGGGGTGAGGAGCAGCCTGCATTCACGGAGCAGGCAGCACAGCCAGCCCTGTATTCACTGTTGCTGTTGATCTAATCTGGCAGTGATACTGGAGGAGATACCTGGCGGCTCTGTGTCCGCAGTGACAGGTCGGACAGGCTGCTTCTTCTGCAGCAGCAGCTTTCAATGCCTTGGTTGCTGAGTGGGATGACAGCATGGAAGGGGCAGCACGCATTCAGAAGTTTAAAATCTGGGCAGGGTGCTGTACCCTGCAAAAGAAGTTTAGCAGGAACACCGGGGCAACTGGTGTGACAGGAGGTGAGAGACGGGTCAGGCTCTGCAGGCACTGGTGTGACAGGAGGGGGAGACTGCCCAGCCGTGCTGCCGCTGCTCTGAGAGGAGGGGGAGGCAGGGGTCAGGAACTGTGGCAGCTGGTGTGACAGGAGGGGGTGAGACTGTGCCTGGCCACACTGCCGCTAGTGTGACAGGAGGGGGAGGCGGGGATTGGGCACCGCGCTGCTGCTACTGACAGGGGGGGAGGTGGGGGTCAGGCACTGCAGGTGCTGATGACAGTAGGGGGAGATGGGGGTCGGCCACAGCTGCCGCTGATCTGACCAGATTCAGCTTCCACCCTCCCTGCAAACTAATCTGGTCGCCAGGAAGCAGAATCGACCTGGCGGCCAGGTTTAATCGAGCCCTGCTTTACAGGATATTCAGTTTTATTATTATGGACTTTCATATATTAGCAGAATTAATGAATCCCATACAACTTTGTATGCAAATGCCTCTAGTGCAGCGGTTCCCAATCTTTTTTGAATCACAGCCCCCTAGAGTATCAGAATTTTTTCACGGAACCCCTAGGCCCCAAAAAATAGCAGAATAAATATAGCATTAAGTAGATTGGGTGTATATATAAATATTAGGGTGGTAAGGGGCAGGATTTGCTTCTGTTTGTACATAATTTATGATTGGCAGCCACCAGCACTGGTTTTGCCCATAAATAATTAACCATAAATGATTTAGTCAAGGACAGGGGCGCTGGAACGTTTTTAGGTTGGGGGGGGCAAGATATAATCTCATTTTGGCGCCCCCTAAATTGCTATATGTTACCCCCGGGCACTATACACACTGGCAGCGGCATATACACGTGGGCATTATACACAGGGCAGCGGCATATATGCATGGGCATTATACACAGGGCAATACGGGCACAATGCTGGCAATACGGGACACTGCTGGAAATACGGGGACACTGCTGGCAATACAGGCACAATGCTGGCAATAAGGGCACACTGCTGGCAATACGGGGACACTGCTGGCAATACGGGGACACTGCTGGCAATACGGGCAATACAGGCACAATGCTGGCAATACGGGCACAATACTGGCAATACGGGCACAATGCTGGCAATACGGGGACACTGCTGGCAATACAGGGACAATGCTGACAATACGGGGACAATGCTGCCAATACAGGGACAATGCTGCCAATACAGGGACAATGCTGGCAATACAGGGACAATGCTGCCAATACGGGGACAATGCTGCCAATACAGGGACAATGCTGCCAATATGGGGACAATGCTGCCAATACAGGGACAATGCTGCCAATACAGGGACAATGCTGGCAATACAGGGTCAATGCTGGCAATACAGGGACAATGCTGGCAATACAGGCCAGCATTGTCCCTGTATTGCCAGCATTGTCCCTGATTTGGCAGCATTGTCCCTGTAATGAATACAGGGACAATGCTGATAATACAGGGCCAATGAAGGCTGGGCAGCTCCTTAATTTTGCTCACCTCTTTGGTGGGTGGTCGGGCGGCTCCTTGATTCTGCGGGCTGGAGGGCGGCTGGGCAGCGCCGGGCGGGAGGGAGGGCAGCGCCGGGCAGGAGGGAGGGCAGCCGGGCAGCGCCGGGCGGGAGGGATGGCGGCCGGGCAGCAGAGAGGACGGCCGGGCAGCGCCTGGCGGGAGGGAGGGCGGACGGGCTTGACGCGCGCTGGCCGCATCGTCAGCCCCCGCCCACGTGAGCCGCGATGGGACGGTCACTAGTCAGGGGAAGGAGACGTCACGTCTCCTTCCCCTGGCTTCCGCACTGGCGTCTGCTTTGGCGCCTCATGAATTTTGGGGGGGGCAAGCTGCCCCCTCGCCCCCCCCGTTCCGGCGCCACTGGTCAAGGACCACCAACCTGGGGCACTCCTGCAAGTGTCTCGAGGCACGCCAGGGAGCCACGGAACACTTTGGGAACCACTGCTCTAGTGATTCTTCAATTACTGCACATGCACCCAAAACTGCTTTACACGTCTTAGCAAATGCATGCACCCCAAGTTGGCTTTGCCTGCCTTAGTAACAATCACATGAACTCCAGGTTGGCTTTACCCGTCTTACTAAACACACAAGTGTTTCTGAGTGGATGCTGAGCAATAACAATGGGAGAGCACGTAATAGAACTGCCTTGTATGTATGGGCATGTCATAGTTACTCATTAGTCCAAGTCATGCATATTCAATCGGGATGCCAAATTCGACCATATCGCATGCTCCTAGCATTGCACGGGTGTAAGTGGATGTATGATGATGATCCGTAGTATTTCATTCCACTGAACCAGTAAATGTACACTCATTAGCTGCAACAAAATCCATGCTAAACAAGCAACACCCCTGTGGGTAGTCAACAAGCCCACTATACTGTATGCTGTACTCAACAGACTTGCAGGATGACAGACACCCATTATAGGGATGGGTTATGATGCCGGCAGTTGAGATTCTGACAGTTGAAATACTAATTTACTAAGATGTGAAATACACTTCACAGGTCATGTTGCTATGGGTAACCAATAACATACTGTCTACTAGCAGCTTCTAATTGGTTGCCAATAGCAACATGACCTGTGAATTGTATTTCACATCTTAGTAAATTTCACACTCAATATGCTTGGAGGATTTTTGAACACATAAAGCATGGGTCAGCAGACACTGGACAGGTTCAATAAGTTTTTTAATATTTACATTTTTATTTTTTATTTTAAAATGTGTCAGTTAGGAATGAATGCAGCACATTGAAAATGTGAGTGTAAGCGATGACTACACCTGTGCACCAGATCTCTCTTGATTGGCCACCCCAGAAGGCTCCTGAAAATGGGGTGGCACTCCTGGCTGCCCAGAAAACACTCAAGTCTTTTGGAGCTGGAAAGTCCCCTGCACCCACCATCCCCACACCAGGCTCCCTACAACTTCCTGAGGCAATTAGCATACCGGTAATCATATTTGCATAATCATATTCCTCTTCCCACTTTGCAGTGTTAGTAATCTGGGTATTGTGTAGTGGGGGTGGGGCCACTATTTATTTATTAAGTTATTTATATAGCGCATACATATTCTGCAGCGCTTTACAGAGAATATTTGAGCATTACATCAGTCCCTGCCTCAGTGGAGCTTGCAATCTATATTCCCTACCACATATACATGCACACACATTCATTCTAGGGTTAATTTTTGTTGGGTCACCAATTGACCTAGCAGTATATTTTTGGATTTTGGGAGGAAACTGAAGTACCCGGAGGAAACCCACGCAAGCACTATGATGCAAATGCATGTCCACGCCCCTGCACCACCCCTTTATTGAAGATGCCCCTCCCCATGTTGAGCTGACCTGGCTGCCTCCTCCCAGAGACCCCATCCAGAAAGCCTGCCAGTGTGGGTTAGACTGATGCTGCACTACTGGGGTCAGCACACTACCAGTCTAGAATTTGTCTCATTGATATGGGAGCTACCTTTAGTGCAGTTTGATGGGACGACAGAAGGCCCTATCTAGGCCTTGATACTGAGTTTTCTGAAAGTTACACTGTCAGTAGGGCCATACTTTGTGTGCCACCATACCTAAACATTTTTAATTAATAGCAATATTTAAAATGAAATAAAAGATGGCTTTTCCCCCACCAATTGATCTTGGAGTCTTTATTTTAGATAAATCTATGTTGCCTGTCACCCTATTTTGGCTGATATGGAGTTTTGTTTTATAATTCAATACACTGGACCCAATTCAGCTTGGATTGCTGGTTAGAATCAAGCAATTATCGAACAACTGCCCATGCATTCCCTATGCATTGCACATATGAATTATTGTAAAAGCAATGTGACAGGTCTTTGACTGGCAGAAAGCTGGTGTGTGGGAGGGAAATCTTTCTGTCTTCTGGAGGTGGTGTAAAAAACCAAGGTGTGCCCAGGTATTTCTGCGGAGGGTCTGTGATGTCAGCAATGGCCACATCCACCCTGTCTCAGTCACAGATTAATAAGCTTCAGACCTACTCACAATTGCACAGTCTGCAAAAATCTTTTGATGGCTCGGAATTCCGTATGGATTTGCGAATGGATCACAGGTTTTCGTTCTGTCTGGGTGGCGGCTAACTACTTACATCTGTCATCTGCAACTTTCCCAGCTGAATTAGCCACAATGTTTAAAAATGTGTTATTGTAAATGCATATATATTTTTGTTATAATTAACAAGGGTAACATTGAGTTAATTTAGCTATTTCTTATTCTACTGTGTAAACAAATGTCTATATTACAGTTCTCCTCCCCCCACTGTGTCTGAATTGTAGAATCGTACAGTGTATATACTGTAGCTATGTGTTTGTGACATTATGCAAATAAGCATGCACAGAACACAAACCAGTAGCAGTTAAGATGCGGAGGCACATAAGCCATTAAATGTTACATTACATTAATTCCCTCTGCTCAGTACGGTTTACAGGATCAAATACAGGTTTTCTGAATCATAAGAACTTTAATTGAGTAGATAAAGAGGTCCTCATAATTATAAACTGCAGTAGGTATAACAAGAGGCTAAATACATAGCTGTGGTTTTAATTAGCTAGTGCTTCAAATTAGTAATTGTGGTTTCAGTCAGAAATCAGTGACTTTATACACAGTTAAAGATTCAGCAATGAACATTTCATTCCTCATTATATCTCTCCATGTGAAGATTTCAGGAGCACGCCATGCTGAGTTTGAAGGGAATAGTCATGTAATCCACACTGGTTATCTCCTCTACAGAGATTAAATTTATTATCGCTCAAGATATGGGTATTAACAGTTCCTTGTAATAATGTGATGCAAGAAAACAAACAGAAACCACAAATATAAATAGATCGGTATATTAACTGTTTGTGAGAGTATTACCACCTCCATGTACAAACACGTTCAAGCATATAACATTACTGTACCAGACATTCATTAGCCTTTATACAGTACAGTGTATGGACCTTATTTTGGTTGACACGCTCCCATGCGAATTTGCACGGGAGTGCAATGTTTTTCTTCTGCGTATGTGCATTCCTGCGCGTGTGTGAGTGTGTTTGCCAGGCACTCGCACACAACAATGTGCGTGGGCCGGCTGGCCAAGGGATGTGCCCATGGGATTGGCCAGTGTTTCATAGGCGTTCCCCTGAAAACGTTAGGCGTACGCATGGTAATACCCAGATGATGCGTGATGCGGGTGCCGTGAATGGGCAGCTGACATCGTACACCGTATGGATGTTTATGCAAAAAGTCATGAAGCCGAATTCGCAATGCGAAGAGGGGTGGGTGGCAATGCGAATGGCGGGTGGGATTAAAAAGACACACAGCGTGTCAACCAGAATAACCTCCTATGTGTGTGTGTGTCTGTGTATATGTGTGTATCTTCTGCCATCTGTTGGCAGCAAGTGAAACTACATCTATTTCTCTCTCACACATACACAAACACAGAGGCAATCACAAGGTACTGTAGCAGACTAGCTTTTGAAAGCTTCAAGCAGGCTTTCTAGTATATATATATATATATATATATATATATATATATATATATATATATATATATATATGTGTGTGTGTTTTCCAATAGTGGAAAGGCGCCTATAGTATTGAAACACAGTCCAGTCGTAGTAATTATTTTTCAATGATTCACCGAAGGTTCTCATCCAATATTCATTTTATTATGTTCTTCAATGAAGAGTCAGATAGTACAAGCAGATTTGCAAGAAACGACTCAACGCGTTTCATCTTTATAAAGACTTCATCAGGGTTACCATAACATAATCTTTTGGCTATATATATATATATATATATATATATATATATAAAATTTATGCTCATTGCTTCATTTGATGCCTTCTTTGCAGCCATGGGCAGTACATGAATAATTAAAACTCTGTCCAGTATAATCAAGTTTGAAGCTTTTTAGAGTTGATGTCAGGCATACTGTGTGTACCAAGTGTTTAACTAATGGACTTCTGCAGGTATAATATACTTTTCAAGACAAATAATGTTTTATTTCCCTTTTTTGTCTTCATAGTCATTATGAACAAGACCGAAATGCACTCAAAAGAAAAGAATGGGAGCGAAGAAGTCAGGAGGTCCAGCAAGATGAAGATTTGTTTGCCTCTGGGTTTAATCTTTTCGGGGAGCCCTACAAGGTAAGCCTGAATGACAAGGTAGGCTGGATTTTTATTACTTCTAAATACAATGTAATTCATTTAAATGGAAAATAAGAGCTACACACTACACACAATAGATAAATCTATTACTTAAAAAGTGTATGCCCAGTTCCTTCCACATAAAGTTGTTACATAGACATCCGGGACAGGTGGCACTCAGGGGCATCTTAAGAAAATCAATGTTAAAACTTGTAGTAACTTAATCCAATGCTTCAATTTATAAGACCAGGTTGTTAGAACTTTTGTGGAATGGAAAAACTTCCATTGGTAAAAATGCAACAAAGTATCGGGAGTATGAAGTATGAAGTTGATTTTCTATATGGGCCAAGTAGACACTGAAATACAAAGAACTCCATACATTTTCATTTATAGCTGCCATCCATCCTATTCCCATCTGAAAGGACTATGAGTCTCCCATCCCAGACATTGTAGCAATTTCTTACAAATTCCCAAATGTAGTTGCTCTATTGAGGTATATGGGTTCTAAGGTCGACAGTCAAAAGGTTGATACATAAAAAAAGTGAAATGCATTACATCAAAATGGGCAAAAGTTAGACAGTTTAAAGGTCGACACTTCAAAAAGGTGACAAGCATTAAGTCGACCTGGTCAAAAGGTTGACACGTCAAAAAGGTGACAAGCTTTAGGTAGATGTGGTCAAAAGGTCGACACAATGAAAATGTTGACATGGAAAAAGGTTGGTGTGCGTTTGTCCCTTTTTTCGGTGTCTGTCATCTCAGTTCGACATTGACAGTGTGTATAGGTGTACTGCTGCACTCGCCATGCTTTGGACACTAGTTTATTCTCCCTCTGTGCCCTCTGGGATGGTAAAGTATGAACAAGTCAGTTTTAAAAACAAATTATGAAAAATGCATGTCGACCTTTTTCACTTTGACCTTTTTTCTTGCATCAACCTTTTGAACGCATGTCAACCTTTTTCATTTTTCATGTCGACCTAGACACTGGTTGACTCTACTGCTGTAATTTGATACCTATTTCTTACCTAATAGAATTAATATCCTATGGAAATGTAAGGGATAAAAGAGATTCTCTACGGATTTCACAGTATAAAAAGAATAATGGCCTCTGTCTCTTACTAAGATCATTTTAATTATCATCACGCCATCAGCTGTATAAGGTTAGAATGGCAGCAGTGTGGCTGTATGTGAAAGTGACAAGCCTTCGTTTATTTCGGGTAGTTGTACACTACCATCATCCCATTGCTTGAGACTGGCAGCAATATAGTAAACCATTCGCACAACATCGTTCTTAGCAAAAAATAAATCGGCTTGATTCTTTAGCAATGGTTGTTTTTCTTTGTGATAATGAGTTAAACTGTGTGCAAGGGAATCGAACAAATATGCAAGTGTTTAATAAGTGCATCATAAGTCCTCTTCCTCTGTCCTCAGCACAATAGTATCCTGTTGTTTTCAGTGTGGAGGTTGAAAGGAGAAAGCCTGTGTTTGGCTGGCACCCAAACGGTACATTGTGCAACTCTGTTGAAGGAGACAGCTTATAAACAAAGAGCTTATTCTTGGCTTAGCTAAATGTAATTTCTGCCACTAAAAATGACAAAACCTAGGGACTGTTAGTAAGTAACGGTGATTTCTTGCCCTTGTTCTCTTGACCGTAAGATGTAAATATGCCTCACTGTTTTAATGTTTTGTAGATCCTCTGAGATTATATAATTAGTTCAAACCGCAATCACAATAATAAGTAAATGTGTGCTTTAAAAGACGATTCTATTATACAGTAACAACCATGTGTTGGTATTTCTATAATTTAACTGTAAAGCAATACAAAATCTTGCTATTAAATGGTTGTACAGTATCATGTATATGGGTCTTATTAAATATGTTGCATTTTGGGGGAAAATACAGATTTAGAACCTGTTCATGTTTGCAAAGAAAGCAAAAAAAACAAACAAACACAAAAAACGCAATTAACTTTGTATTTGGAACATACCATGCTGCTATGCCAGGGGACATTTATAATTTTTTATGTGCAGAGTAAATACTGGCTGCTTCTGTATGTAGCCCAAAACGGATAGACTGCCTTATTTTTGCAATGAAGTTTCGATTTCAGTTTGAAGACACCACACCCAAATCTAAATTTCTCCGCACTTGTTACATCTGCCCCAGCTGCATGGTTTTGCCCAATTGCTTGCTTTTTTTGTACGAATATGAATCAAAAATACAATCATGTGCAAATTGATTTTTCTGCAAATGTTCCAGCAATGCAAAACCATATTCTTTTGCATCGCCATTGCACAATGTATTAGTCATATTACTGATTGATGAATTTACAGTCTGTGAATTGGCAGTCTGCTGTTTTGCTATGGGTTAGGCTGGGAGCACTTAAAGCCAAACTCCACAAGTGAAACGTGTAGACTTTTGCAGTTACATTTGGAATAGGGTGAATATTTTGCTGAAACTTTTGGAAGAATTTGATCATCTCTTGTGATCACTGAGCATAATAATACCCAATTGTTTGGGAAGTGTTTACTTTTATACATGCGTTGAAAGCAACTGCTGAACCGTGTCTACCCAGGATGCTGTTTACATTGGTATTCTAGTTTGGATACTGATTATTTTTTGGGGGGTATTTTGGCTCCACAACCCTTTAAACTGGTGTAGGCCAACAATCACCCATATAATTATTTGTGGAAATGTGAGCTTACACATTTTCTATTTTTCAGATACCTTCATTAGAACATATTATCTACTTTCTCAGAGGAAAGTCACAGTTTTTTCTTTTTCAATGTCAATATGATGCAATTAAACAAGAATAAACAAATTAGCCAATCCCCATATACCCCTTATTCACACATTTTGCAATGATAGGGATGTAGCCTAATATCTTTATTGGTAATATTGCAAATGGAATTGAGGGTAAAATGTGCCTTTTTGCAGATGACACAAAGGTATGCAACAGGGTAGACACACCAGGAGGGGTAAAACAAATGATTGATGATCTAGGTGGATTAGAGGAATGGTCAACATCATGGCAACTACAATTTAATGCCAAAAAATGCTAAATCATGCAATTGGGTCTCAAAAATCCAAAGACTTAATATAGTATAAATGGCACTATAATGGAAACTACTGAGGAAGAGAGGGATCTAGGTGTCACTATTTCAGGGGACTTAAAGGCAGGTAGGCAATGTAACAAAGCAATGAAGTAGGCAAGTCAGATGCTTGGTTGCATAGGGAGAGGTATCAGCAGTAGAAATAAGTAATAATGCCATTGTATAGGTCATTGGTACAACCTCATCTAAAGTACTGTGTTCAGTTCTGGAGGCCATATCTCCAGAAGGATATAAATACATAAGTGACTGTACAAGAAGGGCAACAAAAATGGTGCATGGCCTACATCACAAAATAGTACCAGGAAAGACTAAAGGATCGGTACTTATGTAATATCTGGGCTCCCGTTTTTCTTATGAGACCGCGTCCCCTCGCGGGGCTCGCTGCGCTCGCCACGCTTCGGGCACGGTGGCTCGCTGCGCTCGCCACACTATATAAAATCAACTCCATGCGTAGTTGGATAGTAGGGGTATGAAAAAACGGGGTGCATTTAACATGGGAGCCCAGATAATACATAAGTACCAAAGGATCTTAATATGTATACTTTAGAGCAGAGAAGGGAAATGGGGGACATGATAGAAACTTTCAAATATATCAAGGGCTTTAACAAGGTACAGGTGGCAGACATTCTTCACAGGAAGAGGAGCAACAGAACAAGAGGACATGCACTGAAACTAGAGGGAGGGAGATTCAGGGGAAATTTGAGGAATAATTATTCACATAAAGAGTAGTAGATAAGTGGAATAGCCTACCATCAGAGGTGGTGGAGGCAAATACAGTAGTACAATTTAAACATGCTTGGGATAGGCATATTGATATCATTACAAAAAATAAGGATCAAATATGATTTGAGGTAACATGTTTTAAAAAAGGGCAGACTAGATGGGCCAAGTGGTTCTTATCTGCCATCAAATTCTATGTTTCTATGACGTGGAGAGCCCATTCCTGCCCCTGGAGTGGTAACTTACTTCTCGTCTCTCAGCTTTTTCTGGAGAGGAAAACAAAAAAGTCAGCAAGTGTACATTATAGCTTGTAGCAATTGTATCCTGCTGTTACTTGATAGGTGTTTCTTTCTGTGATTAAATGTTTAAAAAACGGGCAATGTGTGGCCTTTTTTAACTGTATCAGCTTGCCTATCAGGTTGCCTATTACTGATTTAGCTTCTTAAGCTGAACATGTTACAAGAGAAGTAAGAAAACTAATATAATGGAATACTATAAAGATGATTATGGAGCTTCAGTTTATAAATACTTTTTCAGTACATGGAGCTTCACAATGCACTAAATTATACATATTAATAAAGAAAAAATTACCTTAAAATATAATATAAAAAGAATCTGTATATACATTGTGTAAGGCTTTATTGTCTCCTGAATGCATGCAGTTACACCCCTATTTTCTTTTTTGTACAATATAGACGAATAAAGGAGATGCTCTTGCAAACCGTGTCCAGAACACACTTGGAAACTACGATGAAATGAAAGACTTACTAACTAACCACTCCAACCAGAGTCATCTTGTAGGAATTCCAAAGAATTCTGTCCCACAAACACCTGTTGAGAAAAATGAACAGAACTTTTTCCCAGAACAAAGGAATAGAGTGGCACAGTGCCATCAAAGCAGTAGCCACTCATCCACCACAATGCCACCACCTTCCGCCGTGGGACCAATTTCCACTCTAGCACATGAGGGAACTAGAAAATCAAGAACCGATTGGACACATAGTGGGCATAACTCAACTTGTACACAGTCAAGTCAAGCCAGCGGACAACCAAGTAGGTCAAAACACAGTTCGTCCCATGACTTATCACAAATTAGGTATGAAGACCTTTACAACTGCCAAATTGAACAGCATAAAAGTGTTAGCATTGATGAACCAGTACCCACAACATCCTCTTCTCACTCAAGAAGACACAATCACTCAAAAGCATTAAGCGGAGAACACTCTTACAAAGAAAATACCCATTCAAAGTCACCTATTGATTTAGATTTTTTGGGACATGGTTCTATCTCTCCACTCCCATCTACATCCCTTCTATTGGCGGCTAGTGGTCTGTCTTCTCAAAACTTTCTCCCTGGACTTCACAGTAAAACAAGCATGATGCCACAAAAGCCAACTGCATATGTGAGACCAATGGATGGTCAGGACCAAGTACCTAATGACTCACCTGAATTGAAGCCACCAACAGAAATTGAAGATGGATATAACAACCAGCCTTTTGGAGCAATATTGGATGGAAAAGTCAATGTACCAGTCATCAAGAACAAACTGCCAAAGCTTAGCATTCCGCAAACAAATGAAGTAAGTTCTAATCCTTAATTTTGGTTGAGAATCGTCTAATTTACATATGTGTGTCCGGATCAGATTGCATTTTTATTTGTTATGACATGATAGCAATGGCGATTACTCCCATATGAAATTTAAAGTATACAATATTTGATGATAAACTCATCAAGATAAATATGTGTCAACTTGACATTTAAAAAAAGCCAAGGATGGAGTCCATAAAATGTATAAATGTCACTGGTGTGTATTCAATGATTTCTGTGACAGCAGTGCTGACTGCTCGCTGTCACAGCTCGCATGATCAGTATTTAACTGACCCCCTGTATGCGCCGTTTCCCCCGCGCTCGGTTTTTGTAGCGACGTGGAAACGGCATGTGCGGCTGCTAAAACAGCGAGACTCCTGGCTAAATGCATCCTCTGATGCGCCGATTCCTCTGTAACGTAGAATAGGGTGAGTGGCCGGCACGGGGGTTAAACGGCAAGGGTCGCTTATTTTTGTCGATCCCCGCCATTTAACCCCCTTGCTGGTCACATTGAATATGGCCCTTTGTGATTATACCTAGCACCATACCATACCATCAGGAAATGCACAGGCTTAACTTTTACCTTTAACATGAGCTGACGCAAGTTCATTTGATAGACACATTCAGGGAGGCAGCACTAGAACTAGAGTCACAGAGAGAAGAACCAGTTCACAGAAAGAGTAATTATTCTATGCAATAAATACAGAGAAAAAGTGACAAAGACTTCAATAATTAGTTATGTCTATCATAAGGACTTAGAGCTAAAGATTCCTATCTTGTAAAACCCACTACATAAACATGATAAAAAAAAATGCACATTTTGAAGCATTTATTTATATTTGTGTCTTTAGTGCAGATATTTAATTCTTAATGCTTTATTACTAAAGATGCAGTGTATTAATGGATGGATTCAACTAGCTGTATCCATTAACCATGGATAACTGGTCTGAAAGGGCTATTCAATTACAGCCAATGGCAGCCCAAAATAAGCTTGTAGGCTGCACTTAACATGGATTTCTGTTGAAGACTGAGGGAAGATGAAACAAAAATCCATGGTAAATGACATTATCACTGGTGCCGTGAATGGGTAAAACCATAGCTTGGCTACGTTTCCCAGAAACCAAAGAAGTAACGCATGTGATCTGCCAATTTACTGCCTGGAAAAACTATCTGTAATTGAATAGCATGAGATGAAATAGCCAAAGTCTACCACTCTTTTTTCCACTCAGTAAGTTACCACGGATAATTGAATCTGACCCTAAGAGTATTCATTTATATTTGATCCTATAATTAATCATTTCTGATTATCATTCATTTTATACTTTGTACAACTTGCTGTTCGGTGATTAAAACTATACCGTGACCAGTGTTTCCAAGGAGTAGTTAGAGGAGTTTGTGGGATATTACTGTATAAACACATTCTACCTTTAACAAAAGCCACGCATTCTGGGTATTTTTTTATTTGCACTATTTGCATTTTTATCATATATATTCATTTCTCAATTTTGTGGATATTTTTTACTATGTTTAGTTTGACTAGCATTAATGCATGAATATATTTTATCTTTCTAGGAATTATATCAACATTTGTGTACAGCATGTATTTTTAAAGTTGGAACTGTAAATTAATTAGAATTTGGTTCATGTTTATTTACATACGTATGTGTTTGTTTTTCTGTACGTCTTTAGCTGAACCAGCTTTGATGTTTTTCTTAGTATAGAAACAAAATAAGCTATTCATTTATAATCGCCTTTACTGTACTTAAAATTCCCGTGGGGTTTATTTGCAACAAAGTACAAATGTGGCCTATGTTAACCAATCATATGAAGCTGATTTCTTTTTCAGTAAATAATCCTGATTAGTGTTCATTCTAGCACCCGCCATCTTTGAAAACCCATGCAGTTCCTTTTCCGTGCCTGGGGTGTCACTGTCTGCTGTAGTGCTTCTAGCACAGTGTAGCCTGTATATCAGCACTGATAAGCAAACCAGGCCTTTGCCAGAAACACCACAGCAGACAGCGACACCACAGGCAGGGAAGAGGAACTGCATGGTATTTCAAAGATGGCGGGTGCTAGAATGAAGACTACCGATTATCTTTAAATGTATTAAATACTGTAGGTTCATGTACTGTATATTTACTTACAAACTTACTTATAGGAGTCCTCATACTAATACCACATTTAAGTACAAGTGTAGTATTTCGATGGTGTTTAATGGGACGCGGTTAATATAACTGTTTATCAAGCAGAGCCATGTTCCATCTGTAAAAATGTTTCAGCAGAACATTTTACAAGGAATAATAGTGTTTGTCTCTTATAAAGTAATATACTGTTACATTTATAAAGTGATAATTATCTACTCTGAGTGTACATTTTAAAAGCTTTACTGTGAACTATGGTACAGCTTCATTTACAGTACGTTGACATTGTCTTATAATGGCATTAAAATTATACTTCCAGTTTTGCTGAATAGCAAGTTCAGAGTGCATATACAATTAGCTTCCTATGGACCGCATGCTTCTTTAGATTTCAGCACTTCCATGTGGATATACACAAATTAGGGGTTGCCATTGGAAGGAAAGAATTGAACATTTGAAGTGTTTCTGCCTTCGGTTAACGCCTATCAATGATATATGACTGTTGCTTTTAGACCATTCAACAGCTTAAATAAAATTGATATTAAAGTTGTGTGCAATGGAGGCAGCAGAACTGGTATGCATGTACTGTATGCTGTATCACAGATGTGTTCCCATACACTGTACCTTTTTATGCCAAATGGCATGAGATGCTTAGGGCAAACCCATGGGTAGTGATTTCCATGCTGCATAATCTTCCCACAATGTTGTTACTTTTTGCTCAATTTTGTAATTAATAATACTAATGTTAGTAATGTTCTCCTCACTGGCCTCACTCGCTCCTCTCCAATCTGTCCTTAACTCCGCAGCCAGGCTTATCTTCCTCTCCCGCCGCTCCACTTTTGCCACTCCCCTTCATGAAAAATCTGCACTGGCTCCTATTCCCCTACAGAATCCTATTCAAACACCTCATCTCACATACAGGGCCATCTCTAATTCCATTGCTCCATATATCTCCAACCTCATCTCCATTCATACTCTTCATACTCCCTCCTGCCCTCTACTGTCATCTCTCCTCCACTCTGATCACTGCTTCCCATGCTAGAGTTCAGTACTTTGCCCGTGCTGCGCCCCTTCATTGGAATGCACTCCATTGCTCAATTAGAAACTCCCCGACCTTGCACTAAAAACTCACCTATTCATCAAAGTGTACCCTTCCGCTGCATAACCTAGTCCTGAGGCTGGTCCTCCGACCCCCTGGCTCATGCCTTGACCATCTTTGCCTGCTTACATCCTACTATGAAGCCACCTACCACTTGTTTGCACCTCATGTAATCTGTCTGTCTCCTCTTCCTACTAGATTGTAAATTCCTCAGAGCAGGGCCCTCTTCCCTCCTGTTGTCAAAGCTCTCTTCTCTTTACATTTCACTCACAACTCTCCCATACTCAAACACTCATCGACAGTCTTTGTCCGCATACTCATCTCCATCTTTGGCCACCAGCCCCTAGTAGTACGTTGATCACGTCCTCATCAATACTTACATTTAAGCTGTAATGTGTATTGAATTGTGGCATTCATTTTACATGTACTCTATTTTTGTTATTTATTTACTGTAATGTTAAGTTTCGTCTCCCTGTACTGTTCCTTTGTACGGCGCTGCAAAACACTTGTGGCGCCCTATAAATAAAATAATAATAATTTTTTATCCACAACAGAATTGGTACAAGGTTTCAGATAGATCATAACAATGCATAGCATAGACCACTAATATCTGACCCATATTTTGCCTTATTCCACTAAGTGCATACCATTTCCTCAACTTTGAATCGTTCTTTGCTTATAGTGTACTAGATACTTAGGATTATTATTTTAGTAGCAAAGGAATTGTGTTATAAAGACATAGATTAAGCATAACAATGAGCAGTCATTTAGATCTGGCTTTTTGCTTTTGTTTCCCCTAGATCAGGAGAGGCCAAACCTGTCCTCAAGCTCTACCAACAGTTCATGCTTTTCAGGCAACCCGTGGATCTGTAGTAGGAATGAATGCAGCAGGTTTGAAAATGTGACAGTTAGTAATGACTACAGCTGTGCACCAGCTAGGTAATTTGGAAAACGTGGACCATTGGTAGATCTTGAGGCCGAGGTTGGCCAGCATTGCCGTAGATTATATTTTTCTTGCAATTTAGCTTTTCTACCATTGTGCTTATTTCTCTTGAATTTAAGACTGATTATAGTACACAAAGTATTTCTAGAGCTGGATTAAGGGTAGTGTGGGTGTGTGTGTGGTGTGGGGCGAGGTTTGCAGCAGAGGAGAAAGTTCCCTGGGTCCTTCACTGGGTACGACCCAGTTTGACATAGCCTATCGACATATCCTATAATTTAACTATAAACAGGGACATCCCCATTTAGAATGTTATCTCTAATGAGCAGGTCCCTCTTCCCTCATTCACTCTTCCATCTCTTACTTAAATCATAGTTAATTGCACCAAATCCTGCAGTTTTCCTCTAATACTTATTATTTCAGTGTCCTCTGCACTATGCAGCTATGGTTATGCATTTGTTCTCGATTGTATTCAACTTTAAAGGCCCCATACATTAGGCCGACTTGTCCAAAGCACAAGTTGGATCTAATTTTACCTGAGCTCCCCCGTCAACTCCACTTTGAGAACTCACTTATGATTTGGCCCTTATTGTTTCATTTCTTACATGGCATAAATAGCATGCAATTAAACCCATGTTATAATTCCTTGGGTGCGGCAGGGGCAGGAAATGAAAAAAAAAACGTGAGCAACTTGAGGTCCGGGCTGCGCTGAGGGGCGGCGGGTGTGAGTGCAGCATCACGGCAGGGCGGGCAGTCTGCAGGGTCCAGGAAGTGCTGAGCGGACACTGCGGACAGCAGCAGCAGAATTTAAAATCATATTTTTTAAAAGGTAGTCCAGCCACTTATTGGCTGAGAGTGCTCTCTCTCAGCCAATCAGCGGAGAGGTAGCGAAACTTCTGATTGTGAGAGAGAGCACTCTCAGCCAATCAGCGACAGGCCTATTTTTTTTTTTTATAAATAATTCTGCCCAAGCTGTCCTCAGTGAACACTGCGGCCTGCCGCAACACTACAATCACACCTCCCGGACGATTCACACAGCCCAGAACCTACATTGCCTGCCCCTTCACATAGGTGTGTGCCAGTGGTGCTCCCTGGTGGCACACACCTACGGATCGGACCAACATATCGTGGGTGCTAAAAAGCACCAGCGATGTGCTGCTAATGAGTCCGATCCAACAGGTTGATCCTGCAGCAGGTTCAGTCTGTAGGGTCCTACCCGATGTGCAAAGGGCCACACATAGGGTCGGATGGGGTGTCAAACACATCCGATTTGGGCCAATTTCTCGGCCCAATACGTGTATGTACTCTGTAATTGCAGGCTACAGGTACCTTTTGACGCTATATAAATAAAGGATAATAATATTAACAATCACTGAGACATCACTCATAATTGGTTTAACTTAGTAATACCCCTTTCACACTGATACTAAACAGAGATTGGAGCGGAGGCATCAGATATATTTACCCTTATCACACCGCCACTGGGACTCACCGTTGTCGCCACTCACACATTACTTCATCCCAAAGCACTCCTGATCCAGCAATCAGCAGTCTTTTAGGCATAACCTAGGTCATCATTGACCCGTCCTACTGTTGACCTGGGTTTAATCCTGTTAGCAATGCAAGACCCAGGTCGACCCATTTACTCTGAGCCCAGTCTTGCTTGGCCCAGCAATAACCCAGGTTCTCAGCTCTGTGTGAACGGCTGAGTACTGAATGAACCCACAAATAACTATGTAATATATAGAGGTTATATGGTAGAATTTCTGTAAGTAAATAAAGTACTGTATAAAACTTAATTATTACATAGAATTTATAAATAAAAACAAATGTTGCAGAAACCAAAGTTTCACAATATTCTGTCCACAAATTTATTTTCTGCTCCCCAAACTTTTTTTCTCTGCAATAAACCATGAGGAATGTATCAATTCCTTCAGCCAAGATTAGATTTCTGTGCTTCTGCAGTAATATTGCGTGAATAATGTGTAGGACTGTTTTAAAGCGCCATGTATTTATTAGCATTCCATAGTGCAACAAAGACAGATGTGTTTCACAGTAACACTTGAAATAACTTCTGTAGAGTTGTATGAAAACTGTGATTTCTTGTTATTTCCATCAAGTAAACAGTAAAGGCTAGTGTCAGATGGACTTGCTAGATGTAATGTGCATTTTTTAATGTCTGTAGCGCCTTTTAGGATGTTTATGGGCACCGTTATAGTGATATATTTGTACAGCTCATAATAAGCTTTTAGCAGGAAACAGTAAATTCATGTAAGTTTGCAATTTTATTAAAAAAAAAAATTTATAGGGCCAAATCAGCCATGCAGTTACATTCGTGTTTAGACATTCTGAAAGTTTAAGATTGGTTATAGATATGGAATTTTAGGATTAAATAAAAAAAAATATATATGGCTTAGTAAAAGTGTACCAATATAGTCCTTATGATCATAATATGTTTCTCAGAAAAATAAACTGCACTCTAAGGAAAAGCAATTAGCCATTTTTAAGTATGTAGCTTTAAGTGGTATTGTAGAGATTTATAATTGGGGCTTATTCACACATATGAGCTTGTGATAAGTTGGGTGGAAATTGCATGTAAATAGCAAGCATGCACCTTGGAGAAATGTGCATTTAGCTTAGCTTGGAGAACTGTTCTCAACTTTGCAAGGCTAGTACAGTATATGTCAGAGGTTCCCAAATTTTTTTGAATCACGGCACCCTAGAGCGTCAAAATATTTTCAAGGCACCCCTAGGCCAGATGCTTCTTATCGAGAAATTCAGAATTTTTTTTTTTTTTTTTAAGTAAATGCATTGTGTTTATATATCACAGTTATCTGGTGAGGGACAGGATTTGCTTCTGTTTGTCCACATATATTATGATTGGCAGCCACAAGCATTGGTTTTGCCTGGTACATTGACCATAAATAATATGAATTGATCTTGGTCCACAACCCAAGGCACCCCTGCAAGTGTCCTGAGGCACCCCAGGGTGCCTAGGCACACAGTTTGGGAACCACTGGTATATGTGCTTCCTGTACACCACAACATACTTACCTAGTATCCTGGAAGTTGCGGTGAAAAATTTCTAGGAGCCCAATACTGAAATGGACATTATGGGTGAAGTAAAACTGGGAATTGCTGCTCTGTATTGAGGGAGATAGGGCTCAGTTGCAGCTCTTCTCCAGGCTTCTGCTGGTGAAAGTATGCACAAGGGTAGTGTATACACATGATCTTTGCTAGGAGGTGTGCTTTCACAGTGGTAACAGTAAGTGTAAAAATGAGAGTGTATACAATTCATACACAATATTGTACATTTCTTTGCGGAAAATGCATAAACACTTGCCCTATAGATTGTAAGCTTGCGAGCTGGGCCCTCCTACCTCTATGTCGGTTTGTTTATACCCACTCTGTTTAATCAATGTTGGTTTTGTCCATAAAAGAAGGAATTTGCTTTTGAAAATCAACCAGAATAACCCCCTTAGTGTACACACTAGAAGATAGAGAGACATTTGTCTTTCTAAAAAGATGTCTTTCACTTTTATTTATTTATTATTTATTACCAGTTTCTTATATAGCGCGCACATATTCTGCAGCGCTTTACAGAGAATATTTGAACATTCACATCAATTCTTGCCCCAGTGGAGCTTACAATCTATATTCCCTACCACATGTACACGCACACACAGACGTTCTAGGGTCTACCTTCAAAGAGGTTCACATACAGTATGTATTTTTTGTGGTCGGCTCGGGATGCATATTGGGAAACACTCCCTTGCTGAGCTTTGGCCATGCTTACAAATTCCTGGCCCATAAGCACAAGGGGTAGTGAGTACGAATCTGAAATTTGAGCAACAAATTGATATTTCAGTTAGTGAATTAATTGTTGTAATCAGTTAAATTAACTGACTCACAGAGGCCAATGCCAAAGATTCCTGGACTCTTGTCTTCTCTGCATCCTGTGTCACAGGACCCTTACATTCATGCTAAGGACAGGTTCTGCTTATAAAATGCTATAAAATAGTTGCCCATTATGCCATAGCATTACCTTAATTAATGTAAATAATAATGGAAAGAAGATCAAATTAATGTTCTATTACTCCTTAAATGTAAAATTATTTATTGACTTTGTGCGAAGTATTGTGAATGGAACTGGCATTCCATAATGTACTAAACAGCAGTTACCACACGATTCACAAAGACATTTCCTGATCTAGGGAAACAAATCAATTTTACTTTTGTCATCACCACTTAAGTCCTGAAATACAGAGAACTTCCATTTCACATTCCTGCTTAGATATATTTGATGGCGGTAATATTCAGCAAAACGATAGGCTTTGTTATATGTGTTTCAAATCATCCAGCTATTACCGCTTCTATTGATCAGCTTAGTAGTTCTCAGCCTAGAAGGACAGACCTTCTAATTCTCCATTAAGGATCTCTAGAAATTGACAGAAAAATGACTGCATTGATTTAGTCCAGACAGTTAATGTGTGTGACTCTAGCGGTGATATACATTTATTTTTCTTAATGAAAAAAAGGGAAAGAGACCCTATCATGGCTAGTAAGAAACGCTGTTCTTTTTTACAATGAGGCAACATTTTTTTTATAATAGGGGAAAGTAAATTCTAAACCGGTAAGCAAGTCCAGAAAATACTAATCTAAAACAGGGCTTAACTGTTTGTGGATATGAAATCTACAGAACAGATGGAGCCACTCTTATCTGAGTGTCTCCCATCGCACCGTCCACCAACCCGCGCTATCACCAGCCGGCGATAGCCCCTCTGGTGGAGCTCTCCTCCTCCTCCCTGTACCCAGAAGAGGATGTACAGTGCAGGGAGGAGGAGATCACCGGTCCAGACAGCACAGCACTGTGCTGCCCGGACATAGGTTAGGATAGAGGGGTCGGCAGGGGTCCGTAGGAGTCGGCGGGAGTTTGTGTGGGGCGGCGCTGGGTCGCTTTAAGAATCCCATAGGCTTCTGTGGGGTATCACCAGCTTTTGTGATATCCCCCCCCCCCCCCGCAGCCTATTGACACATATTTATATTGACTCCTCCCATTCTGTGATGATACCTGCCTTGGGCATAGGAATGTCTTATTCTGCCCCTGAGATTGTAGCTTAGTCAATTTTGACAATAATGTTTATATTTGAATTTTATTTCATTTGAATGCTCGAAAACTTTTTAATAGAATGCAGGTAAGTAAGATTCTACGGTAATATACATTTGTTCACATATTTGTTCATTGTTCAGATATTATTAATTTTATTGTAACAACAAATAGTAATAATATAAGGAAATGTTCTCACAAAAATAAATGCCATAAAAGGTCAATACAAAGAACTAGCTGGTGATCTGTTTGCCAGAAAGACTGTGCACCGGAAATGCAGTCACCCTCTTTGGTTAGAGGAGAAAAGGTTTCTTGCACAGGAAGGGTTTTTTAACAGTAACGAAAGTTAAAATATGGAATACTCCCCAGCGGAGGTTGTGATGGCAGATGCAATGCAGATGCAATCCAATACAAGCAACAATTTATTATGATGTGTTGGATCTGATGCTGTATCCTAGGATGCAGCTTCGGATCCACTATACAAGAGAGACTACAATAAGCTGTTGAAGTTTTGGTCCATATGGACCACCATCAGCAGTTTACAGCATAGATGGGCATCAATCCAGAGGATTTCTTGAAGGTTCCTCCTGATGGTTTCCATATATATATTTATATATATATATAGATATATATATATATCTATATATATCTATATATATCTATATAGATATATATATCTGAAAAAAATGTGAGATGGGCGCCTTCTTGTGCAGTATGTTATAGAGAGTTATAACCCTCCACCAGTATCGTGAAAATAAGACACCCCAACAAATGAAGGTGTACCGTCTGTAGTGGTCTTAAACCACTATAATTTGAGCCTGATGATAGTAATCCCAACGGTTATCAGGAGCCCTTGTTTCTATTTCAGGAGTATTTTTCCTCATACAGATGGTCTCATAAAGCAAGAAACATAAAAACAGCACTAGTGTAATACTGTTACAGCAATTTTATTTATGCTAAAAATGACAATAAATGCCCGTACAATGTTAAAAAGCAAAAAGAGCTTATCTGATGTAGTTGTAATAGAGTCTCTCAACGCGTTTCATCCATTGGCCACCAAATTCGCCGGACTTCCCCTCTCTCTCTCTCTCTCTCTCTCTCTCTCTATATATATGCACTCTCGTCGATAATGGTAAAGCGCCCCGGTGCCTTCCTCGCAATTATGTATGGTGGATGGGTCCCTGGAGATCCCTGAGAAGTAGAACCCCAAAAAGATCAGGCGGCACTCGGCAGGCTATGGATGATGTCCACTTTTTATATAGTTATAGAGTAATAATACAAAGGTGTCAGGTCGATGTTTCAAAGCCGTGTCGGCTTTTTCATCAGGACGTACAGTTCACAAACAGGGCATAAGGTGCCTCCAGTCCTTTTGATGTCTATTGTCTTGACAAAGGTCCCTGTTGAGGACCAAAACGTAGACTACAGCTATAACTGAATAAAAGCTTGTGTCAACTTTACTATGATGCCAATGGTGAGTGCCTGCTTCTACAAAAATGTGCTAGATATATATATATAGATATATATCTATATATATATATCTATATATATATAGATATATATATAGATATATATCTATATATATATAGATATATATCTATATATACACACACAGTCGTCTCAACTCAATACAAGCAGTGGCACTTGGAGACTTACAGAACCGTCTACATTATATTAACAGTGACATTTCCAACCTTTCGGCAGCTGTGCTCCAAATGTTCAAAATGTCACTGTTAATATAATATCATATCAATAAGTCTTCGAGTACTGCTGCTTGTTTTGAGTTGAGAGGTTTTTTTTTATATCCAGTTTGCACCAGATGTAAAATTTAATATATTTCTATATTACTAAAATATTATGCATGATTACGGAGTGGGCTTTATAGTTGGATTAAATGCTTTTACGATTGATGAAACTTCTACTGGTCATCATTCCATTATATTGAACAGCTTGGAACAGAGGATGGATTTATATATATGAATATAATATAACATACACACATTGTTGCAGAGTGGTGGGTTGGACTAAGTGTGTAAGCAATGTAGATGTAATGTTACATATATACATGAAGAACTGACTCCTCACATGGTTGCAGATTGTGCAAATATACAGTAACTGATAGATTTTGGCCTTAAGTGTTCCAAGCTCCCGAAACCCCACTGCCATTTCTCCTTCTTGTGCAATATCCAGTCCTGCTGCAGCCATGCCAAGGAGCAGAATCATTTGTCCATAATTGTTCCAGCTCTATCTATAGAATATAAATTCAGCAATATGTAAGTTTAAAAACAGTCCAAAATGGCCATTCCACTGAAGAAATGAAAGTAGAACTTTGATAAGTATACTACCTGAATCTTTCAGACAATCTTATCTGCAAAAATCTTATTTTCAAAAATGTCTGTGTATTATTAAATTCCAAGCAGCGTAGGAAGTGTACCATTGGAATGGGGTGGGCACTGTCATACTGGTGGCAGATTGGGATTTCAAAAATGCTCTTTCTCACACATTGCAGATGACCTCATATAGTCCATTGGATCAATAGATACATAAGCTGACCTTGGCACAAATTCAACATATGAAAGGTTGACCATGCTTATGGTCAGGAGGTTCAAGAGATAGACAGGTTTAAGTGGCTGACATGATACTGGTTGACACACAACCAAACCAAAAGTTTTTTGGTTAATTTTTTTCAACTTTTCCATCATTTACCCTACTCGGGGACTACGATCAAGAATAGTAACCTTTGCCGAGCAAAGCAGAAGGAAACACTGTGTCGGTGTTGAGTGAAGAGAGTCTTGCTAGTGCTTTGCCCCAGTTGCCCTTCTGCCTAATGACCATATGGGGTTGACTTACGTCTGGTCAGACCAAATGATCCCCCACCCCACCCCCCCGAGTATGCCCATTATATCACACCATAATATCTTCTTATTGGCATAGATTTCTCAGAACATGTAATAACTATTTAGCGTATGGCTGATTTGTTCTTATGACTGAAATGTACTTATGCGAATCATGTTTACATTACTTAACAGCTTTTTGTACCCCATCTGCTTGAAATCTTTTTTAAGCATCTACTTAACTCTTCTAGTAGAAAAATAATTCCTATTTCTGCACAAAAATAAAATCAAGGGGAGCTGTGATTGAAACCTCAGACCATAACACTAGGAAATACAAGTCATTACTGCTGTATTACTGAACGAATGCTGCTTTTAAGTGTTTTTTTTTTGTTCATAATCCGTGTCTGAGAATATTGATAAATGTAATGTCAGAACATTTCTCAGAAGACACAGCTGACACATTACATATGCTACAGCGCTGGGTTTGCTTTTTAATTATATTAATAAAATAATTCAAGTTAAAACATTTCCATGTGCTAATGAGAAATGCTTTAGAACATTAATACACATATTAGCTTGGGAATAAATTAGCCGGGAAACACTGCATCAAGATTGTAAATTGCAATTTTAGAATATTTTTGCTCTTGGGCAAGTGGATATAATTGTGTGAAATTAAACAACAATTTTTTATTATTGTAATTCCAAGTGGAGTCGTTTTTTTATTTTATTTAATTGATTATCAGTAATAAGGTAAAATGGAAGTGTAATACATTCTAAAAGACACATTAAAGCAGATGCTATTAGAAAAATGATTGGCAACAAAGTAGCTGTTTGTGAAGGGTCACGACCATCCCGGGGAGGTGTGGGCACGCCCCCTTAAAAATAAATAGTAAAAATAGTATAGGGAATGTTGTGTGCTGCACAGGGGGTCCAGGTGACCCATTGTCGTGTTCTTCAAAAAAGTGTGAACATGGGTATTTAGCACCTTCTGTCCCTTACCCCTCTCAATGCCTGTGCCAAGTTGTTTTTGGAATTTGGCCGCATTTCCCATATGTACCATGCAATACATTCTGTTGCTTGCACCGATTGGGTGACACCATCTTTATGGGCCTCTGCATCTTCCCTGGAAATGGATCCAATCAGATTCTTTCCATAATCGCTGGAGGTCACATTTCTAGATACATATGGGTAGATATACAACATAAGAGAATGTACCGTTTCACAGATGTGTTGCTTATTACACCCTACCTAAAAAATTAAATGTTGCTGATGTTCAAACGGCTAAGTTGAAAGGGGTCATTACACTTGATGCAAAATAACTTGTGTTCTTATAATATAATTAACATAAAAATATGTCAGTGTAACAAATGAAACATAAAAAACATTACTAGGAGGATAATTCAGCATATATTTACATTGTTTTCTAAATTGGCTATTAACGGAGTTGAGCATCCAACTCATTGCTCCCTTTAAAAGTATGGTGGTAATCATACAGTTAAAAGCTGGTCTTGTTCAGAGTAGTGTACCTCCCTTTTTTCTTTCTTTGTTCAGAGTAATCCCTTGTCTAGGGTGAAAATTGTCAATGGCGCCCTTCAGGGTGGAGTTCCTACTATATTAAGCTTTTAACTGATTCATTTCCAGATAACTCTGTTTAAAAGGAATATTAGACCTTCTTCCTGTACCTCCAGCACGGGAGATAGCAAGATGGCTGAGGGTTTGCACTATTTAGCTTCTTATCTCATTGCATTGTCTATTGTTACAGACGAATGCCCACAATGGCATATTCCAGGAGACTCAGCACTTTAATTTCCATTCTTAAACCAAGATACCAAGTCTGACTTCTCTGACGCTGCTGGAAACCACAAAGGGATTTGAAAAAAAACATTATCACGTTTAAAAGCTCAATTTTCTTTGACCATAACCAGCAGTTCCTTCACTTCCCAAAATGAATATATATCTAATTACACTCTCTTGTAAGAAAATCTGGGAGTTAAAACATAGAAAAGCACATTACATGAAAGAAGTATGGAATTTTACGGCAAATTAAAGGCACTTGCGCTACCCTATTTGATGTTGTTAGTAGTATATAGTACGGGGGAAAAGCAGGGTTCCGACTTTAAAGCTCCTCTCCGGGAGAAGCCCGGAGAGGAGACTTTCAGCAGGAGCTCGGGGGTGGGGCTTAAACGTGACATCATAAAGCCCCACCCCCATGAAGGAAAGTTACTTAGTTTGCCTATCTCCGTGGAGGGGGCGGGGCTAAATGACACGATTATGATGCTTTAGCCCCGCCCCCTCCCCGGAAATCTGCAGACATAAGGTAATTTAAACGCTGCGGTCGGGGGGGGCGAAATCAGGGGGAGGGGAGCGGGGGTCCCCCAGAATCCGGGAGGGTTGGCCATCTTTCCGGGGGGGCCGGGAGGGTGACCCGATTTTCGGGACCCTCCCTGCCATTCCGGGAGGGTAGGCAACCCTGGGAAAAAGGGTATTCCATACCGAGCCCCATGGGTCTAAATAGTGCCGAGGATCAGGGGTGCAAAAAACACAAGGCCAGAGAATCTATTATTTCTTTTTATGCTGTCCACTCTGCCGCTGGGTCAGAGCAGACAATCAACATATCTATATTAGCACAT
The DNA here is from genome assembly GCF_055691185.1 of Crinia signifera. Lineage (NCBI taxonomy): Eukaryota > Metazoa > Chordata > Amphibia > Anura > Myobatrachidae > Crinia > Crinia signifera. The sequence continues at coordinate 100,774,786 of NC_139225.1, read as the reverse complement.
GCAGGTAAAGAATGCTTGGATGAAAAGACAAGGGGTTTTGAGGTAGAGGGCAGAGATATCCATGCATTGGACCCCGAGATTTTTGTTGAGGACCATGATTGTAGTCCTCAAGGCACTGACGATGCGCACGCGCAGTCGCAAAACATCGCTCAACCTGAACTATGCGCCCCTCACTGGGGAGCGTCATGCTCCACCCAAAGGGCGCGCCTAGTTCCATATATGGAGAGATTGTGAAAAGAAATTGTGAACGTGGCACCTAGAAGCGTGGGTGTGCACTGCTACATCTGAGAGGAATCTTATAATATGACTTATATCCAAATGTAGCTGAGCCCCAAAGCAGTTAGTAAGAGCTACTATTCTTGCTAAAGTGCTGGGAAATGGTGCTGATGATTCAAAGTACAGTAAATGTATCTGTCTCTCATCCCCCCCCCCCCAAATGCAACAGTGTAATGCGGGCTAGGTGAAATGAGGGAGATTGCTAGACTAATGAGGGAGAGAGGGAGATTGCTGTTATTTCAGGGAGAATCCTGCAAAATGCAGGAGGGTCGGCAGCTATGCTGTTTACAAAAGAAATAAGGAATGGGGATTGATAAGGGCGAGTAAATGTTAGCAACCTCCAGTGTCAGGGGTAGAAATGCAAGTGGATGGCTGTTTGCCTGTAGTGTATTGATTTAGGGTGTTTTAGAGATTGTTATACTGTATAGCTGTATCTCTTTCTGTACCTGCATAACAAATCCCTTAAGGAAGATAATAGGATCTTAGTGTTTCTGTCTTATGATGACAGTATCGATCCTTGTGTGTTGTCTCAGACATCATGTTGGGTACTGAAGAATCTCTGCGTATTTACAGAACAAAGAGTGGAGTGGAAATTGTATACAAATCACAGATCTATATATATAAACCCTTCTGTTTGACTTCCTAGACAAAGATTTCTGTCAATATTGCTTTAAACTGTTTTTCCAATTTTTATCACTGCTCACAGAATCTGCCATTGCCAGCAAGTATATCTTTATCTATGTAATGCATTGCCTTTTTCTAAAACACGTAAGCCACTAAAATCTGGGACAGTTCTAGGGAAGGAAGAAATTACTGAGTAGACTGCCTTACACTACCAATTTTATATGTGGCTGTTATTTATTATGCATCGTTATTATTATTATTATTGTTATTTTATTATGCATTATTATTATTATTATCATTATTATTATTTACAAATACACTTAGGTTTATTCAGTAGGTTGTTGTCCAACAGTATATCTTTATTTGACCAGGACACTGGATCACCCTTTGGAACCCCATATGAAGATGGACGCTCATTTAAAGTCCATGCAGATAGTGCCCTGGATGGATTCCAAGAACAACATGTACACCTTAAGCTGGGAATCCAATTGTCTGCAGCGTGTACCCTATATGGGAGATCTAAATGTACATAGATCAATTTCCCAGCATATAATGTGGCTTTATTAGATTTATAAATAATCTAAATTTTTAACAAATAATATGATCTGAATTATTTGTTTTTCTGAATGAGTAAATGTGAGAACGTGAGGCAATGTTCCAGTGATACTTGCTTTATCTATATATGGGTGAAACCATTGTTTTTTAATTTAATAAACTAGTTGCTATCAAGGTCTTCATTGTTATATGAATGGCATAGTGCCCTCTATATTTGTGTCTAATATACTATATATTGATATACACATCAATATCTATATACATCTTGTCTCTCTCACTCTCTCTATATATACATATATATATATATATATATATATATATATATATATGGTGGCGATGCTCTGCACTCAAGTAGTGGTATCAGGTGAGTTCAGTATATTGCCGGGTGCCCCTCCAAAGAATTTGGATATACGTGGGTGGGTGGCACTCTCGGTCCTTAAATAGCATGTGGGGTATGTCCAATGATGACCCCCGCACCCAAGTTGTGATACAACGTTTCGATTTTATTATCTTCCTCAGGTACCCTGATATATATATATATATATATATATATATATATATATATATATATATATATATATATATATATATATATATATATATAGGACAAAGGGGTACCCTTTCAATGCACTATTAAAAAACTTAGGCTGTAACTCAATTTGTCCCCGCTGTTAGTGGGGGGAAAAAGTGGGAATGAATAAAGAACAGAAACAGAGTGCGCCACTAATCCAGATCTTCACCACCAAAATTACTGTAATAATTACAGACACATATTACAGTTTGACAATTTAATACACAGTCGTATAAAACAAGTTAAAAATTTTCTTGAAGTTTGTCGGTTTCATATGACAGAAATATCACCCTTGTTGGTTTTAAATGACAGAAAAACACCCAACGCGTTTCGTCAAAAAATTGCTTCTTCAGGGGTAACAATTCAATATGTAGATTGTTTACTGGACACGCAAAATAATATAAGTATACCAGCTTCCAATAGAAGCAACAATAGGGGATCTTCTATGGATTCTAATAGGATGTACAACTGGGAAGCATCAATTTTGATAAAATATTCTAAAATCAAGTAATTTGGCCGAGGAGCGAAAAAGGATTTCTTCACAAGCGCCTTGTGTAGGGTGAGTGGAGCAACAGTCTATCATCCACTGCCGATGATCTCCAAGGATGATCTGCCAACAGTCTATCATCCACTGCTGGACTCCAAGGAGTAAGCACAGACACACATAGCAGTGGAACTATTTCCTGATTGTGTACCGGTTAACATTGGAAAATTGGTTCTGAAATACCATCTGATGTGGGAGTGACAGGTCATATTCAGAACATAGGGGACCAATTCAAGGCCACTTTTATGATAAAGGCTCTATAATAGAGAAACTTTCTCCTTTTGACCAAATACAAGGTCAAAACTATATATATATATATATATATATATATATATATATATATATATATATACAGTATATACTATATAAATATAGAAAGAGAGAGAGAGAACATGAGAACATTACTTGTGAAATAACTGGTGCCCCTTTCACACCACACCCTGGACCTGGGTAATTGCTGGGTTGGTGATGTGTCTGCCCGGCAATTCGGAAAAGTGCAATGTTAAAGTGAAGGCGCCAATCCCGGGACCGAGATCCCGAATCCGACTCGGCATTGTGATGTGAAATGGGTATAAGCGAGAGCAGATTTGTTATTGAAGCGTTTTCCTCTACTAAATCCATGTAGCAACACATAAAAATAAATGTTTTAAAGGACCAAAGTATGCTCTGTGACCAACATATATATTTCAGCAAGCATGTTACAGGATAAGTAACGTATGACATATTACAATCTCTTCTGCTATCTGTTACAATGTGTTGGCTTCATACTCCAGTATTAGTGTTTGTGTACGTGTGCAGTCAGGATATAGGTAGTTTTATAGCAGAAATATGAATTCTGACAGCTGTAAAATAAACCCCCTAAAGAACTAGGTCAGATGAGCCAGTAAAGCCTTTGCATTGTCATGTTTGATTGGTTACAGTCATCATCCTTTGTTTCAAATCATTTCCGAAATAATTGCCGTTCATTAGGGCAAATCATTGTAGTCAAATTGCTGAAAGTCATTAATGTAAGTAATGGGAGGAAATAATGTTGCAGCATTTTTTAGGAGCCATAAATTAGCATTTTCAGAGTGAAATCTTGTCCATGATTTTATTAGTTAGCATATATTATATTTATTATATTAACAGTACATACAAAAGTAACAAAGTCATGATTCCATTGATTCATTATCAGAAATGGAAATAGTTTGATGGCAAGAAGTAACAGTCCCTACATGTGGGATGCTACAGCTTCATTTCTACCATATTTATTTAAATGACACATAATAAATAAGGTATAATGTGATATACTGCAAGTATTTGAAGTTCTAGAACTATGTCTTTAAAGGTCGTGGGGACATTACCCACCTAATAAAATGTAATACAATTAGGCATGTTATGCACAGCTTGTAAATTAGTTAGTTGGTATGATAAAATAATAAGCCATTCCTCATTTTGTATTAATTAGACGTTTCCTATAAGCATTGCACCTTTCGATTAAAATTAAAACACTCCAATTTTCAGAAGGTGTCAAATAAAATTTGCTCTGCATATTCCCATAGGTGCCAATGCAGACTGATGTGGTTCTGCCAATTACACCATCCTGCATCTAGAGAGGTTGGGACAGCTAACAAGAAAAGGCAATTTAGCCCTGGCCACAATATATATATATATATTTTTAATCCCCCTCCCTGCAGGTATCCATTGACGAAGTTTATACAGCCTTTACTCTGTGTTTAAACAGTGTCATTTTCTCCCATGCAGTTTGCGGCCAGTAATGATAAGTGGAAGGGGGCCCCCCCTGTCTAAAGTGACCCGGGTCCCCCGAAGGCATAATCCGCCACTGGGTTGAATACAGTAAGGATGTGTGTGCACAACTGAATGCATGCAAAGGGAACCAGTCCATTTTGTTCACATTTAGTACTAATACTGCCATTGTACACTGGAAACATATTACATGAAATTGTATAGATGAAACATGGTACTACGATACTATAGCAGCAATTAACTACTGTCCTGTAACTTTAAGATCCTTTACTCAAAATCGACATGGACTTGGTTATCTTTGACTTGGGACACTCCCAATATGTCTGAAAAATCCATGGTATTGGCAGATGGTCAAGTGTGGGTGCAGTTACTGGAATGATAATGACTGTGGTATAAAGGCACTGCTGACACTTAAAAAGGCTCTTCAGACGTTTCAGCTGCATTAGAGTTCTTTTAAGCTTTATTGCTACCGACATAAGTGTGGGTAACATATACAGATGTAGCCACCTTCATCCTACAGCAGGGGTGTCAAACTCAAATTCATCGGGGGCCGCATCAGCAGTTTGGTCACCCTCAAAGGGCCGGTTGTATCTGTAGGACTATGTGTCCACTCTTTATTATCATAAATTATTGTCACTGCATTCAATTATTACTGTTTTTTGTAATAATGTAAGTAATAACTAGCTCTGAAAGCAGAAATATAGTCAGAATAATGACAAGTAGATATTCAAGCAGGTGACCTGGGCCTCTGGGTTCGCAGGACTCTCGCTAGAGTTCTGGACTGGTGGTGACAGTGGGACAGATAATGATAATGACCCTGGACACAGGCAGCCGCACTGCAGATTTGTGGGCTCAGGCTGCGGCTGTCTGCTGCTGGCCTGGCTCTCTGCCTGCCCGGCCACGGACTCTGGACTGGACAGACTGGTCTGGACAACAAGAGACAACACAACTGTGCCCACCCCACTGCCGAACTTACAGTAAATATACTGAACCAACTGATGCCACTGCTGCGCAGCGCGGCACCACAGGCAGGAGGCAGCTCACCGCCGGGCCAGCATCCAAGTCCGACAGGCAGCAGCATGCACGTCACGGTGTCACTGGCACGGTGTTGCTGTCAGGCGGGCGTGTGTCACACATGGCAGCGCCGTAGCCGCTGCCCGCAGGAGGAGCCGGGGAGGATTCGGGCACGTCACACAGTGACACTAACAAGTCTGTGACCACTGTCCTGCCTCCCTCCTCCTCCCAGCGAGCGCCGCAGCGGAGTGACTGTGTCACCCGGCTTCCTCACGTTGTTAGGTATGTCTCTCAGTCTCGAGTCGTCATGTGAGTGTCACTGAATGTGATGTGACACTCACACTGTGATGGCTTCCCACAGTAATGTTATCGGCACCAGGCGGGGGTGGGTGGCGGCGGCTGCGCGGGCCACATGACGAGGTCTGGCGGGCCGGATTTGGCCCGTGGGCCTTGTGTTTGACACCCGTGTCCTACAGGCTTCTACTGTGATTTTGCCGCAAGGATTTAAAAGTAGTATAATTTGGTACTTGCAATCATTTTTTTTTTATGTAAAGTCTGCCCAATTTCCAAATGTTTGTCAGACTCATTGTAAAATCTACCAGATCAAAATGTTTTTTTTTTTGTTTTATTTGAGTATTTTTGCAAAGTAATAGCATACAGAATCTTAATATGGTTTATATGTTCTTTCTTGGGTTAAAGCATGAAATAAAAAGCACTTTGCAGAATTTTAAAACCAACAGAACCTTTCTAGAAGCTATGGGACACTTTCAGTTAAAAGTATTAATATACTTTTATCACAATTACAATACACAAATGCAATAAAAGCATTAAATAACTGTAGTGGGCCTAAACTGCTGCATCTTTTCTGAAACCTATAAAGCAGAGGACCCTTGAGCCTGCAGTACACTGCACATTTTTTTAAATGTTCATATTGAATCTCCAGGCTCTGGACCCAATCTGGAATGCCAGTCAACAGTTAAAAAAGGACATTAGACTTTTTATAGTGTAAGAATTGTGACCCTCCAGCTGTTGTGAAACTACACATCCCAGCATGTCTTGCCATAGTTTTAGCATTCCTTAATAGCAAAACTGTGGTAAGGCATGATGGGACTTGTAGTTTCACAACAGTTGGAAAGTCATAGTTTGGTCATGCCTGCTCTACAGTAATTCTGGGACAGCATTGCATTACAAAATGCTTCAGCATGAATAAAATTAAAATAGTATCCTTTAGTACGTCGTTAAAGTGTACAGTTACGCATTGTGATAATAGGAGCTTTAAATATGTAACATATTTCATCACAATATTAGTTACTGTGGAGGTTAGCAACATTTGTTGAAACACCTGTTTTGCTTCAGTGACATTATCACCGGGATTTACAGTTTATATTATTTGTTGTCACTACTCAACGTTGTACGTGCTCCCTTCCATAGCAAGAGCGTTTGTTTATTTCATACCACTTAGTGTTGTATTACAACGTGTGACCAATCAGTTTAATACTATGACCATAGTTGCCTTTGTACGTGTTTGTGGGTTTTTTGTCTTTCTGTCTTCTACCATGTTGTTTTTTAAAGGGTGGTTGGGTGGGTTGTTGTTTATAAAGACTAAAGGGTAAATGTACTAAAGCTTCTAAAAATGAAAATAGGTGATGTTGTCTATAGCAACCAATCATACATTCTAGGGAATGACAGACCTAATCTGATTGGTTGCTAAGGTCAACATAACCTGTTTTCATATTTCAAACCTTTAATAAATGTAACCCTAATAAATGAGAGCAAAAGACATGATATACAGAATCCTTACTACTAAATGTTTCTGGACAATATACTCACATACGAGGGTGGATCAATAAGTACCTGTGTTTGAAGACAGGTGGCGTTGCTGAGGAAAGTAGGTATTTCTATTGTGTACTACCATCTTACAAACAACACCATACTAAATTTCAGATTGGTTTATACAGTAGGTTAGGTTTTTTCCACCACGACAATGCACCAGCTCCCTCATGCATCCAAATTGCATGAATTGCGCTATGATTTGTTGCTGCATCCACCGTACTCACTCGACTTGGCTTCCTGCAACTTCTTTCTGTTCCCTATCCTGAAAAAGATGGCTCACTGGAAAAAAATTCAGCTGAAACGAGGAGGTCATTATCGAGACAGAAGCCTACGTGAGTTTGACAAATCCTATTTTTTAGAAAAGTATATTGCCGTGATAGGAGATTATGTTGAAAAATTATTAAAAAATTTGGTGAAACATTTTTGTCTTCATTCTTAACACAGGTACTTATTGATCCACCCTCGTATACACAACACCGACAATAGAAACACTGACAACATCAAAATACCGACAGGTAAAACACAGACAGGAAAAACACACTGACACAACCACAACGCCAACAGCCATAATAATAACGCAAATAATACCTAATAGTTTTTCATGATTTTTCAAAAACTGTCTTGTTCATACTTTACCACCCCAGTGGGCATAGAAGTAGAATATAATAATGTACAAAAAGTGCAGCGAGGCATCCCACCTAAAGCATTGTGAGTGCAGCAAGCCATGTAAAGGGGCAAGGTACTCTAATATAATTGTATATAACTATGTCGGTATTATTACATGTTCGGCATTATGATCATGGTGATATATTGACTGTAGGGATTTCAACAGTCGTTATTGTGTACAGTATGTGTTGGGATATTAACCATAGGTCTGTACACCCTGCTGATACAACAGTGTCGGTCACGTAATTGTTGGAAATTCAGATGTGGGTAAATCAAACTGATCGCAAATATTGTCCTCATTTTGCACTTAGCTGGGGCAATTTTCACTTTTCCCCATCAAATTTTTGATTTATTTGCTCCCAATCTAAACTCCCAAATATCCTACCTCAGTTACTGATTTTTTTCCATCCCTCGTCGCTCAGCAAAAAAAAAGGGGGGTGGGGAGGGGGGTGTACATTGCTGTGGAGAGTAATAAAATGGTTAGAGATAAAGTACCAGCCAATCAGCTCCTAACTGCCATGCTGCAGGCTGTGTTTTAAAAATGATAGTTGGAAGCTGATTTGAGCATAGGCATCTTAATTAGCACCTAATTTTTTTTTCATTTAATAATTTGATCTCAAGCTGGGATATCCATAAAACTTTAATTGTTGAGGTGCCTTAAGGAGTGAATTTGGTAATGCGCATATGGCTATGAAATGTATCTGATTAAATGTGCCTTTCTTAGAATATATAAACCTCTGCCACCCTGATGATTGCTGCAGTGTCCTGTCCCCTGGTGCAACTATCCATATTAACCATGTTTTTGTCCTAAACTGACTTGTACTGTAATTCGGTATGTGTTTTTTGCTCATAACTATGCTCTGTAAAGTGCTGCGTAATATGTGTGCGCTATATAAGAAACTGTTAATAAATAAATAATAAATAAATATTGTTTTAATTACATTGCAAATCTATTGGGGTGTACATATGCTTCGATTTTTACATAGTTTCCATACAATTTTTTCTCTAGAACCAAAATCGAAATCAAATTTAAAATAACACTGAACCGAACAGTGTTAGCTGCCTTCAATACAGATTCGATCCTGATGCATGGCCCGTGGCATCGGGATCGAAAGCAGAAATAGACATGGCAGGCAAGTCTATTTCTGCTGCGATCTGGTAGACCAAAGGTTGTACAATCATGCTCTATGCAGCATCCCTCCCCCGTGTGCCATCCTCCCGCCGCCCTCCCTGTCTCCTGTTCTATTCCGATAACACAGCGGGTTATGGCGGTCGTCAATATCGTATCCATAGCGACGGCTGCCGGATTGAAGCATGTGTACACGCCTTATCAGATACAAGAAAAGTATCTCATAAATGCAAAGTAGATTTACAAAGGTACCGTGGTAGTTAATGGTCAAATCTTAATGAAAACAATAAAACAGTGTTAGTAGTATGAAATCCTCTCTCATACAAGGGAGTATGTATAATTCAATAAGCAGAGCTCTAAAAAATTTATATTTTAAAATAATATCTCAAATTAAGAAGGCAATCATAAAATTTCACCTTTCTGGTTTAATAACATTTATTTAGCAAGTGCCAGTTGTTTGGACTGTGTTTTGTTTATTGACTATAAATGTAAGATAGCCCCTGGCATTTCACAGCAATGAAATACAGCTTGAAATTGGTCTTTTATCCATTTTAATTTGTTTTTGATGCAGCATGTAATTCCAGAGTATTTTTTGTGATTTGTTATAGTATAACCGCAGTGCATGTTTTACCTGCATGTCAAGTAGACCTTGGCCTATGGTAATTTGTTACAAAGGTGTGAATATTTCTATAACTACTAGGATATTTAAAGCCCAAATCAATAGATGATGTACAAGTGATCTGACCTAACTAAACATACTTATTTATACTTTATATATTGTGATTTCCTGTGTTTGTGCATATGTGAGAGAGAAAGAGATGTCGTTTAACTTGCTGCCAACAGATGGTAGTGTTTCAGAGACACACAAATGAACACTAGAGATATATAGATGATCTGAGTTTTTTGCATATAATTGAAATTATAGTCTGCTTCCAAACAAACAACAAACCGTGTGGACTGAATAAAGATCTATATATCACTTTGTAAAAAAATAAAATAAAATTGGAGTAATTCAGGGAACAACTGATAAGTTAGAAAAAATGATTTAAAGTGCTCTGAGTTTATTTATTTGTTATCTGTGGCTGATGTATTTGATGGATAATGTAAGTCTACTCTATATTGTTGTCAATACGCCTTATTTTTTTCCGGCAGCCACTTAATAGAACATTTATCAGCCATATATAAATTGACATCAGTTTTATGTTTCTTACTATTCATATTAATCATTCTTTGTAAATAAGAAAACATTTAGCATGGAAGACACTTTGCTGCTAATCAGGGCTATCTTAACATATGGGCACACTGGGCAGCTTTTTCGGGTGCCACAGTTCTAGGGCCCCTGGGCAGGGGCAAGCTGGGCCACCTATCCCTGGCTGAATCCTCTGGGGCTTCTGCGGAAGCAGGTAGAGAATGCTGTATAGCCACTCTGCTTGTGTATTGCACACAGTAAAGGTGCCCATACACTAGTAAGATTTATCTTCAGATCTGGCTGGTTGGAACAAAAACATGGTTATGGATGAGTGACAGTTTGGCAGTTTTCCAGCATTTCCAAGCAAATGGTCAACTGTAATTTGCTCTCATCCATAACCATGTTTTTTTTCCAATCAGCCAGATCTGAAGATAAATCTGCGTGTGTATGGCCACCTTAAGAGTGGCCAGGAAGCATTCTTAACTGCTATACAGCTTACAACCATGACAGCACGCTGATATTGCTGCAGGCGTGGTTCATCTCCACGGCAACAGGAAACTTCTTCCACCATTAGGAGACTACTTCTACTTCCCTCATTAACAATGTTATTTTAAAGTACCCCCAACCGCTCTGCAGAGTACCCCCAGGGTATGAGTTCCTCAGCTTGGAAACGGCTCATATAATGGACAGATCATCACAGTGTTTGCCATACAATGCAGAGAACTTTATGTTGGCAACCTTAGTAGAACCATCTTGGTGACAACATATAATACAGAAAGGATTACAGAAAGGATTAGTGACCGCATATACTGTAACACAGGGAGCATCAGTGATGTTAGTATATCACTGATAGTATAATACAGGGAGTACCAGATACTGCCTTTCCTCCTACCACTTCCAGATTCATTTTCACCCTCCCTCAGCATTTGACTGGTTTGTTTATATTTTAATACAACCTTACTAACCTTAGATGCTGCTGGCTCTGGGGCCTGAGCTGTCATTGTAGCCTACTCCCACCCTAGATAAACTGCTGCGCTGCCTTTCTACACACTTCAGTGGTCACTTGCCATTGCCAGTATAAGTGATTAATGGCGGTCTGTGGGCAGAGTGTTGCTAGCTGCATCAGGGCTCTTACAACACACACACCCATTTTAGAGGGTGGAGCTATACGTCTTGGAGCCACTTCCTCATCACTTGAGTAACTGAGTAACACCATCTGAGAGGGTGACACCAAAATAGCAGAACAAGGGGTGAAAAAAATGATACACTGTGGACCTTATTCTGGTTGACTCGCAAGGCTGCAAATTCATAGCGCTGTGAGTCCCCCAAATGATGCTCGCTGGTCTGCATGGCTGCCCGCCTGCAGGGCTGCAATTGGATGTTTAGCATAAATCATCCATCAAATGATGTGGAGGGCGTACGCATATCTAAGTGACTCTCAGGTCACTTAGATTTGTGTGCACACTCAACGGGAACTGGGCAGGCAGCTGACATCACCGGACCCTGACACCCCAGCGTCACCGGGTGATTTCAATTGGAACGCCCATGAAATGTTGGGTGAATCCCCTGGCATGCCACCCCATGCCCCCAGTCTTAGGTGAATGCGCCCAGCAAACACTCTGTTCGCCATGGCCAATCGCATATGGCGCATGCACATGCGCAGAAATGTGAATGCACAATTAAAAACCATTGCATGCGAACGTGACAACCAGAATAACCCCCTGTGTCCTTAGTACCTGGGAGCTGACCAGCTTTTCATCAACTTGCAAACTCCCAAAAAAGATTACACCAGCATTGAAGACATTAGATAATGCCCCTTGTCATGTGTGTGCACAGTACACAATCACTGGCTGTAATCAAGATATTGCAACCTGTGTATTTTCCTGTTTCTCCCCTCATGTACCCTCTCCTCTGCCACTATTTTATAGTGGCCAGTAGGATTGATTTACAGATTCCATATTATAGAACCATTTAAGATTAGGAATTTAAGGAGAATAAGGAAAGTTAATTGAAAGATTTACAACAAATGTATGTATGCATGTATGTATGTATGTATGTATGTATGTATGTATGTATGTGTGTGTGTGTATGTATGTATTCATGCATACATATATTGGTGCACATGTGCTGTACAGAAATGCTTACATTATGCCCAAAAACTAAACAAAAAACAGACGTAGATCCAACTCTAAGGGGACCCCATAGCATGGTACGTAAATGCTCATTGGCCTGAAAGTATCGGATAAAACATTGTAGTACATTATTTTGAACTTTCCAGATATTGGTTGTTAAGCTACAAACTGAAATAACCCATACATTTGCCCTGCTTGCTCCTCTCTTCATCTGTGACCTTTGGAATTTTCCACATGAAGTTATAAAACCACAGAGTTCATATTGTTATTTTTTGAGGTTTAAAAGCAAAAAAATAAAATAAAAAAGCCTATAAAATTTTTAGAATTAAAAATGTTTCATCAATCCCATCTGGAACATTGCCTCATGCAGTATTAATCATAAGCGAACAACAGTCCAAAAAACAGGAAACTCAAGCTTAGAAAATATTACCTCTGCTACATTTTTCATGTGAAGTTTGTTATTTCGAGGCCATGCAATGATATTGTTGGCTCATCCAGGAGTTGAAGTGTATGTTAAGAACAGGTCAGTTTTTTCCCCCTAATCAAGACAGATTAGTTATTGCTGTTTGAAGAAAAGTATAATACAATGTTGTAATTAAGTAAGGTCAAGTCATATATAAATAATATATAAATAAAGTCTCACTTTCCTACTTCTACACACACACACACACACACACACACACACACACACACACACACTATATATATATATGATGTCTAGGTCGACAGTCACTAGGTGGTCCACTAATGGTCGTTAGGGACTAGGTTGACACCTTGAAATACCCATCAAGTCTGCCTATCAAAAAATAAAGAATGTCTGTGAGGAACTTTGTTATAATTAATGCAGGTGGCTGCTTTTACGCCACCTCCACACTTTCCTTTGAGGATCACCTGATTTTTGGGAGCCTCCCTGACATTGTGGAATGTAAGTCAAGTATGCCTTAAGGGGTTGGAAAGTGGGTATTGGTGGCAGAATGGGGGGGGGGGGGGGTGCAATAGGTTAAAACTTGCCTAGAGTGCTGAGATGCCTTACACCGGCCCTGCACATACCATAGGTCAGCATTGACAGTAAGTCGACACAAGCTTTAGGTCGACATGAGCATGGTCTTCACCCACAAGGTTGACATGCCTTTTTCACTTTGTTACTGACTTGGTTCATAATTTCTATCCAAGTGGGCAACGAGGCACGGTGGCGAGCGGATGCAGTACACTTATACAGTGTCCATGTCAACATACTGTATGTCATAATAGACACAAGAAAGTGAAAACCGCATGTCGACCTTGTGGTATAGACCATGCCCATGTCGACATTAAGCTTGTGTGACCTTCTGCCAGTGCTGACCTATGGTATGTCGACCATTTCAAGGTGTCAACTTAGTCACTGCCAACCATTAGTGGTCGACCCAGTGACTGTGGACCTAGACATTGTGGGGGGGGGAATTTACTAAAGGAAATTTGTAAAAAAAATAGGTGTATTTGTATCCAGAAATACACTTATTTTTGACATTTACAATCCCGAAAATACCGCAATTCGTATTCGTATTGATAGCACATCAATACGAATACGAATTGCCATATTTTCGGGATAGTAAATGTAAAAAATAAGTGTATTTCTGGATACAAATACACCTATTTTTTTTACAAATTTCCTTTAGTAAATTCCCCCCTGTCTAACTGTTATACCGTAAGCGAAAATATGTTGGTACTGGTGCTTAGAAAAAAGGGTTCCAGTACTCATCTAAAGTATTAAGTATTAATTTTTAGTCAATCCCATATACTCCCAGGGAGCCTGAATGGTGTTTCGGGTTCTTGTTGATATTAGGCATTATGAATACTATTGATGTGGAAAAGCCTCCTCAATGCCCAGGGTTCTTATATATGTGTTTTGACCCTGTGATTGGTTACATTTCTTATTTACTTGTTATAATAAATACATTTACTTGAATACAGTGGTCAAAGTGGACAGGTATATCACTGAATGACAACACAACACTTGTCTTTCTGCTTTGGTTGTAAAGCAAAATCATTATGAATACATGTTCAGTGTTCCAACGCAACATGTACAACAACATGTATACACACTCACATTTTGTTATAAACCTGTACACTACTAGTAGATAAGATGATTGAGTTATCTCTGCTACACTTTACCAGAAATTAGGAAATATTTAGTGGTATGTTATCATTTTGTTTAGAAATTACCCACACAACTTTGGTGTTTCTAATTAAAAGCACTGTGCACAATCTGTTTTTTTTTTTTTTTTTCCACTAGCCTAATAAGCTAAAACTTGAATAATGCTAAAAAAAACACAGTGAAATGTGAACACTACCCTGACAGAATCTGGCCAACGGAATGTAAACTTTGAGTCTGTTTGTAGTGTAGTTCAGAGGGCCCTTGAGACTTCCATAGTATAAGATTCCCGTTAGACCTTTCAGTGGTCATAACCTGTACTAACCAATTCCCGAGAGGCCTGTTTCAGCAGCTATGTGTTTTTATACACTTTATTAGCTACAATATATAAATATATACAGTGTATATATATATATATATATATTTCTTTGTTTGCTCGTATTTCCTACATCTTGTCCCAGAGTGAGTTGACAATTAGTGCACATGCTTTTCTAAAATAATTATAAGATCCTGGTGTTTTTAAAAAACCTGTAACTCAGATATTTTCCCGTCAGCTATAAAAATGTCGTAGTTTAATAAGTGAAGATGAAGTCATGCAGTCACTCTCTGCCTTCAGTGAATAATTTCTAAACCACTTGAAATTGACTTTTTTTTTTCATTTTGTTCTTCATTTCTCTATCACTATGATATATCTGTAAGATTGCTATTTCTTATTGCTGAACCCCAAACTTACTAGTACGGTATCTCTTCTTTCAATCATTTATAAATAAAAAGAATCAATATTTTAAAGCAGTGACAGACCTGGCGAGTTGGACCAGGTGCAACAATACGTTTTGGTTTAATAATCAGTGATTTCATCTGGGCTACTGGATTCCCAATATATTTTTTTTCCTTATTGAAGAAATTTAATAAATTACACTATTTAACAGAGACATTATATATTCATTAATAGTCTTATAACAAATATGTCTGGGAGGACTGCAAAGAAGGGGGTGGGTCTAGTCGTAGTGTAATTGAAGATGGATAGGGGGTGGAGTCTAAGGTGTTCATTAACTATATAGAGAGAAAGAGATAAATAGTGAGAGAGATATATCCTAATTGCCCAATTTTCAATAATAGAATAATGTGATAAGGTTAATGATGTTAACCCTAATAAATTGTTATCATTCAAGAAACTAAATTAATTTTGTCTCTATTTACAAATAATATTTTTCTAATTTTGTAGCCTTTCTTTCAATCGTAAACAAGTGTGATGATCTTACAATGCCTTGGCCAATATGCAATTTGGCTCAAAGGCACGTAAAGCTACTGTATCACCATCATGTGCATTTCTTGTACTACACACAGGCAAAATTAATTCTCTCCGGGGATTGAATATTCCCCTTAGTCTCATCTTCTCCAGGGAGATTTTTGAAGGGATGTGTCATTCCTGGACCTCTCATTATAATATTATACTGTTTTTCCACCAAAATCCCGACACACACCCGGGATTTTGACCCAGGATTTTGGTGGATTCCCTTCCAAGGTCCCTGATTCCACTGCCCTGTCTTTTGTCTAAAAACCCAGGTAAGGGCCGATGCCACAGCTCGTTACCTGGATTTAACCACTAAAAACCCTGCTAGGTTCCCGGTAAGAATCATGGGTCATTATATCTGGGATGTTTACCTGGTCACCATATCCACTGATAAAAAATCCTGGGTCGCTGCGCGTTCACATGCAAAATTCTGAGATTTTTATATAAAAGAGAACTATCTTATTTTCAGATGTAAAACTTTGCGCTTGACAAGTGTAAATGATGTACTGTATTACGTAAGTAATAAATCTATTAACACATTCTTCTCTTTAATAACTTTTTTATCAGCTACTAGGTTGACAAATATTGGTACACACAATATCGGCTTTCTGTCACTTATAAAGAGATTGCTCTCTAGAGAATGATATGAAGATCATTAAAAAAAAAACAGTATTAAGAGGGCACCAAAGCTTTGATCATATAATCACAAAGTTTCATTACTGACCTTTTTAATAAAGCCTAGAACCTACAAAAAAAGACCATGTCCTCTGTGTATTATATGGACTTTTGCAGCTTGCCTCGTTTATTCATCTTACTGACAGCTTTCAGTACAAACATTATTAAAACAGTGTTTCCACCCATTAAGATCTGACATTTATTTGAAGTTGGAAACCAATACCACCTCTTTCACTAAAACGGCTCCAAAAGAGATTTAATGTACTCGGGTGATACTAAAATAATGTGAATGGGTGTGAAAACAGACTATTTCACATTATTTTAATACAAGCCAGGAATGAGAGCTGATTCAAGGAGTGTGTACATCCACCTGAGCAGACACAGGCTCCTCCCCCCAGGGTGGGCAGTTCTCTGGTGAACCAGAAACCAGTTAGGTGGAGACTTATCAGACCTTTAAGAGACAAAGGGCCAGATGACGAAGTCGATGACAAAACGCGTTGGGGCGTGGCCTAGCGACGTCAGTAAGAACAAAGGAGTCCGTGGTGTAAGCAGCGCCAAGGATTAAACGGTGCCGGGCACCAAATGCATGCTGATTGTGTCTGCGGTACCCTATACCGCCTGTCTTGGTACGTGATCCTATCCCTATACATGTTACCCATGTCTTCAATAAATATATCTTTTATCTGCACTATGGAGTGTTCTTACTCTGATTTTATATATATATATATATATATATATATATATATATATATATATATATATATATATATATATATATATATAGCATAAACAAGAAAAGGCGGCACTCCAAGGGTTTTCAAATCAAATTAGTGTATTCAAAGATGAATACACTAGGTGTCATCTTTGAATACACAGGTGATATTGGTGTAAATCACATTCCGGTTGGCCGGTAATACGCACATGACCTAACCCGGAAATCGCACTTTTATGGCGTATTACATCAACTCAATTCGCACCATATCGCCGTCTATAGCCATCTATCGCACTTTTCAGGCGGCTTTGCGCCAGCCATTCAATACGCGATTTCTGGAAAAAAATGCGAATTAAAAAAATGGCGATATATGGCGATTTGAGTTTAAATCGCATTTTAGGAAAAACGGTCAACACAATAAATCTCGCCCAATGTGTAATAACCATGAAAATTGCTATAGATTGTCTGTAGAAAAGCATGCATTTTTTAGATAATATTTTCTTAATTCAATATTTTGGATTCTTTTAGCATTATTTTTTTTAAATCAATACCTTGTATTATTTTATAATTGATTTTGAGTTGAGAGCAAAGTTACTACAGTATGTGCCTGGATAAACCATATTGCACTGAAGATGGGACAGATGTGCAGAGAGATTACTGCTGCCCACGCACTTAAAGATTATCTATACAACCAGCCAACTAGTTGGAACAAAAATCTGGTAATGATAATTGGCCATTTGCTCCCTAAACAAAAGAAACGGATGTAAACTGATTCTCCTATGCAGTTATGGACTGTGACTTCTTTCCGGCCCTGTCCTATGCAAATGCCACAAGGGGTGCAACCATCACTCATGGGGACATATTAGCAGTTGAGGGTCTGGCCTTGCAGCATGCTCCAGTCTTTCTTCAGGATGTCAGATGAGGAGAAGACAAATAGAGAATTGTGATGATGTGCCATCCCAGCCCCCTCTGTGCCCAGACATCTCCCTATTGGCCCCTTGGGCATTAGCCAGACCTGACATATGGGCTCTGCTGATGTACCTCCCAACATGACCCGATCCAGGAAGGATCCTGGACTTCTATCTTGATTTTGGACTCCTGTAACCTATGTTGATAAGAAAGATGCTTTAAGAAAGTGAGGACACTCCTAAATTAAGGGGGGAAGTCCAGGATCAGAGCATTTTACCCCTATTGGACTGGGTCATGTTCGGAGGTACATATGCTCTCATAGGGGTACATTTACTAAGATGGGTGTTCTATTGAAGATGGGATGTTTCCCATAGCAACCAATCATATTTTATCTATTATCTTCTAGAAGGTGCTAAATAAATAAGATGTAGAATCTGATTGGTTGCTATGCGCAACAACCCATCTTCAATAGAACTCCCGTCTTAGTAAATTTGCCCCAGAGAATTTGGCTAAATCCAATTGTTTGTCCATTTTGCACAGTTTGAGAGCATATGCTTTATTGTCATTTACTGTCATACATTACGGTATTTTCATTCCAATCAAGAACCGAAACAAAAAAAAATAATGTTAACTCTTTCAGTGGCACTCCCGAGAATTTTCTGGGTTATGCTCCAGTACGTAGACTGGCAAACCCGGATAGTTCTCGGGAGTGCCACTGCCTGCGCTGAGATTAGCACTGCGGTCAGCTTCAGCTGCTGCCCGGCAGCGGCTGATAAAGTGTTCAGCGGCACTGCCCGGACCCGGGGGTTACAGTGGTGGTTTTTTTTTTAGAAAAAATATCGGCCAGTGGGGAGCACTCCCTAAAAAAAAACAAAAAAAAAACCACATGGAAGGGGTTAATAACATACAGTATATTGTGCACTTTGTATTACAGCAATTTCAAAGCATTCTTATTCTCCAAATAATTGTGAAAATATACACACACATTTATTTATTTCAAGTTGTTAAAATATTAGACAGATCAAAGCAATTAATTTCAGAAAGCTTATGGAGATGCATACAGGGAAATGATTACAACAAATAATAACAATTATGTGAAGTGTTCAGCTTGATGACATTCCTACCTCCAACCTCACTTGATAATCACTAAACTTCATTATTAGCATTAAAAATAATTAGCATCAAGAATGTAACTGCTTCCAAAGCTCTCACTATGTTGAATGATAGAAAACAGCAGAGTGCAGTTCAGACAAGTACACACCGGCCAATCAATGCAAGTTCATCTTTTAGTATCAGCTGGGTGAATTTGGCCATAGTGATCAATGTCTTGACTGTTAAGATGAAATGTAGGAATGCCAAGTAAAGGTCTTTTGGCTACAGCTGCTGCCAATTACTGCCAGTAAAGACTTTCCAGCTGGAAGCCCAAGATGCTTGATTTGTGGTCACAAAAAATTGGAAAAGTCGCTTTCCAGCTGGGCCTCTTGCTTGCCCTTGCTTCCTTGACAAGTATAACTGTGCTGAGCTTTATGCTTCTCACTCATTTAAAGATCTATTTTGACATTCTCAGTATTTCTGTTTACTTCTGCCAAGGAAGTTACAAGTTTGTGCACACGTTCACTTTGTAAATCAATGAACCATCCGGCTTCCAGCCAACTGGTTCCCGTCCTTCTGCTATCTTATATACTAATTTAAGGATAAATGAGCTGTATTTATTTCCTTTTCTTAGAAAAAAACATAGAAAGCAGGGCAGCATGCTTGCAGCAAGAACCCTACTTGCATAGCCAATAAAAATAATCCTGTCTAACTCAAGTTCAATATTTGTTGGAGTTTATACTTTATTTTCACTCCAGTCCATCGGGTTAATTTTTACAATTTTGCGTGAGGTCGTCCCCCATTTTACAACATTCAATGTACTCAGGGCAGGAGCCGGCACCCGAGTGCCCCAGGCAGAGGAGCGCCCCAGTGCTCACCCGCTCCACGTGGGGGGTGGCGGGGGATGCAACGAGTCACTCCATGAAGGGGGGGGGTGATGCAGCGGCCGCTGAGATGCTCCATGGGGGGGGGGGGGTTAAACCACACACCTCCATCCAGGGGGGACCTGCTCCTAACTGCCACCCTCCAGTGGCTGGCACCCTAGGCAAATGCCTAAAGCTGCCTAGTGGTGGCGTCGGCCCTGCTCAACAGAGAACAGTAGTATGGGGCTTTGTACAGATGGGGCATGGCTCATCTTTGCAGAGGATGGCGATGGCGACGCCAGCCGCCATCCCCCGCCAGCCGCCATCTGTATAGCGAGAAGGGGACGCGCATGCATGAGACGCGCGCGCGTCCTGCTTCCAGTGCTTCCCCCGGGTCACCGCCGGCTTGTCGACGGTCACCCGGGGTCCCTGCCGCCTGCCCGCACCCCCCCCTAACCCTGTCCGTCTCCCTGCTCCACAGGGGAAGGGGGTGCGGCAGCCACACCGCTCACATGCTGCCGACCTGCTCCTGTCACTCACCAGGCTCCACACTGAGGGTGGGGGGTGTGGCTGCTCCTTAGTGCCGCCCTCCAGTGGCTGGCGCCCCAGGCAAATGCCTAAGGCTGCCTAGTGGTGGCGCTGGCCCTGGGCAGATGTAACATGTGCGGAGAGAATTAGATTTGGGTGGGGTTTTACTTCAAAGTGAGAGCTATATTGCAGTCTAAAAATAAAGCAGCCAGTACTGTATTTATCCTGCACAGAAACAAAATAACTCACCCAAATCTAAATCTCTTTGCACATGTTACATCTGCCCTCCTGCAGTGCACATGGTATTGTCCATTTCTGAAGGAATTTTCCTTTGCGAGTGAACCAAAATAAGGGCCTATATGTGGAAAGAATCTTTTAAATGCCTAATTTGCCCTGTATGTGATACCTGAGATTAAATGTTACATAAAATTGTTTCCCCTATAAACCAATTTCCTATTAACTTTTCATTTTAAATCAAGCACTGGACATTGTCTGAAGTTATTGAGATATATTAAGTGCTGTCCAGATGTACACAGCTTATAACCTGATCTTCGATATCCTTGCACAGCCTCTACCTTTTATTGATTTGTGAATACCAAGAGACTAGCGCTTGTTTATCTACACTGAACATCTTTTATTCTACTGTATATACATTACACAATGGCTTGTTCTTTCATAGTACAGCAGTCATCTGCTAACATGATTATCTATATGTATATTCTACTCCAAACATAGAGGCTCCAAAATGGAAATAGTAATTACTATGTCTCCCTCTTTTGAAATAAAGCTTCTGTAGAGCTTGTTATTTTGTGCTACTGTTAGTAGTGTAGCCAAATGCACTAAGCGTGATAAAATAGAGAATGATAAACAACCAGCCAATCAGCTCCTGCCTGACATGACACAGACTGTGTTTGAAAAATGGCAGGTAGGAGCTGATTGGCTGGCTGTTTATCACTCTCCATTTTATCACTTTTGAAGCTTTGTGCATCTGGCCCTATATCTCCTAAAATGCTCTGGGTTTCTGAACTCTTTACATTTTGTTTACTTTTGCTGCTTACGTACTGAATACTTAGATCATATTTGGATTCCATTGATGTCTTCTTTGAATACCCTAAACCTGGTTGGTTTCACATGACCAAAGTACATTATCTTATGGCAATCCTTTTAGTCTTCACTTCAGTGCAATGACCATTATTGTTGGGCAAATCTGTCTACTGGTATCAGATTATTACAGTTTTCCTTAACCAATTACAATTAGGCCTTTTGAGACATTGAGTTTGTGATGTTTCATTGGTCTTCTTATTCCGGGTCAAGTGCTGGCAATGGCCTGACAGTATTATTGTTGTCTGTACTTAGTATCTCCTGGTGCCTTTTCCTCTCCAGGCATATTGTATTTCTTGCAAAGATACAATCCCTAACAGTAACCTTTCTGTATTTTATTGACATCAAAGATTGTACTCACTTGCCCATGAGCAACTGAGCAGCTGAATACAGTTCCTTTATTCTACTAGTGTTTTATACCTGCTGCAAGTTTCTGTAGCATGGCAAACACAATATCTGTTGCAGAAATTCACTGCAAAAAAAAAAAAAAAATCTCCTCATTCCTTGAAATCAATATTTTTCTAAACCAGCCAATGGTCTTTTGCTGGTCCTTTGAGGTTTCTCTTTAAGGGCCAGATTCTCTAAGCTTCAAAAGTGATAAAATGGAGAGTGATAAAAAGCCAGCCAATCAGCTCCTGTC
The DNA here is from genome assembly GCF_055691185.1 of Crinia signifera. Classification (NCBI taxonomy): domain Eukaryota; kingdom Metazoa; phylum Chordata; class Amphibia; order Anura; family Myobatrachidae; genus Crinia; species Crinia signifera. The sequence continues at coordinate 100,752,562 of NC_139225.1, read as the reverse complement.
TGACATTTTTCAAACACAGTCTGGGACATGGCAGGCAGGAGCTGATTGGCTGACTGTTTATCACTCTCCATCATATCACTTTGGAAGCTTAGAGAATCTGGCCCTAAATGTGCCTGATATGTTTTACATGATGAACCAAACTCTATAGCTGGCACATCTCTTGGTTAACACCAAAAGTGTAGAGTGTAGCCATTGCTCCTGGTGCGCCAGGGATGGGTCATGCCCAGCATGAGTGGGCAAATTAAAGTGAAGTAAAAATAAACATTAAGGGCTGTATGGAACTGTGGCAAGGAAGTACAGATATATTCCAACCCACCTAATTAATTACACAGTTCTACTCTTAAATTCAAAAATAATCCTCCAGTACCTTTAAGGATTATGCTTATAACTGTTCTCCATTGCTGGTTTTGATGAGGCTTAAGCCCAGGGGTTCCCAGTCTTTCTTAAATCACGGCACCCTAGAGTATCAAAATGTTGTCACGGTACCCCTGGGCCCCCCCCCAAAAATGTAGAAACAATATATACAATTAAGTAGATTGTGTTTATATGTGAGCCTTAGGTTCAGTTATGTGATAAAGCAGTGGTTCACAAACTTTTTTGAGTCAAGGCATCCTATAGTGTCAGAATATTTTTACGGCACCCCTAGGCCAAAAGTTGCTTGTTGAGAAATTCAAAAAAAAGAATTAAATGAAGAAAATTGTGTTTATATGTTATCCTTAGGTTATATTTTTGTGGAGAGGGACCAGCTTTGCTTCTGTTTGCCAACGTACGTTATTATGGTCGGCCACCACCACTGGTTTTGAGTATTCCATTGGTCCTGGACAAATATTAATTGGTCCTTGTCCCCCAACCTGAGGCACCCCTGCAATTTTCCAAGGCACCCCAGGGTGCCAGGGCACACAGTTTGGGAACCACAGTGTTAAAGGGTATTTGCTGCTGTTTGTGCACATATTTAATGAATGGCAGCCACCAGCACTGGTTTTGTATATAAATAATTGACTATAAATATTTGAATCGGTCCTGGACCACCAACCCGTGGTACTGATGCAGGTTTCCCGAGGCACCCTTGGGAGCCACAGCACACAGTTTGGGAACCACTGCTTAAGCCTTTAAGTCTGAGAAAGAGTTGTTATTTCACAGCAAAGCTGAGGACCGTAAGACAGTCAATGTCCCATATTCAGCTGTAATATCTAGTATGCAGTCCCAGTTGTATATGTGTCTGTCGATGGATCAACGGTGTCTAGATCGACAATAAGGTGGTCGACCAATCATGGTCCAATGCGTCTAAATATAGTCAACAGCGTCTAGATCAACAATAATGGAAGATAGACATAAGCATTTGATTTACAGGAACGTGTTCAACAGTCACAAGGTCGACACAGGTTTTTTATGTTTTTGACTTTAGACTGACTTGGTTCATACTTTCAAAGTTATAGTACATTATGCAACATATAGATGGAAGATATCACCAGATCTGGTGTTCCAGCAGGATAGTTCCAATAAGAGATCTCTTCAGCTCAAACCATGGGAAACAGTGGTATTTCAGATCTGTGACGGAGACTCTCCCAAATGTAGCTTCCGGGATTGCTAACCCTTCAGAAGAATCCCTGATTGGTGGCAACCCAATAGGGGCGTCCCTGTTATGTCCTGGAGAGGATTAGGTCCACAGCAGTCACTGTTGGCGGTGTGGCTAATAAAAAAACATTGGCTTGTCTGGCTTGTGCAATCTCCTGAAGCACAAACTCCACTAGCTCTGCCCTCTCTACACCATTAGATAACACTGTACTTAGGTGTCTAGGAAGTATTTCTGTAACCTGTTACCAATGCATATACAACCATTTTCCTCTAACAACAAACTATATAAGTACCAATAATATTTGCTGATATAATGCGCTATATTTTCCTGTACAAACCACTCCATACACTGTATGATCAGTTGTCTTTAGACTTTAGCCTTAGTTGTTACCTTACAGTATGTTTTTTATTACCATTGGGTATGAGTCACAGAAAGGGTTGCTACAATAATATCACATAGTAGTTTTTCTAGAGCAGTCTCTTTTTGTTGGGGGTTGAATGCCCTGGATAATGTGACTAGCATCGTGGTGATGATGCCGGCAGTCTTTTTTATATTATCTGCTGCAGTGACTTGTGAACTGGAAACCTAATGTTCTGCAAGGATGGGATTTCTCACACATTACTATAGTCACCATTTATTCCTCAATATGTATATAATGAATACAGTATGTGTTGGTATTACAGCGTGCAGTGCTTCCATATTGTCTAAGCAAAACTGCCAATCTTATAGGTGATCCATTCACTTAGTGTTTTTCTTGTATTGCCAACGAGCTTAATACTGTCACATTTGTTTTATTGCAAATTATTTGAGTCTGAATAGCGTTCTGAGTGTTACTATGGAATCTCATATTAATTATTTTTGGAGTAAGATTCACAAAAGGGCAATATCATGTTCTAATCCCTTAGAAAATGTAACCAAATACTCAAACATGGCTAATACAGACTTCAGTTCTTTTCGGCTTGTTGGTACTGGCATCTCCATCACTTCCCCTGTTTTCATTGGATTTGGTTATATAATATTACTGCTTCTTATGTGATCAAAATATAACACCTCCGGCACTGATACAGTATTGTAGTTTGGCAGGATTGCGTTCTCTTTTAAATTCTAGAAGTTGCATCATGTTCACTCATTGTGGCAATGGCGCTATGTTTGACGTTTTGACCATCAGATCTAGCAACATTGCCAAAGGCACGATGCATGCTAAAGAAGGATGGTAATCATTCAGAACAGTAATCATTCTATCCTACATTAACATTGCTCAATGTGTACTCAGGTTCCCATGTATTGGACCAACATATCGGCTGGGTACACATCGCTTTAGTGTGTACCCAGCTTTAGACACCTTTTTTTTTTTTTGGTCAAAATACATGGGTCTGTGAACTTATCTAAAACTCCATGGTTTTTCACCCACAGATGGCACATTTTCCGGCTAAAAAAGGACTATACAGTAACTGGATAGTTCGACAATGACCATTGGGCTAAAATTGTGATAGCCTTTTTTCAGGCCAATAAATTAGCACTGCTTATAGGATCCCCACCATTATCTTCTAACTAATCATTCTAGCCTATTACGTTATCGCTAGAACGAGGAGTATTTTATATGAGGCATAAGTCTAATGCTGGCCACACATCAGACCAACTTTCCTCCAACCATTATACTAGTTGCTTGGATGGAATAAAAATGTGGTACTGTATGGGAGCAATGGACAATGAGAAATGTGCTCACAAACATCAAGGGTTTTAACATAGTACAGGTGGGAAATTTTCTTCAAAGGAAAACAAGTAATAAAACACGAGGACATGCACTGAAACTGGAGGGAGGTAGGTTCAGGGGAAATGTTAGAAAGAATTACTTCACAGAAAGGGTAGTGGATAAGTGGAATAGCCTCCCATCAGAGGTGGTAGAGGGTAAGACAGTAGAACAATTTAAACATGCTTGGGATAGGCATATGAATATCCTTACAAAGAAATAAGGATTAAAAAGGGTTGAGTTTACCTGAAGGGTAAAAAAAGGGGCAGACTAGATGGGCCAAATGGTTCTTATCTGCCGTCAAATTCTATGTTTCTATGTTTCTATGTAAACCCCAAAAAATGGACAAAAACATTCAGTCAAATTGTTTAAATCAAACAGGTTCAACTACAGTACAGTGTCTGAGCGACAGTTTTTGTCCTTTTCCAGATTTTGGGAGCAAATTTCTGAAGTAAATATTACATTTGCTCCCATCCAGTACCATATTTCTATTCCATCCAAGCAACTAGTTGGATGGTTGGGGGAAAGTTGGTCTGAGGTGGCCAGCATAAGTACTATTGCTAAGAGCGCTGTGCGTTTTGAACTAAATGTGATGCAATCTAGATCAAAAAGTACGGGCAGTACATATCTTATATGCTGTGCAATGGGATGTGCGTGGGAGCTCACATCGCAGCGCACCCTTACATTGCACCGCACCCGTACACTGCACTGTGTATGGGCTGCATAAGCATAAATGTATTTTTCTTGTAAATAGTTAAACACAGCATATTGAGAAGCATTTCCTGGTCTACTTTATAACAAATATATAACAATTGCTGAGAATGAACAACTGGAAATAGTATTACTCTATATAAAAAAGTTCTAAATGTTTATGTTACTGAAATAACCAGTTTTTAACTGTAACTTCATGTGTAATGGCCTAACCTAATCATAAGTGACCTTATTATTTTATGTTGATGTTTAGAGAACTGTATGCTCTGAGCATTGTGTATTACTTGTAAAATAGCTCTTACAGCACTGTAATCTGCATGCGGTAGATGTTAATGTGATAGGATGCTGTACACGGACTATAAAACGTGCATGTTTATAATTAAACTGTCAGAGTCGCAACCATTGTGAAGAAAAACCAATTGATATTTTCTAAAGGCTTTCTATGTCAGCTAGATAGGATGCAACAAATAAGAAGTGCATTGCCATACAGAACACTCTTATGGTTCTCCAGTCATATATTAAAGTAGATAACTAAACAGGCACCATTTATTTGCACCTGAGAGGCTATTCCTTTATTAAGAAAAATAAACAATAGATGTAAACACACAATTAAAGTCACAACAAGCCCCCTGCCCTCAGGTATCCTTACGCATACTTGCCTTCCCTCCCGGATTGGCCGGGAGGCTCCTGCAAATCGGGTACCCCTCCCGCCCCCTGGGAAGGTGGGCAATTCTGCCGCATCGTCCCTGCAGCCCCCTCACCCCCCTTCCCTGCTGACCCAAATACCAGATTTGTGGGTCCGCAGTGGGGGGAGGGGGGGTCTCGCGAGGCTAAAATGATGTGAATTGCATCATTTCAGCCCCTCCATCAATCTGCAAACCCATAAATTGCCTCGTTTGACTGCCAAGGGAGCAGGGCTTGGTGACGTCAGCCTTGTCTCACCCCCTGACATATACTATCTTTTAAAAAAAAGTAGGCAAGTATGTCCTTACTTAGGCACATATAGGTCACATCCTGATGACTCTGACATCCCATTACCCCTGCTGCTGGCATATCATATCATTCCTTCTAAAACCTCTCCCAGCAAACTGCACTTTTGCAAACTCTTTCTTATTAGTGGATTGTTCCCCCCAAGTCAGTACCATAGCCTCCTCTGTTGTCATTATACTTTCACATTAACCAAAATACAGTAGGTGTGAAAATGGCTAAGAAAACATTTTTATTCTTCATAATGACCTGTAATGTTTACCTTATATAGGATAAATAATCTCCACTAACTCCCTTGTGATACCCACCTGGAGTCTACTGCAGCCAAGGTCTCTCTGCCATGTTTTGGTGCAGAGTTATCTATGCACAGTTGCAAGACCTATGGGAAAATCACATAATAGCCAGACTTTTCTTTTAAAAAAAATCCTAAAGCTTTATTTATTGATGCATATCTCTAGAAAGTATATTAACTTGCCAGATATTCCCCAAAACTGGTAGACTCTTATCCAGCAGTCTGCATAATACAACTTTTCAATAAGCCAGACAAACATTTTGCTGCCCAATTTGGGAAATAATGACCCTGCCAACCTATTTGACATTTCAACGCAGCCTAACTAAACCACATATAAAAGTGCAAGGCAGGGGCTTTTAAAGAAAGGAGGCCCATGTGCAGCCTCCTCTGTCCGGCCCCCTCCTCTCTGTCCACAGCCGCGCAGCACTGTAGAGTCTGAGCACTAGAGGGCACAGACTCTACTGTGCATGCACAGATCTCTGGGAAAATGGAGTGGCAAACATTTTTAGTTTCTTTTTGAAGCCCTGCTGCCATCCTCACAGGAGTCCTGAGGGGTAAGTATTTGAAATATGAGTGCAGCATGTGCTGTGTGGGCCCCCATGGACCTCAGAGGTCTCATTAAATTCCATTACACTGCACTCATTATAAATACGCAACTGGTGCAAGGATCATATATTGAACTAATGCCACTTTGGTCTTGATTCAGATCCGGTCACTAATATGGAAATCACACGGTGTACCATGTTCTGTACACTGCAAATGCGCATATGCAGTATAGATTCTGCGTTCCCCTTCACAAAGCAACTGCAGGTGTTAATTGGCTGACAGTCTGCAGATGTTTGGTGAAGTTGATGGACTCTTCCACAAAATGGATGTGTGCAACTTCCATTTTGTTGGAGTGCGGAAGCAAGGGACTGATGTTTGTTTCCTGGATCATAGCTGCGGTGTCCAGGGTTACAGAGCCGGATGATAGTGGCACAGAGTGATCCAGTGCTATGTCCTCGGACCTATCTGTGAATCACATATGCATGCTGGAGGTGTCTACTTATATCAGATGCCTCCTGCTGCATATACTATATATATATATAAGCATCATTGTTGCTTCCAAGAAAGCAGCAGCTATGAAAACTGCAACCACATCTGAAACAGGCCTGTGCATACTCTGCTTCACCATGTCGCCTTGCTGCATCGATTGGCTATTTTCTTGTGAATGACTGCTTCACTGTATGCAAATGGCAGATCCTAACTTTCTGGTGGAAGGGGGTTTTAACTGGTTGCGATGCATGATCCCTGTCACCGGCTGGGTCCCAGAACCTGCACAATGACAGGAGCAGAGCCCAGCCATGGCTTTATTCCGCATGCGGGAACCCCTGGCTTCTATGAACTAGGGCAGACAATCAGGCAAGGAATGGCTGCCTACAGAAAGCACACTGTCTGCTAATCACAGCCAAGTCTGGCAGTATAAGTGGGAGGAAACACCTCCTAATGGCACTGCATGTCCTGCGGGTGACTGGCAGTTAGGACTTCCAATAGGAAGTCACTGCCAGCCACAGTGAGCCAGTGTGGAGTCTTGTGTGCAACTGGTGTACTTTAAATAAGATAGAATATTATACAGCAGTGATAAATGTGCCTTTTTGGTTGCATATAACATTGTGAGAAAAACAAAGTAAAACTTTTTTTATTACCCAATGTCATCATAAAACATCCACAGTGGGTTGGTCATTATCATTTTTGAAGCATAAAATCGAAATCTGTTCATTTTTTTCATGGATTTCAATTTGAAGTCCAGGGCTTCCTAAATGCTAATTATTGACCAGATTTTCGAATTACATTGGATGGGTTTTTTTTTTATTAAACCCCAGACACTGTAATGAAGCTGTTTTGCAGCTACTTGAAACCAAAACATTTAACACATTTCGGATTTTCTCGAACAATAGCAGTAAATCAGGAGACAAATGGTATTATAAATGAAACCTTTGAGCAGCTGCGTGCAGTGTGGGCCAAACTACCTTCAGGGAGCTGGCTGAGATCTCTGAGCTAGGAGCAAAATGAGTTTAGTTGATAAGCACTTAGTTGCCAGTAGCCCACATCATAAAACTGCAATGTAACTTGGACAAATTAGTTGTCAATGATCCAAATGACCCTGAATGCTAATTCACTTTCAAGCAGCTTAAAACAGCAGCCTAAATCAATCATGTTCATTTTGGGCTAATAAAAACCATGGTTTTAAATACAAGCACATACAGCAGTGGAAATCATAGGGTTATAATAGTACACCCTGAAAAATAACATAAACACATGCTTTAAGCAAATGGGATTACGCTAACTAGGGGTTTAAGGTGATTAAGCATGAGCAATATGAAAGTAAATGGAGATTATGTAATGATGTGACTACCTGCATGTAATAATGTGGCTACTTACAGAGGTGGAATGAGAAATGTACCTTTCCCATACTTTAGTTTTCCTTTCCTTCTGTGGGATAAATGTAAATTGCAGGGACCCGTGAGTACACAGTGATTTAGCTGTTAGATTTAAAACAACCACAATTTAAATAGCAAGACCAAGCAGATTAAATGATCGCTGCTTTAAATTTAGCAACAAACACTGGCTTTTATGTCTACCCATGTATCCAAGGCATACTCTCCCAACAATCAGGGTTGAGAGGAATGAGACCCGATATCCCAAAATAGGCATATTAATCCCAGTTTCACAAGGTTATTATTTGGTGTATCCAGTGCTTACTGCAATAGATGGTGTATTTTAGGTAAAAGATCTGGCTTGGGGTTTGGCCACGCCCACTGTAGGTGTGGACCATCCACTGTATCACAGTCAAACACTCAACCACCAATTCCAATCTCGGAACTGTCGGGTTACTGAATGTAACGTAGCAGAACATGAATAGGCTTTCATCTCATGGCTGCGTCTGTTGATAACTCAGACCTCAGTTTATCATGTTGTAGAGTGGGATTATCAAAAGGTAAAATGCAGTTTACTACAATACAAATGTATCCCCATTTGTATGAAAACACTCCAAACCAGATTCTATGGGGCTGCAATTTGCCTCCATGCCGCAACCTCTGGAAAGCATTTCTTGAGCTATTACCATTTAGCAAATAGATGGCTTTGGCTATTGAAGAGGATCATAGCCTTTTTTTTTACAAAAATCCATGTATCTCTTTCCATACACAGGGCAGTGGCCGTACCCGTGTCTTTTAACGCCCAGGTCAGATACCCGGATGTCAAATCACCACCAGGCTAGCTATGTATTGCAGAACTCTATAGACAAGAGGAGGAGTATGCATACTAGTAGAGGATCCTGGTATATGTATGAGACTTTGTACATGAATGATACCATATAAATGCCTGTAATGATCCAGTACATGTCACCCCTAATCTGAATACAAGCACTTTAGCTGAGTAGGTCCTTGCTAACCAATAACACATACAGTACGTCCACATAACATCCTCACATGTGTTGTATATTTGTATTGTGTTACTGCAAAAAATACAATTTAAACCAAAAGGGACATTGACATTTAGTAAACAACTTGATCTTACAGTGGATAACTAAAAGCTACTTTACTGGTTTTCCTGTAGTGTAGATACTGTATCACACAGATCATTTGATGTCTTTATTATTTATTAGAGGTGACTCCTACCATATTCCATGAGGAGGTCTGCCTGTACGATAGTCCAGCAAGAGGTGCAGACTTTTGCATTGTGCAGTAATAGACCTTGCGGGCACCATGACTGGTGCAAGCACACAAACAACAGGTTTTAGGGACTGCATCGGCTGCAGCCCCTTGAAGTCAAGTAACGCTGATGAAAAGGCAAAGAAGGGACTTTATTATTGGGAGCGCACTCTCAGTTGATCATGGGCCAGACTGGCAGTGCCAGTGGAAAGAAAACACCTCCTCCTACAACTGACTGTCTAGACCCTCATTAGCAGGAATCCACTAATAAGGAAGGCACAAAGACAACAGACACTTATTCATTTCACTTTGCTGGTAGTGGTGGTTATGAGGGAGATCTAGGTATGTTGCATCCTTATTATTCATTTTTTAATGTGAGTTTGCTTCGGGGCCGGATAACCGCTTGTAAAGGCCTGAATCAACTAAATTGTGGGGGCCTCCTCCAACCCCTCCCCCAATATGGACACCGTGTATCCCAGATGCTCCATCTTCCCTGACCCTAGTACTCACCTCTGCCTTTGATTTCCTATGACTGCAACTGGGATGTGCTCAAGCAGACATCACCGGAGGGAAAGTTTGTGCTCCCCCGCTTTGGTGGACAATATCTTGTCGATGTCCCTTTCTGCTTCGCTTCATTAATAAGGTGAAGCAGGAACTGTTATCGAACCGCTATAATCTACCCCAATATGTCCTGTGCCGCTGTTGAGGTTACTCGAGATCCACTCTGCACTGCTTGCAGCCAAAGCAGCTGTAGCCCATCCTAATTGCAGGGTCAGATTACCCTGTGGGGGCCCTAGGACAACCGCGCCCTGTCGCCACTCTCTTAATCCGGCCCTGGTTTACTTCTCCTGTTTTATTGGGAATAAACCATGAAACATTTAATTTTTAATATTTTTAAAATAAAAAATCGAAAATTGAAAAAAAAAATCTAGAATATCATACAATGACAAGAGTGGTCTTCAGTATGGTACCTACTGTGCAGTACAGTAAGTTGGGGTTTTCTGGTTGACATTAGCTGTTTCTTCCCATCTACAGTATATTGTTCCCCAACCGATGGACAGTTTATCTTCTATAATATTTGGAGCCTGGTCTAGTTCTTTCCTGCACACACTCCTTGAAATTATTTGAAAGTTTTAACTTCAAGAAAACAAACTGTCAGTTCACAAGTACATTCTAGTATATATAAATGTGACCACAGCCACATGTTCTTCATAATACCTGTCTCTATTACTAGAATACATCCACTTTGAGATGACATTGGGGATTCCTGTTGCCTGACGTGTACTCCATACCGGATGTCTGTTACATTCTCCAGGGGTTTAGAGCGAGCCGTGGCAGCTCGTTTTGTTTGAGGTCGCATGATATCTTGTAAATAAAGAGAGGAGCCAATGGTGGGTGTCTTGCTATATCTTATAACGTGCATTTGTCTCTACATCTCATTCTCCAGTGAGAAATGACATGACTTTACTTCTCACAAAGAGGTACTTATAATGAAACATTACATTTGTCCTTTTCCCTCACATACTGTCCACTTCCTGACTGTTCAGAAACAAAGGATTAAACTGGAGAAAATCATAGCACATGGGGCCTTAATTGTAAAGCTTTATGAGGTGTCGATACTGTGTTTTATGTAGCATTAAACCTGGGGAGATACTTAACCAGTATGTCTCGGCATAGCATGCCTGAACTTGGCAGAAGGCTGTGTGTTACTGTTCCATTCAGTCTGGACTGCTGCCAATCTGGATTCTATATTTTCGTCTTTGTAAATTTCTCTTGGCAGTATCTGGAAAACTTTTGTTCAGTAATAAAAAAAAACTACATTTTATTACAAACCAATATATATATATATATATATATATATATATATATATATATATAATTTTTATATATATATATATATATATCAAGGTTTTTGGGACTTTTTATTGTTGTTGACCCTATAAAGTTATATAATATATAAGCTTTCTGCTTTGTTCTAATGGTGCGTGTCATCAAATTGCTCAAAAGGACGCTTCACTGACACATTATGAAGATGTGTGATTCCTGTATACTTCTGGTTTGCCCTAATTGAGATTTTTACAGTTTTATGTATTAAATATTTGTTTTGACTGTATTGACTTGATTCTTAGCGCCCTCTGAAACTTTCTTTTCTTCTCATATCTATATGCTGGATTCTGTCTGACAGAGGATCCTTCAGAGGTGCTGCTCACGCTGGTTTTAGCGCGGATTCGGGATCTCTCTATAATATATATATATATATATATATATATATATATATATATATATATAAAGATGCGGGATAACTTGTTGTTTGACTTTGCTTGCTGCCCCGAAACGTTGCTGTATGTCACATTAAACCACCTTAGGGGGTTTTTGCCATTTACCACCGTCTCCGAGTGCCGCCTCTCTGTTTCCCCGTATATATATATATATATATATATATATATATATATATATATATGCGCCGGAGTTATTGTCCGCTGGTTAGCCGGGTGTTATACTGAATCAGGTGAGGTAAAGTGAATTGATTTTGGCGGCACTGGGGGCTCTATTTAAACGGCAGCATCTCTATCTAGCATTATACCCTTGATGAAGGTGGCGTGACCACCGAAACAGGCTGTCGGGTACTTGGCTCTGACTCTGGCTACTGGTTACAGGTTTCCCCTATATTCATATTGATGCTGTGAGGGAATTGTACTACTTTGCAAAAGTTTGACCTATACCTTTTTCAATGTTTTTTGACATATGCTGCCATGTGCTATTTCTTTTGAGATAAAAGCCATTTTTCTTTATCTACTTAAGGTGTGCTGATTACTATCTACCTCATAGGTAGAGACCAGTTTATGCAATTTATATGTAGTCTGGCACCCAGAAATTGAATTCTAGACGGTGTGCCGTTTCTCCTGTACATATATATATATATATATATATATATATATATATATATATATATATATATATATATATATATATAAAGATGCGGGATAACTTGTTGTTTGACTTTGCTTGCTAAAACGTTGCTGTATGTCACATTAAACCACCTTAGGGGGTTTTTGCCATTTACCACCGTCTCCGAGTGCCGCCTCTCTGTTTCCCCGTATATATATATATATATATATATATGTATATATATATATATATATATATATATATATATATAGCAATGTGTAAAAGGGCTTTGTAAGAAACACGGACACACAAGTCTACCAATTCAGCGTCGTTTCGAGCTTTATTCACTCACCTTCAAAAACAACATACATACATCTTACCTATATCACCTCCCTCCACCTTGTAAGTGCCGCTGTGCATCCGTCCCTCCGTCCTAGCATCCAGTTCTGATGATGTCAAACCTGCAGCGACACACATCAGCCAGACCATCCAGGCAGCGGGACGGCTGCCAGGCACCCGCTATAAACAAAGTGTACATTAAATTTAAAACCATGTGAACAGTTCTATATACAGCATCAATAACTAAACAAAAAAGGAAAGACCCTCCAAACTATTTTAGGAGTCACTCAGATTAGCAGAGCAGAGCATTGAACATTGATTAATCAATATTGTAGAAAATAGGGGGAGTATCCCTATTCACAATAGATATAATTCAAAGGAGGTCTGATAATGTGAAACGGGAGCTAATTAAAAAATATATATGTATGAACAAATATAAATAATGATCAAGCAAATAACCAAGTATGCCTCTAAAAGAGAACGCCTCCAAAAAACAGGTAAAGCTACAATATTTATTGAGGCCAGCCGGTTGCACTGTGTTCAACCAGTATATCCAGCGGGTCTCAAGTTGCAGTAACAATTTATTACGATCTCTGCCTCTTATGTTGAATGGAACTTGATGAATAATTTTGTATCGGAGAGTCGCTAGTCTATGGCCCTGTTTCCTGAAGTGATGTGGAACCGGCTGTTCATTGGCTATAGGTTTTCCCTTGATCGACTGTCTAATGGTTGATCGATGGGTAGCCATTCTTTATTTAATTGTCCTAGTGGTCTTCCCCACGTAGAGAAGGCCACAAGTACAACTGATGATATACTGATGACAATGTATGTGCTGGAACACGACAGCACCTGCTTGAAGGGAATTTTAACACCTGAATGCAGGTGCATAAAAAAACTTCCCGTTTCAGAAAACTGAGTATTAATGTGTCAAATTTTGAATTTATCACATTGAAGATGCATCCAAAATGACAGATGCTAAGTACAAATAGATGTGCTTATTCAAGGCATAAAAGGCAATGTAGTGGTAGGGGCCCAAGCTTAAGGGCATGTCCAGCCACCAGAATGCATGCTTAACCAACTGTTAGAAAGGACTTGTAAAGAAATGAGCCCTTTAAAAAGGAGCTCTGTGTCAGGTCCACCCATTTCGACTGGCATGAGGACTAATAATGGTGTAGATTCCATAGAAACAAACCAAGCATCCATGATCCACCAAGCTATTGGCCCCTAGAAAAGGGACGGGGATAAGGCAGTAGGAACCATCAGGGATTTCTCCAGTACACTTGCAGTCCAGTCCAATCCTGTGCTTTTTGTATACGAAAGCTAAATGTTTTTAAGTGGTATTTTTTGGATTACTAAATGGGCTGCTGCTATATGAAGCTTTGCAATGGGGTATTCTTTTGATATCCCGCAATGTATGAGGAACTTTTATTTGAAATTTGTACGGAAATAACTTGCACATAATGAAATGTGAATATATTCATAAACTGTGATTATTCCTTGTGTTACAGTGCAGGGTTTTAGCTTCTTGGCTGCTGGCACTCTTTGGATGGTTGCCATGTTTTTAATGTATCAGTATGTGTGCACACCCCAGCAGTGGATATAATTAATGCAGAGTAGCCATGGCTTTTATTCTGCTAAGCACAAAAAAATGTTTTAATTTGACAGCATAGATGACAAAATTCTAATTTGTTTCGAGAATAAATAAAAAGACCCAGATTCTCTGGCGTGCATGTTTGAGCATCAAGCTCATAAATTAAAAGATGCTCACTGATTTTCTCTGTTCAAGTTCACATAAATACTGTACATTTAGCTTCTTGCTAAAAGCTTATAAGAAAAGTGTTTTTTTTTGCCATTTACAGGGTTATTACACAAAAATGAGGTTGTTTTTAAGGAAATGACAGGTTGTAGAGCACTTTTTATTTTTTCACTATTGTATGCATTGCATTTTCATGCATTGAACAGCCCTATACAGATGGAGCCCCTCACCAGCCGCCAGTTGCCAGGTCCCGCCACCTGTCGGAAGGGGGCACGCGCTCACGAGATGCACGCACGCGGCCCATTCCAACGGAGCTCCCGCAGCCGTCCGCCACCTCCTTGTCGCCGTTTGATGGCCACTCGCACAGGACAAATTCGTCCCACCTGGCCATTGTCCCTTCTGGCATTTGCCAGTCCGGCGCTGGTGATGATCATATGCTAGTTGTGTCCCATCTCAGATTCCAACCCCTTGCCAAGAGCATCTCCATGCTGTCTAAAGATATTCAAACAATTGAACTTCCAAAAGTAGCCGAATAATTGTTGATGAAATAAGCAATACTATTGTTTCTGACTCTTATACAAAGGAGCCTGTTTACTGGAAGTGAAATTAACAGGGGCATTGTTCTAATGATTTAACATATAGAGCACAACTAATGCAACATTTACTGTACATTAATTGCATAAACAATACGACATACAAAATGTATCAGTCTGAAGCATAGCTGGGGATACCTGAAGAAGAAGAGTAGGTACCAGCAATCCTAATGGCCTCTCTTTAGACCTGGGTATTTGGGAAGAAAGAATGGCTAAATATCACAATTATCACAGTCCACATGCATGCTTCAAAAACCTTATAATTAAAAATGAGGCACCAAGTCTCCAAGAATTAGGAGAAGCACCGGAAAAGGCTGTGCCGGGGTTGTGGTACTTGGGATGGTTTCATCATGACCATGCCCCTGCTGCAAAAAGCTGGTATTACACACACTATACTTCGGAGGGGGGGGGGGGGGGGCTTTTCAAGGCCACAATGACATGATTCAGGGAATGGAGGGATTGCGCTGGAGGTGCCCACCTTTCTGGAGAACTGAGAGTGCCATCCGATTTTCTGGAGCCTCCCAGCCATTCCAGGAGGTTAGGAAAGTATGAGGTGTAGTCACTACAGATCGACAGGTGGCCATAAACTGTCGGTAGATCTCAAGGACTGGCTTGGCCAAATCTGCTGTAGTATTTCACAGAACAAAGAGGATACTTAAATGCTTTTTTTCTACTTTACAATAATGTCTCCAACCCCTCCCTTGGAGAAAATATTGATGATAATAATAATAATAGTAATTATACTTATTAGTGGAGCAGAGTTTATTTTGAGAATTCCCAGCGCTGAGCAAGGTTAGGCTACAAGACAGGCTTGGTGACAATCTGCATTTTGAGTTCCGAGCATCCATCTTGCTCATGCTCTCCCATGTTCTTCCATCTTACTGATACCCAATGTGCTGTAAAGAGCTAGTAAAAAAAGATGTAATGCATTTGTAATGTGCCTCTCCCGTATTTGTGTTACAGCTATTCAGTAGTGACACTTGATTGACTCCAAGACTTCCATTAAATACAGATATTTCTGCAGGACAGGTTGACTCACAAATGAGTGTGAAATGTTCAAGTAAACACACACAAAATAATAATCAGCTGGGATCTCCCAGTCTATTTATCATTTCATAAATAACCTGATGCAGGCTAATAACATTCTCTCTGCAGCTTTATGTTGCTTGGCTTCAGTTTTTTTCTGGTAATCAAGCAGCTGTAGCTGTAAACAAAACATGGTCATTTTAACAGCCAGTTTATGAGCTGATAAAACATAAAGCAAGCATTTTATTTCCCAAGCAGGAAACAATGGAAGGGCGGCTTTGAAGCATCTGCCCGGCCCCTGCATACTATTTTATTGAGTAAAACTGTCAAACTCCATATATTAAACATGTTCAAATGTTTCATTTGGTTCTGGAAAATACAATAATTACTTTACATGTGAATTTATTTTTCATTGCCTCTACTGGAAGAAATAACGAGATCAAAAGAATATTTACAATTTGACATGATTGTGGTACTAATTGAGCCCCGTGTTTGGGATACAGTATACTATGCATGCCTACCCTCCCGGAATGGCCGGGACGGTCCCGCAAATCGGGTCCCCCTCCTGGCCCCCCAGGAAGGTGGGCAAGTCTCCCGCATCACCGCTGCAGCTCCGCTTCCCCTTCCCCGTTGTATAAAATCACAAATGTTGTGGGTCTGCAGGGAGGGGTGAGGCTAAAATGATTATTAATCATAATTTTAGGCTCTCCCCCAGTCCACAGACCCACAAATTAACGCGGCTGCCTGTCATGGGGGTGGGGCTTGGTGATAACAGCCTTGTCCCGCCCACGATGCGTCACCTCGTCCCACCCCCCTTTCACTCCTCTCTGGGCTATAAGAAGTAGGCAGATATGCAGTAAATATTACAGAATAGTCTTTTTATATAGACTACATGTTGGTGGTATTCTGGAGTAATACCTTCTTCATAGGCTCTCTGTCTGTCTCTTGGTAGTTAGATGATGTTAATATAGCAGTGGTTCCCAAGCTGTGTGCCATGGCACCCTGGGGTGCCACAGAGCACTTGGAGTGCCTTGGGAATGGTGGTTCAGGACCAATTCAATAACTTTGGAACAGTGAAATAGGCAAAACCAGAGCTTGTGGCTTCCAATTATAAAATATATGGACAAATAGAAGTGAATACTGTCCCTCACCATCAATTGAACCTACAGTATAGATGTCATAGAAACACAAATTACTTTAGGGGTGCCATTGAAAGGTGTCTGATACTACAAGGTGCCGTGATTAAAAAAAAAAAACTTTGGGAACCCCTGTATTATAGACTTATATCTCCATTGTCCAGGTAGGGTTGTGCTGAGAATTGAACCTGGAAGGGACATAGGCTGTCAGAGAGAATGTAATAATGTTATAAGGAATGTGGTAGATTACAGATGTGGTGTTGGTCAAATCTATATGGGGATAATTTTGTGTTGAATTTTGATTTTTTAAATCTTGTTTTACCTTCTAATCAAACTAGTAAGTAACATTAATGGCAAACTTTGTAAATTGTGTTTGACTACTCTTCTGAGAGTAGATTATAATCAGGGCCGGTGCTAGGCACCGGAGCGCCCCAGGCGGGGAGGGGGGTGGGCGCCCCGGTGCTCAAACACTTACCCGCTCCAGGGGGGCACGCTGCCGGGTCCAGTGATGCGGCGCATGGCACCGTGACTCTGCCCGGCGCTGTGACAATACAGGGGGGGGGGATTGCCGTGTGATGCGGCGCTGCCCGCCGCAACTCTGCCCAGGGAGGAGAGGGGGGTGTCCGGTGCCGTGACTTTCTGAGGGGGGGGAGCTTGGCGGGTGGTGCGGGTCGCAGCGACGCAACGCTCCCCATGGATGGGGTGGATTGCTGGATGATGCGGTGCAGACCAGCTCCAAACTCTCCAGCGGCCGGTGCCCTAGGCAAATGCCTAAGGCTGCCTAATGGTGGCGCCGGCCCTGATTATAATCCATCACCCCATGGTTCATGGTTGTGATGATGTGATTTGCTGTGAAAAATATCACACTGATCTATGCAATGCCATTGATGAGAACTGTGTTATAATTCCACCAACATTTGCCCTCCTAGACTTGTCAATTTTAAATTCCAGAAGGTATTGTATTTGTTACATGGACGTTTCATAAGTATCTTGCATAATTCCAAAATTACATCTTCATTGTTACACAGTAGAGTATACCTCATAACTTTGCATGCATGCAAATTCTGGACAGAAGTCCCATCTCTGATCCGCCCCAAAAGACCACTTTGAAGAAAAGTTGCATCTACTTTTTCTTAAGCTTCGATCCTTTTGACATCAACAATGTGGGAATGTCCTACCGAAATCAGGGATTTTGAGAGGTAGGATTGACAGCCATTTTGTATACTGAAGTAATTTCGATAAGTATGCACCTTATCAATTCATTAGGAACCAGTGGAGGTTTTTATAATGGTTCTCCTCAGTGATGTAACTGGGTATCAATAAATTTACAGATTTGCTTCTAATTCATAATGATGTAGATTATAGAATAGCTAACCCATTTTATGTTACTTTAGTTTATATCAGTAAACAGTATGGCAGCTTTATTGCAAATCATAATCCCCAAATGCCTTTAAAGTTCACAAATTTAAGGGGGTCCACACAGACCTCTGGCAGAGTAGGCCACCCTTCAGGACCCCCATTTTATTAAGTGCAGGTAACCAAATTGGCAAGTACAGTATGCAACACATCAATCACAACTTTCTAACAAACCCATAACCATGTAACAATACAAAACTGCCAAAAATAATTTGGCATTTTGTCATCATTTGTAAAAGAAAACTATTAGGCCCTTTTGATGACTTGAGAGGTAACATCCTTCCCTTCGTGCCCATATGCAAAGTAGCATACACTTCTGCTCTTGGTGTCAGAGCTAGATTCATTATCAGAGCACATATGTAATAAGGCAATAATAGGGCAATATAAGGCAGAATATAAGGAAAATAAAAATAATCATACGTTTAGTAACAGTGGGGAGTGTTATTACATCTAATGTTTCAGAAGGGCAGTGGGCCACGTGCAATGGTCTCCATGTCATACCAGGTAGTAGACTTAAGACTAAGTGGGAGATTCTCTAAGCTAAAAATGCGGTAAAAACCCCGTTATCGAGGTTTTTACCGCATTTTGGGATGCTGTAAGCATCCCCCGCCGGGTTAACACTGCGGGGGGGGGGGGGGGGAGCATTGCCAGAAAAATCTGGCAATTCCCCATAGAAGCCAATGGGCTTCTACCGCATCCACCGCCGCCCCGCAATGACCCCCCGCCGCCCCGCACGGACCCCCGCCTCCCCGCATCGCCCCCTCACCTGTGTCCGGGCAGCACAGAGCAGTGCTGCCCGGACCTGTGACCTCCTCCCTGCACTGATCCTCTTCCGGGTGCAGGGAGGAGGAGAGCCCGGCACAGCAGCAGCAGCGCTGGGTGTGTGAGGGAGGGGGAGCCACCGGGACCTGCTGGGACCCGACGACTCTCACCGCAAAGGACAGCTCTTAACGCGCGTCCTTTGCTATAATTATCGCATATGTTAGAACATATGCGATAATTATAAATGCGATGGGCGGCGAAGGGGGGTGGAGATTCTTAGAGAATCTCCCCCTAAGTCATAGTGCCTCTTTCATGGTGCATGGTGTGGCTTAATGTATGCATCAGCTATTTTTTTTTATTTATTCACAGTTACTTATATAGCGCAGCAGATTCCGTTGCGCTTTACAATAGTAGACAGTGATAAAACAAACTGGGTAACTACAGACAGACTTGGAGGTAGGAGAGCCCTGCTGCAAGCTTACAATCTATGTGCCTATGTTACATAGGTGAGCACCCTACTAGAATAGGCTGCTGACTGACTCGGTTGGTGCACTCAGGGGAAGCCCAGCACTGCTGTAGAGGCATGCCCCCCCCCCCCCATACTGCCTCCGAAAACCAGCGCTCCTTCCTAAAAGGATCACTATATATATATATATATATATATATATATATATATATATATATATATATATTTAAGGATTTGTAGATAGATATACATATACTGTATTTATATTTAAGCTGTAGGTTACAAGCTCTTTATCTTTTTAAATGCTGGTTTTATAAAATAACATTCTGCAGGCTAATAAAATAAATCAGCTAATGCTATACATACACCACACTACTATTTTACATATCTGAAAGAAAAGAAAATACTACCAGGAGCAAGAAATGATAAACTGCCATATGAATGATATGTTTTCCTTCTCTATAGCACTATTTGTCAAGCGGATGTTGTTATTCAATTTTGAATGATAGAGACGATTCTGTACCTTTCAAAACCATCCATGGTAGATAAAAAGAGGAAAATGATTTAATGGCAGTATAAAAGCTAAAGATATGTTTTGATCAGGATCCGTGCTTCCTGCAGATGTTAGAGATGACTGAAAGCTCTATTCAGCTGTAAATTTCCTGAGGATTTTCTAGATGTTAACGCCGTGTCAGAGACATCGTTATGAAAATCCTGTAACGAGCCGCTTCTCCCAATTATAGCAAAGAGGAAAACATTGAACTGCTAGAAAAGAAATATCTAGTGGTTAGAGCAAATCTAATCATTATAAATAGTGCACATTCTGAATACTAATTCAGTCTCATCCTGTATATTACATTAGTCTTATGGTATGTAGAACTACCTGGTCTCGGTTCTGGTAATGGTTATTGAAGAGACCACTGGACGTGATGATTCTAGAGTGATAATGGACAGTGATAACTCTTATGGAACACTTCACATGGATAATGAGGTGTGAGTACTGGATTATGCAATCAAATTATATTAAGAAGCTCATTGTGCTGCTTCATCTCTTTTGAGGGCTGGAGTACCTACAGGCTTATGATTGGTCAATTAAGGAACAGAATTTATAGTCCCTTTTCTAACATGTAAATCAATTTGAGCTCTTGAAACATAAAGGATTTTGAAACCTCTGCATGCAAGATATTTATTGTTGAAGTTGCCCTGTACTTTGTGGTATACAATATACATTACCTTTTTTTCTTCAATCTGTGCATTTTAGCCATTTAGGACACGGACATAATTATTTATTTTTATTGATCTTAGCTAAAACACATCTCGGATATTTCTTTGCATTAGACAAATTAAGGAGTCAGGAGAATGGGCAAGTGTTGACCAATGTCCTGCCCCTTTTCCCTGATCTTCTGGCCGCTAATCTCCATCTCCTTGTTGCCTATTTTTCTTCAGAGGCCATTGTCCCATCTTTTGTGACCATGTTCTGTTCTATCTCTTCAATTCTCAGGAGTAAGTCTGGGCAAGCCTTCATTTTTTTATGACACACCCAGAAAATGGAAGGTTTCCGCCTCCAAACACCAGCTTCCTGCTAGTTAAACTGCGGCTTTGATGTGTTTACAATGTCTATGCATTTTCTGTCTTTCTTATCCCTCATGCACGTGAAATACGTATGGTATGCATTTTCAGTGGTTCGATAATCACTCGTCAAATCTCTAATAAGCAATTCATGCTAAATTAGGCCCAATGTTGAGTTACTGTAGATTGGTGGAAAATAGCCAAGTTGATAAACCAAATAGTAGATTTGTGGTGGTGACAGAAGATAGTATTATGATATACTCTATATAGTATAATATACAGTAGTAATAACTTCTGGAATATACATTGGGTGAAGTGGCCACTACAGTATCTCCCAATGTGTGACAATTTGATTTCTGATAAATTGGTCCAATAAATTTGTAGCTGTCACTTAGAGAATTGTGGATAATTGCAAGTTGTCTGGAAAGTCCCCTTTAATGCCAGTGGCTCAAATCATGACAACAATAGCATTATTGTATAATATGATTTTACTAGAACATGCAGCATAAGGTTTGCAACTGAGCTGTTGTACATGCCCAGTGACAGTGGTTTTTACCTAAGAAGTGCTATTTATGCCCACTCCATAGGCTTGCCACCCTCTAGAATTAAGCTTATGGAAGACCCCTCTGGCATCCTATGTTCAGATTTCAAATAGGTTGCGAGTTTTGTTGTCTCTGAGGCCTGTGTGTTATTATTGGTTTGTATGTTTATATAGGTCAATGTAGGTCTATATTTCTTTTATTGAATTGATGAAAACATGTTACATGTTTTTTACTGAAGACAAAAGACTTAATAACTAATTTAATGCCTCCACCTGTCCTGCACTTATTATGTCAGTAGGTGTCTCCCAAGGTTCTGTTCTTGTTCCTCTTCTTCTCTGTCTCTCAATACGCCTTCTCTGGGTGAGCTCACTTATATGCTGATAATTCTCCACTCTACCTCTGCTTTCCTGATCTCTCTCCCTCTATCCTCACTCATTTCCAACGGTCTCTCTACTATCTATTCTTGGATGATCCAGCGCTTTCTTAGACTTAAAATGTCTAGGACTGAACTGATCATCTTCCCACCCTCCCGCATAAAATCCAACCATCTTTCATCCTAACTGTCTAGGCTCACTGCTGCCTCTTCTGTGTCACACCTGTCTGTCTTACCCTCCCCTTTAGAATGTAAGCTCTCACGAGCAGGGCCCTCTCTCCTCTTGTATTAGAATATATATATACATCTCTGCCACCCTAATAATTGCTTCAGTGTCCGGTCCCCTGTACTTGTACTAAATTGTCTTGTACTGTCATTCGTTATTTGTTTTTTGGTCATTTATGAATTGTTTGGCACTGTGGAAACCTTGTGGCGCCATATAAATAAACAATAAAAATGATAATAATAATTTGTTATATTGGAAGCTTTGTCTTCCTTGTCCTATTCACTCATTGTTTACCTACTGACTGATATGTTGCACTTCTGGAATTGTGCAGATTTCTATAGTGGTGATCTAGACCAGTGGTTCCCAACCTTTTTTCTCTCCCGTACCCCTTGATTAGGCTTTTCTTTGATGAGTACCCCCTCCTCTCAATTTAAAATATAGACAGTACTTATGAGTGGAGTGGAAGTGAGCGGTACGTGTGTCCTTATATTAAGGAGTAGCGAACAGGAATAGAGCCCTTCCGTGTCTGGCCGCTAGTTGTGTATTGTCTCCAGGGTTCCCACTTACACCTGTAAGATTAATGCCGCTGCTTCTTCCACCCGTGTCAGTGCAGGGCAGATGATCGCTGATGTCTGAAGACAGCATGGGTAGCTCCCAGTGGATTGCTGGTCAGGCAAAAGCACAATGAGACGCTGATGATGCTGAAGACAGAACCATAAGTAACACAACATGGTTCTTCTCCATAGCAGTGGGTCTTCTTCTGTCATCAAAATACTTTTTCATCTTCCGCCATTACCAATATTATTTTCAAGTACCCCCAACTGGTCTGCAGAGTACCCCCAGGGGTACTAGTACCCCAGGTTGGGAACCACTGATCTAGACCAGACTTGCCATAATTGGTTTCAGTTTGAGAACTTTCTGTAGTACGTTGTTATGTCTAATTCATTCCCCTTGGGTATTTGACTGACAAATTATATAATGGGGCAAAAATAAACAAGTTTCCCACAATGCTGAGATCAGTGTCGGACTGGGGAATAAAAGAAAAAATATGTGCCAGCGCTTGCTGTTTCAGTAATTACACGGTTCTCCTTAAAAGTATATTTAATTAACGTATAAAACACATACATACATACATACATTTAATATGAAAATAAAAATAAATATGAAAATAAAAAATGAGTGCTGGTGAATCATTTATCGCTCGAATATTCTCATGAATTATAAAGTCCCGTATTGGGGGAAATTGTGAGCTGACTTTATATTACCATCCAATCCGTCTGGTATGATTTTGTGTCCAGAGTCTGTGACTGGGGAATGAAGGGTCCACCAGGGAAATGCACTCACAGGGGCCCACCAAGGGGCGTGGTCTTTTTGAAGGGGTGTGGCCATCTGACCAGAGAGGAGTGGCTATACACTATGTGATTTTGGGCCAATTTTATCCGATTTTGTCACTTTGGGACTATAATCCGTCGAAATCGGCCCAAAATCGCAAGCGACTGACAGCTGATCCATAAATCCCCCACCCTGATAATAATGCACATAGGTCCCACAGATAATAATACAGCAAATACCCCCCTTAGATAATACAGCACATAGGTCCTCCACACACAGATAATAGTACAGCAAATAGGTTCCCCAACATGGGTCCTCCCCACACAGATAGTAGTACAGCACATAGGTCCCCCCACATATAATACAGCACATGGGTCCTCCCCACACAGATAGTAGTACAGCACATAGCCCCCCACACATATAATACAGCACATGGGTCCTCCCCACATAGATAATAGTACAGCACATAGCCCCCCTCCCCTATATAATATAGCACATTGGTCCTCCCCACCAATATAATAGTACAGCACATAGGCCCCCCACTCAGATAATAGTACGGCACATAGGTAGGGTACCAACTCATGGAGTCTTGAGGTGTGGCAGTTTAAAACCAGGTGAAAGCCAGCCACAGAACCTGTGTAATTAATATGTGTCCAGGATTAAAGAGATGAGTTGGTCACCCTACACATAGGCCCCCCATATAATACATTACATAGGTCCCCCTGCGGGGTATTGGATGCGGCTGGAATAGCTGACACGCTGCTCTGAGTTAAGCAGCGTGTCACTGGCTGAGAATTAGTTGACCTCGCATAGAAAAAAAACAACATTTTTTTTTTTTTTTTTTTTAGGGAGCGCTCCCCACTGGGCGAGTTCCCTTAGGGAGCGCTCCCTAAAAAAAACCCCACCAGGCTGTCTCCCGGGGCCGGGCAGCGCCACTGAGTACTATGCCAGCCGCTGCCCAGCCCTGCCCCCAGCAACCCGCCTCTGCCCCTGGCAACCCGTCAGAACCCAGCACCACAGGCTGTAACACAACAGCTGGGGAGGCGGGGAGAGGAGAAGGAGCGGCCGAGCAGAGAGAGCCTGGCGCTAAACAGTGGCAATCCCGAGAATTTTCCGGGCTTGCCAGTCTGGCCACTGAAGCATAGCCAGAAAATTCTCGGGATTACCACCGAAGGGGTTAATGATGATTGTGGCATCTGTAATAGAGCTCCTTTGGCAGCTACATGAAATATGTCTTATATTCATCTCCATATGACACCAATAATATGAATTAGCTGTTGAGGTGATCAGAGAGTAAGTCTTCAGTGGTGGACTGGGGCATGAAGGGCCCACAGGGGGAATGCAGTGCTGGGGGCCCATGCTTAGGGGCGTGGCCAACCTCTACCATAAAGGCCTGGTTATTACAAAGTGTTGGGCCCCTTTATAAATATATCTATATATCTATAGTAAATACTGATACATATACTTTAGGCCTCAGTGCCTCCCCCCCGTGGGTCAGTCCATCCCTGTACCACTTGTCTGCTCAACTCATTTCATAACTAGATCAGAGACACACATAAGGTCATTCCAAGTAATAAAAAACAAAACCATAAATTAACTTTTTTTAATGCATTCATTTAAAGTATGCACATCTGGACCAGCTCATTGCGAAATTAGACTGAAAACAGCATAACTGCTTGTTAAAGTTAGGCGTTCCAGTCAAGTTCAGTGTCTTGTGTGGCTTTTGGCAGTGACTTACATGATGCTGTAAATGCAGCTTGCTGCAAACCATCTGTATGTAGGAACAGGCCAGTCAGCTACATTCCCAAGTGCACACAGGTGTTTCTTTCATTAGTACAGGTGATTCTGTCAAAATGTCTCCTCCACTGATTGATCGACCTGTTCTCCTATGAGGACATTATGTTGACAGTCACTACTTCACTGCCTAGATTGATATAATAAGACATATATTAGGGAGACAGCTGTATTACAGATTAGAAACTAAAACTAATTTTCCTTTTTACATACTTATTGGCAAGGCTAGCAGGACTGGAATGCAGTGTATGGTATTTTCTTCACATTTTATATTGTCTATGCCGTATTGGTCAGATGGTCAAATTTCATTATAAAGATAGAAGACTGCCCTCCATCGGCCATTCCCACCATCTTATGGCAGTAGGCAGATCTGGAACATTCCTTACTGAATGCATAATAGGCCCACTAGCAGTGCTGGACTAACAATGGAGCTGGTCACATTACTGTGCTTACATACACAGATGTACCCACACGTATCAGTGCAGCATTAATCGCTTTGACATATGTAGTGAGTGGTGCGATCCCGATGTCACTCTCATGCATTTATTTCACTCATAGAAATGCATTGAGTAGGGTTGGCATAGTGTAGTGATTCCTAGCCATTGGTGCAACATGGCCGCATTAAAGACACGAGGGGCCATGGCATAGCAACATGTACAAAATGTGGAAGCTTTACCAATGGACGATTAATAATGGAGCTGGTGACATTACTGCTACCTGCTCCATTTTTTATTGCAGGACATGCTAAGTCCAGAAGGAGTGTGTGTGTGCGTGTATATATATGTCTCTACACATGGAGACTACACATGGAATGGTGATGTACCTGAATTAAAATGTTTTCATTATTACAACTGTGGTGAGTGCCCTCATTCGATTATTATCCTACACTGCCGTATGAATGGGGCATATTATTGTCACCTTAGAGGTATAAATATAAATATATATATATATATATATATATATATATATATATATATATATATATATAATGATCTGATACCTCAAACTTGGTAGTGTATGATTGTGACTTTTGAAATAGTGCGCAACAGATTGGTCAACCTCTTTGCCAGCAAGGCTGGCCTCAGTGGCCGACCTCTGGAGCTCCATGCGCTCATGGAATTGTCTTATTGTTTGGCCCACGTAATATAGGCCGCACGGACATTTGCTGATATAGATGACAAAGGAGGTGGTACAAGTGACTACCTGTTGGATTTTAAACTTGTAGCCTGTGCGGGGATGTGTACATTTTTTTTTTAGAAACAATGACCCCAATTGAAGTAGTTTTAAAAGACAAAACGCATAACAAAAGCAGTATGCCGGCACTCCCAAGCATCTTGGTTCCCTCCAAGCTTCCCTTGAATAAAGAGCTTAATTATAAGTTGTGACTGTGTGTATGTATGTATATATATATATATATATGTGTGTGTGTGTTTGTGTGTGTGTGTGTGTGTGTGTGAGTATGTGTGTGTGTGTGTGTGTGTGTGTGTAGTTCCAGTGTATATAACCAGAGAGGGCACTCACCACAGATAGCAGGTAAATTTACTCTTTAATTGACAGTGGTAAGAATATGATGTTGACGTTTCAACCCTGGAGGGCCGTTTTCAAGACAAGGTCACCCACACTGTATTGCTGACCATGTCTTGAAAACTGTGCTCCGGGGTTGAAACGTCGACATCATATTCTGACCATAGTCAATTAAAGAGCTATTTTACCTGCTATCGGTGGTGAGTGCCCTCTCTGGTTATATACACTGCAACTACATATACAGTATATTTTGAATATTTCATATTCTCTAGTGGAGCATCCCCTCATTATAAGAAAAACTGGATGTGAGTGCGGATTCTTGGTGTATCTTATATATATATATATATATATATATATATTATATATATGTATTATATAAAATCACTTAACTTTTAACTTGATATTAACCTCCATCTGAATCATCAGCACAATACCCTTGTAGTTGCTCAATAAGCAGACATTACATATTCAAAACAGGACCTAATGTTTCAGAGATTCATATTCTACTATAATTATATGGTTCAATGGAAGTGATTATATCTCTTCTTCAGAATCGGCCTGCAGAGTTTTGGTTTGCTGGCTTCTCATAATTTACTGCCTTGGCATAATAGGGCAGTCTTGCAGGGGAAAATAAGAAGATAAATGACACTGGCTAGGATTCATAGATTTATTAAATTTCTATCAAACAGTGCAACAAAAAATCTGCTTAAGTTAGAAATAGGCTAGAATTTTTTAATCAAAATTCATGAGTCCCAATGCTTGGTTCAGTAGGTCCATGGAAGGCTTGAATTGAAGACTGATTAAAGAAAATAAAAGCCTTATTTGAAGTAATTTTTCAATGACGGCTTTTAATTGGATGTTAAATCAAACTCTTATCTGGCTTTCTGCAGATAGCACATTATATAAAATACAGTTGGTGGCACTACCAGTGTAACCGATACACTGAATAACAATTGACTTTTTACTTTTCACCGAGAGGATCAAGCAACTGCACTTGTCACTCTGTCAGAAATTAACGATGGAAATGAATGCTTAACTATGAGGATGTGATGTGCAGACGTTTTAGATCACTGTGGGATATTTTCTCTCCATCAAGGTTAACATTTGCTTACGTCCCTACACATAACAGCTTTGTTACTACAGCTAATGCAGAGATTATCCATCTTACAGTACAGTAAAATAGTAAAATAAGAAAAGACCTGAAAGAGTAGGAAACGCTAAATGAGTTGTTTATAAGACAAATATTGAGTGATACATTCTCACCTTTTCCACCTATATAGGCTACTACTGCATAAGACTTCAAATGTTCTTTCTGACATTTTGGCGGTAGGTTTAAAAGGATGTGTTGATGTGAAGGTACAACGTGCATGCCTGTTTCTTGATGTGTCAGACCCTTTGCCTCCAGGTGTTGGAACTTAGCTCTTTTCTGCTGAATTGTTACAATAGACTGCTGCTAATAAAATTATTATTGATTGTGTCTGATAGAGACATGAGGTAGCAGCCAGACCTGACCATACTGTGGCTCTCCAGCAGTGGCGGCTCCTACCTTATAGTAGGAGGGGGCTGCCGCTGCCTGCAATGCCAGCACCCCCTTCCCCCGCGCACCACAGTAGGTACTGTGCATGCGCTTGCCCCTGGTTCTATGGGCTGCTGCGGCTGCAGCCCAGAGAAGCCAAAGAGGCAGCCCGGAGGTAGGGAGCACCTTGGGTGACTGGCAGGTCGGACTTTCAATAGGAAGTCACTGCCAGTCACAGTGAAGAAAATGCAGTCTCACTGACTGCATCTGGCTTCACTATAGTGGCAGATTTTACCTGGGGGGGGGGGGACTTGTAGTGTCACAACCGCTGGAGATGCCTGCAGCAGAATATCGCAATTGATCCACAATGCTAATGTCTCCAATGTTGTATCAGTGGACTGAATCAGCAGGAAAGAGATCCTTACTGTCATTTTTGAAGCACAGCTTGTAACATAGCAGATTTTATTGGCTAATACCTTTATATCTCTCCCCACGTTATTAATCTCCAAGCCCCGATATGCTAGGTAGAATTGTCCTTTAGCGGTCACTCATGCTCTAAGCTACACAAGTATAGAAATAAATATATCAAGTTTCATAGCAAAGATTAAAAATATTTTTTTTTGCATTGTTTGCATTTGTTTTAAATGATTATAAGTAAACATACATGTGCTCATAGTAATGCACCGTGCACATGAGACGACTGTGCATAGTGATGTAGTTAGGCACAGATCGCTCAGCACAGATCGCTCAGAACACAGTGATGCACCAGCGATGTGTGCTGAGCAATCTGTCACAGTCAGTGTTCTCTCACCAGCATAGGCGAATCTAGAAATATGGTAATTGTTGGTCCCAGGCTCAACCACTCAGCATGTGGGACCATTGCATTGCAAAAAGGGGCCCTAATAACTCATTAGAGCACACACACCGTAATGCCCATTACACATTTTAGCAAACTCCGTAATACCCATTATACATAAAGCCACACGCTGTAATGCAATTTACACAAGTCCATAATGCCCATTGCACATTGTGCCACACAGCATGATGGCCATTACATACTATATAACAAACCATAATGCCCATTACATATTTGACACATAAGTGTCACTTAGCTCATGCTCGTTGACAAGTGGGATTGGACTGTACCTTGGTCACTGCCCACTTCTTCTGGGTTGTCAAGGCCAGGTATGTCCTGCTGGTGATGTGGCCCACTCCCATGTCCCCTTGCTGCCTGTGTGCTGCCGCACCTGGCTTATGCTGGGCCAGGCGCTGCCAACAGTAGTCTCTCCGTGCAGGTGCGCCCAGAGGTACAGGTCAGATGCACTGCCTCTTTAATGCCGCCCTGCACCGCTCACCTCCCGGCTGCTGCCATGCGCTGTCAGCCCGTCCTGTCAGTGGCTCTTCTACAATGGACTGTAAGCCAATAGCTGTGGGGCGGTGATTAACTGGGTAGCTCCCAGCAGTGATAGCTGCGTGGGGTCAGGATGTGCTGCGGACACTGTATACTGGGCGTGCGGGCTTCCCTCAGGCTTTGCGCTGACACTAACATCACAGGGCGCTCATAACTGTACAGCGTGTGGGGAGAACAGGGACCGCCTACACCAGGGGACAGGAGGGGCAGAGGGACAAATCAGCCTGTGGGCTGCACTGAAGCTGCTACAGCCTACTGCCGCTTTGGGAGACAGCCAGGTGCAGAGCACACCTCTGCAACATATACAGTTAGGCAGCTCATAGGTCTCTGTGCCTGCTGTCATTCCATTAAATTGTGTGCCCCCGGACCATCCCCTAGATTCGCCTATACTCACCAGTATATATATGCTAGCGCCGCATGGACAGCGCTTCTCCAGGGGCCATACACGCGGAGCGATCTGTGCTTCATTTCTAAACTAGTCTGATCGCTTAGAAATGGGTCTGTAATCAGCGACCCCATGTGTATGCCCCAGAAGGTAATGTTAATTGCACATTTAGTGTTTAGATAACAAAATGCAATGGATTAGTACAATGAATATGTATAACGGGATCCCTGGCTGCAGCCATAGTTGCACAGTTTTTAAAAAAAATGATGGAATTATCAAATATATTTTTTCATGCTCCATGCAGTATCCAATCCCTAAATAAATATCCTAAATATTTAGACATGATGCTAAGATGTGTCACATTTCATTTTATGGATTTCTCTGCAAATAAATAAGACATTTTGCATTGATTGCATATTTTATGCAGCTGAATAAAAGGAAAATATAATGTTACTTAGGCAGATATGTTACTAATTATAGCTGTTGAATTATACAGTTTTAATTGTCTACTAAAATGCCGAGCTTGACATCCTGCCAAAGTGCTTTTAGTGAGTTCCTCATTGAAAAAAAAGGCATTGTACAATACTAGTTTCCAGAAAAATTGTTGCAGATATTCACATAGCTCGTTAATTAAAATAGGTCCATTTTATTGTGCTGCTAGCATGTACAAATTGTACATGACATAATCCATATAAGCAGAGACAATGTGGCTTTCATTCTATTGATTGCTCATAAGACGGTGTGCTTTCTCTTTTGTATGAATCTATACAAATAGAAGCACAACACGGCTCTGTGTATTAACACTTGACTACAGTATGCTTTTGACAGTTGCTTAGTGCATCTTTCTTGACATCCAAATAGCTGTATATATTATACATATAGAGTGCTGGAAGCAGATCTCTAGATCTAACAGCTTCTCTGTTACATGTATTTACTTGGCCATTTGTGGTGCATCTGTCTCCTATCACACGTAAGTCTGATACACACAGTCTGTTTGTCTGCCCATGTGCCTTATTAATTCTGCTGTCTTAAGCCCTATATGCTCTAGGCAATATTATTCGGTACTTGTGTAGTTTCACGGCGCCAGTATGGCGCCGTGCTACTTCCGGGTTCTACACTCACCACAACTATCTAAAATAAACTAACTTATCTCCATGCCAACATGGATAGTTCATACCCCCACTATCCATGTTGGCATGGAGTTGATTTTATATAGTGTGGCGAGCGTAGCGAGCCACCGAGCCCGCAGCATGGGCGAGCGAAGCGAGCCGCGCAAGGGGACTCAGACGCACGGCGCCATGCTGGCGCTGTGAAACTACACAAGTACCTATTATTCACTCCTGCGTGTTGTTAAATACCCCCTCCCTCATCCAATATATCCTCGTTAATGATGGCCATGCTGCAGCGACAGTATGACCGCTGCTCCACCTGCCATCACTCACGTCAGAGCCGGCATCGGCAAGTGTGTAAGCACTCGCCAATGCCTGATGCCCCGCCGGGTCCCCAAAGCTGCCAATATTGGGGGGGGGGGGGGGGGGGGAGAGCGTGTATCGGCAAGTGTGTAAGGTGCTATAGGGCTCCAACTGCATTTTGGATGTTTATTACAAAAACAATGGCACTACTTTTGTCGGTCTGTCTCTTCAGATAATGCTTAATTGACCAATAAAAAATCACTTAGAACCACATATTATTAATAAAATATTTCTCCCTCAAGTTACCACTCTTGATATGTGTAGCGGAACTGTCCATTATGAGATAGCAATAGCAGATGAAGGCTCGGGTGGGTACTGGTGCCTAGGAATACTTGTTACACATACTTTCCCATTCTTTGCATGGGAAAACTGTTGCTAACAAGACCTTTTGAGTCTTTAATCCAATGCAGACTACTGCTGGTAATAGCACTGGCGGTGACACTTGGGGGAAACCGGTTTGTGCAGAAGATAGAGCTTTTGGGCCCTATTCAGACCTGATCTCACGGCAGGCATTTATCGATGAACAGAGCATGTGTATAGGTTGCAATGTGCATGTGTGACACCCATCAGCAATGAACTCCTGCAACTTTTTCAGATCTCTGGCCGTTTGCACAGTGATTGACAGGAAGTAGGCATCTGGGGGTGGGAACTGACTGTTTAGTGGGAGTGCTAACAAAAACTCAGAAATGCCTAGGAAAATGCTAGCTGCGATGCCAGCTCCAGCCAGGATACGCCATTTTCCATCGAACCGCCATGTAAGACTCTGGCTGATGTGAGCGATGGAATTAGAACTCATCCGCATTGGTGAGAATGGTTTTGTAGCCGTACACATCCATTTGCACAGTGAGGAAATTTGTTTGCAAGGCAGGATTTCACCATTAACGGGGCGGCACCTTAACTGATCCCTTGCTGCTGCACATTCGCAGCAGTGCAAAAAAATCAGAATCTGTCCCTTTCTCAGTTTGATTATTAAGCCAGTATAAAAGTGACCATTTTGCAATAAGCCTGTTATTTCAATGCTTAATAGAGGGAGGTAGGGAGGTAACTGTATGATATAGCATAGGAAGGACAAGGAGTATTTCTGCTGCCCAAATTTGTCCAGAAAGGCTGTCTGATTAGTGACATCAACCACTGTAGGCATAAACTAGACTAGGCACTGATAGCTTGACATCAGGTAACTAGTAAGTGAGTAAAGAGTAATGTGCACAGACTATGCAGATCCTCAGTGCTGCCCAATACCCTCCCACAACAAACCCTGTATATATATGTTGGCCTCTTGAGGCCATTTGCAATGACAATAAATAGCAAGGCCCATCTCATTATGTGCAATTGTGCATGAACCCGCGCAGTTACAATTTAATTGCCACACCCCAGAGAGCAATTCATTTGTTTGCAAGTGTAAGAAACACACGTTAACGCGCTTCCCAGTTGCACATCAGATCCTCCCGCTCATTAATTTGAAATGTTGCTATTTCCTCTCAGTGTAGTGATCTTTTAGCACTCATTAAGGCATTACGTACCTCATGATGGCAAGAGGACGCCTTCATTGCGTGCACTTTAAAAGTGCCATATTTATGGAGTGTACATTTTCCACTTCATTTGTTTTACTTACCTAATATTAACAGTGCCTTTTCTTGTGCATCCAGTGTGAGCTACAGTAGTAGCATCTTATTGGTAGCACTGAATACATATACAGCTATCGGGTGGGGGTAATGGCGGTTATTTTGGTTCACTCTTTCTGACAAATTGCTTCTTAGATGGACAAAACTATGTGCACTGCAGGTGGGGGCAGATGTTATTTGTGCAGAGAGAGTTAGATTTGGGTGGGGTTTTTCTTCAAAGTGAGAGCTATATTGCAGTGTATAAATAAAGCAGTAATTATTTTCCCTGCACAGAAACAAAATAACTCACCCAAATCTAACTCTGTCTGCACATTTTACATCTGCCCACCTGCAGTGCACATGGGCCCTTATTCTAGTTGAATCGGACAGATGAGTATTTCGGACAGGAACTGAGTGTTCTTAGCCCCGCCTACAGTACATATCACTCACACCGAATGCGGTAAGACGCCGACCGAATGGACCGCGAGTGGATGTTTCATGTGAACACCTCCCCCATCTGTGGGAACCTCCCCCATCCTCAGATGGTCGCCGACCATCGAATGATGGACTGAGTAGTCAGACAGCACCGAGTGCTCCAAACTACTCGTACATTTTTCCGAATGAAAGCAGGAATATGGGCGGCCAGCTGACATCCAGCTATGTCAGCTGTCCGCCCCCCACACGTGTGTCATGGCCACATTACCATATGTACGCCCAGCATTTTCATGGGAACGCCCATGAAACGCGGGGCGTACGCATATGGTAATGAGCCCAAACAGCCCTTCACGCCCCTCTCCACCCCCTGCTCGGATGGTTCCGTACGATCATTTTCTGCACGAACCTCACGCCTTGTTCTTGCGTGTGAGGCGTTCACACATGCGCAGATACGCCTCTACACATGCGCAAACACCAACCATCGGCCGTCCGTCCGCATTTGGAGCCATCCGACTCAATCAGAATAAGGGCCATGGTTTTGTCCATCTAAGAAGGAATTTGTCAGAAAGAATGAACCAAAATATTCCCCAATAGCAGGGCTTTTGCTGGGTGCCCTGCAAATCCAGGAATGTTTCCCCGTCTCTATACCATACAGCTTTTATGAATTTCCTCACATGCAGAATAAATAGGTGTTAATTACTCATTAGCAGAACAATGCTTAATCCACAATTTTCCTGTCATTCAGTGCCCAGAAAAAAATCAAAGGTAGGGTCTATTAAGGCCCTCTGCGATATGAAGATTTTCTATCACTACTTATTGCATGATACATGAGTTACAGTATATGGTACAAAATGTAGGTCATGTACAAACCAAAAAATCATCATAGAATTTTTGTTGAATGTTGTTCTTTAACTTAAAATGTTTTTTTTTTTCCATTTTTGAATTACAAAAATATAAGTTGTATCAATTTTGCATTTTTTTTATTTAATACACTTTTAGGGCTATAAACTAGTGATCATTTTCCATAATGAAACCTTCAATTGATCACTCACTTCATTTAAAGTTTAAGAGAAAAATGTATTCACTGGTATGTCCATAAAATGACATTTGATTGTTCCTTTTGTGAACCAACGTTAAGTGAACCCTTTGGCCTGACATGTCCAATAATCTCTGAGGTAATCCACTGAAACTCGACTGGGTATCACGTCCTTTTTGTTGCTTTTCAGATTGCAGAACAAACTGGTTATAATCAAAAGCTGACAACGGATTACTGTATCTACAATAATTTAGGATGACATGTTTGATTTCACTGTTTCCTCAGACTTCCAGCAGACCTGCGACGTGACAGCTGTATAAATAGAATAGCTGTGTGCCTTTTGTATGTGTTTTGTATTTGATTTTTAACCAACTAAATAAAAAAGGTACAATGATAAATGCAATTAATTGGATATGATGCAATTTGCTTGACACCAATGACGCAAAGACATTGCCTCTTGGGTTGGATACGACATCCCAGCAGTCGGGATCCTGACAACCAGAATCCCTGGTTCTCCCTACCCCTATCCCACCCCTACCGCAGCCTAACCCTAACTGCCTAACCCTGCAGTCTAATGCTGGGTACACACCAGAACGATTTGGCCTCAATCCTTTCAATTTTGATGCAATTTCGACCGATGTATATAAATTAGGCATGTTTTGGCATGTTTTAGATCCGATTCTGATCCGATGAGCGTCCCCGCTGGTCATTTGCTCGTTTTGGAGATCCTGCCTGTTGCAGTCAGGATTTGTAAAAGATCCCTTCAACTGGGTACAGATTGTGATTGGATTATATGCAGATCATGTGCTCCAACAGATCGTGCGACCATCATACGATATACTCACGCTCTGCTCGTGATCATGATCGTTCTGGTGTGTACCCCACATAACCCTACCCGCCTTATCCTACATGGTATGCGGTCATTAGATCAATCCTATTAAGGTCGACATGCATTGGGTCGACCACTGAAGGACAACATGGCTTAGGTCTACACATGAAATAGGCTGGCATGCCTAAGGTCGGCAGGGTTGGAATGTCTACTCAAGCATTAGGTTGATAATGGATGGGTCAACAGTCACAAGGTCGTCATGAGTTTTTGAGCTGACATGTGCCGGTAATGCCCTACCATGCGAGTGGACACGGTACACTTAGATGGCGTCCATGTTGACTGTGTCAAAATTCAGGACAAAAACCTGTGAAAAAATCATGCAGACCTTTTGACAGTCGACTTAGCCATTGTCGACCTTAGACATGTCGTCATATTTCATGTGTCGACCTTCTGTGGTTGACCCAATGCATGTCGATCTAATATGGGATGATCCATTGACCCATACCCCTCCTGCATCCTAACCCTAATCTCTGCTATCCTCACAGTTTAACCATAACACTCCCATTGTGCAAAACCCTATTCCCAATCCTTGTACTTACCTCCACAATTCTAGCCATAGAGATCCCATTGTCGGCGTCCAGACGGTCAGGTTCCCAACTGCAGGTTTTTCTGACCAAATCCCTTCTTATATTTTATGTGTACAGCAAAATAACAACAACATTCAGAAGTTGTCTAATATGTGTGTTCAATAGTAAGCACTGTATCTCAATCATAGACTGGTGTTTCCATTCGAAAATTCCTTCAAGCATTATAAGGACCCTTAATGTTATTTTTTCTACAGCGAATTCTGCCGCGGTCTTGGGTTCATTTCCCACCATGGCCCCAACTGTGTGAAGTTTTATATTCTTCCTGGGTTTGTGCTGGTTTCCTCCAGGTACTCCAGTTTTCTTTCACAATGCAAAAATGTAATGGTAGGGTAATTTGCTCCCACAAAATTAACCCTAGCTTGAATGTGTGTGCATGTACATGTGGTAGGGAATATGGGGACTGATGTCAATGGTCAGATATTCTCTGGAAAGCACTGTGAAATAAGTGTGCACTATAGAAAAAACTGGTAATAAATAAATAAAATTAAATTCAAGAAAAGGACTTCAGATGCACTACAATGGTGCCTATTTTTAAGAAAATCTAAGTTTACCTGCTTATCAACCTGTTGTGCTTGCTATAGCATGACCATGGTATTTCTAGTTTCATTATCCCAGTGAAATAGCATAACAGAGATGTCAGACCAAGTGGCTACTCTTCAGTGGTTAAGTGCCAACTGGATAGTTCAGTTGTGCGAGAACTTATATTTTTAAGACAATGCTTGGCAGTGATCTAGCTAGTAGTTTAAATGTCAGTGAGTGGTAAGTGCCTGTGTCTTGATTTCTCAGGTCATTGGGTTGTTTATATGAGCTCCCTGAGGGAGTCAGAAATGTCATTCGGAAATTGTTTGAAGAGTGCTGGCACCATCAGGCCTGTACTGTAGATAATTGTCTATTTTGTAGAACTGCACTACACCGTGTTTGCAGGCTGCCTTGTGGATCGGTTAAACATGAGTTACACAGAAGTTTCAATAGTACAATTGAGTTACAAGCCCTATTTATATAAGTGTGAAATTTGAGTTCTTATTTGGCAATATATGTTAATTCAGATTATGCCCATTTATGGTCCTATTTATGGCTAAAATACGGCTTTTATACACTATCTATAATTTTTTGAAGTGCCAAATTAATTGGAAAGGAATAATTTTCCTTTAAGAGAGTATGGAGCACCACGGAAGGTGTAATGGTTAGCATTACTGCCTCACAGCACTGAGGTCATGGGTTTGATTCCCACCATGGCTCTAACTGTGCGGATCTTGTATATTCTCCCCGTGCTTGCGTGGGTTTCCTCTGGGTACTCCAGTTTCCCCCCACAATCCAAAAATATACTGGTAGGCTAATTGGCTCCCAACAAAAAATAACCTTAAAATGTCTGTCTGTACGTGTACATGTGGTAGGGAACATAGATTGTAAGCTCCACTGGGGCAGGCACTGATGTGAATGTTCAACTATACTCTGTAAAGTGCTGCGGAATATGTGTGCACTATATAAGAAACTGCTAATAAATAAAAAATAAATAAGTATGGAGTCAATAATGTAAACCTGCTTCACCAGACCTGGTGTTATCCATTACTTTATATGGAGAAAGTGTCAATGCAAAACCAAGCCATCTTGCAGTACGCATCCACTGCTCTTCATAAATGAGATCCCAAGTGCACAATCAGTCTCTCTTCACCATAATTATACTTGTCACTCCCAAATTCATACCTTCGAACTTATCCTTTTTGGCAGGTACAAAACTTCTTTTTTAAGCAACATGAAGAGCTGTCTCTTTCTCGTGGTGCTAAGTGCTCAACTGTCAGCTGAGCTTTTTTTTCTGTTTGTACTTTCATCTTTTTTTATTTTTTACAGGATCATATATTAAATATCTGCAGTTCTATATTTTTAGTCAATACTAGTAATAAGCAGGTCAATGTGTAGTTATCTATCCCACTTAATTGTCTAAATAAAAATACTTGAATTAGGAAATGTGTATAATTTAAATAACAGAAACATTGTGTATAATTAATAGGGACCGTGATGCCAAATAATGATTCTATTTGTGGGCTTAATATCAACGTGAACACACTATCGTGGTCCCACCCCATGTACCTAATGCAGAGATACAGCCATTGCGAGAAAGTGGGCGGGTCCATGATAAAGCAATTCAGCGTAAATCACATCATTGGGCCCCACCACCACACTGTGAAAACTATGGGGGGCTGCATCTGGTCAGGAGACTGGGAGCACCAACCAATTTTTAAGAACCTCCCAGCTATTCTGGGAGAGTAGGCAAGTATGGTCTGCTTTTATGGGTGGTGCCATCTTCAAAAATATGTCACTTGGAAGTTGGCATCATGCAGGATAAGGGCCTTGCTTGCTAACACAAAATAACTATATTCAGGATGCAGAGTTTACTTTGTGGGGCCCTCCTGGAACCAGTGGCCCGTATGGACCACATACCATATACACTTTGAAAAATAGCCTATACATTTAATCAAGATGTGATTTTTATTCCTGTGTTTTGTGTCTACTAAAAAGTTTTACCTATTTGTAAATCAAGAATTGAAAGATAAAATGTAGGCATAACCACCACTAAAGGCAGAACACATCTGGATATGAGAATCAACGCTTTACACGCAAGTTATTTGTGTTTGATGTAGTGCAGGGCTTTCTAGTGGTAGGCTTAGATTGTTTACCAGCTGTCATTTGGGGATACAGAACTGCTGTAGACAGCTGCATGAGGCAGTGATTGTGTGTTTTGATATGAGCAGTCAGCGTAAAGCATTAGCCAGAAGTCCTCTATGTTTCAATACCTTATGGAGGTGGCCACTATGTGATACTTTCCTGGGACAGGACAGCCAGGTGGGATTTGCAGAGTATTGGCACAGTCAGATGGGAGCTGCTTTGATCATGGTTCCCCAGTTGCATTGTGATTCCCGCCACTGCAAAGCATGAGACTTGCCTACTCTCCTAAGTGTCCAGAAGAGCTACCACCTGAGATTTGGGAGTTTCTCAGATGTTCTGGAACAATAGAGGGGACTCTACATGGGCTTGTAGCTGTCAGTTTGCCTAATTTTGACCAGCTATACTTGAAGTAATAAAATCTTTGCAATACATACTGGCTATAATTATCCCCCCCCCCCCCACACACACACACACACACACACATATACAAGAGAGTGTAAGAGAATGCCCAACTCTTATGTTATAGTACTCACCAAAAAGTCATGCATTTAAAGCTCACATTTATTTATTTTTTATTTGCAGTTTCTTATATAGCGCAGCATATTCCGTTGCGCTTTACAATTGGAAACAACAGTGATTAAACAAACTGGGTAGATACAAACCGACATGGAGGTAGGAGGGCCCTGCTCACAAGCTTACAATCTATAGGGATAATAGGAGGGATACATAAGGATAGAATTCCATAGCATGGCAGTCCCACCAGATGCATGGGATGCAATTAGATATGAATGCTACTGGAGGTTGTGTGGGGGTTCCTGAATATGATAAGCTTGCCTGAAGAGGTGAGTTTTCAGGGAAGACTTGAAAGTTTGGAGGCTAGAGGAGAGTCTTAGTGTGCGTGGGAGGGCATTCCATAGTGTGGTGCTGGCCGAAAAAAGAGTTAGTGGAGTAGGAAGATGAGAAGAGTGTGGATACTTCATCCTCACTTGTGAGGTCAAATGAGGAGAAAGGGCTCAGGAAAGGAAGTAAGGAAGTCTCTGGCTGAAGAAGAGCTTGCCATCTTAACTTATGATTTCAGCAAGACAGTTCTATTTGATGGGACATAATGGCATTTTGTCAAGCTTGCCACGACACATTACATAAAAAATAGTTTAAGCAGAGCCAGGGCCAATGGTAAGCTTTTTGGCAACCCCTTGCAATTTATAACGGATTTCAGTTAGAATTGCTGTAATGCCAATGAGAAGAACTGTTGTTGAACTTGGTGATGTGGACATCACCACTACAGGTGGTGGAACTCAGTTACACCCCCCCCCCCCCCCACACACACACACACAAACACACACACCTTAACCCCTGTTTTTTAAACTAACTCCATGGGGAGTATTTGTTTCCAATTCTACCAGCCAAATCCACACACCCTTCCCAATTCGCCACTTCCAAAAGTTGAGAGCTTTACACAAAATGAAGGTAGCCATTTTGTGGAATGAACAATACCATAGTAATATTGGTTTAGCCCCCAAAATGGCTGGTTCAGCTACATGTGAAAAGGAACTCTTCATATCCTCATTTCCACTTAATATAAAAAAAAATACTACAAAAGTTTGGATTGTGATCTTATACAGACATGTTTTGAAATAAAACTGCATGTTGGGCAGAAATAGCATACATAATTAGAACAATGAGATCCTAAATCAAATGAATCCTCATCTGACAGGAACATTCACATCACTGAGTGCGGAGTCATAGCTAAAACTGAAATTAGAAACAGATAATTATGATAAGAGAGGACACTTGTGCTGATTTTCTGCATGTGTAATTAGAAAGTGTACAGTATGCACCGCTTGTTCTAATTAGAATTAAAAATATGTTCTTTTTTTATGAACACATCGTTGTAATAATAAAGTGTATATGTCAACAGTTTTATCCAGTAACAGGCAGTTTATTTTGATAAATAAATATATCAAACAAAGGAGATCATTTCGAGCGTGTAAAATGAAACAAGACAAATAGGAAAAAGGAAATGTAGTATGTAATCATATTGGAAGTGACAAGTACAGTGTTATTCTGCTGTGTTTATCTGTTGTAATGTTGCACTTCCAGTGTTTGCAGTAATCCTTACATAACAAGCATAGGAGCCAACTGTTTGTGATGTATAGGAGTCCCAAGTTTAAAGATTAGGATTTATTTAAACTTGGATCTTTCAGACCTTGGAGAGAGAGCGAGAGATAAAGTAGAGATATAAAGTGCCAACCAGCTCCTGTCATTTTTCAAACACAGCCTGTAGCATGGCAGTTAGGAACTGATTGGCTGGTGCTTTATCTCTTTCCAAGGCTTAAGGCCCATACACACTGGGCGGCTTTGAGCTGAAAGCTGCTCAGTTTACTCGTCTCAAAACTGCCTAGTGTATACGGGGCAGCGGTGAGCGCTGATGCACGCTCCCACATCACTGGCCCGGCCACTCATTTGCTGTTATTACCAGCAGATGAGCTGTGGACTGGTTGGCTTTCCATAGTGTCCTGCTATGGAAAACTGTCCACCCTGGGAAATATCGCTAAAAGGTGTATGCACTGATCATCATTATCCATACATACTAGGAATAAATGGCCAGTGTGTATGGACCTCTAGTAAATAGACACAAATCTTTTGCAATTCTTACAATAAATTCTAAGAACCTCAAACTGTTGTACACTCAGGCCCTGATTCCATGGGTATGATAATGTCTTAAGTGAGGCAATGCCAAGCCCTGTGGATGCTGCAATGCATTGATTAGGGGATCATGGTCATGACATCTTAAGGTTTGTGGTTATGCCTCCCTGGCAAGCCCAACTGCCAAATAGGCACAGGCCACAGGAGCTGCCACTGCAGATCCTAGTGGAATCATAAACTAAGAAATAGTCTAACTGTAAGTTTCACCAGATTTGATGACCATGGAACTTGCCTATTGAAGTTTCTCTTTCAGATTCTTCTTCCTGTTCACAAATGTTTTAAGACTGGAGAGGAAGGGTGGGCTGTCACCTACGGTAAATACTACTGAATGACAGCAAACTGTGTATTCATACAGGACAGCAGATATTTTTCAGTGCACACCGAGACCACTGGCTCCCCCAAGCCACAGCTAAAGCTGCCACACCATAGTTACGCCACTGGTAGCTAGTACTATTCTTTAAGGTATTGTCCTAGGGCTTGATTTAGGGGTTGGGTCCTAATGCAACTGTGGCCCTATAAGATCTTGGTTGCAGGATAGAAAACAGAGACTTTTATGGTCTGCATTAACAGAAGGAAAATGAACCAGTGGAGGACACCAGGGTTCCAAAAGCGCTGGTACTTAGAACAGTGGTTTTTAATATATTTTTTGGTGACATTGCAAATGGTATTGAAGGTAAAGTATCTATGCTTTTTTGAAGATGAAACAAAGGGATACAATGGGGTAGACACACGAGGAGGGGTAAAATAAATGATTGATGATTTATGTAGACTAATCTTATGGTCAAGATCATGGCAATTACAGTTTAATTCTCCAAAAATATAATATAGTATTAATGGCATTATATTGGAAAATACTGAGGAGAAAATGGATCTAGGATTTACTATTTATGTGGTCACTTAAGTTTACCACACAATATACCCCTTATACAAATCAGGCAACACAATAATTACCCCCTTATACTGTATTATTACACATTATGCCACATGGAATGAGCCAAAATTCACACTGAGTCAAAATTCACGTTATGCTACACAGATTAAGGCAAAATTCACATTTTGCCACATGGATTGAGCCAAAATACACAATATGGTTCTCAAATAGGGACATTGCGCGCCAAAGGCGCGCATTAGAAATTTACACCATAATGCCCATTACATGTTAAGCCACACACCATAATTTCCATTATGTATTATGCCAAACACCATAATGCCAATTAAAAATCATGCTACATAAGTGCTGCTTACCTACTGTACATGCTAATCGACAGGGGTTCCATGCTCATTGCCAGGGGTTCCATATTCATTGCAATATGGGATTACATGGGGGACAGCCGCCACCAGGCCGAAGTGACAGCCATTGACAGCCGGGCAGAGAGCTGCCCGGCTGTATTCGGAGCACTGCAGGTCACAGCTGTATGAAATAATACTCCTTTCACACCAGAAAGTGCAGGGACTTACCAGGGAATATGGTCCCAGGATCATGCAGGGACATTCCCGGGATGGCCCCTTTTACACCAGCTTAGTCCCTGCATTATCTGGTGTGAAGGGGAGAGAAAACCACCTTTAACCAGCTATATCGTTTAACCAGCTATATCTTCGGAACCAACAGACCCATTACATTAGTATCATATTGAAGAACTTTTAAGTGGGCTTCGAATGATTTTGGTCCCATGAAACTGGGCAATTTGGTTCCAGCAAAATCTGCCCTCAAAGAACATGAGCAGCCATAAAATTACATTTCAGAAATAAAAAATCAGTTTACCCGCAATATCTCTGAAACCAAGTAACCGATATGTACCAACCTGGTATCAAATTGAAGGCCCAGCG
This sequence comes from Crinia signifera, assembly GCF_055691185.1. Lineage (NCBI taxonomy): Eukaryota > Metazoa > Chordata > Amphibia > Anura > Myobatrachidae > Crinia > Crinia signifera. Next base: position 100,709,282 of record NC_139225.1, on the reverse strand, counting down.
ATTTGGGTTTGAGCTTCTGTGATACCAGGGGGGGAACTGGCAGCTGTTGGAAATGGGTGATGGTGGCGGAATTAGCAGGTCCCATGTTATCCTATGATTAGCAACACAGGGCTGGGCTCGTTGGAAAGCCCCAGTCCTCATTTACTAAATTTGGAGAGTGGGCCTGGAGCTGTAGCTCTATCAGGCCCATTGTTAGTCCGGCCCTGTCGCTATTTACGACAGGGGAAATAGCATCCGCCGCCTATTCAATGCTGCTGTTTCTGACAGCATTGAAGGCAGATTCCTACAAAATAAGTTATATCTCTTTTATCGGAAATGACCGCAGATTGTCAAATTCCTGGATTTTTTTTGAGAATCCGCAGCCGTTCTCGCCGACATGCCCACTTTTTGACACTTGACAGCCGGAACATTGAATTCCAGCTTTTGAGTTACAGTTGGGCTGGGCAAAAACAGCCTGGGATTCTGACTGTTGGGACGTTCCGACAGTCGGAATCCCAGATTGAATATTGCCCATTATTTTTAACAAAAAAAGTAGTTTTTTCATTATTTGCAATCTAATGAAAGTGGGCCCCAAATTAGTGGCCATAGAGTGGCACCGAGCCCAAAGCATGGCGAGCAAAGTGGTATACAATTTTTTTTAGAAACGTGTGTTGACATTTTCCATGTCAACACTTTCCATGCTTGTGTCATTGATTTTGCTTGTGTCAACCATTTGACCATATCAGCTTAATGCATGTTGACTTTTTTCATGTGTCGACCTTTTGAAAGTCGACCAGTAATGGTCAACCGATTGACTGTAGACCCACCCATACTCGGACATACACATACTGCACTTGTGACCTGCCCCACTTAGTAACTATGTGTACATAAGAAAAAAAATGGCTTCTATTTATTATTCTGTTAAATTGGCTATTATCAAATGAGGGCTTATACCCAATCAATAAAAATAATAAAATAAGGCCGAGTGGGTGCAGTAAAGAAAAAGTCAGTTGGTTGTTGTGTTGCTTGATGTGTAGCTAGCTTTCATTTTAATTTAAGAAGGTCATACAACCATACAGTAATGACAGTTATTTTCCTATGTCTGTCCTGGTTGGTCATTTTAAGACTTGGATATATCTCAGAACTCTTCTACAGCCAACAACCTTTATATATTATGTGTATTTTCTGAATCTGATGTCTACGGAGGAGATACTACTAGATTTATTTTAGCTAATTGACCCAGTCAGAATGATTGTATTTATTTATGACCACTTTAAACTCATTTTGTCACAGGCAGTTGGATTTTGAAATAATTTAATAAAACAACTCAAGAAAGTGTATTCAATCCATCCACGTTAAGGTTGTTTTGTTGATTTATTTAATATGTTCGCCAACACTCTCACCTCTGTTATGACCATGAAGGTTATTTGCTCCCTCAGGAATAATGGACAACATAGCACCTGATGTGTCCAGCAAATTAAAGTGGCTAAGTGGGCAATTTATCTCCACATATCCCACTGCTGTGATTTTATTCTGTGTAACTGTTCAGTACTTAAAACCTCATCGAATTTGGGGAGTGTATCTTGGAATTCTTATGCGGAAGGCTACTGTGGTCAACAATTGCAGATTAAAGATGCACACTCTTCTTTTAACTGCTTGAAAGGTTCTCCATTAACCCTTCAAACATAAATCATTTGCCAGAAGGCATTTTCAGCATGTTAAAAGGATGGGTGCATCTGTTCTGTTCATCTTTCTATCTACTGAGGACAGGTTTTTAGGACAAAAGAAGAATAACCGCAAGATTGTGTGCACCACAAGAGACAATTTACATGGCAAGGTGGTTCATGGGTGATTAGTGAGTCCATGCAGTTATTGTGAAGACTAAAATGTTTCATGATGGTATTTCCCAGCTGTTTTCTCTCCTTCACCTGATATTACTGTAAGTTTTGTAATGTCAGATTTATCTGCTTGTAGAATTGGTCAGATTCTGTTTGTATTATGCAGAGCTTGATACTCTTTGTTTAGAGTGGGTGTGATTATGTGCAAGCCATGTTTTAAGAATATCATTTGTGCATCACAATTTTGGTTAATTAATATCAGGCCTTCTAGTGATTTTTTTCAACAAGTAAGAAAAGAGGCTTCTGGAACCTTTAGATCTCCTGCATTCAGAAATAGTGTAACAGGACATAGTTAAATTTTGTATTTGCCAATAAGGTTTGATTTGTTAGAAAACTGGTCAGTCTAGTTTGAGACAGTGTAGTTTTCATTTTGAGTTTAATTTGTCCAAAAAATGTTTTAATATTCTTAATGAATGGTTGTGTTTATTTATAACATGTCATCCCCATTCCTAGGGGCACATTCATTTAGCGGTAATGTTCCTTAGGTACTGTACATTGTGCTCAAAGGGGATGCAGTTTAAATCCCGGCGGTCAGAATCCCGACGCCGGAATCCCGACCGCCGAAATCCCGACAGTTTCTCCCTCCGTGGGTGTCCACGACACCCCTGGAGGGAGAATTAATTAGCGTGCCGAGCGTAGCGAGGCACCGGGCCCACTGCGTGGCGAGCGTAGCGATCCACGTCCCCCCCTTGTCGGGATTTCGGCGGTCAAGATTCCGGCGTCAGGATTTTGAACGCCAAGATCCCGACCGCCGGGATTTCATACTGAATCCGCTCAAAGCCAGACCTACAGTAGGCATAAGCAAAGTAGGCAAATTCCTAGGGACATGCCAAGTCTAGGGCAGGCTCATATTGACAGCAGGCAGCGGCAGTTAATTGGGTATCGACACACAGCGACCAAAAGTTGCTGGCAGGCAGGTGTGCAGCAGTGGATGAAGCTGTTTCATCTGTTTTATATTATTTTATATTTATTTATGTATATATAGATGGTAAAAAAAAAGGTTTTAATCAGTTTATGAAATAAATGGATACCTACCTGTTTTCAACAACACTGTGGTCCCACTGTATAGTAACATAGTAATTAAGGTTATTTGACTTGTAAGGACTGAGTAACTCATAGCTATTGGATTCCCTTAGTGGCCAAAAATGTATCCAGTTTTGACAGTAGTTGCTGTAACCACCCCCACCGACAATGAGTACCAGAATTTTACTGCTCTAATGGTAAAGAATCCTCTTCTTAATTCAGTACGGAATTTATTTTCCTTGAGCCTCAGTACATGCCTACCTGTCCTAAGTATAGGCCTTCTAACTGAACAAATCATCTCCCAGTTCCATATGATTCCCAATCCTGTATCTGAACATACGAATCGTGTCACCTCTCAACCTCCGTTTTTCCAGTGAAAACATATTCAGCTTGGTTAACATACTGTACTGTATCTTTGTATTCTAGTGATTTGAGACCTTTTACTAGCTTAGTCTATACCTATATCTATCTATAGCCAGTCTGAGTGGCCCACCCACCCGCCCGGTGGCTTTGCTGGGAGTCAAGTACAGGGGAATTCTCGCAAGAGTTCGGTAGTTCTCATGAGATTCCTCTAAATCAACAGCAGCTGGAGACTGTCAGTCCTATTCAGCAGCAGCCGCCGGAGCATGGGATGGCTGCAGCAGGACAATTTGTAAGAGAAAGGATTTTTTCCCCATACAAAATGCCCTTGACACCAAAAAGGTTCCCCACCCCTGATCTATAGATAGATATAAGGTTTTTTGGGGAGGCACTGTCCACCCTTTTTTCTGGATATGAGTATTTCTTTGTATTTGGCAATTTTGACTGTAACCTTAAATGTATACACCTTATATACAGGTTTTACTTAATCAAATTACTATTTATAAAAAAAAAAAATATATATTATTTTGTGTTACAGTTCCAACAGTAATAGTACATTATATTAAAATCAGATATACATTCCCTTGCAGAATGTAATGGGACCTCAGCACTTTCCAGAGGCAATATTAATTTATTGCCACACCACATATGTGCTCGGGTCCCAGTGTGCAGATTGTTTCCTCAAGAAGGTCGAAAGTTTGAATAAAACCGAAACATTGAACTTATCTTTGCCTTGTGTGGCTTAATCATCAGAAAGACTGTGAGTGCCGCCTATAACACCAATTATAAATATATATATATAAAAAAAAAAAAAAATATATATATATATATATATATATATATATATATATATATAGTTACACATATACACAAACACATGGACCTCCCCCTCCTTAAAAATCCTGTCCTTGCCTCTGTCTGCTGCTGAGTGCTGGGTCAGAGACCATACTAGTGGTGGTGCTTAGTGGCGCTGGCCAAAATCTTGCCTAGGGCATCAAATTAGTTAGGACCGGCTCTGCTTGTGCTAATAAAATGAAAAGGGCAGCAAAACCTCTGTACGCATCTCATAGAAGTGTGAGCAAAAACAAGCAAAGTTTTCTGACAGTGTTGACCCCTAAATGCTCAAACAAAACAGAAAAAAACATGGGCTTAATTAAATGTGCCCCCTAATGTACAATTTTTACTTTTGTACATTATACGGTGTACATTTAGTCCAGACATGATTTGTCATTAACACCTGCTAATTACTTACGTACAATAAATACAATGCACATCAACTCAACAGCTTATTTTCTTGGCAGTTAATTAACATACTAAAGGGCAGGGTAGGCAAATGCACCATGGTCATGTCTGATGTAGGAAGTGACACAATGTTTAATCACTGTAATCCGCAACAGGTTTAAAGGAAAAATGTGCCTTTATTGTAGTTCAACTCTTAAATCACAAAGGGATTGTAGTAAATCATGTCTGGCATACTGTATATAAGCGTAAGAAAAAGCATTGGAATGGTGGAGTGGTTTTTGTGCCTGCTAAAATAAAAAAAATAAAAACATTTTGCCACATAATGCAATGTAGTGAATTTGCAACGAGTTCTTACATTTAATGCTTAACTCTGTGGCTTAAATTCTAGGAATACTAACCTCAAAATTGTTCTTTGCTTAAATAAATTAGGGGTCTATAAATGAAACCTCCCAGCCCAGAATCCAGATTTTTTTTTATGTTCAATTGCTGAATGAATTCATGTTGGTTAATAAAAAATGTTATTGCATCTGTAAGAAAGAAAGAAAAAAGCCCCAAGGCCCAACAAAGCTCTTTCTGCCTCGCCTCCAATTGAGGACCACCACAGTCCCTCCAGGAATGTAGTGGTTTGATGCAGAGGACGAATAGCCATGGAGCTTGTTCACAGACCACGGAGCTGTTCATTTACATAAAAAATAAGGGCTGCATTAATAATGTTTTGTTATGCTATTATGAAGTAATTGACTACCACGTGATTAACTTCCCGTGCAAGTGTGCTACAACTGAATAAGGAGACAATTAGAGGCTGTATAAATACCTCTACATACCAACTTCTGTTCAACCTTTACAAATATAGCTTGGTCTAGCAAAACCCGTTGGTGGAGAGGGGTTTCTTTACCCGTTATGGACTGTGTTAATTTCAGGGGTACTGGACTTGAGTCTAATGGCCAACCCCCTTTTTCAGGTACCATCTATTTCCATCTTCCTGCCATAACTGTTTATGTACCCAATACATTTTATGTTTGAAACTGAGAGAAGATATCTTTTCCTTTTTCCTATCATTACATGAGAGTGTTATGCAATAAGGAAGCTGTGAGTTGTATCGCCACAAGCAAAGATACCTTTATATGAATAGTCCAGCTTATGAACCAATGAGTATGCTACACTTTCATCTAAATCATTACCTTGGGGACTGGGAATATCAATCCTGAATGGGGTGGGAGCATGAAGCTTGCAAAAGAAACCTATATGCACAGGTTTACTCTTCCTCCAGTATGAGTGAGAGTTCGCTTGTCTGGTTACCCATATCCCATCCCCATTGACCTGGGTTATAGACATACTAGACATTGATTTGTTTCCTCATTTGGTGAAGTCTTGGTGCGTGAACAAGCTCCATCGTCATTTGCTCTTTTCATCAAAATACTATGTCCTGTAAACCGTATTCAACAATTTATTAAAATACATGATTGTACTGAAATTTTGCACCTCCCTGCCCCCAAAAAATTCTGCTCGCCCATACATTATTATTTTTTTCCTGCATTTTTTTTCCTGCATTTTTTTCCTGGGGTTTTTTGGTCATTGATAGGGATAACAGATGTTTCATGCTCATTGCCAGTGGTTAAATGCTTGTGCCAGGGTTTCTTGCTTATTGCCAGAGAATACAGGTGTTTCTTGCTTGTTGTCAGGAGATTACATGCTCGTTTCCAGGGTGTTACATATTCATTTATTGTGGTAGGTGTTCAGAGTGGCAGTGATCCATGAGTCCAACACTTCTGTGTATGACTGTATACGCTGGCTGCGCTCCACTGACTGCTCTCTAGTAGGACCTCTAGCAACTATCTTATCCAAGGCGGGGTGGGGCACTTTTGGTAGGCTGTTTAAAAGCAGATTCCTTGGCTGTTCCTAAAATTCCTAAAAGCATACCACATAGTAGCTGCCTATCGAAACCCTGTGGCTCCGGCTCCTCCCATCTACTATTGTGCTACAAATTGCATTATTACAACCATGTCCGTGTGGGGTAATGCCACATTCAGTAATCACACCATGGAGGCAGGACCACCAAGAATGGGGGGTGGAGTAATATTAACTTGGGCTTCTGGGGGTGTCTATTGGGGCCCAGCTCAGGCCTTGGTCAGGTAGTGAGGGGAGTGCCTCCACCTCCACAGACATTGCTGCATCCCCCATCAGTAGCTGCTCTTGGCAGCCTTCCATGTAGGTGGGGCCATGATGATACAATTCATAACAATAGCATCCTTTGGCTTCTGCCACATCCTCCAAGTTTACCAGAAGAGTAGGCAAGTATGGCCAATATTGATGAGAATTTTGCTTGTCACATCAGTAGAAGCCAGTACCTTATTAATTTTGGTCATTACATTTATCAGTTCCTTGTGCCACAATAGGCTGCAGCTTTATTACCATAAATGCTGGTTTAGTAGACCAAAGCTGCTTACAGTATATTTGGTGCATTTAAGTGATGCTCTTTAAAGAGTAATAAAAATTCAGTATTCAAAATTAATATACTGTATGCCAAATGTATTACTGAGCGGAATCATAGTATACATGAATAACTTGTGGAAAATATACTGTACTTGCCTGCTTTCCAGACTTCCCTTCTGGGGGAATTACATTATATTTATCATTGTATTTAGTCACACGGTTTTATTAAATGTTATATTTATATATTACATATTTAGCTGCATTATAAACTACATCTCCACCAAATGGCACAGAGAAAAGTCCCTGCCACAGTTTGGTTCATCAGCCTCATGCTGGTGGTTGAAAATTTCAAATAAGGTATTTTTTAACAAGTCTTAATTCTCCGAAAAACTGTACAAGAGCTCGCTGTCAGTAATATATTTAGCATAAATTGTATTAGCGACATGCCCTTTAATTTAGCCTCGCTAATTGGCTTTAATTTAGCTAGACTGCATTAAATGACACCCTTTATTATATCCGTGCGGAGGTCAGAATGTGCTTTTTTATCAGGATAGGCAATTCCCCTTATTGCATACCACAAATTAGAAGTTGCTATGATAGGTATAGAAATGGGTACAACAGTGCTATATAATTTGAAAAATTGGACAGTCTGTCATTGATTAAAATATATATTTATTAATTCATATATATACCAAAGACAGAGCAGAGAGCACTCACCAAGCTTGTAACAATCCAAAAGAGTTTACACAGTCATCTTAAAACTGGGGATGTAGACGTTTCTGTCCTCTTAGGGACCTTTTTCAAGTTCACCACAGAAGACACAAGCATTTTATATATATATATATATATATATATATATATATATATATATATATATATATATAAATAACGAGGTGTAGGTGGCGGCACTCACGGCGAATGAAATAACTCAAGCAACAGCAAAGAGGAAGCTTAACGTTTCAATTCTCGACAGGAATTTTCATCAGAAGCAATGTGACAATACAAGATAATGATTTAAATACCTGATCCAGGGGGAGAAGAACATCACTCAGGACTGACTTTGGCTGCAAATATCTATGGCTTGCTCCGTTGCCATATGTCAGGAGGCTGCATGAAAGCACACAGCCAGCAAATGTAGGCAGAAAGATACAAAGGCACTCGGAGGCTTAATAGGTGAAAAAAATCTTGGACCAATTTAATCCATTAGGTGTAAAAAGCCTGTCTACATTTCGGGGGTCAGGCCCCCCGTCGTCAGGACAATAAGGCGGCTAAGGTTGGTATCTTTCTGCCTATATATATATATATATATATATATATATATATATATATATATATACTTATTTAGATTTATTTATTATATTTATTGGGTTTGTTCATTGTAAAACCCATATCACCATAGATTGCAAGTAAACAAATCGGGTCAGTTTGATGTCCCCTCAGGTCCGAATCGCGGTCCCGTGTGCATCGGACCTGCTGGCTGTCCGACCACCCGACCTGGGACCTTCCTCCCGGCAGCAAGCTTATACCTACGAGTGTGTGTCACACAATTGGAGGTCACTGTCCCTTACAGGCCGGTCCTCCATGTTTCCCGTGTTGCGCAATCTGATATCAGACCTCGGGTTCATCAGTGTGACATCAGCAAAGTTTGGGGCCCCTTGTAACTGTGGCGCAACCACCCCCACACCCCCTCAGAGCCGGGAGGGGTAGGGGTATAACTGTCTGGTCTCCCTCACACCAGGGTGCAGGGATCAGACACGGAGAGCATGCGATCCATCACAAAAAATTGTGATGTGTCCCTGCCCTCCGGGAAGCTCACGGGTATTGGGTGGCTGTGTACTGCTGCGAGTGCATTCTTTTAATCACACTGTCATGCTTTAATCATATTAACGCTGTGAGTGCCAACATCTCTGTGAGAGATGTGCAAAATTTCTGCTAAAAATGACAACATCTCTGAGAGAGATGGTCAAACATCTTTGTGAGAGAAATGCAAAATATTGGCTAAAAACTCCAGCGTCGCTCACATTTGTTATATAGATTCAAATAAAAAATGTTGTGTAAAAAAAAGAAAAAAGATTATATTTCCTATATAAATAAACATTAGTAGTCATGATAAATTAAAATGAATGGCAATGGTACCTTTTGGCACTTTCTATGGTCCTGTCCTAGAGTGAATGTCTTTTGGCAGGCAGTAATAAAGATTCAAGTCTCTACAGGTATCCCCGCAGACATCCTTGATCCCCTAGTCTGTATCCTCTCTGTAATATGTGAGGAAATATTGGATGCCCTGTCTCGGCATTACATGGCCGACATATGTGCCATAGCTAGGGTATCAGTGGCTTGTTCTTGGATGGCTTGTACTGGACCTGATGTAGGTTCCCGGATATCCTTGTTAAACACGATAGTGTCTCATGAAAAGTGTGCATATATTTCCAGGAAAACACCAGCCAAATTTGATAACATTTGAGATAGATGGCTTGTCTCCCTATACGGACAGGGTGCTCACTTGTCTATAGTGCGATCTAGCTAAATTGATAGTATACGATGGCTTTATTCAAACACCTCAAACAATCTGCCTTCCAGCCTTTATGTCTATATGACCAATGTTTATTATTTATTTGCGTTTATTCACCGCTGGGGGGACTCCCAACAGCCCCCCCCCCCCCCGAAAACCGAGACGTTCCCGTGGTAATCTGGACAGTTGGGAGGCATGTGATATTTTAATACATTCTATGTTACAATTGTGTTTGATTGCTGTAAAAACTATCCCTTCCATCTAGATATTTGGAGTGTTGAATTGTGTTTCTTTTTTCTTTGTTTTGTTTTGTTATTTCTTGAAAAAACAAATAAAGTTTATTGAATTAAAAAAAATGTTTGCTTGGCAATTTTTCCGTCTAATTTGACCAATGCGGTTGGCATCAAATGGTTAAGCACGCAAAGACTAGCTGCTAACAAAGCCATCCTAGTCCTTTAGTTTATATTTCTTGTAATAAATGCAAGCTAATCAGATTTTCTTCTAGTTTGTAGCCAAATGAAAATCAAAGAGCAGCACAGTGGCGGGGGCTATTGTTACTCTGCCACTTCCTGCCGCCGCATCTGTACTCTGTGGCCGGGAGTCGGGACTGCAGATCTACTAGTCTGCATCCCGGTGCTCTTCCTGACTCCTTATGAAAACTTGGCGCTATGACACTGGAGCAGCAGTAACAATGTACAAATATGGTTATCTGTAAATGTCGAGACAGGGAAAGGAACAGTATGGGTATGTGCATAGCGCTGTTACCTGGACCCCATTGACAAGACAAGCTAGCGCCCTCCTGGAATGTATTTGCATTTTACTGCTTAATGAATTGCTTACAATTGCCATTCCCATAGAGGTACATGGGGATAGCAGTAAGCTGCAGTACTGTAGCTACTGTACTAATAATGTTGCAGGAAATAATGACATTGTAAAAAAAATATTACTTGTTAACATTTATGTGTTCTTCATTAATTATGTATGTTTGAATTGTACTTTGTACAGTCCTTTTCCTTTAAGAATCATCTCCGAGGAGTTTAGGAGCTATTCTTTTCATAACACTGTCAAACAAATTGAGAAGCCAAAGTAATCTTCTTCCATATGCACTTGGGGTTGTTTGTTTCTTAACATATTCTTTATTTTATGGCTGCAATTTTAATACATTTGTGGTTCCAGCGAGAAATGTTATTCCGCTCATCCATATCTATGAATGCCATCTTCAGATCTCTTTCTGAATGTAAATTAGCCCAGTAAATTAACATTTTGATTGTGTATTTCTGGAAAGAATGTGTAAACCTTTCTCAAATATCTATGTGGTAATATTCATATATATATATATATATATATATATATATATATATATATATATATATATATATATATATATATATATATATATATATATATATAATATATATATATATATATATATATATATATATATACAAACATTGTTTATGTGATATATGCATCACTTTTTTTTATGTCTGCTCCTTGTTACCATTCTGTTTACACATAATGAATAATATTAGGAAGGGTCAGCTAGGTAGAATCAAAGTGTAATATAAGACTTATCAGCTTTTATATTCTGTTAGTAATGTTTATTCTAACATTATAGTTGTGCAGAACAGCATATTGTTCAGGCTATCTTGTGGTTCATTAACTGCTCACTCCCATGTACAGGAGTGAGTTATGGTTCCTTAAACGGTTTCAAGAAGTTTGAAAGCTGGAGGCCAGGCAACAAGCAAGTAGCTAAAACCTGTTAAACACTGACTGTAGACTGTCAAACTTTTCCAGGCATTTTATGCCTGAAGAAACATATATTACTGGTGTCAGCGTGGGGTGAGCAACTACAGAATTGTATCTGTTTAGAGCATCAGACCACTGCAACTTTTCTTCCTGGGTCAGTGAAATGTACTTACCTGGAGTTTTATAAAACTCAGATTTCTTAGTCAAACAATTAGTTATGAGGAATGTAGAACTATCTGGAGCAGCTTACTAATGTTATGATATAATAGAGAATCACAAACTAATAATTCTTAAGGGACTTGTGAGATTTTGTGAGATTTGATCCAATTTGAGTCAATTTATCTGACAAAATCTGATGCGCCTGATGTGTAGGACACAATCCACAATCCCTTGCCATTGGGTATAACCAAGAGATTGGAAGAGATTGAACCGCCTGCACATAGGATAAATCCCGAGTCAATCAGGTTCAATTTGTTGAACAATAAGTTGAACAAGTGTAAGTGCATCTCAGCCAGCTCAGGGAATCGCCAGGCTGGTGGAGAGGCGCTCCATCTGAAGGGGACGTGTCAGCGTCTCACACACTCGTGCATTACCTTCACACGGTGACGGGGAGACGGACAGGGTTAGTGGGGAGTGTGGGCAGCTAAAGTGGAACAGCAGGGCAGCGACGGGCCCTGTCAGAACGGGGCATACGAGCGTCTCGTGAGCGCACGCCCCCTTTTGGTGGATGACGAACAGCGGCGATTGGGAATAGAATGGCCAGGAGCAGCTCTATTGAGAGTTGCTCCATCTGTTCTAGCCTACTCTTTTGGAATACTAGGAGACTTACATATTTCAGTAAGTTAGCCCAGACTTTTGGGAGTGAACACCATTCTCCTGGGTCCTCAATTTGTGGTCTGTCACTTCTCTATGTGTTTTCAATGTCCACCATAATTACCCCATACAGATAGTAGGCTCTGACATGATGGAGACACAGCTGGCAGCCCATTACATGTGAAGATTCTGTCTGCTGCTCCTTTGTGTCAGTGTTACAATGGGAATGTAGAGTTATCTTTGATGTCCCCCACACATCACGGGCATTGAGAAGGATTGATGGCTACTGATTGCCTGAGATTGAACACCTTCATTCAAGGTGCATGCCGACATAAAGAATATTAATTTAAGTCAAAGTTTTAACAGGTGGGTGTGTCCAAAAGTGTTTAGACATCCTCTAGCAACTGGGCCAACGGCATGTCTTGATGGCGTGCGTGTCTCGGCGGTTTTCTCAAAGATCAAGATAGATATACACAGCTGTGCTTCAATAACGAAGGTGTACTCACACCGCTCAGGCTGTTACAGCTTTTAAATTTCGACTTTATCAACCTAATAAGACCAACCCTTCTGGGAACTCTGGTCATTACTGCTCTGCTGGGCTGTTCTACCACGGACGGGTTATTTTTTTGAATTAAAAGTCCCACCAGTCAGACAATAGACCGACAAAAGTATCCGATTTGGATGAATGTAAAAGCAGATTATTTACACAAGCTACAGTACATGTCCGTTGCTATTTGAGTTGATTTATGTTTATTTAAACTATTAATTATATAATAATTGTCTAGATACAGTTAACTGGCCGGTTATTAGTCTGCTGAAAGGAATTCCTTTTTATTCATATATTTTAAATTATTTCTTTTCCTTTTTTCTTTTTTCTTTTTTCTTGTTGTCTAATGTATAAGTGTTTTTATGTTTTGTTATGGATAAAATAAGAACCCAATCTGACATTTATCTCTGTCGGCTTATATTAGTACATTAACGCAGCATTAACGTCTCTCTTTTTTGTATTAGTTTTTTCTGCTCGGTTATTCTGGGACTTCGTAAATCCCATAGACAGCTGCTTTAGTTACTGCCCCCCAGCGCTTTGAATAACCCTTGATCCCCTCTTTTTTGTTACTTAAGTTGTATATAAGGTGTCTATGTGTTAAGGGTAAATGTAAGGACACCAATCTTAAAATGCAAGTTACTTTATAAAAAAAAGAAATATAATTTTAGAGATGATATGAAGATCTGTAATTTTCCACCATGACTTATTCAAAATCAGTGCAATTACCTACAGTATGTGAACATTTCACTATGGATCTTATTCTGGTCCGTTCGCAAGGCCGTGTGCGTTTCGCACAGGGCCGATATTATTGCTTTGCGCATTAATGCGTTGGGTGTATGCTTCCCTTGTAAACAGACTGTTTGTCCATTACCATATGGAAACGCCCAGCTTGTTATGAGCTGGACATTCTCATGCTAATGGCCCGATGTCGCGTGTGCGGGGGGCGGGCAGCTGACATCACTGGATGTCAGCCCACCCATTTCCCTCCCAATGTGCATGCACATTTAAGGTTGCTCTGAGCTTTCTTAGATGTGTGTGCACGTTCCACATCATTCGATGGTCGGCGACCATCGAATGATGTGGGTGTTACCCCGCAGGCTGCAAATGGATGCTTATGTAAAACATCCATTTGCAACCAGTGCGAACGTACGCGCATTGCGAATGGTGGGCCGGCGTTCCACCATTCGCAAGGAGGGATCTGGTTCACTCGCAAAAGTGCGACTTTGCATCCGAGTGAGTGAATCAGAATAAGGGCCTATGTCCTTTTCTTATTTAATAGCACTTTATTTGACTTTGTTTAACTTTCTATCAGAGCTTGGTAACATTTACAAACCTATTTGTAAACCTTTACATACTGTTATGGTAGCTGTTCTTAAATTACAATCTAGAACAATGTAATATACTGGATAGCTCACAGATTTGCAGTAATCCAGGTTATCACAGCAGAATCATGCGCATAGCCATAGGGAACATTTTTGCACACAATTATTTTATTTATCTAAATGTAGCTCACACAAACACCACCTAAATTGTTATTAAGGAATGTTTGTTTTACATTGCTCCCATTGCAGATAATTATAATACGTCCTGACTATACAGCTTCCTCAGCGTTGTCCTTATTCTGTTTTCATGCTTGGGTGGTCATATTGTGAAATGTCTTGAAGACTGGCTTTCCATGCAGCCACATTTCTCATCACATCTGAAGGATGCTGTGCTTTGCATGGTAATTAGGTTTTCTTTGTTTTATCCAGAGCGCTGTTCTCTCTCACTTCTTTCAGCATATTACCCTCTGATGACTGAAAATTAAATTGAACACCGGGGTTAGTATGTTAAGAGTAAATTGTTTACTGCAGTATATGACTTACTTTCTAAGTTGTTTTGTATCTGATGAAAGTATTATGTGTGAATATCTGCAAAGTGGAATATACTGTATCTGTCATATATATCTATTATGATTTCAAGAGATGGATAATGCTAGTATTAGCCAAATGCCCTTGAATTTAATATTTCTCAAGGTGATTGTTATCACATATGAAAGTCTGAATCTGGAACATTGCCAGATAATTCAGGCGCATCCACTGATAATTATTGGTAAATAAAGATTAGTAGGGGATTTTCTGGGTAATGTTGTCTGCGGTTATGTTTTAGATGGGTATGGATTATTGGATTGACACCAACTAGGTCGACAAGCATTAGGTCGGCACCACTAGGTTGACATGCATGAATGTCGACATGACTGAAGGTCGACATTAGGTCATTAGTTCGACATAAGCATTAGGTCGACAGTTAAAAGATCAACATGGGGTGTTTCACTTTTCTCGAATGTCGACACAGGACACAGTCGACATGGGCACTGAAATGTAGCACTGCGTCCCCTCGCATGGCACACTAATTTATTCTCCTACCACACCCTAGTGGATGGTAGGGCATGATATACCGCCTTTCGGCACATGTTGGCTAAATAAAAAAGTGAAAAACCCTTAGTCGACCTTTTGACTGTCGACCTTCCCCATGTAGACCTAACCCATGACTTTCCTGCATGTCGGCCTTTAGTCATGTCGACCTTTATGCATGTCGACCTAGTGGTGTAGACCTAATCCTTGTCAACCTATCAACCTAATGCTTTTAGACTTAATTACCATGGGGATTATTCTGGTCGATTCGCAGCCTTGCGAGTCCACCAAATCCCACCCGGCAGCCAATCAGATTCTACCAATTATATATTTAACACCTTTTAGAAGATAATTGATAGAATCTGATTGGTTACTATGGGCAACATCCCATCTTCAACAGAACTCCCATATTAGTAAATGTACCCCGCAGTCTGGGATAATCATCGCAACCATTATTCACAATGTTCATCTAAGGTGGCAAGCTGAGTGAGCCTCAGCTTGTTCAGGCTAGCTATCACAGGGCTGTCCTTGGCCCCGCCTCCCTCCAAACACTGCTTCCTGTCATTCATGCAGAGGAGTTTGCAATACTGACCCATTCTGCACATGTGCAGTTCCCGATAATATGAGGGCAAATGTGCAATTACAGTAAGCTAAGGGTTAGTTTATGCCTAGGCAGGCTGGCCACAGCAATAGCTACTCAGACACCAGGGGCGTCACTTCCCCTGATGGCATCCAGTATGGCCGGATGTGAAAGTGGGTGTGACCTCATTTGAGGGGCGTGGATTTGTGGCTAGGCATGGCTTCACAGCCCAAACCCCCTTTTTCGGCACTCCAGGGGTTCAGGAGATGTGGGCTGCCCCCAGGGAATGCTGTGGCTGAGGTGCCATATCCTGATGCTTCACATAATATTATAGTGCAGGACACGCATCCTGTCACTGAGCATTTTGGTGTCACCCCCTCAGCAGGTGACACCCAGGTGCAACCAACACCTCCTCGCCCTCTTGTAATGCTACTGTGATCACACCCAAAAAAACAGCCATGACACACTTGCATTTTCCCAACCACTCCCCTATAAACTCCCCATTACCACCTCCAGATGGTTGGATATTAGGGAGCTGGCAACTTGCAGATAATGTGCGGCATAGTATATTTTACCTATGGGCTGCAGGAAAATCCACCATCTCAGCTCAGTGTCAGGGAAGCCAGATATAGTCCATGAATGCACTGGCATCACTGTGACTGGCAGTGACTTCCTATTGGAAGTTCTGCCTGTCAATCACTGATTTCTCCCTCTGAGACCAGGCTTTGATTAGTGGAGAGCTGATTTCCTGTAGAAAGGCTTTCCCATCCTTTCATTCATTCATCCAATCTAGCTTCTGCAGTTGAGGCCGTTTAAAGAAGCCAGTGTTTTACTCATGCACAGTCCTGCTGCTGCTGTGTGCATGCGCTGTATCGGCATTGTGCAGCTGCAGTGACCTAGTAGACGGACTGATGATCTCCTCCACATTAGGGTTTGCACTGGTAGCAGGAGACCTCTACCACACTCAGATAGGAGCTACCTAGAGGCGTAACTAGACATTTTGCGTCCCCCTACTTTAAAAAAAATTCTGATGCCCCTTTCTTATACATTAATTATACATTTTGTATATTATGTCCTCCCCTGTGCCCCCACCACAATTTTCCCTCATATCACAGTTATCCCTCCTGTGCCCAGGGCAGCCAAGAGGTATGCCGGGCCCTGGTAAGATTGGGGTTGTGGCCTAATCACTGGAGGAGTGGCCACCTCCCATTATTAGGTCACCCCCCCCCCCCCAACCCCTCTAAAGTCGAGGGTGGAGTGTTATTATCCCACCACCACTTCAGCAGCAACACACACCTACAGCATGTGCTGTGCTGACAACAGGCTCAGCATGCCCTACTGTGAGGATTTGTCAGTGCGATGCTCATGTACGTACACCACATGCCATACGTGTGTGCTGTTGCCGTCCAGGAGGGATGGAGGGGGTCAGACTAGGGCCCCCGACGGGCCCCTCCAGCAAGCCTGGGTCCATGTAATTAGTACCCAACCCCCCTCTCAGCGGCCCTGCCTGTGCCCCCATCACAAATATCCTTCATGTCACGTGCCTGTTCCCATCTCGCCCATTGAATATACAAAATACAGGAGGTGTTTCAGACCTGACACAGGATAGGAGTCAAAGTACCAGCTCCTCCTGATGCCAATGGTGGTGGCAGGCAGGTTTCATGCCCAGGAGCAGGTGTTCAGATGCAGTAGACTTCACGTGCTTCTTTCAGCACTCGGCTTGCTCAGACTGTGGCAGCCTTTATAATCAATCAAAAGCCTCACTGTAATGTGCCCTACTGTGAGGATTTTACAGGTTGATTGTAAAGTCTGTCCCATTCTCTATAAATCAAGTGTGGTAATGGGAGAGGAGACGAGTTAGATCTTCATAAATCAATGTCCCAGGTGCAAAAATATAATTTGGGCCCCACTCCTCCACTCCACCCCAAGTTCACAATATGCCACACAGCATACACAATGTTGTTCATCACCCCCAAAGAGGTGAGGAGCAACATTTGCCTTTTATTATATAGGATAAATAGATGTATAGATAATATACTTAGAATTTTTATTTTATAGGACTGCGTCCATGTTGTGTACAGTGTGATTGTGGTTTACTAGCGCCTAAAACGGACAAGGCACAGATAAACCAGCAAACTATCAGCCTATAAAGATGAAGGAAGCTGATTCCATTTTGTTTCCCCACTTACAGTAACATGTGGAACATAAATTCTGTGTGGCTTCCTTTCTTGTAACTGCGATACCATTAATGATCTTTCACGGAACAGAAACAAAGGACCCAAACACTTGTGTGTATAACTGACTTCCTTTTCAAAGCATTTGTGATTTTCTGGCAACTTTATTCATAAAGTATTAGAGAGAGTTATCTCCCAATTATAGACTCCATTCATCACAGGAAGGAGTTTAAGACTGACTGTCAGGCAGAATCCGCGGCCCTTTTCTGCCAGCAGAGAAAATGTTCTTCAAGATTAATAAGTGCACAATAAAAGCTAATTGCTGTCGTATTGCTCTGATTTGCTGTAATTTACTTCTTCTCAAAACCAACACGAAGATTATGACTCTTAGTAATAAATTGCCGAATAACAAAATGTTACATAAACTGGTTAAACGTTAAGGGGCAATATTTGTCAATGTGTATTAATTTTGGACATGAAACATTGCTATTAATTATTCCAAACATATAATAATGGATGAATAATATCTGCAAGATAGCTTAGTGCTGGGTGGTTTAATGAACAGAGATGGTTGCATGTATTTCATGACATGTGGGCTTTGCAGTGGCGTGCTTTGGGGTGAGGCAGGTGAGGCACAGCCTTTCCTGTCATACTAACGTATATGCTGAAGTTTTGAATTTATAAAGTAAGTCAAAAATACAAAGAATATATATAAAAAATCATATTTTTATTATTCTAATCATTTTTATAGTCAAAACTCTGGAGTGCCTCACCTGGCTACCTTTTCTGCACATCTGTTATCAAAACTCATTGAATCTACAGCAGTGTATACTGCTGCACATGTGTATAATGCTGGTATGTACCCCATGGCTCATATATTGTGTGCGGATTCAGTATTGAATCCCGGCGGTCGGGATCCCGGCGTTCAGAATCCCGACGCCGGAATCCCGACAGCCGAAATGCCGACAAGGGGGGGACGTGGATCGCCCCCCCTTGCGGGCTCGCTGCGCTCGCCACGCAGCGGGCCCGGTGCCTCGCTACGCTCGGCACGCTATTTTATTCTCCCTCCAGGGGTGTCGTGGACACCCCAGGAGGGAGAAAGTGTCGGCATTTTGGCGGTCGGGATTTCGGCGTCGGGATTCTGAACGCCGGGATCCCGACCGCCAGGATTTTAACTGCATCCCATTGTGTGCATATCTGGCTCTGGTACTTGCCAGGGAGTCCTCCACCATTTACCTCACTGCACGTCCCTGGGGCTTTGTATTGGAGGAAATGGCAGAATGTTATTTTTGAATATGCCATAATTATATAAGATTTCTGTACTTGGTGGATTAAGACACTTTCCCTGCTGTTGTCAAAGATTTACCAGTAGAACATGAAGCCAAACAATTGCAAACACTGAATTTCTTATCAAATACAATCCCTCTAAGTCCTCGAAGGTTAAAACAAGCAAATACTGTAGATTCAGCTCTGAACTTCATGCAAATGATTATGATTTTAATTCTTAGGGTAAAGAGTATTCAATGTTGATTGTGACTGTTGGAACGTTTCTGACAGTCAATCGCATAGCGGTCAATCGCACCTCAATTCGACAGTCAGAATTCAAACTTTCAATTGTGGAAACATTCAATCAATTGAGCCGCCGTGTCTGATAATGCAGCATCGACTTTTTAAAATGGATTGCATAGATTCTGAGACTTGTAGTTTCCCAGCACTTGGAGAGTCACAGGTTATCATGGACCAGTATTACTATATGCCTCATAGATGAGATTTTAAAATAGTTTTTTGTTAGTTCCACTTGAAGATAACTATCTTGATCAAATACAGTGGTTTTCCCCTAAAATAACTTTCCGCTACAAGACAACTTTCATTTTTTTCACTTGTATACGCCATTTTAAAATATTTATTAAATACAGTATATCCATATCATTTTATTTTGCTGACTTCTGTTTACACCAGGGACTTAATATCATCCATACAGCCTTGTTTGTTTTGTTTCTGCTGTTAATAAAACTGCTGGGAACACTGGAAACAATTGGATATACAAAACAGATTTGTGTAACATCCAAAGATAATGGAAATATAAAGATCATCCTAACCAGAGGTGTCAGAGCGTTTTACGTTTTGGGGAAGGGAGATAAAAGCTTCTGGCCACCTTAAATGGTCACTTGTACAGTACCTGTATGGAACAGCTGGGAATGAGTGGCCCCATGTACACATTATGCCAGTTGCAGCCCTTTATAAAAGTTTATACACACTAAACCTGTTTTGGGTTAGGGTAAGTGATTCCAGGTAGGGCCACTTATGCACATTATGCCAGGTAATGGCACTTGTACACTTTCCTTCTGGCAGATCTCGTAGAGCTTCCCCCTTAATCCTCTACTTTTCTCTTTTACCCCTCCCACCTGGCCAGCAGCTATGCTGCTTTTTACCTCTGTTGTCACTGGCTGTACGTCTCTGCAGAGCTCAGACACTGCAGGAGATAAGGTGGGGTGCGGAGCATACGGGGCAGGAAGCATTAGTGCGACCAGGGCTTAAAGTGGTCCTGGAGAGGTGGTGGAACTCATTTCCCATGCGC
This sequence comes from Crinia signifera, assembly GCF_055691185.1. Classification (NCBI taxonomy): domain Eukaryota; kingdom Metazoa; phylum Chordata; class Amphibia; order Anura; family Myobatrachidae; genus Crinia; species Crinia signifera. The sequence continues at coordinate 100,689,001 of NC_139225.1, read as the reverse complement.
ATACCCCCCCTCCCGCGCGCGCGCCCCCCCAACTGAGATCAGGCCAGTGCCAGAGTTTTCAGCACCCCCCTACAAACAGCAAATTTGTGCTTTACCTGCCATGCTTTATAAAGGGACAGTAGTCTCACAGTAGTGTCCCAATTACATAGTAATCACATTATGACACACAGCAGTGTCCCTTATTCAAGTTACGCTACACAGTAGTACTCTTTATACATGTACTGTATGTCACACATAAGGAGAACATATTGTCTTCAGCATGCACAAATCCTGCTTCTTTTAGTGGCTTTTCTTCACGTCAGTGTCAGTGACAGGATGACATCACATACGCCTTGACAGAAAAGGAAGTCGTTGGGACAGGTTTTCTGTTGGAATTACTATGCAGGACTGTGGTGGAGGGGGAACTAAGTTCCCCCTACCATTAGAGGTGGTGGAACTCAGTTCCACCCAGTTCCCCCCCACTTTAACCCCTGAGTGCGACCCACTACTGTTACGATACACAGTGGGCAGTGCTGCACCGGCCACAGACAGGCAAGTGCGGATCTAGACCTCGGTGCATCTCTGCTCCTTCAGAGTGCGCCTCACTCATATTTGGGGGAGAGAGCTGCCCCCCCCCCCGCCACACACATTCTAACACGTGATTTCAATGTCATAGTTTTGACTGAAATGAAAAACCAGAAACATAAAGCAATGACTACAGTAAAAGCTGCAGGAGAACATGAACAAACCAAAATATTAATGGTGTCTAATAATAGTTACAGTGAAAAAAAAAAAAAAAACATTCCCCCAATTTGATGTGCCTTTAAGTGTCTTCATTCTGTGAAGGTTAAATTATATCTTAGTAGCATCATATAAAGCGGCATTGTTAAGCGCAAACATCTTTAGATGAAAAAAGTCCAAATCCTCAACCTACAGAGAAGAACCGTCACATAAAGTAAATGAGTGAAACTGTTAGGCATCAACAGAGCTCTTTAGCTTTAAAGAATTGTCTCTGCCAACATATCAAACCATTACAATTGATTTCAGCTGGAAACCAGAATATGACTTTGTGCCCTGGGCTGCCAAAAGAACTTTGGAGGAAAATGCTAAAGTAAGTTGAACTTTGAATTATAATTTCAAGGACTGTGTAGCGATACGGATTAATGCTTTAGCACTGACTTTCAGATGCTTTCTGATGCATCTAGAGAGATAAAATATGTCTAGTATGACAGCTCCAAAGGTCATTGGTAAAAGAAAATCAGGTGTCTATTGCAGTGATAGAGCCTGTAAGGGAAACTATTCTTCTGGCTATGTCTGTAGAATAAGCGTGTGCAGATGGAATTACACATATATCTATGACTATATATTGTTAGCTTTTATTTACAAGGCACTACATGAGTTTCATAGTACCACACAAGGAGATTTGTTACATTAGTACAGACTTATAGGGCAGTATTCAATGAGGCCAATTCGCCATGTTTCACGGCAAATTTGTGCTATTTTCGAGTTGGAAGGTGATTTTTTGTGTCAGAAAGTGAATCACCCTATTCAACGTGCACTTTTCGCAGTCTGCGAACAGTGAATGATGGACAATTCGCCGTCTGATAGTCTCAGCAATTCGCTGTGGTTTTTCAATGGGTTTTTCAACATGATTCGCCGTGAGTGTATTAAATGAGAAGATGGCAAATTGCTTTCTAAGTGATTTTCGCTGTGTGTCACAGTGTAGCAATCGCCATCTTTTCATGGTGAAATGGAATGTGAACTTTTAAAATAAAGTTTTTTTTTAAAATATTGGTGTAAAAAAATCAGGAATTTTATTACCTGGCGGGGCATGCTATTTTTATTCATGTGCTTTTAAGCACATAAATATATATTTAATTTAAAAAATATTATTTTTTTACACATATCAGCCAGCAGGGGGCCGGGAGCCGAGAGCCGCTTATTACATATTCATATATTCCCTGCTCCTGATCATTACATATGCATGATCGGGAGCAGTGCTAGCGGCTCCTACCCGGTCCCCTGCTAGCTCTCCCGGGGGGGGGGGGGGCAGCTTGTGCTGCCTGGGTCCCGGGAAGCCCACCTCCCCCCCCACATAAATTCTGGTGCAGGCAGGGAGACTTCCATCTCCCTGCTTTCCGCCGTCCCCCGGCTCCCTGCGGCAGTTAAGATTCGCCGTCAGGGGCAGTGAGCCCCTGCGGCATTGAATACGGGGACAGGGAGGGCTGGCAGCGAAGGCTCCAGCCATCCGGAACACGGTGACAGTGCAGCAAATCCTAAACAGGATTCGCTGCACATGCCAAATTTGCTCATTGAATACTGCCCATAGAGTCAGCATATACATTTATACAAATACGTCATTACAGTGAGCTGTACAAAATTCAAAGGGGAAAGGGCCCTGCTCATACAGTATGTGTTTATAGTGTATTGGCGATGTGTGTGAACACAATGGGAGAAGAGGGCAGAGTTAGGTGGAAAGGAGGTAGACTAAAAAAAAACTATGGGGGTATGCAATGTGGGAACATGGCCTTCGATCCCTACAGACAGCCGTGATCCAGGTCCGTTTGTGGTCATATCTGACGGCATAACGACAGACGGGATTCAATGTCATTAATGACAGCATTGAATAGGGATCCGCCACTGTTTCCCACGTCAGATATAGGGACAGCAGATTGCATATCCCCCTATGAGTAAATTTATTTGCACCACACCTTGAATCACCTCTTCCTGTGCTCGCATTCTGGAATAAGGATTGCTATGAAAGATTAACAGGGGTATTCAATCTGCTGCCGCTATTTCCGACATGGGAAATAGCGGCATCTCCCTATTCAATGCTGTCATTAACGACAGCATTGATGCGGGATCACAGCAGAACGGGCCTGACAGAAGCTGTCGGGCCCTTTCTGCTGATACCGGCCGTGGATTGTCGTTATCTGGGCCGCAGATCAACAATCCACGGCCGTTATCACGGCCATGCCCCTTTTGCGCCGATCGGCAGGTGGGACATTGAATCCTGCCTGTCATTCTGCGGTTGATCTGACCGCAAACGGGCCTGGATCTCGGCTGTCGGCGGGGATCGACAGCCGTGATCCCACATTGAATACCCCCCACAGCATGCTCTGTGTAATATTTTGACACCATATAAATAAAGGTATAACAGATGGATAGTTAAACAAGTGTGATGAGAAAATTAATAAAAAGGGAGGTGGGTTGTTTCTTTCTTTATTTATGTGGTACAGTCCAGTAGCGCACACAGGGGGGGTTTCTGAGTACCCAGAAACCCCCCCAGGAGTCTCAGGTCCCTAGGCTGAAAGCTGAGGGTCCCCTCTTTCCATAGGTACAAGAATATTAAAAATCGGCCCTTGGGAACTGGAGATATCTGACTTCAAAGCAGTGGTCCCCATCCAAGCCTGTTAATTGCTTTTCCGAGTCAGATATTTCAGGTTCTGTCTGACTTAGAGTTTGGTATATTCCAAAAGCTGGGACTCTGCTCCTTTGATGGACATTTAAAGCTTGTCTCTACTGTGCCCAGAACCAGAGATATCAGCCTTCCAGCAGCTGGTTACTGCTCCAGCTCCACACACCTGGTATGAAGTTTTATATACTCGATGGCAGATTGCTCTGCCTCCTGAACTCTCATCCCCTAGTCCTCAATAACATTTGGTAGGTGGGATTCTCTAGTTTTTAATTCCATTAAAATCTAAGAAATCTATTACTGGAAACTGGAGATATCTGCAGTCAAGCAAGCTGTCCTCCCACCAGAAAATTATGAATAATAAGCCCACTCCACTACACACCCCTCCTCTGCATATTAAACATCCTCTACCACCCTGGAAGTTATGTATCAGGGCCCCTTCATTCAGCCCAATGCCCCCTTCTCCCACCCCATCTCCCACCATCTGTGCAGTAAAGGGGTAATTAGTGGAAATTACTGAGTCCTACATGCTGAGCGGTTGATATAATACCTCCTAAAACCTTTGGGACATCAAAGCTTTCCCCACCCCTACCGCTGGAGGATCGGTAGGGGCCCCAATACATTGTTAGGCCCAGGGGCCTACACTGCTGTTGATGCCCCTGTATGTATATGTATATATATATATATATATATATATATATATATTTTATTTTTCTTATTATTTATATACATTTGGTCTATCTATAATACCTTAACTGACCCGGCATATACTGGGTCACCTAAGTGTCCATCTCCGTGCTTTGCTCCACCCCTCTGGAAACCCCCTTCTGAAAATCCTGCGTTTGCCACTGCAGTCTGCTCTATATGGCACCTAGAACTAGTGTTTACTAAAGACACAATAGAACATGAGTCCTATGTCTGCTTGGATCGCAAAAGCAAATTCTTTCTCTAACGGGAAAAACCATGTCGGACAAATATAACGGGCAGGGAGGGCTTTTGCAATCCTTGCTGAATCAGGCCCTAAATTCCATGCTTGCCTACTTTCAATACAAATGGGGTATTCAATCCCGAATGATATTTAAGCTTGTCGGAAATACATTTGACTTATTCAATTTCTGTTATGATCTTCTGACTTTTGGAAACATTCCGAAAGTAAAAAAAAAAGGGTTGCTAATTTGACAATTTAGCCACCGTTTCAGACAATACAGACCCGACTTATAAAATAGTTGTATATGCAGCGCCGAGTCCCGGCTGAAAACGTCCAGAATTGTATAGGTTCTGGCAGGTTTTTTGATTATCGGAAATTTTGGTCAGGATTAAATACCCCCAAAGACTTTGAAAGAATCCTGAATGGTGGGATTTGGGTTATGGTGGTGCAGTAACAATGTGACCTGGTCTGTACTATGTAAAACACTGGATAGTTAACAAGGCCACAATCATCAAGACCCCAGATCATAGACATCACTTGGTAGGTGGGTGCCATGCAGGAGTCTGGCCTATTCTCATTCCAGGAGAGTAAAAATGGGTAAACAGGCCCATTCTTTAAATCATAATAATGCTACCAAAGCATGACCCCAATGTAGTGCAGTGTTAGGCCCCCTGACACACTTCAGGCACCGCTATTCATGGTCATTGAAATCTAAAAACTCTTGATCTCTGCTCAATTAATATATTTAATCTATTCATGAGGCACTTACAGTATGTATAATGACACATTAGCAGATCTTTTAACCCCTTCCTGACAGAGCCTGTTTTTGCCTTCCTGACAGAGCCCTTTTTTTCAATTCTGACATGTCTCACTTAAGTGGGGATAACTTTTTTTTGCTTTTACTTATCCCAGTGATTTTGAGATTGTTTTTTCGTGACACATTGTACTTCAAGTTAGTGGTAAATTTTCGTCGATACAGTCTGTGTTTTTTTGTGAAAAATACCAAAATATCGTGAAAAAATGGAAAATTTAGCGATTTGCAAAATGTTAAATTTTCTGCTTGTGAGACAAATAATCTTACCACTCAAAATAGTGAATAACTAACATAGACCATATGTCTACTTTATGTTGACATCATTATTTCAACTTCCTTTTAATTTTTTGGGACACTAGGAGGCTTACAATATGAATAGCAAATTCTCAAATTTTCAAGAAAATTTCAAACACTGATTTTTTTAGGGACCAGTTCAGTTCTGATGTGACTTTGAGGGACTTGTATGTGAGACACCCCCATAAATGATGCCATTTCAAAAACTGCACCCCTCACAGTATTCAAAACAGCATTTTGGAAGTTTGTTAACCCTTTAGGTGTTTCACAGGAATTAAAACAAAGTGTAGGTGAAATTTCAAAATTTCTTTTTTTTTGCAGATTTGCAATTTTAATACATTTTTCTAAGGAACACAGTACATTTTACTAGAGAAATGTGACTAAAAATTGATTCCCCCAATTCTTTTGTTTTCATAAATATCCTATATGTGGCCCTAGTGTGCACGGTGACCAAACCACAGGCTTCATAATAGAAGGAGCACCTACTTGATTTTGGAGCCTCCTTTTTATGAGATTATTTTTTAGGCACCATGTAGGTTTCTAGGCACCATAACATGCTAAAAGTTAGGAACCCCCCCACAAGTGACCCCATTTTGCAAACTACACCCCTCAGGGAATTCAGCTAGGGGTATAGTGTACATTTCAAACCCGCAGGGGTTTCACCAATTGTGGTACAACTGGGCAGTGAAAATGAAAAATTATTTTTTTTACACAAAAATGCAGTTCTGGCTCCAAATTTGTCATTTTCAGAAGGTATGAAGGAGAAAAAGCACCCCAAAATCTGTGCCCCAATTTCTCCCGAGTACGGCAATGCCTCACATGTGACCAAAAAATACCAGTTGGGTGCATGGCAGGACTCAGAAGGGAAGGAGTGATTTTTGGATTTTGCAGCACAGATTCTGGTGGAATGAATGGTGGGTGCTATGTTGCACCAATACAGTGGAACCCCCCCACAAGTCACCCCATTTTGCAAAGTACACCCCTCAGGGAATTCATCTAGGGGTATAGTGTACATTTCAAACCCCCAGGGGTTTCACCAATTTTGATACAAGTGGGCAGTGAAAATGAAAAATTACATTTTTTTACACAAAAATGCAGTTCTGGCTCACAATTTTTCATTTTCAGAAGGTATGAAGGAGAAAAAGCACCCCAAAATATGTGCCCCAATTTCTTCCGAGTACGGCAATGCCTCACATGTGACCAAAAAATACCAGTTGGGTGCATGGCAGGACTCAGAACGGAAGGAGTGATTTTTGGATTTTGCGGCTCAGATTCTGGTGGAATTTTGGTGGGTGCTATGTCGCATTAGCAAGACCCCCCAAGCACCAATACAGTGGAACCCCCCCACAAGTCACCCCATTTTGAAAACTACACCCCTCAGGGAATTCATCTAGGGGTATAGTGTACATTTAAAACCCCCAGGGGTTTCACCAATTTTGATACAAGTGGGCAGTGAAAAAGAAAAATTACATTTTTTACACAAAAATGCAGTTCTGGCTCAAAATTTTTCATTTTCAGAAGGTATGAAGGAGAAAAAGCACCCCAAAATCTGTGCCCCAATTTCTCCCGAGTACGGCAATGCCTCACATGTGACCAAAAAATACCAGTTGGGTGCATGGCAGGACTCAGAAGGGAAGGAGTGATTTTTGGATTTTGCAGCTCAGATTCTGGTGGAATTTTGGTGGGTGCTATGTCGCATTAGCAAGACCCCCCAAGCACCAATACAGTGGAACCCCCCCACAAGTCACCCCATTTTGAAAACTACACCCCTCAGGGAATTCATCTAGGGGTATAGTGTACATTTCAAACCCCCAGGGGTTTCACCAATTTTGATACAAGTGGGCAGTGAAAATGAAAAATTACATTTTTTTACACAAAAATGCAGTTCTGGCTCAAAATTTTTCATTTTCAGAAGGTATGAAGGAGAAAAAGCACCCCAAAATCTGTGCCCCAATATCTCCCGAGTACGGCAATGCCTCACATGTGACCAAAAAATACCAGTTGGGTGCATGGCAGGACTCAGAACGGAAGGAGTGATTTTTGGATTTTGCAGCACACATTCTGGTGGAATGAATGGTGGGTGCTATGTTGCACCAATACAGTGGAACCCCCCCACAAGTCACCCCATTTTGCAAAGTACACCCCTCAGGGAATTCATCTAGGGGTATAGTGTACATTTCAAACCCCCAGGGGTTTCACCAATTTTGATACAAGTGGGCAGTGAAAATGAAAAATTACATTTTTTTACACAAAAATGCAGTTCTGGCTCACAATTTTTCATTTTCAGAAGGTATGAAGGAGAAAAAGCACCCCAAAATATGTGCCCCAATTTCTTCCGAGTACGGCAATGCCTCACATGTGACCAAAAAATACCAGTTGGGTGCATGGCAGGACTCAGAACGGAAGGAGTGATTTTTGGATTTTGTGGCTCAGATTCTGGTGGAATTTTGGTGGGTGCTATGTCGCATTAGCAAGACCCCCCAAGCACCAATACAGTGGAACCCCCCCACAAGTCACCCCATTTTGCAAACTACACCCCTCAGGGAATTCATCTAGGGGTATAGTGTACATTTCAAACCCCCAGGGGTTTCACCAATTTTGATACAAGTGGGCAGTGAACATGAAAAATTACATTTTTTACACAAAAATGCAGTTCTGGCTCAACATTTTTCATTTTCAGAAGATATGAAGGAGAAAAAGCACCCCAAAATCTGTGCCCCAATTTCTCCCGAGTACGGCAATGCCTCACATGTGACCAAAAAATACCAGTTGGGTGCATGGCAGGACTCAAAAGGGAAGGAGTGATTTTTGGATTTTGCAGCTCAGATTCTGGTGGAATTTTGGTGGGTGCTATGTCGCATTAGCAAGACCCCCCAAGCACCAATACAGTAGAACCCCCCCACAAGTGACCCCATTTTGCAAACTACACCCCTCAGGGAATTCATCTAGGGGTATAGTGTACATTTAAAACCCCCAGGGGTTTCACCAATTTTGATACAAGTGGGCAGTGAAAAAGAAAAATTACATTTTTTACACAAAAATGCAGTTCTGGCTCAAAATTTTTCATTTTCAGAAGGTATGAAGGAGAAAAAGCACCCCAAAATCTGTGCCCCAATTTCTCCCGAGTACGGCAATGCCTCACATGTGACCAAAAAATACCAGTTGGGTGCATGGCAGGACTCAAAAGGGAAGGAGTGATTTTTGGATTTTGCAGCTCAGATTCTGGTGGAATTTTGGTGGGTGCTATGTCGCATTAGCAAGACCCCCCAAGCACCAATACAGTAGAACCCCCCCACAAGTGACCCCATTTTGCAAACTACACCCCTCAGGGAATTCATCTAGGGGTATAGTGTACATTTAAAACCCCCAGGGGTTTCACCAATTTTGATACAAGTGGGCAGTGAAAAAGAAAAATTACATTTTTTACACAAAAATGCAGTTCTGGCTCAAAATTTTTCATTTTCAGAAGGTATGAAGGAGAAAAAGCACCCCAAAATCTGTGCCCCAATTTCTCCCGAGTACGGCAATGCCTCACATGTGACCAAAAAATACCAGTTGGGTGCATGGCAGGACTCAGAAGGGAAGGAGTGATTTTTGGATTTTGCAGCACAGATTCTGGTGGAATGAATGGTGGGTGCTATGTTGCACCAATACAGTGGAACCCCCCCACAAGTCACCCCATTTTGCAAACTACACCCCTCAGGGAATTCATCTAGGGGTATAGTGTACATTTCAAACCCCCAGGGGTTTCACCAATTTTGATACAAGTGGGCAGTGAAAATGAAAAATTACATTTTTTTACACAAAAATGCAGTTCTGGCTCAAAATATTTCATTTTCACAAGGAATGAAGGAGACAAAGCACCCCAAAATCTGTGCCCCAATTTCTCCCGAGTACGGCAATGCCTCATGTGTGACCAAAAAGTGGCAGGACTCAGAAGGGAAGGAGTGATATTTGGAGTTTGCAGCACAAATTCTGGTGGAATTTTGGTGGGTGCTATGTCGCATTAGCAAGACCCCCCAAGCACCAATACAGTGGAACCCCCCCACAAGTCACCCCATTTTGAAAACTACACCCCTCAGGGAATTCATCTAGGGGTATAGTGTACATTTAAAACCCCCAGGGGTTTCACCAATTTTGATACAAGTGGGCAGTGAAAAAGAAAAATTACATTTTTTACACAAAAATGCAGTTCTGGCTCAAAATTTTTCATTTTCAGAAGGTATGAAGGAGAAAAAGCACCCCAAAATCTGTGCCCCAATATCTCCCGAGTACGGCAATGCCTCACATGTGACCAAAAAATACCAGTTGGGTGCATGGCAGGACTCAGAAGGGAAGGAGTGATTTTTGGATTTTGCGGCTCAGATTCTGGTGGAATGAATGGTGGGTGCTATGTGGCATTAGCAAGACCCCCGAAGCACGGTGAAATTATGAACCTAATATTCCATAGATGTGTGGTATAATTTAAAACACTCCTTTATACATAGGCCGGGTTTGTCGGGGCAAGTGTCACACTGGAAAATAGTTTGCTTTCTTATTCCCTTTTTATAGCAAACTTTGCACCTTTTTTGTGTCCTGCCCTTTTTTCCAGTGGAGGGGATTTCATCAGGAAAATGCTGCCCTGGTACAATACGGGGGCCAGTACTAGAAGTACTGGGGCCCTCTGCCTGCTGGTTCCCAAATATTAGGCCCTTTATGACTTCCTCTTGAAAGTGCATAAATGTCCCCCTCTGGCCGGTAGAACGGAATAGCACGTAAGCGTTATACAGTGCCATCTGGATGATATACACGGCCACCTTCTTGTACCAGATTTTTGTTTTCCGCAGGGCACTGTACGGCTTCAGTACCTGATCTGAAAGATCCACTCCGCCCATGTACCTATTGTAATCCAGGATACAATTAGGTTTTGAGGTGTGGGTACTGGTACCTCGTACAGGGACGGAGGTGGTACTGTCTCCGTGAATTGTTGTCAGTATAAGGACATCCCTCTTGTCCTTATATTTGACCAACAACATATTTTCGGTGCATATTCCCCTGCTTTCACCCCTTCTCATTACTTGGGCAATGTGCGTTTTTGGGAGGCCTCTTTGGTTCTTGCGCACAGTACCGCAAGCTGCTGTACCTCTTGAACCAAGGGCCTTAAACAGGGGGATGCTAGTGTAAAAGTTATCCACATAGAGGTGATAACCTTTATCCAGGAAGGGGTGCACTAAATCCCAGACAATTTTCCCACTAACACCTACGAGGGAGGGGGGGCATTCTGGCGGTTGAATTCTTGAATCCTTCCCTTCATAAACCCTAAACCTGTGGGTGTACCCTGAGGTGCTTTCACACAGCTTATACATTTTTATGCCATACCTTGCCCTCTTACTGGGAAGGTACTGGCGGAATTTAACCCTTCCTTTAAAATGTATAAGGGACTCGTCGATACAAATAAATTTTTCAGGGATGTACACCTCTTCAAATTTGGCACTGAAATGATCAATGACCGGCCTGACTTTGAATAGCCGGTCAAAGGTGGGATCATCTCTGGGTGGGCACTGTGCATTATCGGTGTAATGTATGAATTTAAGAATTGTCTCAAATCGAGTCCGGGGCATGGCCATACGGTAAAATGGAGTACTGTACAGAACATCTGTACTCCAATATTGCCTAATTTCTGGCTTTTTTACTATGCCCATATGAAACACCAGACCCCAAAACGTCATCATCTCTACTGCATCTACAGGGGTCCACCTAGCAAATGATGACGTGGGGTTTTGAGCAATAAACTGCTGGGCATATAAATTAGTTTGGTCCACCATTAAATTTATAAAATCATCAGAGAAAAATAATTTGAAAAAGTCAATTTCTCTGAGACCTGTGGAATCAAATTGGATTCCTGGCATGCCCAAAAACTCAGGAACCTGGGGCTCAAAATTGTCTGGTGGTGGGGTCCATACTAGATCAATTATTGGGGGGGGAATCTCAGCTGATCTACGGGGGCGTCTTTGAGGGGGTCCCTCATCAGCAGAGGAGGAAGAGGAGCTTAAGGCAAATCCTTCAAATTCCCCGCTTGCATCACTGCCTGTGTCAGAGTCAGAAGCAAGCATGGCATATGCCTCCTCCACTGAATACATTCTCCTGGATGATTGGGAGGACATTTGGGAGGACATTTGGGATGCCATTTTTATTTTTGTGTTACCGGTAGTGAAATGTTTCAACACGTGTATAGTGTAGGGGGGGGCACAAACTTTATTTCAATCCGGGGGGTATGTAGTGTGTAGTGTGTATGTGGTGCAGAAAAAAAAAAAATGCTTTATACCAATAAAAAAAAAAAAAATGAAGGGGTTAAAAAAAAAAAAAAATGAAGGGGTTAAAAAAAAAAAAAAGGAAGGGGTTAAAAAAAAAAAAGGTCCTGCGCCAAAAATTGAGCACAGATGTTGGTCAGTAACGTCTGTCACTGAACAGCGCTCAAAGGCAACAGGAATTTGATCAAAAAAAAAAAAAAAATAGATCAACCCTGTGCCGAAAAAGATGATCAGTGATGTACGTCACTGATCAGCGCACAGCGGCCACAGGACACCCACAAAATCACAGTGTGTGTAAAAAAAAAAATTAAAAAAATACCCCACAGCACACACACAAAAAAAAAAGGTGATCAGTGATGCGACACTGATTACCAGTGAGGTGCAGCAGGTGCACAACCTTTGGTGCAACTGACAGGTATATATAAAAAAAAAAAAACCTCTGTACCCCCAAAAAAGTTGCTGATCACCTTAGATATAGTGATCAGCACAAAAGGCGGGGACAGCAGACACAAAATTTAGCACTCTCTATCACTATCTCTCTCTATCTCTCTATCTCTCACTATCTAACACTATCTAACACTCTATGACACTGCAGCAGCAGCACTCACAGGTATATCTATATATAAAAAAAAACCTGCGCCCCCAAAAAGTTACTGATCAGTTAATTTATACTGATCAGCACAAAAGGAGGGGGCAGCAGTCAGTTATATAAAAAATATATAGCACAATCTGTCACTATCTCTCTCTATCTCTCTCTCTCTATCTCTCTCTATCTCTCTATAACTATCACACTGCAGCAGCACAAAATATAGCACTCTGTCAGTAGGCCTCTCTCTCTATCTCTCTCTCTCTATCTCTCTCTCTCTATCTATAACTATATCACACTGCAGCAGCACAAAATATAGCACTCTCTGACACTATCTCTCTCTCTATCTCTCTCTATCTCTCTCTATCTCTCTCTATCTCTCTCTATCTCTCTCTCTCTATCTCTCTCTATCTCTCTCTATCTATCTCTATCTATCTCTCTCTATCTATCTCTATCTATCTCTCTATCTATCTAGCTAATACTAATACAGTGCAGCAGCACAATATCACAGTATGGCACAATTATTGCACAGGATCCAGGAAGCAATCAGCAGCGATCAGGTAAGTATTGCAGCAAGTATTTCTGGTCAGTATGGCGGCAGGGGGGTACGGTGACCGCACTGCACGCTTTCCAGACCGGAATGGCGTCTGCAGTGCAGTCACCGTTAGTTTAAATCTCCCTCCTTGGCTGTGATTGGTCCGTCGGTCCGACGGACCAATCACGGCCTTTGGGGGCGGGCGGGGTGAGGTGGGGTGACACCAGTGTCACCCTTACACCCCGCGGTGATTGGTGCTGTACTTTACAGCACCAATCACCTCTGATCCCGTGTCACCGGCGAACGTTATTCGCCGGTGACACAGGAAAACGCTGTGAATGGCTGTTCACACTGAACAGCCAATCACAGCGATCGCCGACGGGGGGGCGGCATCGCAGCCCCCCCGGGGCATGCACGGACATGTCTGCTGTCAGGGACAGCAGACATGTTGAAACTGTCACCGCGTCTATAGACGCGGTGACAGTTTAAATCCATGACGTACATTTACGCCATGTGTCGGGAAGTGCTTCCCGACCATGACGTAAATGTACGTCAAATGTCGGGAAGGGGTTAAACAAATGTTCCAATCTAAACCAAAGAAATATGACCACAAAGCAGGAATGAGCTAGGGATTGCTAACAGTAAATACTTGGCTTCCTGCTGTCTGTCATACCGGGGACACACTAGGCTGTATGTGTGCCTGGTGATATTGGCAACGGCAGGGGCCCAAAGAGGTACTAGCATCAGCCTGTGTGTATGCCAGTGGGTTGAGAGTGGCGGCAGGGGGAGTGACTAGTGGATCGAGCTGGGCTGTAGCATGGCCTTCGGTAACTAGTTCCTTCCTTGTCTGAACTTTTTAGCTAAGGGAGTGGGTCATAAACAATGTTGCGTGTACACACCAGTGGCCATATGACTGACTGCTTGTTTATCACTCTCCACGTTATCACATTTTGATGCTTGCAGAGATTGCAGTGTCTTGTGTGCCATGAGACCTCCTATTTTGTAGATGCTGCTTCAACTCTGCGGTATGTCCTAGATGGTAATATAGGATTTAAATGATCGTACAAGCCTGTAGTTTATTACAGCTGTTTATAGCATGTATCGCCACATTGGTTTTGCCACACTCACAAAACACTTTGACAGATGGGATCAATCACTTTACAGAGAGACGTGTGAGTGTGTGTGTGTGTGTGTGTGTGTATATATATATATACATACTGGTGTCAATGTGTCTTGAGCATCCACATGGTGATTGCTTTGCTGACCTTAGTTTTGTAAACTGTTGATAATGGAATTTACTATTGTTGTGTTACAGTACCTTATTGTCCTCTACACTGTGTTAGTTCAGCACAGTGGCACTGTCTCATTTGCAGTAGACTCCTGTAGCGCTTGCTATTCTGCACTACCTCTACCCAGTGATGGTGGTTTCATCTATTTGCATATAAATACCATTAGCATAAATATGATCTTTTTGCCTTTTTCTTTATTTTCAGTAAATATTCATTGTGATCACATTGCAGGGCATTACATAACACCACACGCTGTGTACTGTAAAGATTAATTGGCATTCGGTTAGGCATCATAAACCATAGCTCTCTGCGTGTTATCCTCAATTTTCCATTTACAATGCAATATAAGTACAGTTTACTTACTTTGAGGGCACATAGTGAAAGCATAGTTTTTATGGACTAGCCTATGACAGGCACTGCTAGCATTTCTGTTTTGTCAACCTTAGCGCAAAGCTGAAAGTTTCCGTGCATTAGATACACTGAATGTGACTTACTGCTGGGAATAACTATGGTTAGTTGGTCTTTTATTTTATTGTTTGCTGTGCAAATTTGGTAAATTATGTGCAAAAAAATGTATACAATAAGCACGTTAACTGCAGAATCCAATTGCTGAAATAGTATAAATATTTGAAAGTATAGAAATGATTAGTGTATATATAGGCTTACTTTACTATCACCTAGGAATCTAGGACGCGAGGGCATGAGTATAGATTAGAAGAAAAAAAGATTTTTTTCAGCTAGAAGAAAAAATTTCTTTACGGTTAGAGCAGTCAAACTCTGGAACTCTCTTCCTGGTGATGTTGTGTCGGCCGACACAATGAATGCGTTCAAAATAAGGTTGGACAAACACTTACTGGTTAAAAACATCCATGGGTACAAATAAGAATTATATGTCTCTAAACAACCTAGGTTGAACTAGATGGACGCAAGTCTTTTTTCGGCCTTACCTACTATGTAACTACTGTATGTAACTTTAAACCAAAGCACTCATGAATTACACAAGGAGCTGTATACAGTGACATCACTAGGGCTGTGTGGCCCGCATCAAGTGTCACCCTTCGGTGGGGTGATACCAAAGAGAGCCCCACAGCCGCACAGGGGCTCCCAGTTTCATGCCTGCTCCTGAGAAGTGTGGACTGCACATGGGTGAGTTAAGAATGCCGGGGGGGGCTTAAATGTAAAGGCCGGCCACTGTGGGGTTGCATGGGTAGAGCTGGTTGCATAGTGGAGGTGACGCAGAGTGGAAGAGGGCGGAGGTGGAGCAGGAGGCAGTGCTCCTGACAGCAGTCACCAGTGGTAGAGGCAGCAGTGAGTATCATCAGAGCAGATGCAGCAGCAGTGGTGATTTTTCTCTATACTGCGACCCCCACTTCATGCTCGTGAGCGCATGTAAATCATTTTGATGATGTGTAGCACAGGACACTCCACACAGCTGACCACCCTCAATAACTCCCTCACTTTGTGCTTTAAGCTGCTGACTCTCCCCTCTTTTTATGCAGTGACCAGAGAGCTCATTCATTCAGCTGAACTTAAAATATTAATTCTGTAAAAAGACTTCATAAAATCAAGATATATACAGTAGACATTGCCTATTGGGCACCTGCCCGGGGTGCCACTTCCTGTGAGATCTCTTAAAACCTTGTTACAATCTCCCTAAAACTACTTTTCAAAAGTAGGCAAGTATGACCCCACATCCACAGTCCGCACGTCAGCACCCTGAGCTGACTGTGAGCTCTCACCAGGTGCCCCTCTCCCACCATACATCTCTCTCCCATCCAGTGTCCCGATCCCCAATATGTCCCTCTCCCACCCTGCATCCTCTACTATGTGCGGGGGGGTGGAGAAATCACAGAGCACATATATATATAAACCCCCATGAGGAACCAAGGACCCACACATCTACACCTATTGCGGTTATAGAACTACCTTGACTGTATAGCAACTATCTAATTATAACCTAGAGTGTAAAGACTTGGCTATCCTGAACAACCCTGGATCCATTACTTCATATTTACCCTGCCAAGATTGCCAAAAATTTTAGCTAAACACTTGAAGAAGTCCCCTAGGGGACGAAACGCGTTGGATAATGCAGCACGTTTTATTATAAATGCACAACAAATATCATCATTTAACATTTTTATTGGGAAAAAAATACTTTTTAATAAAGAATGAAAAACGTTTGATATTTATTAACAGTTTCTTATATAGTGCAGCAGATTCAGTTGCACTTTACAATAGTAGACAGTGATAAAACAAACTGGGTAACAACAGTCAGAGTTAGAGGTAGGAGGGCCCTGCTGCAAGCTTACAATCTATAGGGAATGAATGGACTTTTGTGTGTTACAATACTTGTGGCACTAATTGAGGTGTATAGGGGACTCTCCACCAAGGGTGATATTCCACAAATGTGTATATATATATATATATATATATATATATATATATATATATATATATATATATCTCTTGTGTCTTTTCCCTTGCCAGCAGGGAAGTTTGTGGATAAGGCTGCCTTGTATTGTGTTGATACATATATGTTGCCCCCTGCAATGTGCTCTTGTGCCTGACGGGAGGAGGTACCGGGGTGGGGGGGGGGGAGGATACACTGCATCCATTATAAATATGCCACTGAAAAGCAGGCTTGAAGTCAGCATCCATGTAATTCATGTATCACGGCCTAAAGTCTGGTAAGCCTATATGTTTAGCAGGGATTCACAACCTATTGGGCCCGATTCAGACCAGAACACACAGGCGCAAATTTGCAAGGCCAGCGTTCAGTTAAGACGCCACCCCGTTAGAGTGAAATCCTGCAAATGAATTTGATTTCTGTGCGAATGGTTGTGTATGGATGCACATGCATTCGCAGCCATGCAAATATGTCCATAACCAATTGTAACAGGCTCACCTTCTTATCACACCCACTAAACGGCCAGTTTCCACTCCCAGATGCCCACTTCCTGTCAATCACCTTGTGAATGCTGGGTGTATAGAATTAGTTGCAGGATTTCATCGCAGGATGGCCTTGCACATGCGTACTGTGAACCGTACACATGCGCAGTCTATCGATAATTGCCTGCTGTGCTAATTTACAGACGTGCAATCAGGTCTGAATCGGGCTCTTTATTTGGTCTTAGTTTCCACGGAAAATGCAGTGTGCTAAAGGATCACCAATTAAAGTTGCGTAAAAATATAAAATACACTTAATATGCTACAGTAAAAGAGAAAACCTTTTTGGCAAGCATATACCTCATAACATTTGTATAGGCCACATCGATATAAAAGAATCCCTGCTCCTGATCCGTCAAACACATCATTAAACTCTGATTGCTCAGCATAACTCCCCCCCCGGCGTGTAAGCTTTTCCCACTTTGGTATGTGACTCTGGAATGTTCTGTAGTAATCATTCCCGTTGGTGGGTATACAGCCATATCATATGCATCAGCACTGTTACAAAGTCTCTCTCTCTCTAGAATGTAGACTGTACTAATGTAGGTAACTGACATGCATCAGTGGTTATTCGCCATTGCGGTACTCTGATGGTGAGATATTCTTCTGGCACCTTTATGCGTTCTCACCTGAGGTGTCAATGATCTGGAAACCTCATTAAGACCTGTGTTGTTTATAGAAGTTCTGCTCATGTGGCACGTTTATTAGATTAAATGAACATATTAGCCAGCTAATGGTTCACTGTTTTATCGCAGAGAGAGCTCTTTGATGTCTAACAACGAACAATGGCCATCTTTAAGGGTTTGTATCGAAGGTTTGACGGTGTTTAGTTTGACACCAAAAAGTCCACATGATGTTTTTCACGTTTTTTGTGTGTCAACATCTCTCGACATGGGCCCTCAATTAGTGTAGCACAAACACTTGTGTGTGTAAAAAACCCTGATAATGGGGTTGTTACTGAATTTTCTGTTCAGTATATCTTGCCCTTTGTCTCTTCAATGTTTAGTACGTAGCTTATTTAGTAATACATAGACGTACAAGTACCACAAGCAAAAATCTTAAGGTCTATATTGCGCCAACTTCAGCAAAAGTTTTTTGGCCACATCGTTAGTTGGAATGTGTATATGTTTACGGTTGCTGGAGTTTTGCACTCATGGCCCTATGCAAGGGAAAAAGTGAATCCAGGCGTTAGCGCCCATGTGCAAAATAGCAATGGTATGCAGATGCATTCTAGCATACATACATACATATATACATACATATATTTTGAGTTGCATAGATTGTGAAATACAACAGTAGTGAGATTCAGATGATGTGCCCATATAAGGCAAGTGCAAGTTTGGGGTCGATCTTTGCTCTTGAATGCATCTAGAAGCTAGATTTAAGGCATACTTGCCGACTTTTGCTGGCTGCCTTCTGGGAGAGGGCAGCCAGCTCTGTTATACAGGGGGGCGGGGCTATCGCCGGGAGCTTAAAAGAGCCAGATTGGGGCGGAGCCACAGACGGGCTTTCCTGTTGGTGGGTGTGCCTACAGTGAACGCGTCATTTTAACCACGCCGCCCGTCGTGCAATGCCGGTATTTCAGGCATTGCACGGCGTTGGGCGGGGTTAAAATTACGTGAGGGGCGGATCGCGGGGGATTGGGGTTAATGCGGGAGGGTTGCCCCCTTTCCGTGGGGCCGGGAGAGGGACCCGATTTCCGGGACCCTCCCAGCCATTCCGGGAGGGTAGGCAACCCTGATTTAAGGTTGTATGTGTGGTAAGAGTGTTCCACTTAAAGTATACTGTAAATGTGAGGATGCAAGTGTGCAGGCACTTCTTAGTGGTACATTAATTCAGTAAGTTTATAAAGAACTCCAAATGTTTACTTTGAAGTCACGCTGAACACTTGTCTGGTGGAATCATTTTCATGTGTAAAGAGATTTATAGTGTAAGTGCTGAGTGGTAAACTACCATGGATTTAAGATGAGCCAAATGTCAAATGTTGGAGAAGATTCAAA
Organism: Crinia signifera; assembly: GCF_055691185.1. Classification (NCBI taxonomy): domain Eukaryota; kingdom Metazoa; phylum Chordata; class Amphibia; order Anura; family Myobatrachidae; genus Crinia; species Crinia signifera. The sequence continues at coordinate 100,669,925 of NC_139225.1, read as the reverse complement.
AAAAGTCAGGTACACCTACTGTACATAGCTTTTAATATGTTTTAAATCAATCAATTGAAAATTACATTTTCTTGTGACTTTTAGGTCAGAAATGGGATTTTACAATGTTATACTGTAGCTTTTCCATTTCAATTTAATTTTGAATGAACTCAACAGACATGTTCGGAACCAGAATACATTAGTCTTTTTTTATTTTATTTTTCAGATTCATGCTTTAAGAAGGTGTCTGTGTGTGCGGGTGTGTGTACACATTCATCTGTGGTTGTTGCTATGTATAGTCGCCCCATGAATGTTACCTTCTTTTCTACCTCTAGTTCTCACCAGAACCCCTTACCTGGGCATCATTAATCTTCTTATGGGAATGAATATATATCAAACCTTCTGAAGAGGACAAGTGGAGAAATTGCCCATAGCAACCAATCAGCATCTCGCTATCATGTACATTCCAAAAAAAAGATAGCTAGAATCTTATTGGTTGGTAACATCACCAGTACTCTTCGGAATGATACACCTCCTCCCTTGTGAGATCACAGGGCACAGAACACCTCAGATAAGAGCGATAATAGGAAATCTCTTTTTAAAACCAGCTAATATCCCTAATAGTGTGTACACACGGTCCGATTTCCTTTCCGATGTTGACGATATAGTCAACATCGGATCGGCATCGGATCGGAATCGGATGCAGATCGCAATGGTTTTAACCTTTGCGATCCCGATCCGATCCCGATGCGCGTTCACGTATCGGAAGCCAGAAAGTCTTGGCTGCCTTGTCTATATAGTGCAGATCTGCACTATATAGTTAAGATTGGATGCAAATCGGATGTGCCTTAAGATCCTATCCACGATCCGATCTGATCGGATCATGGATAGGATCTTAAGGCACATCTGACCGTGTGTACACCCCATTAGTGTATACACAGTCAGTGGCGGATTCAGGGGGGGGGCACCCGGGCACGTGCCCCCCCTGTCATTAACTTTGTAGATGAAGACCAGAGCTTTCCAACGAGCCCAGCCCCATGTCTCTAGCCCCCCGGGAACCGGAGATATCGCCTGGCAAAGCTGTAACATTTTTTTCCCCATAGGATAATATGGGACCCGTCAATTCCGACCCCCACCCGGTTCTGACGGCTGCCAGTTTCCCCCCCCCCCTGGCATCACAGGAGCTTGTCATTCAATTCCAAATCGCTGGGCTTTCAATATGATACCAGGATGGTCCATATCGGTTAATCGATTCCAGAGATATAGCGTGTAAATCGAGTTTTTTATTTTTGAAATGTAATTTCATGGCTGTTCATGTTCTTTGAGGGCAGATTACTCTGGAACCAAACGTTCCAGTTTCACTGGACCAAAATCATTCAGAGCCCACTCAAAAGTTCTTCAATATGATACTTGTCTCATGTAAATGGGTCAGTTAGTTCCGAAGATATAGCCGGTTAAATGAGATAACTGGTTAAAGGGGGGGAGGGGTGGTTTTCTCTCCCCCTCACACCAGAAAATGCAGGGACTAGGCTGGTGTAAAAGGGGCCAACCTGGGAATGCATTTTCTGGTGTGAAATGGGTATTATTTCAAATAGCTGGGACCTGCAGTGCTCAGAATACAGCCAGGTTCTGCTACTGTCAGTGGCTATCACTTCTGCCTGGCGGCGGCTGTCCCCCATTTACCTCGAGCATGTATTTTCCATTGGCAATGAGCATATAATCCCACATGGCAACGAGCATGGAACCTCTGGCAATGAGCATGGAACCCTTGGCAATGAGCATGTAGATAAGCAGCACTTACTGTATGTAGCATAATTTTTAATAGGCATTATGGTGTTTGGCATAATACATAATGGACATCATGCCGTGTAACTTAACGTGCAATGGACATTATGGTGTAAATGTTTAATGTGCGCCTTTGGTGGACAATGTCCCTGTTTATGAAGCGTATTGTGAATTTTGTCTTAATCTGTGTGGCATTATGTGAATTCTGGCTCAATCCGTGTGGCATTATGTGAATTTTGTCTCAATCCGTGTGGCATTATGTGAATTTTGGCTCAATACGTGTGGCATTATGTGAATTTTGGCTCAATCCATGTGGCATTATGTGAATTTTGGCTCAATCCATATGGCATCTTATGAATTTGGCTCAATCCATTTGGCATTTTGTGAATTTTGGCTCAATCCGTGTGTTATTATGTAAATTTTGGCTCAATCCGTTTGGCATTATGTGAATTTTGGCTCAATCCATATGGCATTTTATGAATTTGGCTCAATCCGTGTGGCATTATGTGAATTTTGACACAATCCATGTGGCATTATGTGAATTTTGGCTCAATCCATTTGGCATTATGTGAATTTTGGCTCAATCCATTTGGCATTTTGTGAATTTTGGCTCAATCCGTGTGTTATTATGTAAATTTTGGCTCAATCCGTTTGGCATTATGTGAATTTTGACACAATCCATGTGGCATTGTTTGAATTTTGGCTCATTCCATTTGGCATCATGTGTAAGGGGCAAGTATAATGGGGTCTAGTATTTTGTAGCATAATGTGTAGAAGTTGAATATGGTGTTGTACACTAAACTCAAGGACATGCCCCCTGTTGAGTGGCCACACACCCTTTTCCAGAGCGCGCCTTCGGCGCACGCACAACTACATCCTTCACTTTTGTTGCCATGTTGGGCCTATTTTTAATCCCATTGCCACCCTCTCTCTGCCGCTCTCTTAGCATGTACACTGGCACCACTAACACTAGCCCTCCCCCACCTAAACCCTCTTTTATCATGGTGCCCCCCCTGTCATTTTATCCTGGATCCGCCCCTGTACACAGTCACAGAGGACAAACTAGGTAAAACATGAAGTCTCTACTTAAATTCTATTTATTTGCGACTGCTGTGCTGAAGGTACTACATGCAAACTGATGGGGAAAAGTGGCATAATTAATTGTACTGGGCGGAAAGAGAGGATAAGGATTTGCACAGTGGATAAAGAAATTGGTGAAAATAAATTGAATAGGAGGGGCAGCAGAGAAAGGGATTAATGAATTGCCTTGAAGGATCGGAAGGGTGGCCAACTAATTACAGACTGTATTGTATAAGAAATATCACTTGCCTTCTGTAAAGGACAATATTATTAAAACTGTATTTACATTTAACAGTGCTTCCATTGCTGTCCAGGAGCTGGTTGTTCCTCAGGATGGGATGATCCAATTTTATTGGGATAAGGTCATTGGGTCACCAGCATGATTGTCGACAAGCATTAAGTTGACACCATTAGGTCGACATGCATTTAGGTCGATATGACTTAAGGTCAACATGCAGAAAGGAATATGCCAACAGGCAGTATTTCATGCTCTACCACCCACTAAGGCGTGGTGGGAGTATAAAATAGTGTGCCCGAAGCATGGTGAGTGTAGCAAGCCATGCGAGGGGACGTGGTGGTACGTTTCGGTGTACAAATTGAATGTTGACATATTGACCACATTGACATATCACACCTGTCTACTGTACATTGTGGTTGTCTATGTTTGAATGTCTATAATTTACTATGTAAGTAATATATCTAACACAAACCTGCATATGATATACAGTATTAATAAGCCAGATAGAAGAGTATGGCTGCATTATTTATAAGTCTAATGCTGACATGCACAAGCTGCAGCCGGACGATGCATCCCTCACCTTCGTTATAGGCATTCATCTGGTTGGAGCCTCAGACAGGGCCAACACATTGGTAGCGGTTATTTGTTTTCTTATTTCTCAAATATTTCACTTTTCAATTTTATTCTGCATCTGGTATTGTGGAGAGGAGTGGGAATTACTGATCGGAGTAGGCTTATTGCCACTAGATTGCCACTAAGCGCCCTCCATCACCGCTTTAGTTCTCCAACAGCCCCAGATTCCTGCACAGAGAAGTATATATTTTTGAATGGCTCTTTACGGTACTTATGTAATATCTGGGCTCCCGTTTTTCTTATGAGACCGCGTCCCCTTGCGGGGCTCGCTGCGCTCGCCACGCTTCGGGCACGGTGGCTCGCTGCGCTCGCCACACTATATAAAATCAACTCCATGCGTAGTTGGATAGTAGGGGTATGAAAAAATGGGGTGCATTTAACATGGGAGCCCAGATAATACATAAGTACCCTCTTTACAATTCAATAGGGTTGTTCTAAGCCTTGAAGTGAGATACAATTGATTGGTTGCCCAAAGTTAGATACTGTAATTGGCATCTAGAAGCTGATTGCTTTGGGCAACCTCTCCCAGGCTTGATACATTTCCCCCGTCATCATTTTTAAAGCGTAGTAGGCCACGTACTGACGCGTTTCGTCATGAGACTTATGACGAAACGCGTCAGTGCGTGGCCTACGCTCTACTGACTGACACAAGGACCGGTGTTAACATCCGTTTACCTGATCCTGCTGCCGTGCAGCATACCAGCTGTCCGGCGTCCAGAGAATCGGCTGATGATCCCCGGCGTATCGTGAGCAGTTCTTGTCTTGGTTTTATTGTATATTCCGTGTGGTATCCAGCCCATAGTGTTTTACTTTTTGGTACGAGTCCCTGCTTCTGTATCTGTGGACCTCAGAATATTAAAGTGTGTTTATTTTTACATACTGCACCATGAAGTGCATTTCTTCTATTCCTCTATAGATTGTCCTTCCTCTGTGGATTCCAGAGGCATTTTGAAGATATTGCTGCGGGTTCTTCGTTTGGAACTCTGGTGCTGGTTACACCTGTGTGCTACTCAGGCTGTTTTTTAGGACTGGAAATTGCTGATCAGTCTGTGCGCACTTTTTTACTGTCTTGTTTCATATATATATTTGATGTCACTGTTAACTGGGGCAGCGCGGATCGCTGAGGTGATGGGTTCTATTCCCAACTTGGCCCTAACTATGTGGAGTTGATATATTCTCCCCATGCTTGCGTGGGTTTACTCCAGGTACTCCAGTTTCCTCCCACAACCCAGAAATATACTGGTAGGTTAATTGGCTTAAAACAACAACAAAAATTAACCCTAGAATGTCTTTGTGTGTGTGTGTGTGTGTAGGGAATACAGATTGTAAGCTCCACTGGGGCAAGGATTGATGTGAATGTTCAAATATTCTCTGTAAAGTGCTGCGGAATATATGTGTGCGCTATATACGAAACTGCTAATAAATAAATAACAGTTATTCTCTACAAACCCCCATACACTAGTCTGACTTGTGCCTCAGACTAGTCAAACCCAATTTCCCTTCAATTTCCCTGGCACTTTCCCAGGGCTTATCTCCGATTTGTGACTTAAAGTGCCATTTTTTACATGTGATACATCGCATGCGATTTATCACATGTATAAGGACTCCCGTGATGTGCCGCTGATGGGTCAGACTACGATATATCCTATGTTCTGCAATTACGACCTCTGACTCCAATCTGATGCACACGGGAATATGAATTGGATCTGATCAGATGTCAAACACCTGCTATTTGGCCACTCCATCAGAATCAGATGAAAACAGGCCAAATCGCACAAGTGTATGGGACCTTAAGAGCATCATTATTGTATCTGGTTGATGGTACTGACCCCACGGAAGAGGGAGCCAAACGGAGAGAGTAAAGTGACACAACAAGAGAACATGTTGCTATGGGGTTGTGGTGGCAACAGATACGATACGATGCTGCATTGACCACACTCCCATAGGTACTGTTACCATAATTCCCAAATTTTGGGACAAATGCAGATAAATTGTTTGGCAGTAAGTGGGTGTGGCCTTGAAGGAATGAAGAACGCTCATGCCACACCCACATTTTCATCATGATAAGGAACTAATGAATAGGCCCCAGTCTCTTACAGAACCAGAACTGGGAATTCCCCATGGGAAATTGCGGCTTACATGTGGGACAGTCCCATAAAAACAAGTAAAGTTTCCCTTTAATGAGTGTTAATTCCCAATATGGCCCATAGATTGGAAAAGGCTGTGCACATCTACATCCCTCCACATATGTTGCGATTGCACATATGTATCATGATCATAATATCATTATTTTGAATATATTTTAAGCTCACCTTGTATGATATTATTAACAATACTATTAATAATAATAATAATAATAATAATAATAATAATAATAATAAAAATGTATTTATTTACACAGGTTGGTCTTCCAAATGATCCCAGTTGCGTTGAAGAGATCTTACGGGTGAGTGTCAAAGTTTACTATGATTCATTACCGTACGAAGGTCACATGAAAGCTTTTTTTTTTTTAATTATGGGAAAAACATACTTCTGATTATTTACAGTGTTTATAGGTTTTTTATTAGCACATAAAAAATGGCAAAAAAAATGTCACCACAAGAGCAGGGTTTCAGTTCTTGTAATATATCTCAGAATTAAATACGGTATATCAGGAGCAACTGACTTTAGCTTGAATAATTGTTTCTATCCCTGTGTTCCTACTTGCTGCTTCAAGGTTTCCTGTCACAGACTGTGGTGTCAAACAGGAGAGTACTTTCCTGAGCAATGGGATTTTGGAAATAAAATAAAAGCTGTGTTGTGTGTCTAGAACAAGTCTCTGCTGAAATCATTCTCTCTCTTTTGTTCATGCACATTTCAACTTCCCAAATATACAAACTTTTTGCCTGTACTCTCGGCATAAGCCTATCAAAAGTAATCCGCATAACATGATGGATACAATGCAAAGATACTCACCTCATATAATGCTATTACCATAAGGAATATATGTGGAATAAAAATATTGGGGCAGATGTATTGCGCCTGGTAAACTGATAAGTGGTGATAACAAACCAGCCAATGTGCAGTATTCAATGAGAAAAATTCGCCCTGTTTTATGGCAAATTTGTGCTTTTTTCGCCTTGGACGGAGCATTTTGCTCTCCAAAAGTGAGCAACCCTATTCAATGTGAAATATTCGCCGTCTTTCTAAGTGATTTTCGCCATCTCTCTCCGTGTAGCAATTCTCCATCTTTTCATGGAGTGCTGGAATGTGAACTTTTAAACTAAAAGGTTTTTTTTTTTAATTTTGGTGTCAAAAAATCAGGTTTTTTTTTCTGTGAAGGGGCATGTTATTTTTATTCATGTGCTTATAGCACATGAATATATATTTAATTTTAAAAAAATATATATATATATTTTTTTTACACAGAGCAGCCAGCAGGGGGCCGGAGCTCTCGAGCCGCTCATTAGATATTCATATACTCACTGCATCCGATCATTACATATGCACGATCGGGTGCAGTGAATACTGGGTCCCCCGCTGGCTATAGGGGGGGGGGGGGCAGCTTGTGCTGCTTGGGTCCCGGGGAGCCCACCTCCCCTCCACATATGTTCTGGGGCAGCCAGGGAGACTTTAATCTCCCTGGCTGCCACCGTCCCACGGCTCCCTGCCAGCTCCCTGCCGTGGACGCTCGGCCGCTGCAGGGGTTAAGACTCGCCACGAGTGGCGGCGAGTCTTAACCACATTGAATAGAGGGAGCAGGAGTGGCAGCGAGCCCTCCGGAACAGGGCGAGTGCATGGCGAGAGAAAAAATCTCTCGCCATGCACGTCGAATTTTTTTCATTGAATACTGCCCAATGAATTCCGGACTCTCAGCTGATTGGCTGGTGCGTTCTCACCTTACACTTTATAACCACTTTATCACTTTTCCAGGCTTAACCATTTGAATGTCGAGTGAAATTGTCAAAGTAGGTGTGAGAATTGGCAAGCAAACATTTTTATTCATCATAATGACCAGTAATATAGGAAATATAATATTTTTTTATGCAACGTTTTTTATTTAACAAATGTGAGCAACGCTGGCTTTTTTAGCAGATATTTTGCACATCTCTCACAGATGTTGGCACTCTAAGGGTTTAATACATCTAGCCAGTATTCTTTTCCACATGCAACGCTGCAAATTTTGCAGCATTGCGGATGGACTAAATGCCACCCACTGCTCGCAGGTCTGCCCGCCACCCCCTCTCGAATACCGGGTTTCCCGCATGGCTGCGAATGGATGTTTTGGCAAAACATCCATTTGCAGCCTATGGGGCTTCACCCACATCATTCAATGGTCGCCGACCATCGAATTATGTGGAAGGTACAGGCATATCTAAGTGACTCTCAGGTCCCTTCGATATGTGTGCACCCTTGACAGGAACAGGGCGGGTAGTGGACATCCAATGATGTCCGTTGCACCCCCCCCCCCCCCGCAACACAGGCCGATTTGCATGGGAACGCCTATGTAACGCTGGGAGTTCCCATGGGCAAATCCCCCCCGTGCATGCACGCGCAGGACCAAATCAAACAGAATAGCCCCCATAGTGTATTAACCCCTTCACGACATTTGACGTATATATACGTCATGGCCGGGATGTACTTCCCGACACATGACGTATATATACGTCATGACTTTAAACTGTCACTGCGTCTCGAGACGCAGTGACAGAGGGACGATGTCTGCTGTCCCTGACAGCAGACATGTCCCTGCATGCCCAGGGGGGGCTGCGATGTCGCCCCCCCGTCGGCGATCGCTGTGATTGGCTGTTCAGTGTGAACAGCCATTCACAGCGTTTTCCTGTGTTACCAGCGAATCGGACGCTTGGTAACACAGGTGTCAATCACCGCCGGGCGTCAGGGGGCATGAGGGGGTCATCGGTGACGATGACACCTCACCCCACCCTCACCCCACCTGCCCCCAAGGCTGTGATTGGTCCGTGGGACCCACGGACCAATCACAGCCAAGGCGCGACATTTAAACTACCGGTGACTGCGCTGCAGACGCCATTCCGGTCTGGAGTAGCGTGCAGAGCGGTCACCGTGCCTATCTGCCGTTATACTGACCTGATCCTTGCTCATACTTACCTGATCCTTGCAAATACCTTACCTGATTACCTGATCACTGCTTGTAGCGTGCTGGACGCTTCCTGGATCTGACTTCTTGGGACTTCCTGCTGCTGCTGCAGTGTGATAGAGAGATAGAGAGATAGAGAGAGAGAGATAGAGAGAGATAGAGAGATAGTGACAGAGAGAGCTATATTTTGTGTCTGCTACCCCCCCTTTTTGGGGGTGCAGGGGTTTTTTATATATAAATAACTGTCGCTGCTGCTGCAGTGTCATAGTGATAGATAGTGATAGATAGTGAGAGATAGTGATAGATAGTAATAGATAGTGAGAGATAGAGAGATTTGTGTCTGCTACCCCCCCTTTTTTGGGGGTGCAGGTTTTTTTTTTATATATATAACTGTCAGTGCTGCTGCTGCAGTGTCATAGTGATAGATAGTGATAGATAGTGAGAGATAGAGAGATAGAGAGAGATAGTGACAGAGAGTGATAGAGAGTGTATATTTTGTGTCTGCTACCCCCCCTTTTTGGGGGTGCAGGTTTTTTTTTATACATATAACTGTCAGTGCTGCTGCTGCAGTGTGATAGATAGTGATAGATAGTGATAGATAGTGATAGATAGTGAGAGATAGAGAGAGATAGTGACAGAGAGTGATAGAGAGTGTATATTTTGTGTCTGCTACCCCTGCCTTTTGTGCTGATCACTATATCTGAGGTGATCAGCAACTTTTTGGGGGTGCAGAGGTTTTTTTTTTTTATATATACCTGTCAGTTGCTGCCAGTTGCACCAAAGGTTGTGCACCTGCTGCCCCTCACTGGTAATCAGTGTCGCATCACTGATCACCTTTTTTTTTTTTTTTGTGGGTGCTGTGTGGTCTTTTTTTAATTTTTTTTTTACACACACTGTGATTTTGTGGGTGTCCTGTGGCCACTGTGCGCTGATCAGTGACGTACATCACTGATCAGCTTTTTTCGGCACAGGGTTGATCTATTTTTTTTTTTTTTTATCAAATTCCTGTTGCCTTTGAGCGCTGTTCAGTGACAGACGTTACTGACCAACATCTGTGCTAAATTTTTGGCGCAGGACCTTTTTTTTTTTTTTTTTAACCCCTTCAATTTTTTTTTTTTTAACCCCTTCATTTTTTTTTTTTTTTGTATAAAGTATTTTTTTTGTTCTGCACTACATACACACAACACACTACATACCTCCCGGGTTGAAATAAAGTTTGTACCCCCCCCTACACTATACACGTGTTGAAACATTTCACTACCAGTAACACAAAAATAAAAATGTCATCCCAAATGTCATCCCAGTCATCCAGAAGAATGTATTCAGTGGAGGAGGCATATGCCATGCTTGCCTCTGATTCTGACACAGCCAGTGAGGCAAGCGGGGAATTTGAAGGATTCGTCTTAAGCTCCTCTTCCTCCTCTGGTGATGAGGGACCCCCTCAAAGACGCCCCCGTAGAGCAGCTGAGACCCCCCCCCCAATAATTGATCTCGTATGGACCCCACCACCAGACAATTTTGAGCCCCAGGTTCCTGAGTTTTTGGCCATGCCAGGAATCCAATTTGATTCCACAGGTCTCAGAGAAATTGACTTTTTCAAATTATTTTTCTCTGATGATTTTATAAATTTAATGGTGGACCAAACTAATTTATATGCCCAGCAGTTTATTGCTCAAAACCCCACGTCATCATTTGCTAGGTGGACCCCTGTAGATGCAGTAGAGATGATGGCGTTTTGGGGTCTGGTGTTTCATATGGGCATAGTAAAAAAGCCACAAATTAGGCAATATTGGAGTACAGATGTTCTGTACAGCACCCCATTTTACCGTATGGCCATGACCCGGACTCGTTTTGAGGCAATCCATAAATTTATACATTACACCGATAATGCACAGTGCCCACCCAGAGATGATCCCACCTTTGACCGGCTATTCAAAGTCAGGCCGGTCATTGATTATTTCAGTGCCAAATTTGCAGAGCTATACATCCCTGAAAAATTTATTTGTATTGACGAGTCCCTTATACATTTTAAAGGAAGGGTTAAATTCCGCCAGTACCTTCCCAGTAAGAGGGCAAGGTATGGCATAAAAATGTATAAGCTGTGTGAAAGCACCACAGGGTACACCCACAGGTTTAGGGTATATGAAGGGAAGGATTCAAGAATTGAACCGCCAGAATGCCCCCCCTCCCTCGTAGGTGTTAGTGGCAAAATTGTCTGGGATTTAGTGCACCCCTTCCTGGATAAGGGTTATCACCTCTATGTGGATAACTTTTACACCAG